>NC_141917.1:21722500-22347500 GCF_057802395.1 Ceratotherium simum simum | reverse complement strand
TTAAAAGGTTTTTCTCTTTTTTTGATATGCTCATTTGTCATTGGTACCTCTTCAATGAGGTGTCTTCAAATCTTTGGCCCATTTTTAATTGGGTGGTTTGTATTCTTATGAATGAGTTTTAAATGTTGTTTGTATATTTTATATACAAATGCTTTATCAGATATGTGTTTTGCACATATTTTCTTCTAGTCAGTGCCTTGTCTTTTCATTCTCTTAACAGCACTTTTCACAGAGCAGACATTTTTAATTTTAATAAAGTCCATCTTATCAATTTTTTCTTTCATGAATTGTACTTTCCATGTTTTATCTACAACTCATTGCCAAACCTAAGGTCAACAAGATTTTATCATGTATTTTCTTCAAGAAATTTTGTAATTTTGCGTTTTGCATTTATATCTGTGATCCATTTTGAGTTAATTTATGTGAAATGTATAAAGTTTGTATCTAGATACATTTTTTTAAAAAAAATTTTGCATGTGGACGTCCAGCTGTTCCAGCACAATTTGTTGAGAGAGCTGTCTTTTCTCCATTGAATAGTCTTTGCCCTTTTATCCATATCAGTTGACTATATTTGCATGGGCCTAATTCTGGAGTTTTTACTCTATTCAATCAACTTATATATATTTTGCCAAAACTATATTGTCTTGATTACCGTAAATTTATGGTAAGTTTTGAAATTATCTTACTTTATGTTTTTTTATAACAGCACCATCTTCTACTTATTTTATTTATTTGTTGGTTTTTGGTTTATGTATTTGTCCTCTGCTACCATGTCTACAGGATAAGATACTTTACTTCATTGCTATATCGCCAGTGCCTAGAAAAGTCTTTGCATATGGCATGATTTTTATTGATTTTATTTAGACAGTGAATGCATACATGTCTATAATTCATTTGTACTTCTTTTTACTTGCATATAACACTACTATTTTGTTACTAGTTTTTAGGAATATTCTTTGTATACTAATGGTATTGACTCATTCTCCATAAAATTTGTTGTTGTCTGTTTTTTATCCTTTTCTCATGTAACTAAGGGGAAGTCCACCCAGACTGTGAGAAGTGTTGAGACTGGGCACTTCCATATTCTATACTAGCTTAGTTACTCTTTCCCATGTAAAGCCCTCTTTTCATCTTATTTCCTGCATTTTGATAGACCCTCTGTTGTGCTTTAGTTTCTGTTTTTTCCCTCAGATAAAACTGTTATTGCATGTGCTTATGCTGATAGGATGCTGTGCATTCCCACTGGCTTTCTATAGCCCAATTTCATGCTGCATATTATGTCATTTTGCCACAGCACCTTGTAAATCCTTTTGTCCAGTTTGCAATGTTTAAGAATACATTGACTAAAAATTTCACCATTTGTTTGTGATAATATCAAATTCTACTTCTACTTGTTCCCTACATCAGTAATGTTAGTCAACGTTCTTAAATGAGTCATGAATGTAAACAGCTCTCTCCTAAAAGTTAGTTTTTTCATCTTTGACAGACTAAAATGATTTACTTATAAGGCATATCTCCAAAATTAAAATACATCCAACATAATATACCCTAAATTGTCTCATTTTTCCCCCTTGTTCTCTTCTATTACAGGGAGTGCATTAATTGAATAGATATTATAATATTTTGGCTGGCTTCAAAGGGGGCATCTTTGTAGTAGAGGATCATATGTAAGTTTTAATCCCCTGTATCCCCATTCAGGGGACCAATATTGGGAAACAACTTGCTTGCCTATCTCCTTTTAATTGAAAGTTGATGAGTTTTTCATATACTGTAGAGCGTCATCAATCATTATCTATTTTCTTAATCTAGCTCCACTATCCTTATAGACATTGGTTATTTTTCTCAGATTCTGGCAATAGGTTGTTTACATGTTTTACGTTCTATAATTCTATGTATTCTATATATGTCTTTATGTCTATTATGTGTATTGTTATTATTGTTATTTTGATATAATATTGGCAAAATCTGATTCAAGAGCTTCTCTTCTGATATCAATTTATACTGTCAGTTTTTTAGGGAAGACCTAAAGCTAAATTTTTGAAGCTGAGAGTTTAGTAGTGTTAACTACTAAGACTTGCTTATACAAAGCTGGCAGTTCATATTTCTTCCATCCATTTCTGGTTTTCTTGAAATCATTTTATAACATTTGTTTAGATAAGAGTAGAATCCCAAATTACAATATGACAATAATTAGGCAGAGAATTCTTGAAAAAAATCAGTAAATGATTTTTGAGACCTTAAATATATATATAAAATAATAAATAAATATAACAAACTAATGATCAATTATACATATTTATATACACATACAGATTTATATAATGTAAGAATTATCAATTACTATGAAAAATAGGTATGTTAAAACATATATTCCTAAATAGTTCCTTGATTATGTAAGCCTCATAATTTTGGTGTCTATTTGTATTCATAGAATTTGTTCTTTATATATGTGTTATTTACCTAACTGAGCTGTCAGACTTGTCTAATTGATATTAAAAAAACACCATAGTGTGTTGGAAAGATCACTGGCCAAGGAATATGAAAGACTTTTGTCAAAACCACAAATAACTGGGTTTTCTTCATCTCTCCAAACCTCATATATCTCATTTGGAAAAGAATTTAAATCATATAACCATATCACACAGGTTTTTTTTTTTTTTTTTAAGATAAATAGGATAATGTATGTGGAAGTACTTTGTTGATTACAAATCGTATAATTAGATAGTCAAATTAATCACATGCACTTGTGTTATATGTACATTTCATTTGAGAAACTTTGAAAAACAAGATTGGAGTTATTAAAATAATTTATCTGAGTTTAAACTATATGGATAAGAATAATGATATAATTTAATTTTGGATATGGATTTTATATGCTGGACATCCTACTTAATTACAATAATTCACATTTTTGCGACTTACAAATAGCCAATGGTCATTTTTCTCAAATGCAATCGAAATATAATTAAGGGAACAAGGGAATAATAATGAAACAATTTTCAATTTTTAAAGTTAACAAGATTCAAATGAATTCCCTGATTACAAAATCAAAGTTAAACCAAATTTAAAATATTGTACTTTATAATGCATCTGATGGTATTTATGTATCAAAAAAAATGTGATTAAAATGCAGAGTATTTAAGGCTGATAGAGATAATTAAGCATAGAAAATTTAGTAGTCAACTTGTTGCTATTGAATGAATAAAGGATATGAGGAATTTTTAATAAACCCCATGGGATAAGAGCTTGCTAACTTTGAAACCACTTGCAACAAAAAAGCCTTTTAGAATGTGCACTTTTGTCTAAGAGCAGAGGAATGTACAGGTGTTAAATTGGCCACAGGTGGGGTGCACTAATATTTCCTAAATGTAAAAGAATTATGCAAAGAATTATGAGGAAAATAAAGAAAATATTTAGTAAAAGGGCATCAGAGTTCAAACATTCTATAATTTATACCAATCAAGTTGTGAAGTTCATACTTAATTCTGTGTTATGCAAATTTTTATGACTATTACTCTTACTTCACTGCAGATTGTACTAATTTGTTAGAAAAAAAACACCAGAATTATTTCAAAAGGCACATTTCCTCCTAGTTCAACTCTTTCCAAATCTCTATTAGCTTGTTTATGCAATGGAATATTAAGTCAATCACATATGTGATCCTAGGATCAAATTAGGAATTATCCATTTTAGGCATGAATCAATAAACCGATTAATTTTACAAATACGTGTTAAGTACCTACTGTGTGTCAATAACTGTTTTTTGCAGAACACAGTGACTTACAAAATATCTCACCACCATAAAAGTTACATTATAGCCAAAGGAAACAGTCAGTAAAAGTATAATCCACTAAATGGAAGGGATAATTAAAATCATGGTAAACAATAAGAAGGAAATAAATGTATAGTATGAAAGAAATCAATAAAGACTCTAGTGGGGTAAGCTATTTTTGAAAAAGTGGTTATAGAAGACTTCTCAGGAAAGCAGAATATGATATAGAGACTGAAAATAATGAGAAAGAGATGGTTATGGATGAGCCAGGGAAGATTGCTCCAGGTCAGAGTGTGACTAAAGACAAAGACCCTGATTTGGGCAGGCTGTTAAAGCACATGATTGAAGCCTCCAGGTGGATGCATATACAGCAATATTATTTAGCAGCAGCACGATTAATACCAGGAGCATTGACATCAGTCCTACCGAATTCAAATCCTGACCACTTCCACCTTTCCCACAGGTACCTACCACCCTGTGATATTAGCAAGTTACTTCAACAAGCAAAGCTTTACTTTACCTCTTCAACTAACGTGGTCATACCTTCCTGGTAATATTCCTGCAAGGAGAGTTAAAGAAACAATGCTTGAAAAAAGACTCAGCAGAGTGCCTAGAATGCAGAAAGCAAGTTAGAATAAATGTTGGTTGCCCTCATCACGGATGATAGTGGGCTGCTTCTGAAGCGGTACCGTCCAAGTACAAGTGAATGCCTGATAATAATTCTCAATTCTTCTGTCTCTACTTATAGAAACTGGGGCAGTCATATAACCTCTCTGTGCCTCAGTTTTCTCATAATAATATGAGGGATTGTAGAAAAATCTACTTTAAACTATTGTCATAAATAAACAAATTACTTAAAATCAGTAGGACAGTGAATCACTCTGCTTCCTATTATTAATTATGTCGAAATATTGTTAGTAGTAGCAGTAGTATAAAAACTAGTTCTTTATTTTAACCAAGAATAAGAAAAAAATTGATTCTTTATTATTCTAATAGGTCTTCTTCTCCCCTGATATAAATGACACTCAATAAATGGCTCATTCATCCACGTAGTTCACAAAATAATAATCTAGGAATTATATTTCTCCTTTTTTTCAGCCTCCATAACCAATACATGAGAAAGTAGTATTTACTCTTCTGAATATGTGAATATGTGGATTTTATCCATGTCTTAGGTCTGGGTCCCCTGAGGCTAGGATTTGTGTGTAAGTGATTGGTTAACAAGTTGCTTTCAGGTCAGGAGATGAGGGAGAGAGTGGGAAGGCAGGACAGGAAGAAGAATCAAAAAAGGGTGTGATTTCAGTCAAAGTTCCAGCCTCAGCATGATGCTGTAGGAGAGCTCTGGGATGTAAATAACGTGTGGGTGTTTATACTTCTGCACCTGTTAGACGATGGCTCAGGGATTTTGTGGGAGATGATTGTCAACTTGCAAGCACTTCAGGCTCCCTGTGCATGTGGGCAAAGTGGCTTCAGTAGCCAAGGGGAGTCCTCCAAAGAGAGTTGCAGGTGCAGGCCATTAGAAGCAAAAGTACACAAAAATTGTAGTGTATGTAGTGTGTGTGTCTGTGTGTGTGTCCTATTGTGGAAATCATCCACGCTATATGTAAATAAAATATGTAAATCATCATGCTGTATGCCTTATACCTATACAGTGATGTATGCCAATTATTTCTCAATAAAACTGGAAAAATAAACAAACAAAATAAAGGGAACCTGAGCTGAGTACGCTTCCACTTCAAACCTCTTCTTTAGATGCCATCAACATATCTTCCTGCACTAGAGCGATAGGCTCTAACCAATCTTCCTTTTAACCAAATCCCTTTCCTACTCTCTAACCTATTTTCCACTCTGCAGACAGATTGATCTTTCCCAAACCTTGCATGCTAAAATCTTCCAAGTGCTTTCCATTTCACTGAAAATGAATGCAAATTTCCTACTCTAGCTCATGAAGGCCTATGGGATCCTGGCCTCTGCCTAAGTCTCTGGGACCATCTAATATAACTGGACTTTTCTGCTTAAAGGCTTACATTCCATCCCAAGTGGTCACCATAGTTAGAACAGACTGCAGGAAATGAAGAATGCTCTCCAGTTTCTCTTGCAAGAGTGATCAGCAAGAACGATGGCCAAAGAAGATCTCTCAGTGGGAAGAAACCAGGGGAACCGGTGTGGTCAACTAAGGAATTTGTTGTATTTTATCAAAGTGAGATATTAGCTGTCCTTGAGATTCTCTGGCTGCTCATTTTTCACTGCACCATGATAGATGAACAAAATTCAGAGCATGTTCTGAGCTAGTGGCCACTAGATGGTACTTTTCCATTATACTTTTTCCAAGCACTACTTGACATTGTAGTTTTCTGGTATTTATTTCAGAGTTTTACATTGCTTGTGGTTAAATCTACTAATTTCCTGTAGTTTACAGGATTATGAATAGCCACATAAAGTCCTGATAAATGATGATTACCATCACTCAAGATTACAGAGTCAAAAAGTGATGTGACTTTGGTTTCTCTCATTCTGGAGTATGTGGATTTGTGGCCGTATATGTGTATTTTGTTAAGTAAGAGCATTTTTAAAATAATAGGTATGGAAATTAGGGTACATATGTGCTGGACAGAGCCAACAGTTCTGGACCATAGCAAGCATCTGCCAAGCACCATTCTCTACTCTGCTATGTTGGAGATCGTTCGATCTATCTATCTATCTATCTATCTATCTATCTATCTATCTATCTATCTATCGATCATATATCATCTGTCTATGGCTATCGTGGGAGCAACCATGGTTGACGAGGATGATCATGATGTTGATGATGAAAACAGTAACATGTTGAGAATTTGTATGCTAGTACTATGCTAACTTCTTTACATGTGTTACCTTATGTAAAAAATACTGTGTAAGGCTGTGGGTCTAAAAGCTAGTTCCAGCACTTACTACCTCTATGATCTTTGTCAAGTTACTTAAATTCTTCATGCCTCAGTTTTCTTATAGGTATATGCTGTTGTGAAAATAAAATAAGTCCATGTAACACAAATAGCTATTATTTTGTATTGATAAAAGTTCAAAATAAAATTAATAATGATACCTTATGAGTCAGGTACTAATTATTCTTCTTTGACAGGAGTAGTCGAGACCTGGTGATATGGGTAAATATTCCCAAATCTCATAGATAATATGGGAGAAAGCCAAGCTAGAGGCTTATATTTGAGCTTTATGCCTTGATAACTGCAACTGAATCCACAAATGTATGGTCCAGTAGTGAGCATCTGCCCTAAGCCGGGTAAATCAGAGTCCATTCCCAATATTTTTTAAACCTAAATTAGAAAAGACTATCAATTGCTTTCTGGATTGAAAGATGTTAAATCTGAACTCCATATATTCCTGTATTCCATTAGGTTGAGGAGGCTTAGTTCAAAGCAAGAGAGGAGAGAGAGAGAGAGAGAGAGGGAGAAAGGGAGAGAGAGAATAAGAATAGTATTCAAGTACCCAAGCCCCAAATTCCAGTTTTTAAGAGCAGGAAGGGCCCAGTTGCTTCTTTGCTCCTTTTCTTCTTTCTTTTCCACAATTTGATTTTATAATCCAATGAATTCTTCTTTTGCCTGTGCTGGTTTGAGATGGTTTTCTATTGCTTACCAAATCATTATCATCAGCAGCAGTGTCATTATTATCTCACATCTTCTAAATTGAATGCCTTACAAATTAAACCAATTTGCTAATAAATAAAATTAATTCTGAAAAACCAAATGAACTATTGTTTTTACTTCAAGGAGAATCAACTTACTCTCTCCATAGAGAGACATTGTTTGTTTCAAAATTCTGGATCAAATTATCCCATAGGTAAAACCCCATATCTAATTTTACAATACCAATTTTGTGTGCTCCTTTTCCTTATTATTTTAGGAAATAAATTTATGTTGGTTTTTAATTATCAAGTGAAAGGATTCCATTTAGAGCATGTTCTCCTCAAATTCAAATAAACTTGAGTGACTTAATTGAGTGTTGGGAAAAAAATAGTTATCGCTTGCAAAGGATCAACATGGTACGGTGCTAGGTATTGCAAGACATGATCCAAAGTACATTTGGTATCATTTAATTTGCCTTGAGGCAACATCTCAACATATCACAGAAGAATGAAGAGGAGGAAGGGGAGTAGAAACAGCTTGTAAAAGTTGTTATATTGTGAACAGGAAACGGTGTTTTTCAAAGTATATAGGTTTGTGTATATGTATCTATTAATAAATATTCTACTTTTATTAGTCTTAAGGACTTTAGGAAAACTCTATGATCTTTGGCATTTGTAGAGCTTAATTTTTTTCAAAACACTTAGTATTTTATTTTATTTATTTTTATTTATTTATTTATTTTTTTTTTAAAGAATGGAGATTTTTTAAATTTTTATTTATTTTTTTCCTCCAAAGCCCCAGTAGATAGTTATACGTCACAGCTGCACATCCTTCTAGTTGCTGCCTGTGGGACGCGGCCTCAGCATGGCCGGAGAAGCAGTGCGTCGGTGCCCACCTGGGATCCGAACCCCGGCCGCCAGCAGCAGAGCATGCACACCCAACCGCTAAGCCATGGGGCCAGCCCCACTTAGTATTTTAAATTACAAATGTATTCACATATAGTGATATTAATGTCAGTTGTTTACTTCCTGTTTAGTTTATTTGCACTATATATGTCTCCCTACTTATCTATATGATATGTGAGTTTTTAATGATATTTCACCGATGTAACATGGAAAAATACTGTGTATAGAATACGTTACTTATAAAATTTAAATAACATTTAGAAAAGTTTTACAGTTTACAGGTTATGTGAAAGTGAAACACAGCCTAATAAACCATTTTTCTCTCCCTGCTCCTCAGGGGAAACAGACGGTACGTTGAATTTGACATCCTGCTGAAGCCTCAGATAATGAGGACTTACCTTTGCCTACCACTATTCATCTGGACCTGTATGTTTCATATGGTTGATGCTATCCCATTACAAGAAAAAGCTAACAGTGATTTACCAAGCAAAAGGATAGCGGGTCTGCCTAAAGATGGTGGTAAGATGCTACATCGCACCAAGCGTGGCTGGATGTGGAATCAGTTCTTCTTGTTGGAAGAGTATGCAGGTACAGACACACAATATGTAGGCAAGGTAAGAATTTTTATATGATAAATGTAGAAGCTGAAAGTGATAGCAATTTACTTATTTTTTACAGTAACTTTCCACGTCACTAATGATTATTCAGAAATATTTGACTAATTAATTACGATGTGCAGAAGGCATAATGTTACAAATTCTTTCAGCAGGGTAGGGTAGGGAATATACATTAAATATACATTATGCTTCAGAGAGCTGAATGTAAGTCAGTATCCATAGTAAGCCTCAAAATAAAGTCAGTCATATGTAGACTTGATTCATTATTAATCAGTTAGATATGATTTAATTTTGTGTGTATCTAAAAGATTAAAAAAACTTTCTTTGAAATTTAATTTAAAGTCATGGGTAAATAATAACAGTGTGATATATGAGGCAAAATAAAATGCAATTGTACTATACCAAAAATTACTAAAATATATTGGTCTCTAATGATCAATAATTTATCATAATTAAGAATAGTATGCTGTGTATGAGAAATAAGTAAAAATACTTCTAGATGCTTCTGTTTCTTAATATCAAACTGTACTACTTCCTGCCTATAATCCAGACCAAAGGGTTCGAGGCAGAAGGAGAGAGAAAGAAAAAAGAAGTAGCAAGAAGACATTACCTTTAGGAAGATTTAATACCATCCTAGTAGCAGCAATATCGACAGTTGCTCATTATCAGTTGGGAGCAAATGGAAATAGAGAATATATAACTCCCTTCTTGTATCCAATTTTGAGGAAACAGATTCGTTACCTTTCTCTTTCTTTTTCCTCTGTGTCTCATAATAGGTGACAGGATCTTTCCCATGTCCAGAATTTTCTATTTCTCATTCATACTATTTTATATGCAGAACAATTCCTTTGTTCACTGTGGATTATCCCTAATTTACTCGCAATGCTGAGGTACTTTCACATTCTGAGAATAAAACAAAATAAACCATTATGACTACTAACATTGCCCATAGATCATGTATTTACTTTTCTTGATTTTTGGCACATGATGCTAGAAGTGACTGTAGTGGTATGAGTCCTAGTTGACTCGCTGGCAACAGCAATAAATGAGATACAATTGGCCAAAAAGGAAAACATAAAAAGTATCTAATATCACAAAAGTCATGCCTGTTTCTTTTAAACCAGAAATACATTTATCTGTGAAATTGACAAAATCTTGATCTAATTCATTTTCTGTGTGGGACAGTATATTTGTTCAAATGCAGCTTCCTTTATCAGAAGCCAATAGATTATTCCCTCTTCTTTTGATATCTCTCTCCTCTGGTTCCATAGGTCATACTCATTTTGCCCCACACAGTTCACTCGCTGATTCTTCTTTGCCTCTTATTTCTCCTCAGGTTAGTTGTATGGCATCCTCCAGCATCCCTCATTTAACATCACTTTTCACACTATAGTTAATAACTAACACTAGGATATTTCAAGTTCAACTGACAAATGTTTGTGTCTAAGAACTTGAAATTGCCTTCTGATTCTTTTCCTAAGGCAGTGTATAAAGGACACATTCAGTTCATGGGGACTTACATAAAGGGTTTCATCCTTGGAGATTCACAGAAGAATAGCCACAGATAAAAAGAGATCCTTATAATCATAAGGCAATCAAAGCTCCACTAGAAGCATTTATTTTTAGCTGTAAACAAAAATGCCTCCTTCTAAAAACTGAGTGTGCATTGATTAATTGACCACCATTATTGCACTGACATTTTAAAATATACATTATGCTTTAGATCTTTTTATACCATCTTGTTTATTTTTAATCAGTTCTGTAATCTTTCAAAAATAGTTACTAAAAGTGTATGCATAGTTTTATTTAATTACTTTTCATAAAATATTTTATCACTTGTCTCAGGAAAACAATCTCTTTTTTCACCCATGGACAAGTTAAAGTGTTCAATTTTTTGTGCCTATTTATCCTTGACAATCAGATCATGAGCCAAAAATGGAAAACCCAGTATAATAATCAGAATTTTTGTCAAATGAGGATAATCAAATCAAAACTGTGTCAATTATTTTTATATCACCCAAAGAAAACAATATGCATACGAAAGAGAAACTTCAACAAAATAAAACACCTATACTACTTTTTGAAAAAAAATTAATTACTTTCTCTATTTCGTAATAGGGCCTTGTCTTAGATATGTCATGCACCACATCTCTAGTTCACTGTAAAAGTGGGCTTCAAACTACTTCTTAGCATTTATTAATTTTTTAAGAGTCTATAAACTCTCTCCTAACCTGCTTTCTTGGCTTTTGACATCATTATTCATTTGTATATACAGAGACTAGCTAGGCCCTGACCGATGAACTTGGCCAAACATATGAGTTCTGAAGAGGATTTAACTTCTTGACCACCACACAAATTGTCTTTCTTACCACATTACTCTGGTTACCCTGGGTAAACACAAACCTAGTCTTCTAGGATCCATCTCATTGGCAATATCCCATGTGAAGCAGAGGACTCCATATTTTCCGTGCACCATGACTGGGAAAGAATACGTAACTTCTAATGGGAAGAGATTTTCATAGATTTTTCTTAGTTTTACAGAAGCTAGGTATCACAGAAGATAAGACCAGTATTAATTTGTAGGTGATATAAAATTATATAAAGTCAGAAGGATATATAATCCTTGGATGTAAAATCTAGGGTTTGATCCTGAATTTAGAGGAAGCTGTTTTAACACAACTAAAATAGTAGGAGCAAAATTTAATAAAATAAACATGTGCACACAAACATGCAGCTTACAAGGTTCAGTCCTAACTGTGCCATTCAATAATTGTGCAGAACTTAGAAGTCAATCAATCTTTCCAAACCTCAGATTCTTGTTAGGTTAAATTAAGGTATCATTAAGATTTCTTTAACTCTAAATTTTTGATATTTTCGAGGATTGTGGAGGAGGTTGCATCTGCAGGCAGGAAGAGTTAGTAAAAATTTAATAAAAATTTGCATGTGGATAAATCTAAGGAGGTGGGATTGCATATGGCACATTAAAATAAATACACACACACACGCACACAAAGACGAGTTTAATGGGATGAAGTTAGACCACTACTGTGACAGGCCCAGAATTCCATGCGGAGTTGTTTTTACATACAGCATGGGATGTGAGTCCCTGTTGAAAGCTGTTGTACAAATTCGCTATGGGTGGAGCACCAGCCTTGGATGATCAATTTGCTTTCATTGTCAGGATGGACTGGAGGAGCAAAAAAAGGAATTATGATGATATTTCTGTAAGGAAATACTATAGCATACTTATTTCAGATATTTCCAATACAGGAGAGAAAAGTCAGAAATGTCAATATTAAGAGCAAGTGTTTGATTTTCACAATAATGCAATGTGAAATTTGGTTGTTTCCTTTTCACTGAAACTATCAGAGATTTACTAATTTTGTTTTCTGTAATAAGAGAAATCTTTGCTTCTACTGAGGATTACAAAGTCGTAACAATTGCCCTGTAGCTTCTCTGTAGTGTGAATAGACACATGTGACTGATTTTCTTGGGCAGAATAGTAATATCGCTTAAGAAATGAACGAAAATAAATTGAACAAGAAGCATACCAAAGGCTCCTATTATTCTGTTAGAGAATCTTCATATACATTTGATTTTTTATACATTAGATCTATATCCTGAAGAATCCGTAATTGTTAGTAATTAATTGATCATATGCTTATTATTTTTGAGAATTGAGCAGAATTTAAGTATTTGATTTTAATATTTGGTTGTTAAAACACATTTATTGCATGAAGAAAAACCAAAATTACAGACATAGTGTTTATTCTTTTGAAAGAAGACATTAGTATTTATAAAATAATTTTGAAATATCAACTTGGTTGACCATTACGCTTTAATTCAAAGATACGTGTTTAGCACATGCTTTGCTCAGTGCAATCAACATAGTGCCATGGAACCACCTACAAGTCGTTACCATCTAAGACAATACGATATCTTTTTCACAGAGTTAGCTCTCAAGTTTTCATAGTTTTAATTGAAAAACTTTCTATTCCATATCTGAAATAATCCTGAGTATACTTATAGAATCCTAGAATGGAAGGAGATTTTAACGGTTATCCAGCTCTTGGTTACAACAGAATACAATTGGTTTCGGTGTTAACTAAAACAATGGAAAACACAGGTACCAACTGCAAAACGGATAAGTGTGGTTTATATTAGACTGACTAATCAAACTATGAGATGACTCTCTTTTGCATTTATGCATGTTGATGTATGCACTAAATATTAATATTTCCCCAACGCATGCATAAAATAATGTACTTGCATAGGCAATTTTTTCTTAGGCTTTTAGGGTATGGCAGTTTGATGTGTACAGAGACAGAAATAAAGTTTCAAATTTCCTGAAGGACGTTTGATAAATTTTTGTAGTATATAATAGTGTTTTTCAGAATCTAAATAAGTTATCTTTATTAAGGCTTTAGAATGTCATTACTTATGGTGCAGTACGTGTAGCAGCTGCTTCTGATTTATGGGCACATTGTATTCCAGAATTCTCTTTGTAGGTTGGTTGTTTAAAACTAAGAACTAAGAACGTATGAGAAAAACATTAAGCATTAAAGCTAGGGTCTCAGGACAGTCTACAAAGGCTTGTTTCACACAGAGTTCTATAAAAATCTACTCTAATATAATAGAGTGCTATCATTTAATTCTTACTGCCAGTCCCCTCCCTGCCAGTACAGTATTATCACTTCACTACACCACCGCATTAGCATACTAAGTAGCCTTTTTTCTTGACTTTATTTTTATTTAATTCTCAAAAACATATTACACACTATTTCTTGAATGATACCAATCTCCTACGTAAAATGCCTATAGAAAAATAACTCAAATTTATTTAAGTAGAATTTAAAGTGTTCAATATTATTGCATATTTCCAACCTATCTTCTATGTCCCCATAACTGTGTAGCCTTAGCTGTACACAAAGTGAAATATTTCCTCATCCATACAACTTGACCTCTATTTCATCATGTTCACAGTCTCTTTTCCAGGGAGTGTCTAACCCTCTTTTCCAATCTCCTCTCTTCTCTTTGCTTTAAGTCATATCTCAAATGCATCCTCTTATATAAAGCCCCTCTTCATTTTCCCCAGCTAGAATTTCCTGTCAAAAGTACATCACCTATCAAAATCTTATTTGTGGTACAATTTTGATTATTCTGTTCTCCTATTTTATCACCTAGAATCTGTGAGCTTTGAGCTTTGACTCTGTGTTGGATTTAAGTTGTTTTATTCTCCAAAATGTTTGACATCGCACGTTTACTCAAAATTAACATTCAGTTGCTATCTCAATAGATCTTTATTGAGCCTTTATTAATTTGGGTCTTGAGAGATTGAGGCTATGAAACACAGAAAGAGCAGAGAGAATTTAAAATAAATATATTCTGTTCTCCTGACACATGTTACAGCAAAGTCAGTTCCTTTCTTGCATTTCCATTACACTCGAGGGCCCCAATTGTATCCAAGCCCCTCTCATTTTGCTCTATGCCATCAAACAGCACATACTTTAGACTCGCTTTCACTCCAAAATAAGTTCTATGTCCTTAACAAAGAAAATTTCAACAGGTATTAAGAACTAAATATAAGATTAAACAAATTCTGACCGAATAAGGAACGGCAAGTACTCCTAGAAAAATTTGCATTTAAAATATAAGTGAATTCTTTTTTTTCCCTGGAATGTAAGTAACAGTTAAACCATTCAAAAAAATATGAGTGTGGTAGAATATATTTATTATTATAATTACTAAATTATATGTGTGATTTTTCCTGACACCTTCCACCAATTTCAGTGATTTAGACTATTTCTCGTATTCCAACATTGTCTTCCTCTAATTCCAGACTTGCAGAAGATAAAATCCACGCTTACATACTTATCAGTGTGAGAAAAAAAGGAAAGAAAAAAAGAAATAAACTTAAATAGGAGTAGTAGAGTGTCCAGGAGAGTACAGAGAGAGAGATGGGGAAAAATTTTAAGCACTAGCACCATCAATTATTATTATTACTATTATTATAAAAGCAATTTGTGCTCCCCACAAAAAAATCAAATTCAGAAAATTAAAAATTAATGAAGAAAACATCAAAAATGACTATAATCATTTGCTATTATTTCCATCCGGTCGATTCTGACTCCTAGTGACCCTGCATACAGCGGAGCGGAACCCTGCCCTGTCTTTTTGCGTCATCCTGTCACGTCCTGGCACTATAGCAGACAACGCTCCACTGCTATTCATAGGGTTTTCATGGCCAATTTTTTTGGAAGTGGGTGGTCAGTTCCTTCTTCCTAAACTGTAAGCATGCTACCAAGAAATGGTTAAAATATTTACATATTTCTACTTATTTACTTATTATATTTTTTAACATTTGATTTTCTATTGTTTGTACATATTTTATTTTGCCTTTCTCAGTTAATGCTGTGTTTTTGCATATTTTTCAAATGTCAGTCTTAGCCATATCATATTGTATCATATATATAACCATAGCAAATTAAATATTTTCCAAATGTTCTATCTAGACTCTGTCTAGACACACGTGCACACACAAACACACACACCCCCCTCTGTGATGAAATTTTGTACCTGATAACTTTTAGTGTATTTTAAATTACTCTTATTTAGGCGAGATTACTGGAAGTGGAATTCTCAGAGTCAAAGATATGAATGATTTTAAAGCTCCATGTACATATTAGTCAATTACATTTCAGTAAATTTATACCACTTCTCCTCCAACAATATACCAATGTAGGACATTAGTATGTTGGATATTTATTTTTAAAGTTATGACTGTATTTTAATGTGGATTTTAGCCCTGTGTATTATTATTCAGTTAGTATTAAAAACTGAACACCTACAATGTGGAACACTATGCTGAGTCCTAAAAATAGGAGTAAATCGGATGAACTGGTTCCCATCTTAGAAATATAGAAATAGCTTATTGTAGACAGAACATTCTCTATCTACAATAAGCAAAAGTCTATTATTGCTGGCCTGCTAGGAGAAAGACCTGATAGAAGTCTCAATTTAGGGGAAAGATGACATATTTTTTTTTTTTATTCAATGGACTCAATTCCTAATACCTAAATTCTGTTTAACCTAATTTGGCACTAGAATCATTCTCTAAATTAATAATGTATGCATGTTTATTTGATTATTTGTTAATTTAGGAGCTGCCATTTTCCCTATTCCAATGAGCAGAGACATTTTTACCAGATATTCACAAGATATTCAAACTTTGCTTGTGCAAACCTTTTGGAATTTGTCCATAGTATATCCTAATAACTCATATTAAAGTTCTTATAGCTACGCTGGTGTTGTTCATGTAAAAGGTGTTAGGAAGATATTCTAGAAAATGTCCAGCCTTCTGTACACTAATTTCATAAGGCCACTGAGGTCACTTTAGATATGCCATTGACTATATACTTAGTGGAATTTCCTCAGTAAATATTTTATTTCACAGCCAGAATTTTCTAGGGATGATGATTATAGTAAATAATCATACACAGAACTATATATTAAAAAACATAGGCACAGGAGCTGGCCCAGTGGCATAGTGGTTAAGGTTCATGCGTTTCACTTCGGCGCCTTCGGGTTTGTGGGTTTGGATCCCAGACACGGACCTACACACCACTCATCAAGCCACGCTGTGGCAGCGTCCCACATACAAAATAGAGGAAGACTGGCACAGATGTTAGCTTAGGGACAATCTTCCTAGAGCAAAAAAAGGAAGAATGGCAAAAGATGTTAGCTCAGGGCCAGTCTTCCTCACCAAAAAAAAATAATAATAATAATAAGACAAAAATACCCCAGAGGCACAAAAATGAGTTTGAGATTAATGAATAAGTGACTTGGCAAATCTAAGGGGAAAGAGGCCTTTTTTCTACAATGGGAAGGGATATATTTGTACCTGGCTATTTTGTGAAAGTTTCTGTTCCTTCAATACTTTCTAATAACAAAATTTTTTATCGAAAAATTAAAACCGTATTCTCCCACAGTTTATATTCTATTGATCTTACTCTACATGCAAGTCCATTGCTATCATATGCTAATGGTTTTAGAGAGAACTGTAATTTTAAAAACTATTTTGGTAAATGTGTCTTGTATGCCTGAACAGAACGTGTATTGCATACTTACTACCTATAGTCTTCTGCAGTCTTAGGTCAAGTTGATGACGGTATTGTCCAATGGTATTCATCACAATTCTTGTGTCTCCTTGTTCCAGTTCTTAATGGGAGAATCATAAAAAAAATTTCCATTCTTTAAATTTCTCTATCTGTCTCAATTTTTCTTCATTTACTTTTATATAATTATTACGTGTGTGGCCAATTTAATGCTTCTGATTAATTGACGTTTTACTGTTATGAAATATCACACTTTATCTTTGATAAGACCACTTTTTTGAAGTTAACTTTGCCTGATGCAAATTTACCCATGCTACTTCACTTACGGTTGTGTTTCTGTGGTTTATCTTTTCCTATCCTTTTGCTGTCAGGCTTTCTGTGTAAATCTATTTCAAATACAGCTCTTGCAAACAGCTGACTTGGTTTATCCTTTTTTGTCCGGTCTCACAATCTTTAACATTTAATTGGAGTGTTAAGTCCGTTCAAATATTATGAAATTATTGGTATGCTTGGATTTAAGTCTACCATTTTCATTTGCCCCATTTACTCTTTGTACCTTTGTTTCTGTTTTCCTACCATCTTTTGGGTCAATGGAGTATTTTTTTAATATCTAAATTTATGTTCTTTATAATTTATGCTTAATCTATTGTAATATAAATTGAATTAATATTATATATTTTAGCATATAATGTAATAATCTTATAACAGTATAGTCTTATTTCCCCTGTGGGACTTGATTTTTGTCACATGTTTTCTTTCTGTATATATTATAAACTGCACCAGACATTGCTAATATTTATAATTTAAGCATTCATTATTTACAGAAAATTTTTTAAAAAAATCTTATATATTATATTATAAACTTACATAATTACCATTTCCAGTCAGTGCTTTTTATTCTTTTTTTGTAGATGTGAATTTCTGTCTGCTGTCATCTCCCTTCAACCTGAAGACTTCCCTTAGCGTTACTTGCAGTGTGGGTGTGCTGGAAACAAATTTTCTTAGCTTTTCTTATCTGAAAATATCATTGTTTCACTTTTATTTTTGAAAAGTATTTTAATTGGATATAGAAATATAGATTGATCTGGCAGGTTTTTTTTTTTTTCCTTTAAGCACTTTAAATTTTCGCTACGCTGCATTGGATTCTATTACTTTTCACAAGGAGTCAGTCACTAGTATTGTTGCCCTATGTGTAATGTGTATTAGTCTCTGGTTGCTTTTAAGGTTCTGTCTATATACTTGGCTCTCAACGGTCTATCTCAACAGGTATCATACATTGATATCTAGATGTGTTTTATTTATCTAGCTGGGGATTCACTGGCCTTCTTAGACCAACGGGCTCTTTTTCATCAAATTTTAAAATTGTATGGTCATCTTTATTTTGTGGCCTATTTTCTCTTTCTTCTTTTTGAGAACCTCAAATACAAGTATGTTAGGGCACTCCATATTGTCTTGTAGATCATTTAGCTTGTGCTATAAATGTTTTCAATACATTTTTGTCTCTGTGCTTCAATTTGAATAATTTATTTTTGTTGTCTTCAAATTTATTGTTTCTTGTGTTTCTGTGTCCAATCTGCTGTTAGACATTTTTATTATGGGTGCTATAATTTCCAGTTCTAGGTTTCTTATTTTGTCTGATTTTTCATATATTTTATGAAATTTCTTATGTACCTACCGATTATTTTAGTACGCCCTACAAATTCTTTAATATATTTATGATAGTTATTTTTAAAGTCTTTGACTGTTAAATCCAGCATCTGAGTCTTATTTATGTCTATTTCTATTGACTATTTATTCTTTCATTTTTTTTTTTTAATCTCTGGAAAGCTTAGGTTTCATACTGGTCATAATGAGTACTATATTGTGGAGATTCTGGATTTTGTTTTCTTTCTGAAGAGTGTTGAGTTTTGCCCCAGTAGGCAGTAAAATTGCTGGATGCTACTATGATTCTGTGTAGGCTTTTAGAATTTTCAAGGGAAACTATTTTGTTTGTTTCCTTAGTCCTATGGTGTAACCCTAATTCTTAGTGCATCTTCCTTACTCCTAAATTATCACCTTTCTGGTGTTTCATTGGAAATCTCAAAATGTTGACCAAATATGTCTACCTACAAGGAGCTTGAATTTTAAACTCTTCATTCCGAGTATCTGGAATGGCTAAAACCTCTGCTCAGTTTTTAACTATTAGGCTGCTCAGTTTTTAACCTTCCTTTTCTCTGGATTCCTTCGAGTCTTACTCTATCCATAGTCAGTTTAGAAGTGACACACATGTTATGTGTAACGTATATTCAAGTTTTAGGGCTCTCTCCTCTGTGGCTTCCTCTGTTCCTGAATTTTCTTCTCTTAGTATTTAGCTATTATAGCAGCCCTGAATCCTGACCTCTGATTCCTCAGTTCATAAAGATTGCTTATTTCTAATTGAACTCTGTCTTCTGCATGACCCATAAAATGTGGTATGCTTGCAAGGAAAAGGGAGTTAATGGGGAAATCACTTTATCCCCTATTTGATAGCAATCTTCTCAATTTTTGTCTGCTCCTGGTTGCTATCTGATGCCTTTGTAAAGTTTTGTTGTTATTTTTTACTAATTTGTAAAGAGTTAATTATTTGTATCAATGACAAGAGTGTTGGTCCCACACAAGCTATGCTCCATGATTGGAACCAGAACTCATATGTGTTCGGTTTTTATTGACACTTCGGTTTTCTGTAAATAAATGTCTGATGATTGAATTCATGCATGAAATGAAGTTCTACAAGATAGAGTTAGCAATACAAATATAGTTTACAGCACATAGGTTAAAAGTTATTCTATTCCATTTTTTTCTCAAATAATTTTTATTTCCCATAGTATAGGAGGAACTGATGGAGGAACTGAATATTAATATAACCAGTATGCCATACAGATAAAAATTTTTATTAAAGACATTCATTAAAATTGTATCACACTTTAAAAAAAAAAGAAGATTTCATATGTTGAATATTTTTTTCTTTCTTTCTGCAGATCTTTGATAAAGGGCTGTAAGAATTCCACATAAGTTTTAAGTCCCTGCTTTAAATGATTATTTTCAGATTTTTAATTGAAATAGCATTTTCAATCTGTTAAGAAAGGTGCTTGAAGGAAACAAATTTCTTGAAGAAAGTATTCAGTCATTAGCATGTAATATTCCTGACACTATATGAGAGTCATGGCAATGACTAAGCGGAGGTACATATTTGGATTTAATTGTCCTTTATATCCACCTGTGCTCTTAGGACTGTCTCTTCAGGACAGGACTTCCTCTGTCAATCACTGTTGAAATTCAGCCAATATCTTTAATGAGTTAAAAGGTAATTAACTTTTATGGAAAAAAGAAGTCTCACCTGCAATTCTATCGATTTCAATTAATAACCAATGTTTTCCGGTAATTTTCTTGATGTAGGTTTCGAAAACACACAGTTTTTAAGTTCCTATTTACTTAGAAGATCACTCTTTTAGTCACTACAGTATATTTCATATTAATATCAATAAGGAATGCAATATTAAATATCTTTAAAGTAGTAAAATACTAGGTTACTTATTGACAAAGGTTTAATTTACAGATCTCTAAGAAAAGCTTTATTGACTTTTTTATATTTACCCCAATAAAGCATGTCTTAAACTGTCTTAAAAAAGCTTTGTTTCAAAGTAAGTGAAGACATTTTTGTATGTGTACATGAGAAAACAATCAAAAGTTGCTTAGTCAAATAACAGACTAAAAAAGTCTTTGTTTACATACATTATGAAGCAATTTTTCTAATATATAACAAAATCAAGATGAACTCTCTTCCATTTGTCATGAAATATTTTGATTTTGACAAAATGGATTTAAAAATCAAATTTACAATGAGCCAAATGTAGCAGATATATATTTCACACAAATGAATATACCCATTTGACTTCAACATTAATGTAGACAAAGGATGTTGAGATTTTATTATAAAATGGATATTAGGGAAATAGTTAAAAGGAATAAAATAAAAGATCACAAATACAAAGGAATGTTCTTAATATTTCCCCCAAATCCATTATAATGGCAGCTCTGAAGTAAGTCAGGAGTTTTCAGTATCCAAATTACATTGAGCTGGGGTACTGGGTAATTTTCATTTTTCTTCTTCCTAATTCTGTTAGCAAAAATCAACTTGTTTTGCTGGTGATAAATTGGAAGATCAAGTCGAAAGTTAAAAACTCTGACCACACCCAGCCAAGAGAAGAAAGATAGGATCAGCAGTGAGAAGGATGGACACACTCTTAGAGAACGCCTAGCTCTTATCTCCACAGAGTACCCTATCTGGCCAGTGCTTATGGGAAGAAGCCACAGAAAATGTCCTAGTAAAAATAAGCACTGAAACTATGTGACATTAAGAGTGCCAGTAAGTTCAAGAAAACAGTGCTGGAGTGATTCTCTGATTATGAGAACTGATAACATTTTAGAACTAATTTTATAGAGGTTATTTTTTGACCATTTATTAGGAACTTTAGGGAGATTGAAATAAATTCAGGTGAGGCATAAACACAAATTTAAAAATGATTCTCTGAGATGCCAGGAAATGGGTGTTGCAGTCTGTCTCCAACTTTTTCTTGCTCATTTTACTCTTTTTGCCTTGGATCAATCAGCCATTATCACTGTGTCCTTTGCTATTCTCTTGAAGTTTTAAATCAAAAGGCAGTAATATAAAATGTGAAGATTTGGAATGAGAGTGTAAAAAGCAGAATTAGAAGACTTGAATAATTTTAAAATTAGAGGTGACCAAAATAAAGTAAGAACCACTCATTCTCTCAAAGTGTACAAGGAGAGGTTAAATGTACACTGATTGAATGCATGCAGTGGAGAATTTGAGACGTGAAGAATAATATATAGAAGAAAACACAAGTTCATCCCACAACTCACAGATAAGTAAGTTTATGATGAGATAAATTCCTTATGGTATTCTTTTTTATCATAAAATGTGTATGTAGTAAGTATATGCAAATACAAATTGTGTTCTTTGTGTACCTAAAATTAAAGTGTGAGCATATTTTGATGTCCCAAAATGATTTTCCAGAAAATAGTTTTTATTTCTATGTAATATTGTGTCAAATAGAAAATAACATTATAAAGAACCCTGTTACAAATAAGAGAAATAAGTACTGTGAACATAAATAATTTTGGATCAATAGATAAGGATTAATGAATATGTGTGTGTGTTTGTATGTATATTAGTTGCCAACTTGGTTTGTTTAAAGCTGTTCGTGTATAAACTAATGTATGCACATCTTAACTGGACAGCTTAATAAAATTTTATAGTTGTATATACCTATGTTAATATGACCAGGATCACAATATGGAAAATCTCTGGCATCCAAGAAGGTACTCTCTCATTTACCACTTTCTAATCAGTGCCCTCCCAGAGGTAACCACTTTGCTGACCCCATCCCTATTGATGTTTGCCAGTACTTGAATTTCATATACATGAAATTAAAGATTATGTCTGGGATTTTTCAATTTATGAAGTATAAATTCATCCATGACGTTGTGTGTAGAATTAATTTTTCTAATGGCTGTATAGTATGTCATTGTATAAATATATTGCAATTAATTTATCTATTCTACTATTGACAAATGATTGATGTGCTTCTAACTAGAGGCTATTATACATAAAACTACTATAAACATTCTTACACATTTTTATCGTCACATGTGGATTCATTTCCTTTGGGCGTATTTCAGGAGTGAGATTGCTGAATCATAGCGTGAGCATAATTTATCTTAGTAGATATTGGCAAAAGGTTTTCAAAGAGATTCTACCAACTTACACACCCACCAGGAGTTTGTGAGAGTTCCGAATACTCCATATACTTACTAATTCTTTACATTGCTAGTCTTATATATTTTTAAAATTTTAACCATTTTTGGTGGTGTGTCGTACTATCTCATTGTAGTTTTAATTTGGATGACCCTGATAATTTAAAAGATAGGCACATTTTTGTTTTGTATTGGCCATTTAGATGTCTTAGTTTTGAATTGAGTATATAGGCTTTAGCTCATTTTTTTTTATTGTTATCTAACTTTGTCTTGTCACTTTATAAAGGTGTTTATAAATACTGGATACAAGTCCTTTATTAGATAGAGATATTGAAATTATTTTCTCCCAATTTCTTCTTACTTTCTCATTGTCATTTTAGTGTCTTTTAATGAAGAAAGTCTTTTATGTTTAATTCAGTTCAATTTACCAATCTCTTCTTTTAAGATTATTAATTTGGTGTATTTTCAAGAAACATTTGCCTATCATTAAGGTAATATCTTTTGTTTTCTTCTAGGAACTTCATCATTTTATCTATCACATTTATGTCTATAAGCCACTTTGAATTCGTTTATAGACTAGATGTAAGATAGAGATCACAGGTCCATATAGATCTAGAATTGCTCTAGCATTATTGTTTTTAATATCGTTTCTGCGTTTAATTCCAACGGCCATTTTTTAAAATAATTCATGTGTCTTTTTATGTGTGCATGTGTTTGTAGTCATTTCATTGATCTTTTTGCTTATGCTTTTATTAATACCAAGCAGCCTTAATTATTAAAGCCTTATTGTTTTATTTTTTAATCTAGTCATTTAAGTCCCCCAACCATGTTCCTCATCTTCAAGATCACTATGGCTCTCTAGGTCTTTTGCATTTTCATAAAACTTTTAAAACTTCTGAAATTAGCCCTTCAATTTCCACTAGTCTCAGGAACTATTTCAGATTAAAGAGACTAAAATGACATACCTACTTAAGGAAATGTGTGATCCTGGATTGAATCCCGGATTTGAGTGGAAGATTACCGTAAATACATTATTAGAATAATTGACATATTTGAAGATGAACTGTTTATTTTAATGTGAAATATAATTATATTGTTAAATTTCTTTAATTTTATAATTGCACTATGATTATATTAGACAATTTCCTTGTTCTTAGATTATAGATGCTGAAATATTCATTTCGAGGTATAAATAGGTAAGATGTCTACAAATGGGAGAAGATAATTTTAGTACATATAATACCTACAATATTAGAGATGACAAATATTCACTTGCCTACAGAAGTCTATAAGTCAATAAGAAAGTGATGAAGAGGCAAATATAAAAATGAGCAAAAAAATTGATATTTCACAAAAGATGATATCCAAGTGGCCAATAAGCATATGTATGATAAAGTACATAGCTCATCAGGAAATGTAGATTTAAACCACTCAAACACCAGCATGACTGAGAGTGAAAAGATATGAAATCCCGAGGAGAGGTGATGATATGAACAAGCTGGACCTCTCACAGACTCTGGTTGAATGACAAATGCTAGAAACATTAAGGAGACTCAAATGGAGAAATAAAATGTGATTAGTGATTAGAAGACTGAAAAATAATGTAAAGATTAAATGCCATCCCAATCAATATCCCTGTGTATTTCTTTTAATTTTATTTTGAAATAATTTTGAACTTTCGGAGAGTCACTCAAATTATGCAAAGTACTTCTGTACACCATTCAGCAAGATTTACCAGTTATCAATATTTCACCCAATTTGATTTATCACTCTTTCTGTTCAGACAAATTTTATATTATGGCAGAACTATTTCAATTTTATCATTACTTCTAGAACTTGTCCCTTCTTGAGCACTACAGAAGATTTGAAGTACTTGCAAACCCATGCTAACTTGGCAAGGATTCAACTCTAATTTCTATTTCTTGCTAATGAAATCTTAGCTTTTTCATGACATCATTATCTATCTTGCTTGTAGTTTTGTCTTGTGCACATGAGGTTTAGACATCAACTAAATACTTAGAGATGTTAACAGAGACTTGGGGGATCTACTCGTAGTGAGTCTCTCCTCCCTAAGATTGTGGTCTCCAATTTCTAGCCACTGTAGCAGACCCAAATTCTGACTACTACCTCCTCAGCCCAATAATACTCATTCTCTCTGCTTGGGCTCTAATTCCATAGTTCCTAACCCTATAAGTAGAAAGTACCATCAGTAGAGAGAATGGAGAGTGACTGTTTAATGGGTATGGATTTTCTGTTTGAGGTTATCAAAAAGTTCTGGAGATGGATGGTGGTGATGGTTGTAAACAATGTGAATGTACTTAAAGCCAATGAACCCAACACTTAAAAATAGTTAAAAACAGTAAACTGTACATTATGTACATTTTACCACAATAAAAAATCCCCAAAGTCTGTTCACCACTATTTTGTAAGAAAAATACAGAATTTTTTATTATAAATTTTGATCTTTAGTAATCCCTTCTATACATCAGAGTACAACATTTTTTTTGTAAAATAAAGGGTTCAACTTTCATAGGAAAAAAATGGAGCACTTATTTAAAACAACTCAATCAACTCAAGGATAAAATACAGAATGAAAGCCCCCTCTGTACTTCCCTGAATGCTACCAAAAAAAAAAAAAAAAAAAAAAAGAAGGAAAGAAAGAAAGAAAGAAAGCAAATACCCTCAGAGGAAAAGCCTGGTGATGGTATAGGCCACAGCAAGCTTGACTCAAGGTCAGAGGCTTTGCAGTTCCTCCTCCATTGGTTGGTGTCCGGTGTCATCAGACAGTTTGTCTGTCTGTGTGTCTCTTTGTTTTGGTCATGCTTTCATAATTATTCTCAGTGGGTGTATTTTTCCAGTGCAGCTACTTTGTGAGGACAAAAACCTGATTATCAAGATTGCTTTTGAGAAACACGTCATGATGTGAATATGCAGATTTCATGCACCATGAAGGATTATAATATTGTAAGATTTAAAAATTTTTCTACGGGGCCGGCCCCGTGGCTTAGCGGTTAAGTGCGCGCGCTCCGCTACTGGCGGCCCGGGGTTCGGATCCCGGGCGTGCACGGGCGCACCACTTCTCCGGCCATGCTAAGGCTGCGTCCCACATACAGCAACTAGAAGGATGTGCAACTGTGACATACAACTATCTACTGGGGCTTTGGGGGGAAAAAAGGAGGAGGATTGGCAGTAGATGTGGGCTCAGAGCCGGTCTTCCTCAGCAAAAAAAGAGGAGGATTGGCATGGATGTTAGCTCAGGGCTGATCTTCCTCACAAAAAAAAAAAAATTTTTTTTCAAAAGTGCTAAGTCAAAATAAGCTCTTTTTTCCCCCAAAGCTACACTTATTATTTCTGTTTCATGTTTTATTAGATTAAGTAGAACTTTCAAGTGCTTTATATCATAGATGATAGTGTGAATCAATTCCTTACTCTGATAAGTCACTCTTAAGGATAAAATAGTTGATATTTTGAGGTCCTCTAGCATATTAAGAAATACAATGGCTCACTGTTTCCTTCCTGGCAGAGAGCTCAGACCTTCAAGTGGAAATCTACAGTGGCCATTTGTAAACGTTTTGTCTTCTCTTCTTGTCTGGACCAGCAAGTCTATTTTAGTTGCACTCTCGTCCAGTCACAACATCTCAAGTATCCCGTGCGATCAGTGATTACTGTCCCTTCTTTCCAAGGCAGTTTTGAACATCTCCACTTACTCCATCAGTACATTAATCAGAGTGTGAGAGCAGAAGTCAAATGTCACTAGTTAGCCACTATCTTTTGAACTATCTACTCTTTCATTCTACAGTATATGTAAAGAGTTATGTAAAACAATCATCTACATCACCATTTTGTTTTTATTGGATTTTATAAAAATATCTTCATAATGTCTATTCAGTCTGGTTTATTCTTTGAAAATATGGATTTTCCCCCCTAGTTCCATGCCTGCACATATTAGCACTCAATTCAATGTTGATTTTAATCTAGGTTTTTGAGTACAGGACGGTGATGTTGTCATCAGTATTGTTATTACTGCACTCTTTAAGCATAAGATAGAGCTAAAAATGAATAGTCAGATATCTTGGAGACTCATTGAACTGCTTTAGTGGAGTTTTTCCAAGGGGAAAAAAAATCACATATCATGCCTATTTACTTATTTGTCTTCATAAGTACAAAAATCATCATTTTGTTCACTAAAGATGGCCTTTTCTTAACATCAAGACATGGTGTTAACAAAGTGGAGCCGAAGAGGGAAAAACGAAGTTTTAAAATATATTATTTGAGATACCTAGGTAAAATTGAGCCGTATTAAATAATATAAACATTACATGTCATTTTGTTGATTTTTCAATGTATTTTAAGACGTAAAAATGCATTATAAGCACTGTTTAGAACCTTAAATTCATTCACAATATTAAAACAGAAAATGAGATCACAATACAAAATGAAAGAAAATCCATTCAAGGAAATATTCATTAACACATGTTCCCTAAGGTGTATTAGGGAAGAGAGACAGACACTTATATCAGTGAAATTCTTGCTTTTTAGAATCACTTGAAAAGCTTCGGTCATGGAAGAGTTTAAAATTGATGGATTATATTCTATAATTATACGTTTGTGATAAATTTAATTTCTGTCTCAATGGTTATCAATAGTTAATACGACTCTCACTGCTAATCTTCAAGTAACTTCTTTAGTAAAAGAATACAAAATAAAATAGATGCCATAAAGGTGATTGCAAGCTAACATACAAAAGCAAATGATATATTCACATGATCAGATATCTAGCAGGACCTTCCACAGGCTGTACAGACCATAGTAGCTTAGGTTTTCCAATTTCTTGGGCTATTAACTGCAGTCATAGTATAGAGCTAATATAGACAACACATTCAACAATCACTTTTAAGCCTCATCTCATGATCAGGTATCACTTTGAAGTTGGATAAAAATATAAGCTTACTATTACTTTGCTGCAGTTAGCAATCCTAAGAGGATGGCAGGCATACATACACACTCACCCACACACACATTTCTTAGAGCAATAAGAAAACAGCTTTCTTTGCAAAGAGATTAAACTTCGCAAGCAATTATCCTAATGCAAAACTTGTGGTCAAATTACATTTCAGAGATGTAGTTGATTTAAGCAACATATACAAATAATATGTTGTATGCTAATGATTCACTCTAAACTCCCTTCTTTTTGACTTACAAGTCTTATGGTTAATTAACTTTGTGCATAGCCACCGACAAGCATCCGGTAGAGAAAGCACACGAAAAGTATATTCAAGAAACACAAATGCATTGAGTTTATCATTAATGTCTCCTTTTTAAAATTCCTCTTCTGTGATGGATCTGGTTCTATTGATTTATTTTCTAAACTCCTAAATGTGGTGATAATCTGTTGCTATTGTAAATAGTTGGTCTCTCAACGTCTCTTGTCAGCTTTCTCATATTAAATTCCTAACTGGTCCTATTACCCGTGATTTCATTTTCCTTTCAAATTACCCTGCTATAGTCTATTAGAGTAATTTTTTTGCTAAATTATGTATCACAGTGTTATCCTCCTTAAACATTTTTAATGGTTCTGGCATTGGGAAAATGCTCAAATATGTTGAGATTACCATTCTTTTAAAACCCTTAAGGATAGGGCATTCACAATTATTCACAGCATAATCACACCATATTTAATTTACCATTTAATCCCCATAACTCCACAGATTATTTATACCTTCCATTTTATTCCCTGAATATTACATCCTTTTCTGATTTATAAGGTCTACATTTGATGTCACTCTTTATGACCCATTTACCCATTTGCCAGTCAGTGGTTGCTGTTTTTTCTATTCTGTTACTATATATTTTATAGTGTTTTTATATCTTCTTATCACATAGTTGTATCTGTGTGTGTGTGTTGTGAGTGCATTTATGTGTACGCTATAAAAAGAAAAGTTATTTAATCCCCTTACATTCCAACGCCCCTAGCACTGTGCACCCACATAAACACACACACACACACACACACACATGCTTGTTAGAGCAATAAGAATAGCTTTCTTTGTAAAGAGATTAAACTCACAAGCAAATATCCCAAGGCAAATCCTGTTGTCAAAGTACATTTCAGCCATGTAGTTGATTTTAGCGGTATATACAAATAATATGTTGCATGATAATGATTCACTCTAAACTCCCTTCTTTTTGACTTGCAAGTCTCACATTTAATGAATTTTGTGCATTAAGAGGACAATGAATAATACCATTTAAAGTTGTTCCTACTGAACAAGTATTTCTCTAAAGTTAGAATGAAATAGCGAAGGTGATAATACGTTGCTATAGTTAGCACTCCCTAGAGTACAAAAATTGCCTCTTGAAAATGATGTGTTCAAGGCTATAACCTTCGTTTGTGTTCTATGAGATATAATATGACTGATGAGTGAATTCTAATTTTCTCTCATGTCACTTCACTCCTGGTAATACGTGCCTCATCTTAACCGCTTCATGGTGAATAATGCTGGAATCATACAGTACACACTCTCTTTTCTGACTTTCTGTTCAAGGCTAGAAATAGAGGCTCTCACTTTAGCTTTGCATAAAGCTAAAAAGAAGCAGAGTTTGCACTTATGTCAAAAGGAACTTCATAGAATAAAAGGTGACATATGTGTGAATTGTGATAAGAACGGCCTTTTCTGTGTCAGAAGCATTTCTGAGGTTTTTACTGCTAACATTCTTTTCCCCACTCTGGATCAGAAAATTTAGAGGAAATGAAAGTTTATGTTGGTATTAAATTTGAATTATATGTGAAGATCCCAGGCCCATTCTTATTGTATTTACACTTGACATTTGAATCACTGCAGGATTTGTAACGTTTATGAGAAAAATCATCTTATTTATATGTATACAGGTATACAGGACAAGGTCAAATTTGCAAAATGAGTTTTTTCTTGAATAAATAAGGTCTAGTCTATGTAAATATATGGAAAGAAAATTCAGTGAAGGCAGAGAAATGAAGGTTCTGATTACTAATGCAAAAACTTCAAGGAGTACTTAATTATTATACCATACTTCTTTGGAGTTGTTGCAATGATTAGTTATTTTCTGAGTTTATTTAAGGCTAACAAGCCTGGTAAATATGATGTAATAACTTGAACAATGAGGATAGATCCTCCACCATAGTAAACTGCTTATTGTCTTAAGATCATATCATGCTTCCTATACTTCTGGCATTTTATAAATGATTTGTTCTTTTTTAAGTGTCCTGAACTATCTCTCACCTCTTTGGGTTGCCAGCCGCTTAATATAACATCTGTTCATCTTTCAAATTCATCTCATATATCATCAATTCCAGAAAAGTTTCCCTCAAATCTTTCCTGAGTTTCCTCTCCCCAGAACATATTTCCATATATTTTTTGATGTTACCATTTTATATTTTCTTTGTTTGGATGTTTACCATTCCAGAAAAATGTAAATACATTAAATTAATGTTTTGTGTTTTTATTTCGACAGGTATAATGTATTGCATAGGTGCTGGTACACAATAGGGTCTATAATTTGTATCTAATGAATGAGTAAAAGAAAGACTATAATAAATGAACAATAGAGATTTAAAGAGATGGGTGTAATTTAAAATAGGATAGTGTGAGTACCTGTCACTGTTTCTCCCTACTAGAATGTAAACTCCATTCAGCAGGCATTTTCATTTATGTGGTTCATTGCTATATTCCTAGTGCCTAAAAAAGTGCCTGGAATATATTTTAATACTTAACAAGTGAATACATTCATACATACTCTTTCTGAAGAAATTTATAATTGGAGTAATTAAATAACTTTCCTAAGGATTGTAATTTACAATCAGTTTAAATTTGGATAGATATAGTTTTAATTTCCAGAGGAGCTGTCCAACAGAACTTGGTCCTGAAACTTACGAACCAGGCTATTGCTTTAGAGGGACTTACTCAGATAAATATGGTGTTTGATGACACTGGTGGGAATTAAATTACCAGAGCAACAAGTATAGGGAGAGAAGACAAGACAAGAGAAAAGAAGACAAGACAATAGAAGAGAACTCTAGGATGGAACACTGAGGAATATATATATTTTGGGGAGCTAGAAAAGAACTAGTTATTCCAGAAAGAATCAGAAAAATGCAAATAAAGAGAGGCTACAGGAGAACCAGAAAAGTTCAACATCACAAAGTTCAAGCAAGGATAGTTTGCAATGATTGTGTAGTAAACGATGTCTCAGTAATGTATTTATTTAACCGGGCCAAGAGAAATACTGAGTTTGTTAACTCTGAAAGAACATTTCACTTTTGTGAGTAGAAGCCAAATGGTGAAGAAATCTCTTGGGGATGTTAGAACAGTAATTGGAGAAAGTTAGTAGAGATTCTCTCATTTATTGTAGGGAAAAAAATTAGTAGCCTTAAGTCAAAACAGCAGAAATAAAATATTTTATTCTCTAATGTGTAATTAAAAAATATCAGGTGTTGTGTGTTCGGAAGAATAATTTGAATATGGATTGCATCTTAGATTGTCTCCTGGGGAAGCAGATCTTGAGACAGAGCTTGTATGAGAAAGATCTATTAGGGAGCGCTCTCTGAACAAGAGCCACTAGGCAGTCAAGAATTCAGGCTTGGACAAAGGGAGAAGCTGAACAGTGATATGGTTATAAAAGCCAATCCCATGAGGAGTTCTGGAGCTTGAGTTGCCCTTCAGAGCTGCCCCAAATGGAGACAAGGAGCTCGGGCCTTTGTACTCTGAACTAATGAATCACTTGATGTGGGGAGCCCAGAGGAGGGGTGCAACCTTGGGTGAGGTGGCTCCCTTTCACTGAGCTGCAATGACTGAAGAGAACCTCATCAAGAAGCAGGGGAAGTGAGTGCCCTAGTTCATTTTTTTTTTGAGGAAGATCAGTCCTGAGCTAACATCCATGCTAATCCTCCTCTTTTTGCTGAGGAAGACCGGCTCTGAGCTAACATCTATTGCCAATCCTCCTCCTTTTTTTTTTTCCCCCAAAGCCTCAGTAGATAGTTGTATGTCATAGTTGCACATCTTTCTAGTTGCTGTACGTGGGACGCGGCCTCGGCATGGCTGGAGAAGCGGTGTGTCGGTGCGCGCCCAGGATCCGAACCCAGGCCACCAGTAGCGGAGCGCGTGCACTTAACCGCTAAGCCATGGGGCCGGCCCAGAGTGCCCTAGTTCTGAAGGGGAGATCTGATTGATCAGAACATACAGGTTTATAATGCTAAATTCAATTAGCAAAAATAGTATATAATACACTATATTATAATATAATGAAATAATGTAATGTATCATGACATAATGTAATGTACTGTATTATACTATACTATACTATACTATACTATACTATACTATACTATAGGTTTAAATCCACCAAAAAGATTTATAGTTATTCAACATTTTAGATGCTTATGGAAATATAAAATGTTTGCTTTATTCTATAATGTCATAGAATTAACTTAAAATCTTTGATTTTGTTGTTGCCATTGCTGTTATAATACTTCTGAATAAGTTCTACATAGAACATGAGAAAAAAATGAACCAAATTAATCTAGTACTCTGGCTATTTCTGTCACTCTGGGTTCCACATTTCTTGGGACAAGTCCAGAAATATTCCAACAATTAGGCTAAAATAATGAATTCAGTTTCTAGTTGTCTGATTATTGTTTCCTGTTCATAAAGCTTGTAAGTGTATCACCAACTGTGAGAGATATTTTATTTTTAATGATGTAATAGGAAAACTATTAACAGCTATGGCCTAGTTAAAAAGTCAGTATTAATGTTACTTGGATGTTTTAATTAAAAGAGATTCCATTTTTTTGATAGAGGGATTTACAACCATTCTGTTAAAAAGGAATTTCATGAGTAAAGGATATTCTAACAGTCTCAGGTAATTGATCAATCTCCTCATTGCCTGTCTTGGTAAAATCACTAGGGGACCAGTAAGAATGAAAGTTATTAGCTGGAAATTTTCACAGAGGAAATGAATAATAGGAATTTTGCAGGCTCAGAAGCTATTCTACTTATCTTTCCAAAAAAAAAAAAAAATCACAGGTGCCTAAATATAGCATATTGAGAAAATCTGTTTGATTCATGAAGGCAAAATTCTTTTATTCAGTCAACACACTTTTTATTTTTCTGGGAAAAGAGAAAGATGAATGGAGAGAAAATAACAAATAAATTTATAGTTTTATATATTTTATCATTTTGGTACCTATGCATTCATTGAGAAAGAACATACCATAACTTAGCAGAGCAAATTCTTAGAGCGTAGAAACAACTGTTTCCTTGTGATGCTCTTGGAAATATGGCTTTAGTGAAATATAGAATTGAAAAATATTTCTCACTCCCCATGTTCTAAAATGAATGCATGTGTGTATGAATCACCATAGAATCTTGCTCTATATTGAACATAAGTTTTGTGAAGAGAGTCTTTTCTTGAACAAAACAGTAAAACAAAACACTATGACAGCTCTATTACAAAGCTTGTGAAACCACTATTCACAATTTCTTGATTACATTTTGCCTGAGTACTCATACATTCTTTTTTATTCTAATGGAAAACTATGATGTTAATCCTGCAATGGACCTTGAATATAATTTGGTAAATGCTCTTCAATTTAGTGAGCTGGATTAAATGTCTTTTCCAATATCATACCAGCATTTATTCACAAGATTTTCAAACTCCTAATCAGTGTTATTGTTCTCTATTAATCTTCAAGTTCCCATTAAAGGTACATTTTCCCACATCCTTATTTTGTGATTCAATTAACATTCACTGAGTTAGCTAATCTCTGGGGATAACTTCACAATGTCCATTGAAATAATGTATCATTTTTTAGAAAATGACAAAGGCATAATCACCAATCTCACTGATGTCCATAAAATGTATGGTAAGGGTCTATGTGCATTTGTGTTCATTTATTCTAGAAAAATATATACAATAATGAAGTAAAAGCTCCTGGGTTTCTCTACTTCAGAACCTTTGAGGAGAAGGCTAATGGTGGCTGTTTATTAATTTATTTATTTAGTGCTGATTTTACAACTTTGTAGCAAGCTATGAGGTATTATCCCATAATGTTCTGGCTGGGCTCAAATGTCAGCAATGAACAGTTGCTGTCACCATAAACAAAGAAAGATAGAATTGGCATTTAATGCTTCTGTGCTTAGCTTTATTTTCTCTTTGTACTTTGAGAGAGTCTGAGTCATAAGTGGCTTATTCAAAACCAACTTAGAAGCAATCCAGCGGAGGGCACCTTAAAGGGGACTGGAAGCAGAAGCTAGATCCACTGCTATCCTACAAAGGGAAGTAAACTATTTTGGTACTGTTTAATGCTCTACGTTTTCCTCTAGGCAAAACAAGCCCTATTCCTCTAAAAGGACAAAAGTACAAGTGCTATAGATTCAAGATTATATCATTACCAGTAGATCTAAGTGATCAATTCTAATGTGATTTAATGAGTTCCGATCAATTATTGCTCAGTATTTATGTGTATCATAGTATCATTATTTGCAAATAAGAGTAACAGGTTATTTTTTATCTTCTTTTGTATTCTCATGAAATCATATGCAGATTAACTAGTTCAAAGAGAATAGATTTTTTTTTTTTTTGTAGAAAACCATATTGACTTAGCTGCCAGGAGGGTTCTTTTTATCAAGAAAATAATTTTTGTTTAGAAAAAAATTTGATAAACTCGTTAGATAGAAGGTGAGCTCTAATCTAAAGAATCTAAACCAACAAAAAATAGTTAAAAAGGGAAATTTTTTTTTTCTCCTGTTGGTGGGTAGTACAACAGAAGAGGACAGAGGTTAAGGAGACAACTAGTGACAGAGGCTAACTGCTTTGGCGAAGGGTCAGTAAAAGTCAGTGAGAAAACTTTGTATTTGGTAGCAAAAATTAAGACAATGGGCACATAGTACTAGATTTCTGTGTAGTGGTCAAAGAGACTCCATGCTTGGGCTTTCGTATAATAAATAAAATCTCCTACAACACAATAAAAATTGTATATGGATTTGTTAGTAGGTATGTTGGTGAGTTCATTGGTTGGTTTGAGTGGAAATTAAGTGGATTAAATTTCTTTTTTCCTATTTTCTTTACTTTAAAAAATATTATATTTTGGATCACTTGTAAAACAAGCAAGAGAAGAGGAGTAAAATGATAGAATATAGGCATCCTTGATAATTGTTCACCTAATGGAGAGGGCTTTGCATTTCAATAGGATGTTAGAAGGGAATTTGTGTGGTTCTAACTAAAATTTCAAGAGTTAGAATATACCACCTGATACCCAGTTTGTAAGTGAAACTATCATATATATATGAAAATTAATGTCACTTAAATGACAAATGAAAATATTCAAAGCTTCAAGATCATATGAAGTCTCTTCTCTTGGTATCTGCCAGTTATTAAAATCACGCTACTTTTTAGTTTGTTTCCTAATTAAACTGTGAATATTTTCCAGAGATTTTTATTTTTTTGAAGTTACTGATTGTCTTTTTTATGTTTGCAAAATTTATAAATATTCTTCTCAACAGAAAGCCTGCAGTGTCATAATTATATCACTAGTTGGAAAGTCTAATGTGATGTCTAAACTTCTCAGTTGTTTTAGAAATGGCATATGGGAGGTAAACTCATATGGGATGTGTCCATGCATGAATTGTCTTGATTTTATCCTCGCATTTAATTCATAACTTTACTGAGTGTAGAATTCAAGTTTCAAAATAATTTGAACATGAACATTAACGCATTGATCACTCCTTTAGCTTTTAGTGTCCAAGGTTGTTGATAAGAAGTCTGCTGTTTATGTAACGCACATTCCCTGGCAGGAGATCTGCTTATTTCCCTCACTGGAAGCATTTAGGGTGACTTTTCTTTATGTAGTCTGATAACATTTCATGAAAATAGAAGAGAAAGAAAATCAAATTAAAGAGGATCCAAATTCCTGTTTCAACACTTCATTTTTTTCCTTTACTTTTTTGAAGTATTTCTAACATAAAATTAACCATTTTGAAGTGTACAATTCAATGGAGTTTAGTACATTTTCAATGTGCAACTGTTATCTCTATTTAGTTCCAAAACATATTCATCATCCCCAAAAGAAAACACATCCATTAAGCAGTCACTCCCTAACCCCCCTGCCCCCAGCCCCTGTCTACCACTAACCTGTTTTTAGTGTCTAAGGATTTACCAATTCTAGATAGTTCATATAAATGGAAGCATACACTGTCATCTTCTATTTCTTCTATATCTTTCACTTAGCATAATATTTTTGAGATCCATCCATACTGATCTGTACATAGCACATATCAGTACTTCATTTCTTTTCATAGATGAGTAATATTCTATTAAATGAATATACCACATTTGGTTTATTGATGTATCCATTGATGAATCTTTAGATTCTACCTTTTAGTTGTTGTGAATAGTGCTGCTACGAACATTCATATACAAGTAATTGTCTCCATACATGTTTTCAATTCTTTTGGGTATAAAGTAGGAGTTGAATTGTTGGGTCATATGGTAATTCTATTTTAACTTATTGACATACTATCACCCGGTTTTCCATAGTGGATGCACCACCTTACATTCCCATAAGTAATACATGAAGGTTCCAATTTCCACATCCTTGCTGAGACTTGTTATTTTCTGTTTTATTTTAAATACCCATCATAGCTGGTGTGAAGTGGTATCTCATGGTGGTTTTGATTAGCATTTCTCTAATGACAATGTTGAGCATTTTTTTATGTTCTGTTGGCCTTTTGTATATCTTCTTTGGGAAAATGTCTATTCAACTCCTTTAGCCATTTTTTAATTGTGGTGTTTGTGTTTTTGTCGTTAAATTGTAAGTGTTCTTTATATATTCTGGATATTAGATCTGTATCAGATATATGTTTTGCAAACATTTCCTCTCATTATGTAGGTTATTTTCTCACCTTCCTGATAGTTTCTTTTGATCCATAACAGTTTTTTGTTTGGTTGGTTTTTCTAAGACATTCAATGTATCTATGTTTTATTTTGTTGCTCATGTTTTTGGTGCATATTTAAGAATCCACTGCCAAATCCAAGGTCATGGAGATTTACCTCTATGTTTTCTTCTAAGAATTTTATATTTTTAACACTTAAATTTAGGTCATTGATCTATTTTGAGTTAATTTTTGGTATCATTTTATTTTATTTATTTATTAATTTTGTGAGGAAGATTAGCCCCGAGCTAACATCCACTGCCAATCCTCCTCTTTTATCCCCCCCCTTTTTTTTTTCTGAGGAAGATTGGCCCTGGGCTAACATCCATGCCCATCTTCCTCTACTTTATATGGGACGCCGCCATAGCATGGCTTGACAAGCAGTGCCTCAGTCCGCGCCCGGGATCCGATCCTGCGAACCCCAGGCTGCCGAAGTGGAGCATGCACACTTAACCACTACGCCACCAGGCCGGTCCCAGCATCATTTTATTCTTATCTCAACTTTTGTTCAAGCATTCTTGTTAATATTTTTGCATATTTTCTTATTACATAGATTCTTTCTGGATTTCTAGTTGTCCTTCTTCTATAGTGAAATATTTTACTATGGTGAATGTAAGTTTTTCAGGAGTAAATTAAGCATACAATTTAGAATTTATTTAAAGTAACTTTGTCTTTATTGTACTGATGCAGCATCTTCTGGGTTCAGGTTTCTAATAGTAACTTAGTTACTTTCAAGTGACCAGTTTTCTTCAAATGTATCAAGAGCATTTTTTTGTCTATTTATGTCTATGCCTGCTATTATGGTCACTATCCCCTAATTTATAGGTGAACTTCAGTTTTGTGCATATGAAAGATGGCTACCGAGTGACAGACTTTATCTTAAGAGGCATGTGTGGGAATCAGGCAGGAATACAAGCAGGGCATCCTTTTGTTAAATAAACAAGGAAGACTAGTGTAAGAAAGACTTCTGATGTCTTAGAGAGCATATCTCTTGCTTCAATCTGGCAGTAAGCAGTCTCTTTCCCCCATGTTGGTTAGGGAAGAAGGGTAACAAAAACCAACCACTCAACGATGCCATTGTGTAAACCATTCTTTGATTAACTCCCTCAATGTTCATCCTTCTTCTCATTTGCACTTTCTTTTTCTGTTCACCTTAGGGGTTCATATGTATTCAAAGAAAAAAAAAGACTCCTCTATTCCTCATTAGAACATTCTTGTTACTACCCTCTGAGATTTGTGTCTCTCTTCTTAGAATCATGTGTTAATAAATTCCATCCATTTGCTCTGCTCCAGGAATTGGCTAGAATTAACTAATGCATCTCTTCTTGTTCTCAACACTATTACGAATCCATTCACTTTGGTATTTCTTTTTTCATATTTCAATTGATTTTGGGGAAAGAACAGAGAGCTAAATTTGTTTGGTTAATCTGTCATTTTAAATCAGAAATCTCACAATGACTTTGAGGTAATCTTTAAATAGAATCTATATGTAAAATAATGGTAATTTGTTTAAAATATAAGCAGTGCCAGGACATATTAATTAATTTTAAGTAGAGAAAGCATAAAATTGTATGGCATGGAGTCTGTATAATGCATGTGGTTGTGCATCACATTTGCCACCAAGAAAAAAAATTAGGTAATTCCAAATATTCATGAGAACATCAATTGTAATTCCAAATATTCATGAGACTATCAATTTAACAACAAAATAATCTTCAATAACTAGATTTTATTATTCCTAACTTATGTTTGTAAGAACATTTCTCATTTATATTATATATAAATGGTCCTCATTAGTATTACATAAAATGTCCTCGATATCAATCCTATAGCAAATGTGACTATAAATTTCAGAGTTTATTTCTTTTAGTATTTTAAATGGAAATCAAGAATGTGATATTAAAATTCACCTAAATAAAGGAATATTTTTGAAGATGCAAGTAAATAAAATAAAAAAATAGTAGGTACAGAAGTTAACCAGTTAATTCCACCATAATATTTTAAGGAAATGTTAAAAGCTAAATACTAAGGATAGAAGGGTAGTTAAATGTCCTCATAGATAAATGAACAAAGCAATGGAAAGACAACTTCACTGAATTATGTTAATGATTATTTCTAATATTTATTGAGCACTAACCATGGCCCAGGCACTTTTCTAAGTGTTTCATATATTTAAAAAAATTTAATCTTCAATTCTAAGGGTGATAGCTATTATGATGATGATTTTACGGAAATACAAAAACATTAAATCACTCCCTCAAGTCACATAGCATCAGTTTGCAAACTGAGGATTTGAATCCAGTCTGTCTCCCTGTAAAAAACATAGTTTTAACCACTGTCCTATACTGATGCTTAGTGTAGCTTAGTGTATGGTATAGAACTATCAGTGTAAGAAAGAAACTCTACCTGAAGCTATGTGATAGGCAGAATGATTGTCCCAAATATACTTATGTCCTAATACCCAGAATCTGTGACTTTGGTACATTATATGGCAAAAGAAAATTGAGGTTGCCAATCAGCTGATCTTGAGACCATCAGAGGCAGAGAGAGAGAGAGAGAGAGAGACTCAATCATAAGAGCAGGTTCAGAGAGGTACCGTGTGAAAATCACTTGACCTGCTATTGTTGGTTTTGAAGATGGAGGAAGACACCTTTGAGCCAAGGGATCAGGCGGCCCCTGGAAACTTAAAAAGGCAAGAAATGGATTCTCCCTTAGAGCTTCCAGAAAGGAATGCAGCCTGTTGATATCTTGATTTTAGCCATCGGACCTGTCAGTCTTCTGACTTAGAGAACTGTAAGAAGTGTAAGATAATAAATGTGTGTTTCTTTAGACCATTAAGATTGTGGTAAATTGTTACAGCAGCAAGAGGAAACTAATATGGGGTATAACTAACGGCTTCTAAATATTGTAACATTTAACCTGAGCCTTGAAGAACAATCAGAAATTAATACTTCAGAGAAGTGGGGAGAAGACATTGCAGATAGTGGGAGCTAATGTTCAAAAATATATTATTGCACAAAATGGGAGTTGTCTGCCTGATGCACATAAACAAGACAATTAATTATGGCATCAGACTTTGGGGGAGAAATCAGCTTTTATTCTGTGAGATCAATCTGCAGGGAGACAAGGGACATGTGTCCTCAGATCTGTCTCCCTGATTCAGGCTTTGGGGTGAAATTTAAGAGGTTAGAGAGAACAGGCTGGCATGCAAAAACACTAGTCGGACAGGCTTTGATTGATGGGCTTCAAGCACTTATGGTAAGGTTTTAAACATTGATGACAGAGTGGGGAAGGAATTTTAACATTGGATCTTCCTGAATGAGGGACCCCTCGCTTCTGAGAAGAGTTGGACTTTCAAATTATGGTCATGTCCCAGTCCTTGGGTTCCACGGGAAGGAGGATCTTTAGTTCTGAGGTCATTTCAGGTCATGATTTCTTCTTTTACGCATGCTCTGGCTACCTGGCTATGTGACTTTGCAGTTTTTCTGAAAGACAATTCTTAATCACTCTGTTCATAAGAGATGGGGTCAGTTGAACTGGTCCTGGAGGGCCTGTGGTTACAAAGAAAGATGGAGACAACTGGTAAAAAAGGAACAGGATAGTTGAGAAATGATAGCCTGTGCTGTTTGGTTTTAGTTTATAGTGAGTGTTTAACAGCTGTTTTGAAAACAGTCCAATAGTCTATCATAAATTGTTATTTAAATTGAATTTTATGATGACATACATGACACAGTCAGAATTTGACTTTATGAAGTATTGTCAGAATTATTATAATTTAAAAAATTATCATTTATTTTTCTTTCTTACATTATAATTTTTTTATCTTCACCATAGGAAGGGAGTTCTTAAGATCCAAAAAGTGGTGATTTAACTTTTCAAGCATAGGGAAAATTGGGTAGTTACCAAAAAGGAAAAGCTCATAACTTTCCAGAACTCTAGTTAGAGAGAGAATTAATATTCAAAATTGATAATCACAAAGTGAGGAAAGCTGTGATATTGTTAATTGGAATTTACATATTTATAGAAAGGAATAAACAACAATGAGGAGGAGTCAGGAAATCTGGATTTAAATACCTTCTGCAATAAAATTCTCACATGACCTTGGACAAGGTAATTAATCTGTCACTCTAAATTAAAGAGTTTGTGCTCAATTATATTGAGATCCATGGTGAAGAAAGAAAGCCAATATGGGTATAGTTTAGTGAGTGAGGAGGGAAATAATGACTACATAACTTTAGAGAGGTAGGAAGAGGCAAGGTCATGTAGGTTCTTAGAAGCCATAAAAATCTTTTGGTTTTGTTTGTTTTTTTGATGTGTGTGTGTGTGTGTGTGTGTGTGTGTGTGTGTCATTTAGTATAATGAAAAGCCATAGATGCATTTTAAGCACGTGGTTTATGTAAACTGATTCTATTTTGAAAGGAATCAGTCTGGTTGTCTTGTGGAACATGGATTCTAAAAGAGAAAGAGGTTCAGGGAGACTGAGTAGTAGGCCACTGAAGTCATTGAGATGGTCAACTGTGGTGACTTAAACTAAGATGTTAACAGAAGAGATTGAGACCATAGGACTTACAGGTAGATTGGATGAAGGGGATGAAAGAAAGAGAGAAAATAATTTTGATGAGATCAGTTGTACAAAGGGTAACACTATTTACCACAGTGAAGTGTCCTGGAAAACGCAAGGTGAGGGGTTGAGTAGTGGATGGCTCAGAGAGAAGTAGAGAATTCTATTTGGGCCATATAAAGTTTAACATGGCTTACTTGACACACTGATGAGTATGAAAGGTAAGCATGTAAATACTAGATTTGAAAAGACAGTGGAAAAAGTAGGAATGGAAATGTCATCGTGAAGGTCATTACATACAATTTGTATGTAAAGCTGTTTGACAAGGTAAACTATTTAGAAAGAAGGCATGAATAAGGACTCTTCTTGTTGTATAATGATAAATTCATTAAGGCAGTACATATCCATGGCAATGTCTAAGAGAAAATGCTTTGTGTGTATACCTGTAGTGTACTAGTGCCTAGGTTTTATTTTTAAAAAACATTTTTGGGCCAGCCCCGTGGCTTAGCGGTTAAGTGCTTGCGCTCCGCTACTGGCGGCCTGGGTTCAGATCCCGGGCACGCACCGAGGCACAGCTTGTCCCACCCATGCTGAGGCCGCATCCCACATACAGCATCTAGAAGGATGTGCAACTATGACATATAACTATCTACTGGGGCTTTGGGGAAAAAAAAAAGGAGGAGGATTGGCAATAGATGTTAGCTCAGAGCCGGTCTTCCTCAGCAAAAAGAGGAGGATTAGCACAGATGTTAGCTCAGGGCTGATCTTCCTCACACACACACAAAAATTTTTTGAAGAGATAATAGAGAAAAATTTAATAGAATAATAGTCACATTTTTAAATTCATTTTGTAATAATTGAATCAAAATTATATAATGTCTGTATATGTCAAAGTATTGCCTCATTAGGTTTTCTAAAGAAGAATGTTTGCTATATTACTAAGTGTAAACTTTAATGCTTTCTAATAAAAATGAGGAAATAGGTTGCAGAATTATAAAAGCTTCTATAAACACTGAGGTTACACTAAAGTTAATGTGAAGAATCCACTGCAGGCAGTGTGTTTTATGCTGATACTGCATAGAATATCAATTATATAACATTCTTCCTAATTACATATTTATTTTAACTTTCTTTACAGTTTTTAAAACAGCCTCACTATTCAACTCTGACTGTGCTCTCTTTAACCTATGTGGTCTTTAAGAAATACAGACATTTTGGGTTAATTTAATGAGAATTAGTCTTAGAACAGCAAAATTCCTAGGAAGAAATAATTCTTTTTTTTTTTTTTTTACTGGACCCATGTGCTGAGGATGAAAGTTTTGTGGGCACATTTGAACCAAGGAAAGAGATATATGTGAGAATAGCATTGGGTGTGTGTGTCACTTATTAAGAAACGATAAATTATCATCCTTTCCTTCTGAGCTAAGACAAATAATAGGAAAATCTCAAATGAGACTCACAGAGATCAGAGATTTTGCCCAATATCAAGCTTTAATAATAATTTCAAGAACACATACAATCTATGGAAAAATGTGAGAGGGGGAAAGGTGCAGGATATTCAGTAGAGCTTTCCAAATCCCCATAGGATGCATCTCCAGCCCACATCTAAAGAACAGGACTCTAAGGAAGATGGACCTGAGTTAGAAAATATGGTGTATTTAGGTTATGAAGTATCTCCATTTTATATTCAAATAGCTTATGTGACATTCTCCAGAGAGCACACCTCATTAATCATAGATTCTTGATTTAATTACCAAAGCAACCCTAAACCAAGGATAGTCCACTAAAGCATTTTAAAGTTAGGTATTCTCCTCCTACCAAATACCATTAGTTTAAGATATCTGTTCTTAGCATGTTTGCAATGAGATTAGATCATGTTCACATGCCTTCTTTCAACCTAAGTGGCTCTCTGATAGTGCAAAGGAAACATGTTGAAGGCAAACTGTTTAATTTCCTAGTCTATCCTCTGTCTTCAGTCAATATCTCCATACTATGTACTTCTAAGATACATTTTCATTTCTTGTCTTATAGTTTGTGCTATATTTTCTACAAAGACTAATCTTACCGACGCCATGACAATGAGTTTGATTTGACTCATGCAGTTTTTAATAGGAATGTCCTTCCTTTTCAAAACTTGTTAAACACGATATCCCTTCAGAATTGTTTTATTTATTTATTTAGTTAGTTAGTTTTTATGTTTTATTTTATTGTGGTCACATTGGTTTATAACATTGTATAAATTTCAGGTGTACATCATTATACTTCTATTTCTGCATAGATTACATCATGTTCACCACCCAAATACTAATTATAATCCATCATCACACACATGTGCCTAATCATCCCTTTTGCCCTCCGCCTTCCCCCCTTCTGCTCTGGTAACCACCAATCTAATCTCTCTCTCTCTGTGTTTGTTTTTTGTTGTTGTTTATCTTCTACTTATGAATGAAATCATATGGTATTTGACCTTCTCCCTCTGACTTATTTCACTTTGCATAATACCCTCAGTGTCCATCCATGTTGTCACATACGGCTGGATTTCATTGTTTCTTATGGCTGAGTAGTATTCCATTGTGTATATATACCACATCTTCTTTATCCATTCGTCCCTTGATGGGCACTTAGGTTGCTTCCAAGTCTTGGCTACTGTGAATGATGCTGCAATGAACACAGGGGTGCATGTATCTTTATGCATTGGTGTTTTCATGTTCTTTGGGTAAATACCCAACAGTGGAATAGCTGCATCACATGGTAGTTCTGTCATTAATTTTTTGAGGAATCTCCATGCTGTTTACCATAGTGGCTGCACCAGTTTGCACTCCCACCAGCAGTGTATGAGAGTTCCCTTCTTGCCACATCCTCTCCAACACTTGTTTCCTATCTTGTTAATTATAGCCATTCTGACTGGAGTGAGGTGATATCTCATTGTAGTTTTGATTTGCATTTCCCTAATAGTTAATGATGTTGAGCATCTTTTCATGTGCCTGTTGGCCATCTGTATATCTTCTTTGGAGAAATGTCTGTTCAGGTCTTTTGCCCATTTTTTAATTGACAGTTGTTAGTTTTTTTGTTGAGATGTATGAGTTCTTTGTATCTTTTGGATATTAACCCCTTATCTGATGTATTGTTTGCAAGTATCTTCTCTCAATTGTTAGGTTGTCTTTTCGTTTTGTTGATGGTTTCCTTTGCTGTGCAGAAGCTTTTTAGTTTGATGTAGTCCCATTTCTTTATTTTTTCTATTGTTTCTCTTGCCCGGTCAGACATGGTGCTTGATATGTTGCTAAGACTGATGTCGAAGAGCGTACTTCCTATGTTTTCTTCTAGTTCAGAGTTGTTTTAATATCCTTTTGTCCTTGCAATTATTCTTATTCCTTTAGCAACCACCATCATTTGAACTTTTTTATTTGTGTTGATGTAAGCATTTATTGAATGTGCAATTTTTACAAGGTCAACTTTACTTCCTTTTATGGACAAACAGTTTTCAGAGGCCTTTCATCAAGTGTTGGCTTCCATTCAGATTACAAAATATTTTCTCATCCTGAAGAATTTCATTTACATAAGTCTGGTTTTAATTTAATTCTGTAAATCAATTTGCAAACTGTTTGCTCATCATATAGCTTTGTCAGAGAGATTGAGTTACTAATTTCTCTATGTGCCATACATTCCAACTGACTGAGATGGTGACCAAAGAGCATTATTCTGTGAATTCTGGGTCACATTTGGTTTGTGGATGTCACAATACCCCAGTTATTACAGGAAAGGGTTTAGGGCACTGGCTTCCAGGTGTCAGTGGCTTACCCAGTCCATCTATACCCAGTAAGGATGTTAGTTTTGCTCCTCTATCTATTCAAACTCAATGAGTTGCATCATAGTGAAGACCCCTTTTTATTTGTGACATTCAGGCCATTGGAAAGCACTGGTAAAAGCCACACTTCTTTGTGATGACCTGCTATTATTTAAGTTTAATATAGTATTCCCGTAACTGAACTTTGGCTCTCTATGCCACACAGTCGCTGACCTTTAAAGCCATCAGGGATTATGATATCTGATCATCTTTCCTTGTAATGAATAAGCCCTCTTCCACCATGGTTGACAGCTCTGCTATTGTTATTATTAAATTAATCCATATCATTAGAGCTTTGTTTTCTTTCAAGACCAATTTTCAGCTATTGCCAGTCTCCTGGAAAAGAGCTTTTTCTAGTGTCCCTATTCGGGTAAGCAAGACTTTTTCATCATGCTGACAACCTTCTAGGAATATTATTTCAATCCTACTCAGAGTCTCCATATGAGCTCCTAACATATCCACAGAACATTTGAAACAATGGGGCAAGTGCCTATCAAGTGACCATGTACGTTGCCATGGCAGAATGAGCAGGAGTTCAATATTTCTTCTGTGAGGGTAACAAGTCCTGAGGTTTTCCCTCCACTTGTCATTGTTCATCATTAGATCTAAGAAGGATAACTAGAGTATCATTCTCTTGCCCTGAGATGCTCACTTGGAAGTTGCATAGCTGCATCCCTCCTTGGTTTATTAATCTTTTCATTACCTTTTCCATCTGTTACAGATCCCATTTCTATTTTTTTACTTTCTTTCCACCTGAGGTTGACTTTTAAGCTTAGCAGGCATATTTACCTATAAAGCTGGTAATAAAAACAGCCTTACTAACACTGCTCTAGGCAGATGTGGGATTTGACAGAGAATATAGGACCAGCCCTGCTGCTTGGTAATGGAACTGCATTTAAACATGGACCTAATTAGGCCACAAGGGTTGATTTTATGACTCAACCTAAAATACCTGTAGAAATAAGCATTGATAAATTCAATGACATCAAAATTAGGCCTTAGGCATTCTTTAGATATCCAATTTTTTAAAATGGGTATGGCATCACTGGATAAGGTAGAAAAATTTTATTAGATGGAAAGATGAAGTGTTTTGTAATTGCATGCCCCCAACTCCTCCATTTCTATTTCTAGATTGTACAAACTATTCCAGTGAGGATCTCACCTTACCTCCTCTTGTAACATGTCATGTTTATTTAAACAATTAAGCCAACCCATAGAGTTTTTTCAGTCACCCGTTTTCAATAACAAGTGTTTCAATTGTCTATTGAATAGAGCATTTCTCTGCATGTAATAAATACTGTGATATATTCATAAAATGTACTTTTCCTTGATTCTTTCTGTATGGTAATAACAGAGTAAAAAAATGTGTAACTTGCGTAGAAGAAATATACCCATTTAGGCTGCATTGACAGAGAATTTGCTGTTACAAATCTTTAAATGTATTTTCTGATGTTGCATCTGTTACGTGATTAGCAAAACTGAAATAAGAAAAAGTGTGAGGTCTGGATAACACGTTGGTAACCCCTAGGGCTACCTGTAGAGGTTACGCAGTACGTGCTATGTCATGTCCTAGTCCTTAGGAACTACAGCCACAGCCATTTTCAAGCAATTTCTTTTCTGTTGATATTGGATGAATTTCTGGACATATTAGATATTTTGTTGGACGCTAGGGAAATTTGTTATCTCTCAGCCCATCAGTGATTGGCTGAGCCCCAACATGTCCTTTCATTTCATAAATTCAAATAGCTGGCTCTAGAAATCTGAAGGTTCTGCCTTAGCATTCTGTTGCCTTTATGAACTGCCATCTGTGTTTATTGTTGCTTAAGGATCACCACTGTATAGTGATGTTAAGTCATAATTTACATACAATAAAAATGAAACTATTCTTAAAAGCTTGATAATGTCATACACGTTTATACGTACTAATACACACACACACACAGACACACACAGACGTTTGTGACCACTTCTCAGATCAAGGTACAGAGAATCTCCATCATTTCTGAAAGTGCCATTGTGATCTTTCCAGTCAATGCCCTGATACTCTGATTTATATCACCATAAATGCTTTGCTTTTTTAAAAAAATTTATGTAAATAGAATCATACAGGATGTATATTTGTATGTTTGTGTTTAGTCACTGTAATGTATATGAGATTCATACATGTTGCTGAATGCATCAGTATTTTGTTTTTTAATGCTGAGTGGTATTCAACTCTATGGATATATGCAATTTGTTTATCAATTCTCCTATTGGTTGTCAGACTATTATAAATAGAACTTATGTGAACAATTTTATAGAAGTGTTTGAAGTGGGTATTGGCATATGTGGGTACATACCAAGGAGTGCGTATGCTCCGTCTTAGGGTAAGTGTGTAACTGATATTATTAGACACTGCAAGAGAGTTTATCAGATCTGCACAATAAGTTACCCTTCAAATTGAACAGCGTTTTGCACAGCCTATCTTTGTCAGTTTAGTGTTTAAATTTCAGGTATTCTGGAAGATGTATAGTATTCCCTGTTGAGTTTTCAAGGCTGAAGAATTTTGATTAAGAATAACACTGCTGAGAACGTTTTTATATGTTTATTGGTCATTCAAATGTCTACTTTTATGAAATGCCTGTTATTCTTTTACTCATTTTGTATTCATTGGATTCTTTGTTCTTTGTTTATTAATTTGTTGTATTTTCATATTTATAGAGATGAGTCCTTTGCTAATATATTGTTTGTTAGTGCTCTGGAGTGGATTCTGACTCCTAGTGACCCTGTGTACATCAGAGCAGAACCTTCTTGTGTGTTTTTGCACCCTCCTCTCACCTTCTGGCTCTATATCAGACAATGTTCCACTGCTATTCCTAGGGTATTTATGGCCAACTTTTTGGAAGTGAGTGGCCAGGTCCTTCTTCCTAATATATCTTAGTCTGGAAGCTCAGCTGAAACTTGTCTACCATGGGTGACTCTGCTGGAATTTTGAAATGCCAGTGGCATAACTTTCAGCATCACAGCAACATGCATCTGCCACGGTATGACAACCGACAGATGGGTGGTATGGTTCCCTGACGGGAAAACACGCCTAGGCCATGGTGGTGAGAGCACCAAATCTTAACCACTAGACCACCAGGGCTGGCTTTGCTAATATTTACTATGCAAATATTGTATTCCAATCTATGGCTTCATTTTTACTTTCTTTACATTGACTTTTTTTGTAACTTTGTATTTTTTCTTTTGTTTTTAATTAATAGCCTTTGTTTTTTAGTTTTAAAAATGTTTTCTGGGGCCGGCCCGGTGGCACAAGTGGTTAAGTGCGCGCTCCGCTGCGGCAGCCTGGGGTTCGCTGGTTCGGATCCCGGGCGCACACCGACGCACTGCTTGGCAAGCCATGCTGTGGCGGCGTCCCATATAAAGTGGAGGAAGATGGGCACAGATGTTAGCCCAGGGCCATCTTCCTCAGCAAAAAAAGAGGAGGATTGGAGGATGTTAGCACAGGGCTGATCTCCTCACAAAAAAAAAAAAAAAAAAAAAATGTTTTCTGAAAAATGGATCAGAAAGTAGAGTTTCCTCTCCACTCACCCCATATAGCTTCCCCCATCATTAACATCATGAAAAAGTGTGGTATGTTTGTTACAACTGACACAACAATATTGTCACATTATTACTGACTAAAGTCCATAGTTTACATTAGAGTTCACTCTTTGTGTTGTACAGTTCTATGGGTTTTGACATATGGATAGTGTCTTGTATCCACCATTACAGTGTTGTATACAGTAGTTTGTCCTAAAAATCCCCTGTGTTCCCTCTATTCATCCTTCTCTCACTCCCCGAGCCCCTGGCAACCATTGATATTTTAATCATCTCTAAAATTTTGTCTCTTCCTGAATATCATAGTTAGAATCACACAGTGTGTATTCTTTTCAGACTAGCCTTTTTCACTTAGTACTATGAATTTAAAGTTCCTCCATTTCTGTTTTTTTTAAAGAATTATAATTGACTTGCTAAGAGTAGAGAGAAAATGGAATATAGAAAATTTTCAATAAAACCAGAAAAGGCAGGAAAATATTAGAAACAAAAAAAGAAACAAAGAACCAGGGCAATGGATAGAAAATAATTACAAATATGGTAGATATTAAACCAACTATATCAATAAACTCTATAAATGTGAATGGTATAAATACACCAGTGATAGAGTGGATAAAAACATACAAAACTCCAGTATATCTTGTCTAAAATGAACCCACTTTAAATATAAAGACACAGACAGATTAAAAGTAAAGAGATGGAGAAAGATATTCCAAGCTAACAGTAATTGAAAAAGTTGGAGTAGCTATATAATTTCAGATACAGCCAATATCAGAAAAAGGGACATTTATCAGGAATAACTAGAAACATTACATAATGATAAAAAGGTCACTTCTCCAAAAAGACAGAACAATCCTACTGTGTATGCCTCTAACAGCAGAACATCAACATACATTGTGTTTTGATGAGTACAATTTAATTTTTAAGTTAAAAATATTGTTTTTATTTTCATTCTTGTTAGTGCCTATTGGTTTTGTATAAGAAATATTTGCCTACTTTATATCATGAAGTCAAGGTCATGTTATTTCCAAGATGCTTTTTTTGTTCCAGCTATCACATTTAAGTCTGTAATACACCCACATTAATTTTCATGGATGATGTGAAAAATGGGTGGAGTCTCTTCATTTTTTTTTATTTGTTTATTTTTTCCCCCCAAAGCCCCAGTAGATAGTTGTATGTCATAGCTGCACATCCTTCTAATTGCTGTATGTGGGACGCGGCCTCAGCATGGCTGGAGAAGCGGTGAGTCGGTGCACGCCTGGGATCTGAACCCCGGGCCACCAGCAGTGGAGCGCGTGCACTTAACCACTAAGCCACGGGACCAGCCCATTTTTTTGTTTTTTTCCTTCATTTTTTAAATACTGATATCAAGTTGCTTCAGCAGAATTTACTGAGAATTCTTCGACAAAAAATTGCATTAGCACCTTTTTCTTAACTCAAGTGACTATGTACCTATGAGTTCATTTCTAGATTTTCTATTTTGTTCTCATTTGTCTATCTGATATTAACTATTGTCATTATTGTAGTTGTGCAATGTTTTGAAATATAGTAATGTAAATTCTCATGCTTTGTTCTTCAAAATTGTCAGGGCTGCTCTAAGTTATTTGCATTCCCACATTAATTTTAATTTTAGGTTGAATATTTGTTATAAAAAGTAACTTGCTGGAATTTTGATAGGGATAGCATTGGCTCCATATCTGGTATATGATATAAGATATAAAATATACATTTTTTTTGTTTGGGGAGGATAGACATAATAGAAATCCTGCATAAATAGGCTGTGGGCCATATTTTGGTCAACCCCTACCCAACTTAGTATGTATTATATTCTGGTGAATGTGCCATGTGTACTTGAAAATAATGTCTATTATGCAGATGTTGGGTTTTGTGCGATAGAAATATTATTGGGATTGATTTGATTGATAGCATTGTCAAAATATTCTATATCCTTACTAATATTTGTCTTTTTTTCTACAATTACTGAAATTAATATGCTAAAATATTCAAGTATAGATATCAGAATGAACTTTATATTGATACATCTAGTTACATATATATGTGTGTATACATGAATTAATATATACACATGTATTTCATTGTTCTGTCAGCTGAGAGGTTCTAAAAGCAACATCACCCCAGTAGCTACAAGCACATCTAGCATCCAGATTTTGTTTTCTAATGTCATTCTTCAATAAAAAGAATCAGGGCTTCTTGAAGAAATGGCTGATTCTAGGAACAGGAAATATATAAGATGATCCTGGAGTATCTTGTATTACCAGAAAGTAAGAAAATGCTCACACACAAAACCACTCAATGGAGATGAGGTTATGTCAAAAGGACACAAGAACTAGCTATAAGGGCTCCCAGTGAGCATAGGTGGAAAAATTAGAGCAATAAAATAAAGTAGTATTGGATTATAACCCAAAATATAAAATTTAAAAATCCCAAAGTCCATACTGATATTAATAAATAATCATAAATAAGTAAAAGGGAGGATAAACAAATCTCCCATTCAGAGTAATTTCAAACAATGTATGTAGATACTCCACCTTCAAAGAGGTGGAGCATAACTCCCCATTGCTTAAATGTTGGCAGAACATCATGACTTCCTTCCAAAGCAAACAGTGAGGAAAGAAGGAAAATAAGTCTCTTACAGTGGAGACTCTGGGAAAACACTAAGTCAACTAAGTTAACATCAACAATGATATATTGACAGTATATACCCTTGACATGATGTGATGAATACAGCATTCTACCACTGTGCTCTTTCTCCCCAAAATATACGTTCTTAGTATAATCATGAGAAAAAACATCAGATAAATCCCACTAGAGGGACATACTACTGAATACATGTTATACACTCCTCAAAATTGTGGAGGTAATAAAAAACAAAGAAAGTCTGAGAAACTGTCACAACGCAGAGGAACCCAAGGAGCATAAAGACGATGTGTACCTAACAGATATTAGGTAAAAACTAAGGGACTCCAAATAAAATACAGACTTTAGTTAATAATAATTTGTCAATATCAGTTCATTAATTGTAACAAATATACCATAGTAATGTAAGAGGTGAAGTATGTGGGAACTAACGGGACTATCTTTGTAATTTTTCTGTAAATCAAAAAATATTCTAAAAACATTATTAATATCCATGTACAGTATTATATGAACATGTCTCTTGTTTGTACTTTTGTACATACATAAGAAAGAATCACTTTCTTATTTGAGGTTTTAATCCATTAATATGTAATGTAATTACTAATATGTTTGTGTTTATATCTAGTACTGCCCTACTTGTTTTACATTTGTTGTAATTATTCTTTGTTTATCTCCTCTTTGTTTCTTGCTTTTGTTTATGGAACAACCTTTCTATTTCTCTGTCTCCCATCTCTCTCTTTATCCCCTAATTAGTATTCCATTTTATTTCCACTATTGTCTTTTTAGTTTTATCTTGTATTATTTAGTGGTTGCTTTAAGGATTGCAAAAGGATTATGAAAATAAGGATAATATCTGTCCTTAACTTACTCAAGTCCGGTTGAAACATGATGCCATTACCACAAAAAGTTAGAAATTTGCAAAAGTATAATTCCATTTACCTTTCACACACTTGGCTATTACTGTTATATAGTTTACTTTTACTGTGTTCTATAAACCTCACAATATCTTGATACTATACTAGATTTAAACAGTAGATTGTCTTTAAGGAATATTTAAAAACAGTCTCTTATGTTTACCAACTGTTGGGCCCTTTACAAGGCTCCTCATTTATTTCTTTATGTCAAGGAATCAATCTAGGATTATTTCCATTCAGCCTAAAGACATTTATTTAGTATTTCTTGAAGTGAAAGTCTTATTACAGTGAGTTCTCTCAGCATTTTTTTCTCTCAAATATTATTATTTCTTCATTTTTGAAGGTTATTTTTACTGAACAATTCTGGCTTCCATCATTTCTAATGTGAAGTCGGCTGTCTTTCTTGTCATATATTATTTTCCCCTGAACATTTGTTTATTCCTTGGGATGCTTTTAAGATTTTCTTTCACAATAGAATCAGACTAAAACTGATAAAAAAATAAGAAAACATTAAAATATTTGGAAATTATTAACACATTTCTAAATAACCAAAGAGAAAATCACCAAAGAAAATTTAGGAAATATGAATATTTTCTCTAAATCTTTAGTTTTCATTGATTTGACTATGATGTGCCCAAATTTACTTTTCTTTGTAATTATCTTGATTGAAATTCTCCAAAATTGGATCTGTGGCTTGATGCCTTTCATTACCTTTACCTTGGAAAACGTTCACCATTATCTCTTTAAAAAATCATTCTCTGCCATATTCTTTTCTCCCTTTTGTAACTGTAAGTACATGTATGTTATTTGGTTCTCCAATTACATGTATGTCTGTTAGTTCATATATCTGGGTTATCTGTGTTTCTGTTTCCATTGGAAAAAAATATATATATATTTAAAACACACTCTTCTGGTACTTCCTAAGTATAGTAATTGATTTATGTTACCATATTAATATATTTCGGGCATTGTAGGTGATACAATGTCCTGTCAAGTCTTAATTTTAGAAATTGTTTGAATGGGTCTATTTTAGTTTGTCTTTTTTTCTTAGCATGTACTCTTCACTCATAGAACACAGTCCTTTCTCTTAAGTCATGGATTTTCTCGTCTTAACTTAATGCCCATGATGTTCACTTAAGACTGAATCATTCTGGTGATGTCAAAACTCCAACCTCTTCCCAGTCTTTGCAATGACCAAAATTCTCTCTTAAAATCTTAGATCCCCCAGAAATGTTCTTTGCTAGGTCTCCCTATACATGTATAGTATGTGATTCTACTACAAATTTTAGCAGAAATACCTTGGTTGGGCTCCTTCTCTTTGGCTGTTTCCTTTTTGTACTCTGTCCATCAAGTTGGTGCCACAATAGCAGCCCTGAGTTCTGATCTTTTTCTCTGCCCAGCAGAATTGCTAATCTCTCTACATGCTCCACCTCTCTACAAGGCAGAATGTTAGGGTGAATTTATAGCTCGCCTTGTTGCTTCCCTTCAAGTTCAGGTCTTAACAACAGTGATTTCACATATTTTGTCCGGATTTGTAGTTGCTGACTATGAGAGAGTAAGTCCAGCAAAGACGTCTTAGCCCAAACTGGAAATCTTTATCATGTAAATATATTGCATATCGGTGGTCTTATATTTAGTTTTCGCTTACCATAAAACTGAATATTAATATATTATTCATGAAGCCAATATCTAAGTAAATTTAATAATAAGTTGATTTATCTGAAATAAACAAGAAAAATCTACCTTTAAGACTGATGCACAATGTACTGTTCTTGAAAATATATTGCAAATGTATTTTAACATTATTAAGACATCAGAAATATTATAACCATTCAGAAATATTATATTATAATTGTTACTAATGGTTATTTTTGGCAACTGTCAGGATATATGAGGATAAGGATATATGAGGATTGTTGATAATAAGAGCTGGGCAATATGACATACTTTTGCAATGATAAATACTTTAAACAAAAATTAAAACAAGCAAACAATCAAAAAAACCCTTACTCCTAATATTTAAGGGAAAATTGATTAGAGATGAATTTACTTTGATTTTGCAAATTTGATCACGTATATACTGCTTCCATTTGATGGTGGAGCGCTGCTGTACACACTCAAATTTATGACTTGATGGGTCACATAGCACCCAGATAACATCTCAGGTTTCATGGTAACTTGGTGGCCCATGGGTAAGCATTCAATTTCTAATGCTCAGTAGTAGGCCAAGAGCGGTTTTAAAAAAGAGGTTAGTTATCCACAGAGGATAGCAGGGTTTTCTCAAAAAATCTAAGGACTTGCACTGTCAGAGGCTCCAACCAGCATCTCGATCTGCCACTGACACTTTAAGCACCATTGGATCTGCTGGATTATATGGCCCAAGTGGTAGAGCAGTTCGCATGGCAGCCTGGACCACTTGCAGAGATTTCTCAAATTCTGGGTCCTACTCAAAGCTAGCAGGTTTTCAGGTGACTCAGTAAATGGACAGGATAACACACCCGAATGAAGAATATGCTGCCTCCCAAATCCAAAGAGGCCCAGTAGGCATTGTGCCTCTTTTTTGGTTGTAGGATGGGCCAGATGTAACAATTTTTCCTTCATCACAGAGTAGGTTTGAGGACCCACTGGGCCTATGAGATGAACCTCAGGTAAAACTCCATCGATCACCTGAGTTTCATATGCCTCTACTCTGGTTGGAGATCACAGTAATGTTTTGGGTCTCCTGGAATCAATGCCAGTTGGGAGCCAGTGTCCAGTAATCTGAAAAGGTCTGATTATTTCTTATTCCCCCAGTGCACAGTTACCTTGGTAAAAGGCTTAAGTCTGTTTAGGAAAGGCCGTGAGAAAGACTAACAGTATAAATTTGGGGGCATGCACTGGGGTCTTTCCGGAAGGGGTCTGTGCATCCCCTTCATTCAAGGGGTTCGGGGTCTGTAAACTGGCTCAAGTCTGGGAATTGACTGAGGAATCATGACTCTCTGTTTTTATGATTCAAGTTAGTCTTTTGTTCTCTTGACCTTGAACTTTTCTGCTTTTATAGATCAAGTAAGACTTTAGTAGGCTTCTTATCTATTTCACTACCAGAAGCACCTTGATCAACTAGCCAATGCCATATATCTACATGAGTCAGAGTTTTCTGACAGCTGCTTTGACTCTACTGTCCATTATGGTAATCTCACCACCTTTCTTTTGGCAGTTGATTGTTGCCACTTGGTCCCTGCCACTCTGGGATCCAATTACTCCCACTGTATTTGGGTTTCCCAATTCAGTGACTGTAGTTCCCACTGTAAGAACTGACCTACAGAGAAGAGTGATTCCCAAGCTCTTCAGGGATGCTGGAGCTCCCACACAAATTTTTCTCATAGTAGTGGTGAAAGGTATATCTTCTGGACCCTCTCAGTGTGGGTGAGTAGGTCTTAAATGACAAACCTACTCTAATATTTTACTCTCCCTAAGAACTATTGATTCTCTTTCTCTGGAAAACCCAAACTAATACAGATTTTATTTATATAAAATATAATTTATATATATTTACATTATGTATGTATGTATATATATACACACACAAATTTGATTCTCTTTCTCTGGAAATATATATATTATGATAAACATTATATTATTATATAATATAAATATTTATTTATAAAAATAAATAATATAAATAAAAATAAGTATAATAATAATATAAATGATACATAAATTATATATAAACATATATAAAATATAAATTGTATATAAATATATATTTCTATATTATATTATAATATAATATATATATACGATATAAATATATACAATAAAGAATGGTTCATATGATCATGGAGCCTGGAAAGTCCCAAGATCTGCAGTGGGCAAGCTGGAGACCTAGGAATGCCAATGGAATAGTTCAAGTCCAAGTCCAAATGCTCGAGAACCCAGACAGCCAATGGTGTAACTTCCAGTCTGAATCATAGACAGACTGGCAGAGAGAATGATTTCTCCCTTACTCAGCCCTTTTTGTATTCAGGCTTTTAAAGGATTAGATGAGGCCACCCACATTGGGGGAGGGCAATCTACTTTACTTATGCTTCAGATTAAATTGCTGATCTCATCCAGAAGCATCCCCATAAACACAACCAGAATAATGTTTAGCCAAATATCTGGGCACTCTGTGGCTCAGACAAAATTAATAATGTATGTGATAGAGAAACTCAATATTTTAAGCTGATAATTTTTGTTTTGTTAAATTGCTCCAGAAAATAACTATTGGCAGCTTTCCTTCTTTTTTTTTTTTTAACTTTTTTAATACTGTTGTTTATTTATTTATTTATTTATTTTTTTTTTTGTGAGAAAGATTGGCCCTGAGCTAACATCTGTTGGCAATCTTCCTCTTTTTGCTTGAGGAATATGGTCCCTGAGCCAACATGTGTGCCAATCTTCCTCCATTCTGCGTGTGGGATGCCTCCACAGCCTGGCTCAATGAGCTGTGTATAGGTCTGCACCTGAGATTCAAACACACAAACCCCAGGCTGCAGAGGCAGAGGATGCAAACCCAACCACCACACCACGAGGCAGGCCCCAGGACCTTTCATTCTTAAAATGAAATTGTGAACTAAAGACAGTTTTGAGATGTATATTTGATTTTGTGTAAAATAATTCTTTTAAAATGGCATTTTAAATTAACAGAACAAAGAGTATACATAAAATATTGTGGGAGGAATTAGAACAGGTAGGAATAGGATAACAAATGTAAATTACAATAATTTTAATATATGGATGCCTAAAATAATATTATTGCTAGGTTGAAAATATTTTATTTTGTAACTAAAATTCAATGTTGTCAGACAACATACTTATTCTGAAAACCTTGTAATTCCATAACGATTTTAATTTCTCTTTGGACATCACCCTCAGTCCAAACAACATAATTTTAATACTGAATTTTCCTTGACATTTTTTTTATTGATGTTTTAATAGTTTATAACCTTGTGAAATTTTGGGTAGTATGTTTTTGTTTGTCCATCACCATGTATATGTCTCTCTTCACCCCTTGTGCCCACCCCGCACCCCCATTGCCACTGGTAACCACAATACAGTTTTCTCTGTCCATGTGTTGGTTTATATTCAATATATGAGTGAGATCATACAGTGTTTTTCTCTTTCTGGCTTATTTCACTTAACATAATACCCTCCAGGCCAATCCATGTTGTTGCAAATGGGACGATTTTGTCTTTTTTTATGGCTGAGTAGTATTCCATTGTATATATATATATATATATACCACATCTTCTTGATCCACTCATCAGTCGAGGGACACTTAGATTGCTTCCACTTCTTGGCTATGGTGAATAATGCTGCAATGAACACAGGGGTGCATAAGCCTCTTTGGATTGATTTCAGGTTCCTTGGGTAGATTCCCAGTAGTGGGATGGCTGGATCATAGGGTATTTCTATTTTTAATTCTTTGAGGAATCTCCATACCATTTTCCATAGAGGCTGTACCAGTTTGCATTCCCACCAGCTGTGTATGAGAGTTCCTGTTTCTCCACACCCTCTCTAACATTTGTTGTTTTTTGTCTTGGTGATTCTAGTCATTCTAAGGGGCGTGAGGTGATGTCTTAGTGTTGTTTTGATTTGCATTTCCCTGATGACTAGTGATGTTGAACATCTTTTCATGTGCCTATTGGCCATCTGTATATCTTCTTTGGAGAAGTGTCTGTTCATTTCCTCTGCCCATTTTTTGATCGGGTTGTTTGTTTTTTTGTTGTTCAGTTGTGTGAGTTCTTTGTGTATTATGGAGATTAACCCCTTGTCAGATATATGTTTTGCAAATATTTTCTCCCAGCTGGTGGGTTGTCTGTTCATCTTGATTCTGGTTTCATTTGTCTTGTAGAAGCTCTTTAATCTGATAAAGTCCCACTTGCTTATTTTTTCTTTAGTTTCCCTAGTCTGGGTAGGCATGTCATCCGAAAAGATTCCTTTATGAGCAATATCAAATAGTGTCTTGCCTATATTTTCTTCTATGAGTTTTATAGTTTCAGGTCTCACCTTCAAGTCTTTGATCCATTCTGAGTTAATTTTTGTGAATGGCAATAGCAGATGGTCCACTTTCATTCTTTTGCATGTGGCTGTCCAGTTTTCCCAACACCATTTATTGAAGAGACATTCCTTTCTCCATTGTAGGTTCTTAGCTCCTTTGTTGAAAATTAGCTGTCCGTATATGTGTGGTTTTATTTCTGGGCTTTCCATTCTGTTCCATTGATCTGTGTGTCTGTTTTTTGTACTAGTACCATGCTGTTTTGATTACTATTGCTTTGTAGTATGTTTTGAAGTCAGGGATTGTGATGCCTCCTGCTTTGTTCTTTTTTCTTAGGATTGCTTTAGCTATTCGGGGTCTTTTGTTGCCCCATATGAATTTTAGTATTCTTTCTTCTATTTCCATGAAGGATGTCATTGGGATTCTGATTGGGATTGCACTGAATCTGTAGATTGCTTTAGGTAATATAGACATTGTAACTATGTTTATTCTTCCAATCCATGTGCATGGGATGTCTTTCCGTTTCTTTATGTCATCATTGATTTCTTTCAATAATGTCTTGTAGTTTCCATTGTATAGGTCTTTCACCTCCTTGGTAAGATTTATTCCTAGATATTTTATTCTTTTTGATGCAATTGTAAATGGTATTATCTTTTTGAGCCCTCTTTCTGTTAGTTCGTTATTAGCACATAAATATGCAACTGATTTTTGTAGATTGATTTTGTACCCTGCGACTTGGCTGTAGTTGTTGATTATTTCTAATAGTTTTCTAATGGATTCTTTAGGGTTTTCTATATATAAAATCATGTCATCTGCAAGTAGTGAGAGTTTCACTTCTTCGTTGCCTACTTGGATTCCATTTATTCTTTTTTCTTCCCTAAGTGCTCTGGCCAAAACCTCCAGTACTATGTTGAATAGGAGTGGTGAGGGTGGGCAGCCCTGTCTCATTCCTGTTCTCAGAGGAATGGCTTTTAGTCTTTCCCTGTTGAGTATCATGTTGGCTGTGGTTTTGTCATAAATCGCCTTTATTATGTTGAGGTACTTTCCTTCCATACCCATTTTGTTGAGAGTTTTTATCATAAATGGATGTTGTATCTTGTCAAATGCATTCTCTGCATCTATTGAGATGACCATGTGGGTTTATTCTTTGTTTTGTTGATATGGTGTATCACATTGATTGATTTGCGGATGTTGAACCATCCCTGTGTCCCTGGTATAGATCCCACTTGATCATGGTGTATGATCTTTTTAATGTATTGCTATATTCAGTTTGCCAATATTTTGTTGAGGATTTTTGCATCTATGTTCATCAGTGATATTGGCCTGTAATTTTCCTTCTCTGTATTGTCTTTGTCTGACTTTGGTATCAGGGTGATGTTGGCCTCGTAGAACGATTTGGGAAGTGTTCCATCTTCCTCTATTTTTTGGAATAGTTTGAGAAGGATGGGTATTAAATCTTCTTTTAATGTTTGGTAAAATTCACCAGAGAAACCATCTGGTCTTGAACTTTTATTTTTTGGGAGGTTTTTGATTACTATTTCAATCTCTTTACTTGTGATTGGCCTATTCAGATTCTCCATTTCTTCTTGGTTCAGTTTTGGGATGTTGTATGAGTCTAAGAATTTATCCGTTTCTTCTAGATTGTCCAATTTGTTGGCTATAATTTCTCATAGTAGTCTCTTATAATCCTTTGTATTTCTATGGTATCCATTGTAATTTCTCTTTCATTTCTAATTTTATTTATTTGAGACTTTTCTCTTTTTTCTTAGTTTGTCTGGCTAAGGGTTTGTCAATTTTGTTTATCTTCTCAAAGAACCAATTCTTTGATTAATCCTTTCTACTATTTTTTTGGTCCCAATTTCATTTATTTCTGTTCTGATTTTTACTATTTCTCTCCTTCTGCTGACTTTGGGTTTCGTTTGTTCTTCTTTTGTAGTTCTGTTAGGTGTAATTTAAGGTTGCTTATTTGGGCTTTTTCTTGTTTGTTAAGGTGAGCTTACATTGCTATGAGTTTCCCTCTCAGGACCACTTTTGCTGCATCCCATATGGTTTGGTATGGCATATTTTCATTTTCGTTTATTTCCAGATAATTTTTGATTTCTCCTTTAATTTCATCAATAATCTATTGGTTGTTCAGTAGCATGTTGTTTAATCTCCACATTTTTTTCACTTTCCCAGTTTTTTTTTCATGGCTGATTTCCAGTTTCAGAGCATTTTGGTCTGAAAAGATGCTTGTTATGATTTCAATCTTCTTAAATTTATTGAGGCTTGCTTTGTTTCCCAACATATAGTCTATCCTTGAGAATGTTCCATGCATTCTTGAGAAGAATGTGTAGTCAGCTTTTTTTGGGTGGAGTGCTCTGTGTATGTCTACTAGGTCCATCTCGTCCAGTTTTTCATTTAAATCCACTATTTCTTTATTGATTTTTTTGTCTGGATGATCTATCCATTGATGTAAGTGGGGTATTAAGATCCCCTACTATTATTGTGTTGTTGTTAATGTCCCCTTTTAGGTTTGTTAATAGTTGCTTTATGTACATTGGTGCTCCTATGTTGGGTGCACATATATTTATAAGTGATATATCTTCTTGGTGGAGTGTCCCTTTTATCACTATATATTTCCCTTCTTTGTCTCTCTTAACCTGTTTTATCCTGAAGGCTACTTTGTCTGATATGAGTATGGCAACACCTGCTTTCTTTTGTTTGTCATTAGCTTGGAGTATTGTCTTCCGTCCTTTCACTCTGAGCCTGTGCTTGTCTTTAGAGCTGAGATGTGTTTCCTGGAGGCAGCATATTGTTGGGTCTTGCTTTTTAATCCATCCTGCCACTCTGTGTCTTTTGATTGGAGAGTTCAATCCATTTACATTTAGGGTAATTATTGATATATGAGGGCTTAATGTTGTTGTTTTGTCACTTATTTTCCAGTTCTTTTGCATTTCCTTTGTTTCTGGTCCCATTTGTCTCGGACTGCCAATTCAATTTAGTTGTTCTGTTTTATGACTCTTCTAGTTTTCTCTTTGTTTATCATATGTGATTCTGTTTTGATTATTTGTTTAGTGGTTACCTTGAGGTTTGTATAAAAAATCTTGTGTATGAGATAGTCCAGTCCATTATCTGATGGCCTATTATTTCCTTATACTAAGTCAATTCAATCACTTTCCTCTTCCCCTTCTAAGTCATTCTTGTTATACCTTATTCTATCTTGTGTTGTTGGTGTGTGTTTACAGTGATGAAGTTATATTTAATTTTGGTGAATTCCTTCCTTTGATCTTTGATTTTGGTATTTAAGTGGTTGCTAATGTATTCCAGTAAAGATCTACTATTTTTCTGAGTTTGTCTACCTTTTTCTCCTTGCTTCAAACTTTGTGTTCCCTTTCTTTTCTTTTTTTCAGCCCTGAGGGCCTTCTTGAGTATTTCTTGTAGTGGGGGTCTCATGGCCATGAACTCCCTTAGCTTTTGTTTATCTGGGAAAGTTAGTATTTCTCCATCATATTTGAAGGATATTTTTGCTGGATAGAGTATTCTTGGCTGAAAGTTTTTGTCTTTCAGTATTTTGGGAATATATCATTCCAGTCTCCCCTAACCTATAAAGTTTCTGTTGAGAAATCCGCTGAAAGCCTGACGGGAGTTCCTTTGTACGGTATTTTTTGTTTCTGTCTAGCCGCCCTTAATATTGTTTCTTTGTCATTGACTTTGCCCAGCCTTACCACTAGATGTCGTGGAGTGGGCCTTTGCCTGTTGATGTATTTAGGTGACCTATTGGCTTCACTTACTGGTATTTCCTGCTCCTTCCCCAGATTTGGGAAGTTCTCAGCTATTATTTCCTTGAATAGGCTCTCTGTTCCTCTTTCCCTCACTTCTCCCTCAGGAATCCCTATAATTCTTATGTTACATTTCCTAATAGAGTCAGATATTTCTCGGAGACTTTCTTCATTTCTTTTTAGTCTTAGTTCTCTCTCCTCTTCCATCTGGAGCATATCTGTATTCCTATCCTCTATAATGCTAATTCTTCCCTCCATATTGTCAGCTCTGTTCTTTAAAGATTCCAGGTTCTCCTTTATCTCCTCCATTGTGTTCTTCATCTCCATCAGTACCGATTGTTTTTTCTTTATGATTTCAATCTCTTTTGTGAAGAAACTCCTCTTCTCATTGAATTGTTTGTCTGTGTTGTCTCATATTTCGTTGAGTTTTTGTATGATAGCTATTTTGAAATCTCTGTCGTTTAGGTTATGGATTTCTGTGTCTTCAGGGTTGTTTTCTGGGTGCTTGTCATTTTCCTTCTGGTCTGGTGATTTCACGTACCTTTGCTTTGTGGCTCCTGTATGGGCTTTGTTTTTCCTCATCCTGGAAATATCTGGTTGCAATTTCCACCCACTGCCACTGTATGGGGATAAAGGGCTGTGTAATCTGAGCCCCCTGTGCTCTGCCCCAGCTGTTCACTGTGATCCACCAGCCACTTGGTCTGGTCTGGTAGGCTGAGGTGCAGTGTCCGGCTTGTGGCGGGGGGGGGGGGCTCTCTTTTGCCCACTGGGTCCCTGGCATGGGCGGCTTCTCGCTAGCCCTCGTTATCCGCTCTCCTGGGGTGCTCAGATATTGATGGTACCCCTGTAGCTGTTCTGAGTCCTCTGTGTGGGAGTTTCCCACTGGCTGAGAGAGCCGCAATAGCTATGGTTTCCCTGCAGAGGGCCGCCCCTCCCCCCTCTCTGGGAGCCTCGTGGACTGGGATCACTGATCTGATGGGGAGGGAGAGGAGTTCTCCTTACCTCTCCCCACTTCCTCCGGGGGGCCCATCACGTTCCTCTCTCAGACGTGCTGCAGTGTTCATCTTTCTGATCTTGCTTTTCGCTGTCTAGGAGTCCATTGTTGGTCTGTGACTGTTCCTTTTGTTGTATCTTATTGGGGGAAGAGTTTACAGAAAGCTCACTCCACCATGATGCTGACGTCACTCTTCCTTGACATTTTTTGAATTGAATATAAAAATTATTCAGAGAAAAGTAAATTGATTATGATTGCTACCATGTTTGGCTAAATATTTTTCCAGAGGCCAGACTATTTTGAATCAGGAGAAAATGTTTGAATAGTGAATTATTTCTATACGTATTTGAATTTAAGTAGGATATAGAATCATATCTAACTTGAGAGATACAGATTCAGTTCTCTGTACATTTTAATACATCACAATAAAATGTTAAATAAAATATTTATTAAATACAAAAAATAAAGGTATAGCACAATACTGTTTTATAATATTATTATAATTATGTTTACATATGTAGAAAAATAATGGAGAGGGATATAGAAAAATTAAAACTAATTTTCATTTGTGTGTATATATGTAAATTTCCATTGAAATTTTATAACAGTATAAATTTGTTCCAGCTTTTTTTTTTTGGCTACTTTTTAATAATTTCCATAAGATAAGCATTCAATAGAGGTCCCTGATGTAGTCCATGGTCTTTGCCCTACAGTGTTTACTATTCCACAATTTTCGGTACATTACATTGTCATCCCTAGATTTCCATTGTTTCAGTTTGAAATATATTTGACAATATTGACAGTCAACCAATCTCTCACGTTTCTTTTTCTGAGTGTCTAAATGCGCAAATAGTAGAGTATAAGCTGTGGGAGATATTTTATAGTTTACTTTATATATTTTTCCTGACTAGTTTTATTTATTTTTCCTTTGTTTCATTGAGAAATTAATACAAACTTGTTCATAAAGATGTACAACCTAAAAATAAAGAAAAAAAATTTAAATTATATAACTACTTTCAATATTATGTCGTTGAGAGTATTTTTATGAAAAAATAAAGATATAAAAAGTTGAAATTATACTCTATATGCTGTATTTAACATGGCTATCTTACGTAAAAGCATGTACCTGAATCAATGATTTACATCCAACAATGTATGTGTAAACCACAATTTTAATGGCTCTAAATAGTACTATTGTATATTAATTAGCCTAACCAAATCAATAAGGTGAACATTTTAGTTGTTTCCACAATTTTTGCCAAATTAAATAGAACTTCTAATACATATCAATTCTCTGTCTACCCATCTATCTTTCATTTTTTCCTAATTATTTCCTTTCATTAAAAGTATCTTCTTTTTCTCCACTTAGAATAAAAGTACTAGCAATGCAAGATATATATATAAAAATATTTATTATAAAATAGTTTGCAAAAGTATTTGAAAAATTCAGTCATTAAAAGAATGTTATTGGGGCCGGCCCCGTGGCTTAGCAGTTGAGCGCATGCAGTCCGCTACTGGCGGCCCGGGTTCGGATCCCGGGCACGCAGCGATGCACCACTTCTCCGGCCGTGCTGAGGCCGTGTCCCACATACAGCAACCAGAAGGATGTGCAACTATGACATTCAACTATCTACTGGGGCTTTGGGGAAAAAAGGAGGAGGATTGGCAATAGATGCTAGCTCAGAGCCGGTCTTCCTCAGCAAAAAAGAGGAGGATTAGCATGGACGTTAGCTCAGGGCTGATCTTCCTCACACACACACAAAAAAAGAATGTTATTGATATATAGAGATTTCTAAAATGCAGTTTAAATTAAAAAGACAAGCTTTATTTTATATGTGACCAGATTTTTCTAGTAATAAATGACAGAAACTTGTTGTAGGTATGTGAAAACATACTACTAAAAGAAGATGAAACATTTGGTTTTCAAGAGGCACGTGTTGAAATCTTAGCAATTTAAAAGAAAAATACCTATCTTTCTCTTTTGGATTTTACAGTGTAGTGGGCATAGTAAACAATTACACCAAATGTGGTGAGTATCATGTAGGGAAGTGAAAGGTGCTGTATAATTACAGAGCAGGCATATCTATTCTAACCTAGGGATTCAGGAAAGGCATCCCTAAGGAGAACATTTTAAAATAGGATATGATAAATATTCAATTAGGGCAAAATGCAAAGAAGAAGAAAGTCGTTAAAGTGTGAGCAACACATATGCAAACATCAAGTGTGAAAGCTGGAACAGGCCTTCTGAGAAATGAAGAAAATAACCAAGGCAAAACACAACAATTGGTATGTATAGAATGCATAACCAAGGGGGAAAAGGTAGCAGAGATACATCTGGAAATAAGAACAAGATTATAGAAGATGTATAAATAAGGCTATAGAGTCCAAACAATTATGGTAAAAGTAAAGATTATTTTCTAAAGAATATTATCCCCTTTTAACAGAAGAGGCTTAGATTAAACACACACACACACAATTTGCCCAATATAACACAGTAATTTGCACAAGACTAACCCTGGTTTGTAAGACTTTAGACGCATGGTTCTTATGCACTGTATCTTGCTGAAGATTTTTAAACTAGGAAGTAACATGACCAGATTTGTACTGTAGAAAAATCAATTTCTTTAGTATTGAACATTGTTTAGGTAGAGCAAGAGGGGAGGCAGGCATCAATTAGGAGATTGCTGCAGTGGTCCAGAAGATAGGTTGGTAGCCATAGAGATGAAGACAGGATGGGTGGGGAAAATATTTCGGGGAAGAAAAGGCTGTATATGGTTATTTTGATATTGGGCTTAAAAGTGATGGAGGGGTAAAACATGAATCCTAAGTTTGCAATTTCGGCTACCATAGAAAACAGATTCAACCAGTCAAATAATTCAAAGATGGAATGGGACACCAAAGACATACGTGGAGCTAGGATGTAATGGGAATTGTGAAGTACAGGATGGAAGATAACACAGTAGGGGTAGACTAATTAAGATGCAAGTTTCAGAATAGTGTTAGGTTTGCAAAAACATTAAGATTTTTTCCAATTCAAAATTTCTGTGAATACATGGTCCATTCATCTGTTTTAAATACTCAGTGAACAGCCTTCTACATTGAGAAGTTTTTTTTAAGACAGGTATGTATCAGAAGAAGGAAGATAATTTATGAAAAAATCCTAATGTTTCCATTAAGAAATTATTTCTATTGCCAGCGGAAAAGTCCTGTGTGCTTTTTATCACTTGGCATTTCAAATAAGTGTATAAAATATGTCAATTTCAAAAATGATAACATTGTGGTTGAAAGAGTAGTCTCCCAAAGTCATGTAGAGAATAATCTATGAGATGATCTCACTGGTCTCTGATGACAGAGCCTGTGCTTCTGCAAACAATATTATACTGAAGGGGATAAAATCAGTTTAAAATTAAGATATACATCCTAAACTTATCATCATACTAAGTTCAGAAATTTGTCACATCATATCTTTGAATTTAGTGATTTTAAATGTAATCAAGATTACATTAATATTTCCACTCAAGATCTAGGGTAATGGATTTTTTTTCTTGTTAATATACTAGAGGTTTAAATCTTCATAGCATTCTACTCAAAAATATCTTTGAAACATTGTGTTTGGAAAAATATACACTCATTTTCATTTTATTTTAAATCTAGTCTATTATGATGTATAAATGTAATTGTTTGAAAATTTGAGAATGACAAAAACTGAAAGGTTTAGTCTCCCCACAGTGAAAATTAAGATAACCATTGTGATCTTTGTTCCAGTGATACTATGTGGAGACAAACTGGTATTTGCCAAAATTATTTTTATTTTGTAATAGCAATGCACGTATTTATAAAGCTCTTCTTTTCTACCTCTCTGAAGCTTCACACTGACCAAGATAAAGGAGATGGAAATTTAAAATACATATTAACAGGAGATGGAGCTGGCAGTCTGTTCGTTATAGATGAAAATACAGGAGATATTCATGCTGTAAAGAAATTAGACAGAGAAGAAAAATCCCTGTATATTCTTCGTGCCAAGGCTATAGACAGAAAGACTGGGCGGCAGGTGGAACCTGAATCTGAATTTATCATTAAAATCCATGATATCAATGACAATGAACCAAAATTCACGAAAGACTTATACACTGCCAGTGTTCCCGAAATGTCTGGAGTTGGTAGGTATATGCTAATCCATGTCAACCAATTTTTTTGTATGTTTGCTAAGATAATTTTTATGGACATACAGTTATGATATGTGGCCTCTTTCAAGATAAGACTATAACTGAAAACTATTATTTAGTATTGGCTATCTCACGTCTAAGTCTTTTCAATGGTGTATACCAATGCTTCCTGCTATGTTGTAACTGATATCTAGGATGACTACTGAGAAGAGTTATTCCATTGCATTTCAACCAACACCTTCACCTCTTTGGAAGGCAGTCAAGTTGAATGTATTTTTCTTTGAAATGAAAGGAATATCAAATAGTGTCAGCAGTTTTGGACAGTGTTGCTTGCATTATTTTGAATAGTAACAGATAATGCTTGCATTTGACAAATTTCTTTTGATCATCTCATTTGATCATTGAAACTCTATGTGGTAGGCATGGGAAACAGAACTTTAAATCCACATTCTGTTTATTAGGAACCCAGGATTCAGAAATATTAAGCAACTGAATTAAGATCAAATAACCTGGTAGCATAACAACATTTCAAATCATTTTATGTTATTTTAGTTACATTCCATTACGGAAAAATGGTTCATCATGCAAACTAAAAATAATTGTTTCATTTTTTAAGGCTGCCCACAATTTTAATTCCATTTGTTATTAGGCAATGTTTTTATCAGTATGTGTGACATTTAGCTTTATTTATATGAAAGATTTAAATTTGTTATTGAAATAATAAGAGCTGACTCTTAAATCATAACATTTTTTAAAAACCCACTGATATAAACTTACTATAATATCCAACATATGCAATCAATTTTCAAAATTTATACTATTTAGTTGAATATTATTTAAATATCTGTTTTAAACATAACTGACACTTTTATAATTAATACATGTTTTAGTCTAAAATAATTTCTTTATGAGGAAAAATAAACTTATAGCCACCTTTACTGAGTGATTGATGTAAAATGGTTCTTAACTATGTGTGCCATCCAGCCAGAAGAACAAAGAGTTTGTAAAGAAGTGTTATTTTCTCCAACCTCAAATGAAATCTCACCTGTCTAGATGCAGTTCTCCTGCCTTTTCAGGTATTCATTCCGATAATATGAAAGGGACTTATCAAGTTGGACAGGAGTTCTATGAAATCATAAAGCCTAGGATGAAATATGAGCGATTGAGTTTTCTTTAATATTTTTAAACATCTGTTAGCCTGGTACAGTTACATGGAAATTACTGAACTGGTCCATATAGGTCGACCAGTGGGCTAATGTAGATATATACGTCATGATTTCTTCATGGGCTTATATTTGAGATGAAGATATGTCTAAAATAATATTCTCCATTTCTACTTGCTACTGATGAGCATTCTAAAGTAGTTTGGTTTTCTGGTTAATCCCCTTTAACCTTTGTAAAACATTATTGTTTTTCTTGTATGTATGTTAGTTTGCCAGATATTTTGCCACCTAATTGTGCAAAAACTTTCACTTATCCTTCTCCAAAAAGATTTGATATACTCATGGTAGTAAAAAGTATAATTTAGATGACAAAGATATTTGAATATGATAAATTTTGATACTAATTGATTTAAATTTGAATAACTTCTAAAATTTCCAATGCATTATCTTATTTTTTGAAATAATATTTATTATCAGAGACTATTATGTACTATTATAAACTCACATAACCTATATTTTCTCCTATATTATTTTCTGTCAAATAATGGAATATTATCTCTCACTCTGTATATTTCTATCATCTACCTAATTGAAATGTGTTCTCTCTCATTTGAAATACTAATACAATCTAGATTCTATTAATATTTATAAAGTATGTAATAAGATGAGACTGGACTAAGCAATTCTATATTTTATTATTTAAAAACCCTTCTTTTGTTCAATTCCCACAATAAAATATAGAATATATAAGTTTATACGTGGAAGAAGGCTTACAGATTACCTTGTTCAGAAAAGTCCTTCCTGTAGGGCAATCTATATTTCATTTATATAAGCTTTAAATTGAGAGCAGTACAATTCCTGATTATTGCAGGCCTTAAAAATGAGATTATGAGTCATTTCAATTGCCTTCCCTTTATGTTTATAATTCCAACAAAACAGAAAAACGTAGAAGGCAGCTGTAGGGCTCTGGTTGCAGTTTCTGGTACTAACAAATAAAGATTTAAGAACTGCAGGTAAATCTTGATCCTATTTATAGAAGATAGTTATTATTCTTTATTACTAACAATATAATTGCATTAATTGCTTCCTTCTTGGCCCACCCATAGACTTTGTATGTGTGTCTATTTTTAAATATAAATGTACATATTTATATATACAACATGCAGAAGATACTATACTTAGTTTAAACACCTCTTTTAATAAATAAGTAAAATTGAGCCCAAAAGAGTTACTGACTTGCCCCAAAGCACACAGAGACAGCTTATTACTATACTCGTTTTAAAATGAAAAAAAAGGTTAATAAATGCAGAGATGGCTTCATAATTTTAACACCTTAATAGTTATGCTTATTATGCAAAATGTAGTTTGGAGAATTTCTAATTTTATTAGATTCTTAGTAACTCCCTGAAAGCAGCATTTTTCTTATTTTATTCTTTTAATTCAAATGCCCCTTTCAATAAAATTAAATCCAAATAAGAGTAAGAGGAGGGGGGACTGCCTTTTACAAGATTTTAGATCCATTAATACATCTAATAATATGTCTAAATAAAAAATAGCTGTATTTTATATCCTAAAATTGTATTGTTCTTTTCTTGTAAGTATCTCTCCTGCTTTATTTAAAGGACAATAAGGTTTAACTCATTATAATTTTGTAGATATGATTTTCTCTGCTTTTACCTAACAAATAATCATTTACAGAAGAAAACTAAAAGGCAATACTTAGCAAGATATAAAGGCCACATGTAACCCATATATTAACCATTAAAGCCTGTACATAATCAGATAGTAAACAATGCTTCAGTAAAGGAAGTAATGCACAATGATTTAATTCTAATATTATTTTCATTATATTAGTGATTTTCATTTAAATCATTGTGATGATCATTTAAAATCATTGTGATTTTCATTTAAAAACAGCAATTTTCATTTAAATCAAAGAGTTGAAAAACTGCTATTATTAACTTTGGAGGTAAATGAAGTCTAATGGAATAATATGAAATGTCTTTATTATAATTTTGCCCTTTTTTCCAATGTTATCCCCCGATAGTCTACTCTGTATTGTCCCCCTTTTCTTGTTTATTTTTAATATATTTGTCTCTTCTTTTTCCCTTTCACCAATTCCCCTCCTTGCTTTTTCCATCTCCTCCTATTTCTTTCTGTCAAAAACATATTCCTAATTCCATTTTGGTTCTCAGAATCTCATGCCTTCCCCCTAAAAAGTTAAAATCAAATGACTCCAATTAACTCTAGAAATCTGAAACGTATTAGCATCTTATGATGAGAACACATAATCTGGAGAATATATGAGAATAAATAATGAAGGAAAATGCGATACACTTTGATTTAAATGTTTGTAGCAGATCCCTACTTTTTTGGTGGTCCATAAGACTTTGATTAAAGATTATCTATCAACTTTCTATATTCGTATGCATTCGTCTTCATCTAGGCAAATTCCTATTGTGTAAATTTGGTGGTTTTGGATGCATACTTTCTCATTGGCTGAGTATTTCCTCTAACTGGTCTCTCAGAAACTTATCCAGTTCTCCTCCCACACCATCCCCCCAACAAGGAATCCCTTTGTAGGTTTTCGATGATCACACAAATGATTTATCAGTGAATCTTTTGTGTCCTAATCCAGGCCCTTTCTTAGAGATTCATTGCCTGTGGATTCAATAATGTGTCCAATCATACTCATACGACCAGACAGGACATTTAGTAAAGTATTCAGAATGGAGCTTCTTTCCTCAGACTTGAGAGGTTGAATCCCATCCCTGTCACCTACTAAGGGTGTGATCATGAGCAACCTCTATATGCTCCAAGGCCTACATCCTATGTTTATCATGAGGATAAAGTAATGATACAATTAGACATTCTGTAAATGTTAGTTCTCATTATGACTTTGTGCTAGAAACTCTACCAGGCTTTAGAGATAAAATGTTGAATAAAACCAGACATGGCCCCTGCCTTTGGAGAGTTTACATCACACAGGACAAAACCTACAAATAGCAAATATCATAAATTTGTCATCTAGGCTTCATTATATTTTACTTAATATTTTTTATCTTTGTTTAATATAAACGTAAAATATTTATTTTAAATTATTCAAGAACAAATGAATATTATAAATATTTAGAAATATAGAGAGATATAAAATTTAGAAAATTTAGAGAGATATAAAATCAAAATGGTGTATTTCCTTTTAATCTGTCTTTATAAACCAATATTTATAAAATTAGTAAAAAAATATATAAACCACTTTCTCATTTTATTACTAAATAGTACTAGCTGTGTAATAAGTCATTACATTTATGGCAAAAAACCTCAACAATCCATTCCCTAAAGTCTAACACACCAGTTGTTTATCAGTGTTTAACAACACGCCTAATTGCTACCATGATTCTGAGAAGTAGGATAGTATTTTACATGGGTGTTTGCAGCAGTTTAGCCACATTATAGGATTGATTTCGATTCTTTAGATTAATTTCCTTTTTTTTAGGTCAAGTATTTTTGGATAAGTTCAAAGACCACATACCCACAATAAAGAGCAAAGGATCAAAACTAAATTTAACAAAAAAAATATTATTACAAGTGTCAAAAACGTATAGAAGAGTGATTTTCCCTGTGCCCGTTGTGAAATGATACCTAGAGTAAAAGAGAATTGAAACTGGTAGCAAAAGAAAAAGTCATAAAATTGATGAATTAACTAGTTGTATTTAGCATATTGGTTACGATTAATAAATCATATTTCAAATAATCCTCAAGTATGAAAACAATTATTATTCTAACTAATATATGTTTACACAGGGTAATATAAAAATTTTTTAAATGAATCAGAAAACCACTTTAGTTGATCTTCTGAACATTATTGTAGGGGGAAAGTCACTTTATCATTTTTGCTTTGGTCTAGCCAGGACGAGAGTGGATAATTTTTAAATGGTACTACACATGAGATTGACTGAGTGAGTTGTAGTGTGTCTTCTCTCGGGACACATCAATTCTGTCACAGTTGAGGAAACAGAGGCCTCTAGAGGAGAGCTCAAGTTCTCTCTTACGCTAATTAATTTTGAGTAAACATAAAAAAGACTGTTGTTAAATTCATGTGTTAGTATTCAAATACGTTGATCAGAAATGAGCTGTTAGTTTAATCTTAATGTCCAACACATTAATTTTTAGAATTTGCGGAAGTATATACAAGCAAATTTTGAGAAACATTCACTACAACTCAATCAGACAAGTTATGAGTGTGTAATATATGCAGAGTATTAAAGTAGGTGATAGGATCAATATGGAACTCACCCTATCCTGAAGAATTTTAAAAGCTATGTAAGAATCAGATTCAAACTTTTGATGAATTGTATATAGCATACTGAAAAATGTCATACAAACTAACTTTGCCCAAGGGATTCATGGTAGGCTTCAATTAATAGTAGTTTTACAACCACGCTCTGAATTTTTATAGCAATCTAGTGAAATATAAGAAAAGTCCATAATATGTTGCATTATGTTTAACTCCTGAAACTAACTCCTTTAAAACTTTTTTATCTTTTAAAGATAATGACTTGTGACAAAATTAAAATAAAATAATTTAAATTTTATACAATAAAATTAGAGTGTAATGTTAAACTACAATATTGCATATGACAGAATTATACATGCATAATTCTTGCATTATAACTTAATATAATTAACTTAACTTGGGGGGAATATCTACTTATTTACATATGTGCAACAAATAAATAATAATATGTAGCATATCAATAGGTATAATCATATACGATTGTGTTAACTACATTTTAAAGGAAGGCACAGACACTTAATAATCATATATATGTATCTTACACAAAAAAACTTTGCAGATCAATTTTATGTCATTTTTGTTGTTTGTTTTTTCATAAAAACAGAGCCTCTCTATTTGTCATTCTATTTACAATATATCGTTAATTTACCAGAGTAAAAAATAGCAGTGTTATCAATGTTGGGTTTATCTTTAAATACACATATCTAGTTAGCAATAAATGTGTTAATTGAAAATTGCATTTGCATTGTATTCAGTTAAAAATTCATGTCTCTCACAATATTTTCAGTCCATTAAAAGTCAAGTATATTTGTCTCATTATATTTACCTTTGTGATAAAATATGTTTTTGATTTTTCTTAGCTCAAACAATAAAATTAAGGAATATTTTTAAAAAAAGAATGAAGGAGAAAAGTGTTGTTTCTTTTGAGGCAGCATGATTTAAACAAATTTCTTTAAACATATAGCATAGTCTAACTCACCACACTACCAGCAATAATTTTTCAGAACGATCGTTTCAGATTTAGAAGTATTTAAGTGTGTGTGTTTGGGTGGGGCTTCATGCAGGTACATCTGTTATACAAGTGACTGCGACAGATGCCGATGATGCCAACTATGGCAATAGTGCCAAAGTGGTCTACAGCATATTGCAAGGGCAGCCATATTTTTCAGTGGACCCAGAATCAGGTAACAGCATTGAATACTTGGTATCTTTCTCAGTATGTAATACATCCTTTGCAGATGCACAATTCTGTGTAGATTTTTCTGTATTATAAAAGTTGTCTATTCAGTATCATGTTTCTACTTATTCCGTGGAAAGAAAAGCAAATTTCCTATTATTTAAATGGCGTATTTAAATTGTTAGCTCTTCAGCCTATCATTTATTGAGTTTAAATTTATGACACTAAATACAAAATTTCACAGAGATTCAGCACGTTATGTGTCATAGGAAATACTCTAAACCTAAAGAATGTGATAATCATCAAAATTAAGCAGCTTTTTCATCTGAATATTTTTGATTGAAGTTAATTTTTTTAATCAAAAGGATAACTAAATTGATTTAGCAAAACTCATCCCCTGAACAATAGCCCATGGAAGAATTCTTTCTGTTCTGTCAATTATGTTAAATTGGTATGGACTGAAAGATTTATTTAGGTACACCAACATTTTATCTGTTTGTTATGATTAACTTCTATAAAATGGATCTTGCATAGCTTAATTTTAAAACTCAGTGACTAATATTATAAAATATTTGTCTACTTTTTCCAAAAGGCATAATAAAAACTGCATTACCAGACATGAGCAGAGAAAATAGAGAGCAGTACCAAGTGGTTATACAAGCCAAGGACATGGGTGGCCAGATGGGAGGCCTTTCTGGAACCACCACGGTGAACATCACTCTGACAGATGTCAACAACAATCCTCCTCGATTTCCCCAGAGTAAGGAAGCTGTCAGTGATTTCATGTTGGAAGGCTTCTCCAACACACTACAAACAGAGGCTAATATTTGTACTAATGGTTTCACTACTAGTTTATGCATAAAGGCAATTCCACAACCCCTCCCCTCACAAAATATCATAATTTCCCACAAATTGAAAGTGATTATGATCATTTTTATCATTGAGTAGGTAGTGAGAGAAAACATGGAAATGAGGTTATTTTGGCAACTTCAATTATCCTCTTCTGCCTTTTGAAGAGTTATAAAGTTTTCCAGACTACCCTTCCCAACATTTGCTATGAGCATCTCCTTTTTCTTATCTCTTTCCTGGTTAAGAGTGTGGACTCTCAAGTGTGACTGCCTGGCTTCAAATCCTGTCTTTCACTTGTCTTGCCTTGGTTCTGTCATCTGAACATAAGAATTATAATCGCTGTTTAATCGAGTCTAAAACACAGACTTGATGTTGCAATGTCTCTGAAATCAGATACTATATTAAAATCAATGCAAGTTGGTTTACTTGGCAGCATTTTTTTCTTTTCTTAGTGGCCCATAGAGTTATGGTATATGTTGGTTGTGATGGCATCTGAGACTTGTTAAAGTTTGCTGGTATCTGTTTCCTACTCATCAAGATTAAATCAGTCAATACCCTTTCAGTCATCATCAATTTACGCATGTATGTTAAACCATAAATGTAAATGCTTTGCATGCCATGAGGTCCTACAAAAACAGATTCCGATTCTCTGCTGAAAATGTTTCCATTTTGCAGTGAATAAAAGTATAAAGTGTCCTATCTTGAAATTTTCAATTAAGGGCCTCAAATTTAAATTTATGACATTGATTGTAATATGGTAAAGCATTTTTCCAGGCTAGTCAAATTTAAAATGTTTAATGATTCAGCTTTGGAAGGTGGACATATACATATGATAAATGTTAAAAATCAAGTTTGCTGAGAACATGACTAATAAGCCTAATTAACGTAAATCTGAATTTGCATTCAGTTTCTCTAAATATAAACCAAAAGAGTATGATTTGATGAATTCTGAAATGGCCACACTATAATTCTATGATCTATTATAATCTTAGCAAAAGTTTTGGAACTTTAATAGTAATAGTAAAAATGTTCCAAAAATAGCTCCTGGGCTAAGCATATTAAAGACTTAATTTCATGTAATCCTCATAACAAACCTATGAGTTAACTGCTATCATTATCATCCTTATTTTATAAATGTGGAAATCAAGAGTTAGAGAATTTGACTAACTTACCCAGTGATGAGAATTCAAATCCAAGCAGTTGGATTTAGAAGTCCCTCTTCTTAACCACCAAGCGAACTGGAAAGAGAACAGACTTTGAAGTCAGAGAGACTTGGCTTTGCATTCTGCTTTTCCCATCTTTACAGGATGATTTCCTTGAGCCCTATCTCTGAGGATAATATACCTATCTTGGTCCTCTGAGGACTAATGTTAGAATTAAATAAATTAACGTATATGGCCTGCAGCCTTATATAGAGTTCAACACGTATTAAGTGGTTTAAAACATTTCTGGCTTTCAGTAACATTTTTTTGTAATTTTTTCCTATTGTGTCTACAATAGATGGTCACAAACTAAAATGCCTTCAGGGACAGCACATTGCAATATAATGATTGGCTAGAACTAAAGGAAACAGAAACATTCAATATCCCACTTAAAGACATAAATAAGGAAAAAAAAAGAAATGGATGTGTATGCGTATGTGTATGAATAGTTTTCTATTCCTAACTTAGAATATAAAAACAAGTGCATGTTCTTCTAATTAATTTAATATACCTAACAGTTTGTAATGACAATTTTGAAATCCCCAAATAAGCAGTAAATAATTGGTTTTCTTGCCCTCTTAAGTCAAAATTTCTGGATTCTAATATCAGGCTTACCATTTGTTATCTAAATAACCTTGGGACACTCACTCAATGTTTCTAAAACTTATATTTCTCATTTACAAAATGAGAGTGTTCTGCCTTTATAAGTTATTTTCCAACTTAATAAATCTATAATTTTTGACAGCGTACAATTTAATATGATGAACAACTCTCCCAATTTAAAATTAATTTATTTAAGTAAAAAAAGGCAGAGGAAATGAAAGATTTTTGTGATCTAAAGATGAAATGTCAAAACAGCTCTGATTTAATTTTCAGGTACGTATCAATTTAATTCTCCTGAGTCTGTACCTCTTGGAACCCATCTTGGAAGGATAAAAGCCAATGACCCTGACGTGGGGGAAAACGCTGAGATGGAATACAGCATTGCTGAAGGAGATGGAGCAGACATGTTCGGTGTCATCACTGACAAGGATACACAGGAAGGCATTATAACTGTCAAACAGGTTTCTTTTCACTGTCTTCATTTTTTCATCGAGAGCTTTACGGTTTATTTTTGCTTTTCAGTTAAAAAAAGAAAAGCCTAGGATTTATTTTTTCCCATCTTCTACATGCTGTCTATCCTTCACAGAAGTGAGAATAGTTGTGACTTCACTTCAAATAAGTTAAGCATCTTCATCATTGGCACAAAAATTGATATAAAACCTCATATAAAAACTTGCTTGTGCTTCTAGTTAACAATAATCAATCTAGGATTAGATAACCTCAAAAGTACTTTTTAAAATATTTCTCCAAGGGAGAAAAAAATAGGCCTGCAGCCATTACTTTATTTCATGCACTTTTCAAAATATTTAAATTATTAAATGTGATGGTCTATTCAAATAGATGAAACCCGAACTTGCTTTGTATTTTATGTGGGATTTCTTCATTTTTAATGTAGTGTGGGAGAACATTACAAAACTTTACATAGGATGATCCAGCTAAATATTAATTACTTTATATTGATCTGCCTTCTCTGCTTTCATTCATATCTTGCTTTCCACAAGTGTTCAGATTAATGAAATATCTTTTTTTCTTTTTAAAATACCAGTTTTAGAAATATAGGAACTAAGCAAGCAACTTATATGAGTAGTTTTCTAAATCTCTACTTTTTTAATCTTTCCTCTGATTTTAACTGTGTATAACTTTAATAATACTGGTAGTAGTAATATATAACCTATATAACCATTAATTAACACTCCATTTACCTGGGACCACCAATATGTGAAATACATTATTAAGTGGGAATCAGTCTTAATGTGTATACTATTATATTCAGTTACCCCAAATAAGTTTAAGGCAAAACGATTATTTACTAATTTATTTGATATACCTAATGAAGCAATATTTGGGAAAGTTATGTAACCAGAATTACTGGTAACATTAAGAGGGCTGGTTATTAAAATTTGAAATTATCTTCCATGTTACATCTGCTACCTTGTGCTAATTTACCTTATTTTATTTAACTTCAGAATTTAGATTTTGAAAACAAAATGCTGTACACTTTAAGAGTGGATGCAAGCAACACTCATCCTGATCCACGATTCCTACACCTGGGACCTTTCAAAGACACAGCTGTGGTCAAAATATCTGTGGAAGATATAGATGAGCCTCCTGTGTTCAGTAAAATTTCATACTTGATAGAAGTAGATGAAGATGTAAAGGAGGGCACCATCATTGGACAGGTTACAGCATATGACCCAGATGCCATGAACAATTTAATAAAGTAAGTATTTTGAGAAAATTTATGTTAGCAGAAAAATAATAATCTCATTATTTACAAGCTGTGTGAAAAAAATAAATTGTACAACGTACGATCGAGTACTGTAATAAGACCAAATAATTCCACAGCACAAACTCCTAGTTGGCTGTCTTCTAACTGCTCTGGATATATTATTTCATTTGACTCTTATCACTTTACCAGGTAGATCCTGTTATTATACCTTTCTATAGATGATCAGACTAAGGCACTGAGCACTTAAATAACTTGCCAAATAATTACTTAGTGGCAAAGCTGGATTGAGAATCAGGCAGTCTGGCTCCAAAGTCTGTGATTTTAATCCATTAGATGTTGATGTGATTCTTGTCACATTGTCCTTCTTGGATAAATCATAGTTCAAATAATAAGTGATTTAAACAAATAAATTAGAAAAAACTGTGTTCTTTTAGTAACGCTAATAAGAGATACCTTGTAAATGTTGAAATATCTTCTTTTGAAAACAGCCCACTTAGCATACTGTATCAAAATTTTAGAGAAATAATATGTCAATTATATTCTAATAATACTAGAGAGAATTAGTAAAGGGAGTAATGGTGTTTGAGAATGGTATGAGTATTAAAAATTAGCATTAGTATTGCGTAGTATAGTATCGTGTACAACTTTCCCAAAGTTTATATGTTGTATTGACCATTTAAAAGCTTTAAAATATGCCAGAAACTTAAATGATTCTCATTCATGGTGCTTAAGAAGAATGTAAATATAGTTGCAACATAAATGGATGAATAGGATGAGTGGATGAAGATAGATATCTGGATGAAGACATAGAAGGCTGAAGAGACAGATAAATAATGTATTATCTGTTAATGTGTGGCTGGTAAAATGCCTGAAATTCTGCTTTTTTAAATCTATTTTTCTAATTAAGGAAAATGAATGGTTAAATTATTGTTGGGAATGCCCAAGTTTCCTAGAATTCATGTCATACTATCACACATAGAAAATTAATAACCACAATACTAAATATGGAGTTATTAAATGTTGTTTAAGATGTAATGACTATTCAACAGTGTTAATTTACAAAGTGATGTTTATTACACTAAATATATCCTAATGAATATTTAATTTGTTGGTTGATTAATATATTATTAAAATAAAGACATAGGTCATAAAATTTTAATCTGTAGCTAATACTCAGATTATATTAGCTTGAAATATTTGTTTAATTTTAGGTTAATCAGAATATAATTCACTCAACTTCCTCTTCTAAATAAATGTTTGGATTCAAATTATGTATTTTGTATATTGTTCAACATTACTTTTAAAACATGAGTTATAATAATACCAATGAATATATTATTTTACTCTGACATTTTTTATCAACTTGTATCAAATGTATTAATTTAAAATCTCCATGTTGTATAAAACAAACTCCTAAAATGAAATGAATAAATACTCTAGTTTTCCAATGGTCTATATATATGTACTAGCAAGTTTATATCCAAAATAATGTTTATTTGTATTTGATTGAAATTGTATGTGGTTGATTGGTTTTGGCATCTCTTATATGTGCATTTTTTTAAAGTAACAAAAGGAAGTTTAAAGTACTTTCATATTCTTTGCAATACTGATATCAAAATAAATCACCACTTAGATTGAAAAAGGATAAGGATTACTCATACTAATAGCTATAAATGCTCAATAGTTTTTGCCAGATTCCAAAAAAAGTAGTCAACGTTGGCTGTGTCTTCATTTCTCCTTAGTATTTGCAGCACTAAATACTTATTCTAAAATCCCACGTTCGTATTTTTGAAAAAGTCATTTGTCAATTAACATCGCCCACTGTTAGAAAGTTCTGTAGACAAGTGGCAGTATATTACCTCTTTCAGATGAAGAACCATTTATTGCCAAACTATTGAGCATTTCTTGGTATGAATGCGATCAAATCTTAATAATCTGCTGATCATTTCCTATTCATTTTGTATGATATCTTGCATATTAGGAATTCAGTACATGTTGGTGGACTCAAGAGAGGCACGCTCAGTCTTCCATGTTGCCAAGGATATTTGTTTATTTATTCAGAGAACATCAAGAGTCTCATTAAGTTTTATCTGATCTTTTTTTTTTTTTTAAAAAAAAAAGCTCTTAAAGATAGTCAGGCAAGAATAGCTTTATTAAATACTGAAATGTCTTTTTTTTGTGTGTGTGCGTGAGGAAGATCAGCCCTGAGCTAACATCCATGCTAATCCTCCTCTTTTTGCTGAGGAAGACCGGCTCTGAGCTAACATCTATTGCCAATCCTCCTCCTTTTTTCCCCCAAAGCCTCAGTAGATAGTTGTATGTCATAGTTGCACATCTTTCTAGCTGCTGTATGTGGGATGGCGGCCTCAGCATGGCCAGAGAAGCGGTGCATCGCTGCGCACCCGGGATCCCAACCCAGGCCGCCAGTATCGGAGCGCGTGCACTTAACCGCTAAGCCACGGGGCTGGCCCATAGCTTCATCTGATCTTTAACACTGCTTTCTGCACAAATGTTTTCATCTTATCATTGAGTCAAATACAAGCAAGAAAATATATGTTATGTTATTCATATTGTTTAAATTTGAATTTATTAAAATTTAAATTCATTGAATTCAGCACGAGACTGTCAAACATTTTGCCTATCCTTTCCTCCACAAAATAATTATCATTTATGGAACATTTGCTGTGAATTAAAAACTGTCTAAAGAGCTTTAAATTTATTAGCTCATTTAAGCCTCACCACAACTTAATAAGGCAGGTACAGTTGTTATCACTCTCATTTTATAGAAAAATAAACTAAGATGCAAAGAGTTTAAGGAACTTTCCCAAGGACACAGTAGAAATAATTAGCCGACTAAAGATTCAAACTATTGTTGATCAGAATATGTAGCCAATTCTTTAGCAGATATACTGTGCTTTCTCACTGACCGGATCATTAGATAGAGATAATTAATATAATGTTTCTCATTTGTGGACTAATTCAACTGACCTCAGTGGTACTAAGCAGAGCTCTTAAGTACAAAATTATGCAAAAGGCTTCTGTCCCTCAGACTTCAGTCTACTTTCTCTTGATTCTTTCCATTGCCCACAATAGGGAATTCACAGGCTAACTCTATAGACATGTTAGCCTAGAAAATTATAACTTTATTTTCATTCTTCTTTTTTAACAGATTTATTAAGGCATTATTGACCACAATAAACTGCACAAACTTAAATTGTGTGATTTGATGAACTTTGGCGTAGTCATACACCCATTAAAACGTCACCAAAATCAAGATAATGCATAGATCTCTAACACCAAGAAGTTTCCTCATGCCCCTTTGTAATACTTCCCACTGTAACTTCCAGAAACCCAACCCCATCCTCAGGCAAACATTGATCTGATTTCTGTCAATATCAATGAGATTAGATTGGATTTTCCTGAATTTATACAAATGAAATCATACAGTATTTATTCTCTTTTGTCTAACTTAGCATAATTATATTGAGATTTTTTTTCCATGTTGCTGCGTGCATCAATAGTTCATCTTTCTAATTGCTGAATAGTAGTCTAATATACGGAAGTACCACAATTTGCTTATCTGTTCACTTGTTGGTTGACATTTAGAGTGGTTTCGAATACTTGGAGATTACAGTACCTTTATTCACATTTGTATACAAGTACACATACAAACATTTGTGTATTAAAATTTGCATAGTTACATGCTTTCATTTTTCTTGGGTAAATACCTAGGGGAGTTACGACTGGACCATATGGCAGATATATGTTTACCTTTTAAGAATCTGCCATGTTGTTTAAAGTGGTTGTACAATTTTACAATCCTACTGGCGTGTATGATGGTTCCAATTTCTCCACATACTCATCAACACTTGGTACAGTCATCCTTTTTAATTTCAGCCACTCTACTAAGTGTATAATAGTATCTCCATTCCCCTTATGAATATACTATAATGGCTAAAGATGTTGAGCATTTTCTCATACGTTTATCTGCTACCCATATGTGTTCTTTGATGCAATGTCTATTCAAATATTTGCCTAAATTTTACTGGGTTGTTTCTTTATTATTGATTTGAACATATATATGTAGATACATGGATAGATACACACACACACAATACAAATAAGTCCTTTATCAGGCATGTGGTTTGCAAATATTTTCTCCCAGTCAGTGGCTTGTATTTCCGTTCTCTTCAAGCGACTTTCAAAAAGCAAAAGTTCTCAATTTTGATGAAATCCAATTTATTAACTTGTGAATTTATGGATCAAGCTTTTAGTGCCTTATCTAGGAAACCATCTGCCTAATCCCGAAATTTTTATTGTATGTTTTTTTCTAGAAGATTTATTGTTTTCAGCATTCTGCGTACATCTATGATTCATTTTCAGTTAATTTTTATATGGTGTGAGGTATTGGTCAAAGTTCTTTTTTTTTGTATGTGGATATCCAATATGTCCAGCACCCTTAGTTGTAAAGACTAACCTTTTCATTGAACAGTCTTTGTATCTTTGATAAAATTCAATTGTCCATATATGTATGGATCTAACCCTGGGCTCTCTCTTCTATTGTAATTATATATTTACCTATGTTTACAAAAATGACACACTTTTGTGTAGCTTTATAAAAAGTCTTGAAATTAGGTATGTTTGTCATTTAACTTTTTTTTTCTTTTCTAAAGTTGTTTGGTAATTCTAAGTCCTTTGTATTTTCATGTGTCAACTGCAACAAAAGAGCCTTCTGGGATTTTTATTGGGACTGTGTTGAATGTGTAGATCAGAGTAGGCAGAATTGATGACATCTTATTGATATCGAATCTATTAACCCATAAAAAATGCATATTTCTTCCACTTACTATAGGGCTTTTTTTAGAAATGTTTGTGCTTTTATGTGTACAAATAAAGAACATCTTTTATGTATATTTTTATTACCTTATTGCAATGGCAAGAATCTCCAGAACAATGTTAAATAGAAATGATAAGAGCAGAAATTCTTGCCTTCCACCTTATGAGGAAACTATTGAGTCTTTCATCATTCAGTATGATGCTTTCTGTAGGTTTTTTAAAATAGTCTTTATAGAGTTGAGAAAATTTTCTTCTATTCCTTTGATTCTGTCTATTTTTTCAGAAATAAAAGTTGGATTTTGCCAAATGATATTTTCTGTGTCTATTGAGATGACCATACAGTAAAATGATGAATTATTTTGATCGATTTTTCAAATATTAAACAAGCCTTGCAATATTGGGATAAACGCCACTTAGCCATATTGTACTATAATTATTATATATTACTGGATTCAATTTACTAAATTTTAAAAATAATTTTGCATCTATGTTTATAACAGATATTAGTTTATAGCTTTTTTTCATGTAATGTCTTTGGATTTGGTGTCATGGTACTAATACTGTCTCAAAGAATGTAGTATAACATCCTCTTTTAATTTTCTGAAAGAGTTTGCATAAAATTATTTTTTTCTTAAATGATTGGTGGAAATTAAAAGCAAAGATGTTGAGGACTGTAATTTTCTCTTTTATGTGTTATAACTACAAATTGTATTTTTCTAATAGTTGTTAGAGTCTTCAGGTTATCTAATTCTTACATTGCTTGTTTTGCTTTGTTTTCATTTTTCTTCATCTTTCAGAGAATTTGTGAATTTCATCAAAGTTGAAAAAGTTGTTCAAAATATTTTCATATTATCCTTTTGGTATCTTTAGTAATGACAGCCTTCTCTGATATTGTTAATTTGTATCTACTTTCTTTATTTTTCCTGACCAGTGTGACTAAACTCTCGTACAGTTTATTGATCTCAAAGAACTAACTTTTGGTTTCATTGATTTTTTTCAATTGTTTGTTCATTTGTTTTCTATTTCATTGTTTTTTTGCTCTAATCTTCATTCTTTTTTCCACTTACATTGTTTCATTTATTCTTATTTTCTATGTCCTTGAGTTGGAAACTGAAGTCATTGATTTGAGACCTATTATTTTTCTCATATGTACACTGTAGTGATATAAATTTTCTTCTAAGTACAGCTTTAGATATGTCTCAGAACAATCTGACATTAATATAAGACTTCATCTTAATTACGTTTTAAGAATATATTTCTATCCTTTTGCTGTTACTCTATTTCTGCCTTTATATTTAAAATATGTTTCTTGTAAGAAACATATAGTTGTTTCTCACTTTATTACACAATCTAACATTCTGTACCTTTTATTTGAAATATTCAGACCATGTACATTTTATGTAACTATTGATTACATCTTGTTATTTGTTTTCTGATTGTTCTGTCTTTTCTTTGTTTCTTTGTTCTTATTTTCTCTCTTCTTTGTATTAACACTGCTTTTTATTTTGGATTTCTTTTGGTTTCTTTGGTTTTGCATTTTTGTAAATACTCTTGAGCTGTGTTCAGATGTGTGGTTAAGTTACTTGAAACAGTTTAGTCCTTTGGACCTTGCTTTTGTGTTTTACTAGTAGCCCTTTGTCTAGGACTAATTTTGCCCCATAAATCAGGTAAGAACATTCTGAGTAGTCTACCAAAGCTCCAAGGGTTATGAGTGTTCCTACTTTGGCTGGTGGGAACTAGAACAATTCTCAGTCACATACTAGTTCACAGTTTTGCTTCTTCCTAATCCCAGTGATTGGTTACTTCTTTGACTTTGTTTTATCTGCTCCCGTGTGGATTCTGATAAATACTCACTTGAAGATTTGAATGGGATCCTCCTCAAATTTCTGTATTTCTCTGTGATGCTCTCTCCTCTGAAGTACCCTGCTGAGCAAATTCTAGCTACTATGGTATCCCCAAATTCTCATCATTATGTCCTAAACTCAGGGAACTGACAGATTCCATTTGGGCTCCCATTTCTTGTGTTATTGTCTAGAAACCCTCATAGGTAGCAAGCTAGAGAAGTTTTAGGGATCACATAATTTCTTCCTCTTTTCTCAGGGATTACTGTCTTTGTTTCCTAGTGTCTAATGCTTCAAGAATAATTGTTTCATATATTTCATCTCGTTTTTAGTTTTTTGGGAGAGGGAGAGGTGGTAAATCCAGCCACTATTAATCCATATTTGCTAGGAGAGGACATTCAAAATATCATTTTTAAACATGTTTTTGATTATATAATCATAGTCATTCATTTTAGAAAACGTGGATTGCACAGGAGATTTGGTAGCAAATATGATGTCTATAATTTTCCCTTCAACAGATACTCCAGTGCTATTTTATTCTAATTCCACCAAGTATTCAAACTTCAAACAATTTATCAATTCCTTAACTAATTTTCATTAAGTAGAGCACCTTAAATTATACATAGAAGTTTATGTATTTTTATTAATTGTGAATATTTGCTAATTTCATTAAATTCCTTAAACTTTTATTGTATAAATAACACACTATCTTGTAAGTGATACATCACTGATGCAAAATTAGATTGTTTATTATTTCCTCAAGATACAACTTGAGGGATAAAATTTCTGGGTCAAAGACTGATCGTAAAACTTGCAACCTTGCTTCATAGTATGTAAAAGTGGCTGATAAATTTTAAAGTTCATAGGTCTGCCAGAAATATTTGCTTTTTATAGGGTATTCAAGTCTTGAAAAAACAGTGAACAGTAGTTTTAACTGTAAAATCTCAAGAATTATGACAAAGAGAAGAAAAATATTGAGAGAAAAAATTAATCTCAAATTATGTTCCTAAAATTATACTGCCAAGTCTGCTGATATATAAGACCATGCCAAAAACTATAGCATATAGGCTGATTCCTGTTAGTATAAAAATGTATGCAAGAAAAAAAAATCTTTCATTATCCAATTATAGTGTGAAAAACCAGCAATAATTCAACAAGGAGGCAACATTGTAATATGTGATTCTTTTGTTAGCTATGATAGAATTTAGAAGGATGACTGGTCCCCAGAGCAGAAGTAGGCTATGATAAGTATCATGGAGAAACATTTTTGAGGGAAAGCTTGGGAACTAATTCTCACCCACCAGTAAATCTGTTCATCAAACATATTTTCTGAAATACAGCTGCCACTTGCAACATGAGATTATTGTTACAATTAGCAGCTGTTGTGAGCTCTGCTTCATCTCATTAGTAATCATGGATTTCCCAAGATATAGGCTTGATTATAGCTTTACAGGTTCTGAAAGAACATGTTGTCTCATTTCACACCTATTTTATGCTCGACATATTTAAAGTTCAACGAATTTTAGAAGAAATCCATTCTACTGCAGTCAAATCAAGATGTAAGTACAAAACAAACTGGCTGATGAGAAATTCAGTTATGCCTCAGTAAAATGTACATGATTCTACCATAAGCTGGAATAAGCGAATAAGTGCATTTCCTATATATCAGTGCTTCCCTAATATTTGCTTGATTTTATTACAGAGAGTAAAATAATAATTTTAAAATACTGTCACTAACATCTGCAAAAGAAACAAAAAAAGATTTGCACTATTTGTTCAAGCATTCTATAGCCACATTCTCACTTTGAAGAGGAATGAAGCTTTCATAGTTCATAGCTAGGAAACACATTTCTGGAAAGCAGGAACTGGAAAGGAAAAAGCAAACCCACAGCCTAATTATGTCGTGGAAGATATACTTGGAATTCAGTAAAGGAAAAGGAATGCTATCTTTGAGATATTGCTGCATGTTACTGATTGGTTCTGGTATCTGTAATTTAATTTACATGTTTTCTTGTCATAGATAAAAATATAGGGATCTGATGTGTGTTTGATTCCTAATAGTAGAACATAAAAACAAAAAGCAAAGAAAATAAAACCAGAGTTCAGCTTCCACAGGCTGTTCTTTTGTGCTTTTTCCCTTGTTATTTGTGGCCTATATGACTGGATCCTGTCTTAGCAGCAGGTGTTCATTCCAAAAATGATGCCAGTGGTCTTTTTTTAAAATTTTTGTTCAAAATTCAATGCAAGGAGATCAATAAAATATTGTTGTTTTAATAGACCATCTGCTGGCACATAGAGATTGCTTTGTCCTGTGTTGTTTGTCAGACTCTTTCTGGTTATTTGTCGTAATCCAGTGTATTTATTATTAATAGGTAAACCAGAACGCCCTATTCTGTGTTGAAAATAGAACAGTGGCTTCTAAATAAAAGGAAATTATCTCTGGGCTTTGACAAATTGTGAGACATCATTTGCACTAGGGCAAATTTCTGAATATAGACCTGAAAGTTTGCAGAGTTAATGTTAAAGTGAGCTATTTTTAAATCGTCAAAGAAGTGATTCTCCTTCATGAATTCTTAACTTAAAAAATAGTGCCTTTCAAGGTTAAACCTTAGAGTAGAGCAGCCAGAAACTCAGACTTATTTTGATCACACATAAGCTCCAAGCGAGTCAAAGCTGGACTTGTATAATGTTAGAATTGTTAGCTATTCTTCAATCATAGAAACCCCCATGCTAATCCCTAGGGCAAGTAGCAATGGTCACAAAGGGATTTTTATTTTTCATTTTGATCTTCAATGCAAACAGTAGGAAGAATCCAAGATCTATTCAGCTGTAAGCAGACAATGGTTAACTATTGACCTTTCCAACAATGGAGAGAAATATATGCAGGTGAACACATAGATGTGGTTGGGTTATGTTCTTTTACTTTGCTTTCTTGATGTTCATTTTAGGTTTGTTTTTATTCACAAGAAGAGTTTGGTATAAGTATTTAAGGAAAATAGAACATTTAAAAAAATATTCCGCTGACTTTCTCAGCCCATATTAAGAAACAAATAATAGGACGGTTGACACCTAGAGAGAGGAAACACTATATTTTGTTTTATTTTAGCACCATTAAGCAATAGAGATTAAAAAAGAGAAAATTTAATATGACTGCTCTCCTCTATTTTAGTACATTAATAGTTATTTTAAAAATATGATCTATCTCATATCCTTGTCTGACAATGAATTGTTGGTTAAAACCCAATATAACTTTTGGTTCTAGGAAATGTGTATACACAAAACATATATATATATATATACACACATACACACACACACACACACACACCATTATGAATTTTTATATATTTATTTTTGTTTCTAGGTTTCTAATTATCCTCTAGTTCCTTAGGATTTTCCACACCATAAGTATAGTTTCTCTTGGACAGTGACCATATGTCACATGAGTTTTTTTTTTTTAATTTCCAAAATTCTTCTTATAACACCATGTAAGAAAATGATAATCATGATTATCAAAAAATTGAGGGAATACAACCATTTCCACGCAGCTCTGCTGTCCATTGCACAATCTTTCCAAGGGACAACAAGAAGGTGATCCAGCTGGTTCCATGTTTTGGGAGTAAGGTCCAGAAAGGAACCTGAGACCAACTATGTAGTTTTTAGCTATTTCATCTTTGAGATGAAATCCAACATATATAAATATTTTTCCACATGCCCAAATACTCACTTTGAAATAGTATCTGCGAGTCTGAAACAATTATTTTACAAAATTTAGCAGAAAGTAAATTAGGGAAGAACCATGATGTACTATATTAAATCGTTAAAATTATTTTGGAAATCTGGATTTACCAATGGATCCCTTACGTTCAACATAGTTCTCATAGCAATAGACTAAGTCATGGATTCTTTATTAAAATAACCAAAAAATTCATAGAATTTAGATGAATATTTGCAACTGATATTTTAAAAATTGCCAATGTTTCACAAAGTTTAGAACATTGAGTACTAAGTATCTATTACCTATGTTTGACCAAGTCAGTGCCTGATAGTGAATATGTTACAGATTTATAATGGGAGCTGTAATTCTCTAAATCACAGATCAAAAAGGAGTTCATTTGCTAAGTGCCTTTGGTAAGATACTTAGAAAAATGAGAACTACACCAGAAGCTGATTAGTCTGTTACTGTTACTTGTCTGTCATTGTTCTTCCTTTTTCTGTCCTTATTCTAACCAATTTATCCCATGGTCTTTAACTTTGCTATATAAAACCTTATCCATAGACCTACAACATGGGATTCACTTAAGAGTTTGTTAGAAATGCAGAATCCCAGCTCCCATAGCAGACCTACTGAATCAGAATCTATTTTTAACAAGATTCCAATGTGATTCATATGAACATTAATGTTTGAGTAACACTTAGTTTTCTACATGGCTCAATTAAACACTCAGTAGCAGAAATCTCAAATGGATGTAAAAATGTTAGCTAGTACAGCCTAACATGGCCTGATGTAACTAAAGGATTTTCATGTAAGCTCGTCTTTTAAAAGATTTCTCTTTTGAGTATTAGCCTTCCATTGCTGCCATACCAAATTACCATAAACTTAGTGGCTTAAAGCAACCCAAATTCATTATCTTATAGTTCTATAGGTCAGAAATTTGGTATGAGTCTCACAGGGCTGAAGTCCATGTGTTGGTGTGGGCAGGGCCACATTCCTGTCTGGAGATCCCAAGAGACTATTGTTTCCTTGCTTATTCAGGTCATCAGCAGATTTCAGTTCCTTGCAGTTATAGGACTGAAATTTCTGTTTTCTTGCTGGCTGTCAGCAGAAGGTTCATTCCCAGTTTCTAGAGGCCACCTGCATTCGTTGGCATGTGGCCCTCTTCTGCTATCTGCAAAGCTAGCAATAAGGGGTCAAGTCCTTATCATACTTTGAATCTCTCCCCTTTTTTCTTCCGTATCATCTCTGTAGAGGACTTCTCTGCCTTCCTCTTCCACTTTAAAGTGTTCATATAATTAGTTTAGGGCCATCAGATAATTAAGGATAATCTCCTTTCTCAGTGTTTTTAACCAATCATACCTGTGAAGTTACTTTTACCATACAACGTAACATATTGCCAGGTTCTAGGGATTAGGAGGTGGACATCTTTTTTTGTGGGAGAGAGGCATTATTTTCCAACCACAGAGTGATACAAAGTTTATGGTGACATCTTCTATACCCAGCTCTGATGAAAAACAGTCACAGAACTCTGTCTGATATGTCATTTTTATATGGAATGGGTTGGAGGGATAAATTGGAGGATGGCCTTTGATTCAGCTGAGATATTCCTTGAATAGAGTGCCACTCAAGAGCAATGTATTTTACAACAGCGTCTCTATATTCACTTATACTCATAAGGACTCTGTGGACACATATCCTTATGTGTTTTTTTTAACATAATTTCAATTTATCTAAAGCGATTGACTCTATCAAGTTCAATATGACTGTTTAATATGTTTCAAGCACTGCAATAGGTCTATAATAGGATAAGTAAATCGAGTGACAATTAAAAATTCACTTAAAAGTTGCCCCTAGGATTCCTGAGTATAAACAATAACTCCAAATTACATGTAATCATAGAATAATAATGATGGGAACACCCAAATATATCAAATTGTCTAAATGGCAATTATATTAAATACAAATTCAAGAAAATTATTAGCATTTTGTTAGTCATGTTTTTTTTAGGACATTTTGTGAATTGCCTATCAGAAATAGTAGATAAATTTATAATCTTAAAACAATGACTGGGTTTATGAATCTCTTTTCTGCCAGATACTCTGTTGACCGGCATACTGATATGGACGGGATTTTTAGCATCCACTCAGAAAATGGCTCTATTTTCACTTTGAAGTCTCTTGACCGGGAATCATCTCCTTGGCACAACATCACTATTACAGCCACAGAAATAAGTAAGTTGGAAATACATCCATCTGAACACATTATTTTTCACTGAAGTGGCAAAATAATGGCGTTAAGTAGACTCTGTTTCTTGAATGTAGTGATTTTATCATTAGCAAGATCTGAGAGAAATGATTTAGTGTGTTGGATTTTTAAATTATTTTAATAGTTGTAAAATATTCATTTATTTTAAACATGATTTTCTTTTACACCTTACTGTGGGATAGAAATATAATCTAACCTTATAAAAATAATTGATCAGTCTCAGAAAATTATCTCTTACAAATAGTACTTCATTCTCAATCATATTCTCCTCTTTTTATCATGCTTTCCATCTAGACCATGTAAGAAAGCTGAGATATTCATCAGCAATGCAATCAAGAAAGTAAATACCACCGAAATGACCGGTTGCTAGGTTACAAATGGGGCACGTGGTATCATGGCTTCTCTGTAAATGAGACTGAAATCTTACACGTGTTCTCGTTGCAGATAACTCAAAACAAAGTAGCCACGTTCCTGTCTTCATCAGAATTCTAGATATAAATGACCATGCTCCGGAATTTGCCATGTACTATGAAACATTTGTTTGTGAAAATGCCAAACCTGGGCAGGTAAATACAATTATTATAAACTTTAAAAAAATATTTCATCCTCACAGAGGCATTTGACATTACATTAATTAACTTGCACAATTTTTTTTCATGTCAACTATTGTCAATCCTCCTTGTCACTTATCTCCTCTTATCAAAAAGCTCACAATGATCTTAAAATGATGACTTTTAAAATTGTTTTTATTATGAAATCCATGATATAATAGGGTAAATTATAATATATACTTTAATTTACATACCAGGTATATAACGAATATCATGTATGTAAAAAGTTCCTACCTGGATTCACGATTATGTTGACACTGAGTTATATTCATGAATAGAATGGAAGTATATTATTAAATAAAACATGCAGTATGAAAATGAAATTGTTCTATGTTAGTATAAAAAGAATTGTAGTAATGTTTTGTTGATTACATTTTGCCACTTTTAATTGCCCAGTCAGGACGTTTTGGTTTGATATAGCTCATATTTTGTTTGTGATTTTTTGACTTTAATATTATTAAGATAAAAAAGATTTTTAAAAGTTACAAATTCCCCTACAAAGTAATAGTTAAGATATCTCTAATTTTAAGCGAATGTAGGGTATGTTCATTTTTGACACTAATATAGTATTTTACAAATAACAGCAACTGCACAAATTTTACTGAAAGCAATTTTAACCAGTTATTTAGATATTTCTTTAAGGAAAAAGTAAGCAGAAGTTAGGAATATATAATTCCATCGTGTCTTTTTAAATATGGAAAATAAAGTGAAATACAGTCTTTCTTCTATTCCAGTAGAGATTATAATGGATTCAATGTTTCTGTCCCCCCAAAATTCATATGTTGAAGCCTTAACCCCCCGTTATGGCTATATTTAGAGATGGGGCCTCTAAGGAAGTGACTAAGGTTAAACGAGGTCATAAGAGTGGGGCTCTGATGTGATAGGACTAGTGTCTTTTAAATGAGACACCAGAGTTAGAGGAAGCCTAGAGGAGAGCCAGGATTTTCACCACTGCCCAGCCCAGCAGTAATGAGACCACCCCCTATGCTTTTAGTATAAGTGAAGATCAGATAGGGAGCAGTAACAAGGCACTCCTACCCTTCCCACCCAGAGCGCTATCAGCAGAGGCCTAGTGGGGAGATGGAAATCCCACCACTGCCCAGCAGTAATGAGGATCCCCACCTTGGATGTGCACAGAGGTTGAGGGGGAATATAGACTTCCATTCCCACCCGGAAATAGTGAGGTGGCCTCCCCTTCCCTTGCCAAATCAATGTTAAATTTCCCAAATGTCATAAAACATATAAATCTACAGATTCAAGAAGCTAGGTGAATCTCAAAAAGGGTCCATTTAATTAAGATTCTTGAAATGACAAAATTTTAGAAATGGGGAACAGATTAGTGGTTGCCAGGGATTAGGAGGGGGTGAGGGCAACAAGGTAGTGGGTGTGGCTATGAAAGGATAACACAGGGGATCCCTGTGGTGATGGAAATGTTCTGTATCCTGACTGTATCAATGTCAAAATCTTGGTTTTGATAGTGTATTATGGTTCTAAAAGATGTTACCATTTGGGGGAAATTGGATCAGGGGGTGTGAAACCTGTCTGTATTATTTCTTACAACTTTCATGTACATTTGTCTCAGAATAAAAAGTTTAATTAAAATAAAATAAATTAAAAAAAAAGAAGAGACACCAGAGAGATCACTCTCTCTCTCTCCATGCACATACACAAAGGAAAGGCCATGTGAGGATGTAACAGGAAGGCAGCCGTCTGCAAGCCAGGAAGAGAGCTCTCATCAGGAGCCCACCATGCTGGTACCTCGATCTTGGACTTCCAGCTTCCAGCATTGTGAGAAAATATATTTCTGTTGTTTAAACCATCCAGTCTGCAAGTACTTTGTTATGGCAGCCCAAGCAGGCTAAGAAAGAGATACATACCGCATTGCACTTACATTCACAAAAATAACAGTGAGGTTTTTATTTTCCTTTTGCCAGCAAAGAATCATTACACAGTTATTTGGATTAAAAATTGTTTTCCTCTTTTCACTTTACAACATGTAATGGGCATAGTCTCAGTTCAGTAAATGACTATTTTTAATTCGATGCTTAATTTTCACAGCATAGCTATACATTAATTAGCTTATTCAACTACCCACCTATTAATGGAAATTTGGTTTATAAACAAACTGCTACTCTAGCAGACAGCACTGTAAAGAGCACTGCAGTACATTTATATTTATACACTATCTGGTATTATTTCCCCTGTAGATAATCTTTAAAGTAGAAATAAATAAATTTTATCTATAAATACTCATTGATGTTTTCAAATAGCTCTCCAAATATGTCATATACCTAGTGATAACTCCCACCAAATGTGGGTGATTGCCTATTTATTGGGCAGCACTAAATTTTAAATGTCTACCAATATGTAATATCTCATTATCTCATTATAATTTTAACATGAATTCCTCCAAAATTATTGAGGCTGAGCATTTTTTCATAAATGTGTGGCCATTTTTTAAAAATCTTCACAGATGTGTTAGTTTCCTAAGGCTACCATCACAAATTACTACAAACCAGATAGCTTAAAACAACAGAAATGTATTCTCTCATGCAGTCTGGAGGCTAGAAGTCTGAAATCAATGTGTCAGCAGGTCCATCCTCTCTCTGAAGACTCAAGGGGAGGATCTTTCCTTGACACTTCCTAGCCTTGTGATTGCTGGCAATCCTTGACATTTCTTGGTTTATAGACCCAAGTTACTCCAATTCTGTCTCCATTGTTGCATGACATTCTTCCTGTATGTCTCTGTATCCAATTTCCCTCTTCTTAGGAAGACTCCATTTATTGGATTAGGGTAAACCCTAATCCAATACGACCTCATCTTAACTTTATTACATCTGCAAAGAGCCTATTTCCAAATAAGATCACATTCACAGGTACTGAGGATTAGGACTTGAACATATATTTTGGAGGGAAACAAGTGAACTGACAATAGCCTATAGATATTCTTGACTTGTTTGTTAATTAGTATGCTTTTCTCTTATTGATTCAGATGAGTTATTGATATATTACAAATTAATAATTGATAATGATACTGTATAATTGATATTAACCAATTATAATTACTTAATATATTCTACTATTAAAATTTCTATGTCATTGTTCATATACTTGGTGCAAAACAATTTTCTTGTTAAAATTAACAGAGTTCAAAATAAAATATAATATATTTTAAGCTACTGATATGTATTCTCTCTTAAAATATGCTTAAACGATGGCCTATCTAATCATTTCAAGAACTCAGAGTCCCATAATCAAAGGACCAATGTTGTTTATGATTTAAAATATTGGATATGTTATTGCTAATCTTGAACAGAAGGTTGGGTAAGAATATTAGACATTATATAAAATGTTTTCTATGTCATGATCTAAACTTCTAAGGAGAAAAAGTGTATTAAGCTTGTCTTAATAACTGCATTTTCAGAAGCATCGTATAAAGAAATATAAGGTTACATGCCACTGTCAATAAAATGAATTAAATTATAGTTAATATCAAATTAAAGAGGAAAAAGCATTGAATAGTGGGTATGCAAGTTGGTATAGCTCTAGAAGGCACACAATAACGAAAACAATGGATGCATTAAACTACTGTGAAATTCCAATTATTGTTCATCCCAGAAGTTGAACTATTATACCTGGAAATGGTGCAACTGTTTGTTTTGTGGAAGAGAAATTTGAAAGTCAGAGTAATTAAATGATTTTGATTTCAAATCACACAGATGGCAGACCCAGGACCAGAAAAAACAGGCACCCCGATGTGCAGCTTAGCGCTATTTCTACTATAAAATGCTCAATGGAATTTTTCTGCCCAGTGTGCCATTTGCTGCTCCATCTTGACACTGTGGCGCACCTCTGACTTACAATGAGCACAGCTAAGAGGTGCTGTAATTTCTCAACTTTAACACTGATTTTACAACACTTTAAAAGCTTTTATTTGTATATCTTGCTCAACTTTGCAAATATCATTAAAAGAAAACCAAATAATTTGAATAAAATATGCAATATGATTGCAGTTATGGTGCCCCATAGCTTTAAAATCTTTTGCTTTCTGGTATTATATGGCATATTGCTCATTTTTCTAAAACTATATGAAGAGTATTCTTAATCTATAGGAGTGGTTGTGCTAAACACTTGTGTTTTTTAAAAATGCATCTGTTATGTTCTCTGCCTTTGAGAAAACCATTATCTAGTAGAGGCAACATCTTGGTAACCAATTAATAATAAAACAGACTGGTGCTCCCTAACAATGTTAAAAGAGGATAGATGTCGGAGTGATCAAATTTTTTTTTAAGGTTGGACACTGCAGTGGCCAGGAATCAGACAATGATTCATAAAGATTCCCTGCAGGCTAATAGTTGATGGACATTTTTTTCTTCTTAATTAAATAAGTAACATTAGACAAAACCATAAAACAAACCTTGTCATCATTTTTTGAAAATGGCGTATTTTTTGTTTCTTTAATTTCAGTGACATATTTAAAGCACAAACACTGATTTAAAATGACTTGTAATACCAAGAGTTGCTTTTTGTTATGCTTTATTCAATTTACTTATTTGGTTTCAGTTGATTCAGACTGTCAGTGTCATGGACAAAGATGATCCTCCCCGAGGCCACAAATTCTTCTTTGAACCAGTGCCAGAATTTCCGCTTAATCCGAACTTCACCATTGTAGATAATAAAGGTATAGAATATATTTAAAACTAAAAATTGTAAGACCTTAAGAAGCAAAAAAAAAAACTGGTCTGAGGTTTTTTTTTCCCCACATCTCTTTTTTTCCCAGATAACACAGCAGGAATCATGACTCGGAAAGATGGATATAGCCGCAACAAAATGAGCACGTACCTACTGCCAATTTTAATCTTCGACAATGATTATCCAATTCAGAGCAGCACTGGCACACTCACTATTCGTGTGTGTGCTTGCGACAGTCAGGGAAACATGCAGTCTTGCACTGCAGAGGCCTTGGTCCTCTCGGCTGGCCTGAGCACCGGGGCTCTCATCGCCATCCTCCTCTGCGTGCTCATCCTTCTTGGTAAGCTGCACCCCCAACTGCTCACTTAACTCCCAGAGTTCTCTCCCTCATTGCCCAGTGATGGCACACTGAAAAGCACTCTTCTCTAGAGCTAAAGATTGAAAATTTTAACTTTTCATTAAAATTGTTCTTTCGATTACAAAGAAAAAATCGAGTTTTTGTCTCTGAAGATAGGTCTAGTTTTCTAGAGACCAAAACCAAGGATATAATAGCTAGTGCTATGTATATATATTTTTAAATATATTTTATGTTTATAGTGTTTAGTTGTAACTAACCATGGTCATTATTCTGAGACTATTTAGCTTAATAATTGCTTTAATTTTCATATCAACTCTATAAGTCAAATACTTCTATTTTTCTACAGAAAAGCTGAATAACTTACACAAATTTGGAAAGTGTTTTAACTAGCATTCAAACCCAGATTATTCTATTTCAGAATTCTCCTTTCTAACGATTATTCTCAAAACCAAAGACTACCTTGACAAACGATAATACTAACAAACACTAAGTTACGTGTATCAGGCATCTAACTTGCACATGCATTTAAGTTGTCACAGTAAGATAAACTTTTTTTTTCATAAAATTTGTTATATGGAGGTGTAATACACCAAATTAAAAGTTTAAGTTCATTTTTTTAAATATCACTATGGCATGGTGGTCATACTTAGTCCTGCAATGTTTTCTAAATAAAGTCATGCTTCCAATAGCAAATGTTTTGTATGAGCATGCCCTAACAGGACAACGATTTAATTCAATTAAACAGTTGTTCCACTGTAAAACATTCTCCCCCAAATTGTTTCCATCAAATGTTCATCCAAAATGCTTATGCTTAGGGCAGAAGAGCTAGCCAAATTCACGTTCTAGTGCTCATATGTGCTGGCTCCTTTTCACTGCAAATCCTTTCAAGCTATCTGGATGAAATCCCTTTGGCCAGATTTCCTTGCAGGACTTCAGTGGGGGATTGAAGAGAGTGGGGGGAAAACATTTGTCTCAGTTAAGATGATCCAAGTATTTAGAAAAACATTTTCCCAGGGTGATTTAGAACATACACACCACAACCATCACCATCAGCAGTCCGAATCTCCACCCGCTGCTAGAAAGTTCAACTCCTCTGTAAAATATTTTTGTATCCCCATGGAGATCGAATTCTGTCTTACCCTTTCAGCTGAGTGCTACTGATATCATACTGTTTTATTTGCTGAGATAATTCTACTTTCCTAATTCAGAATAGCATGGAAATATGTATATTTCAAACTTGTTTTTTTTATTTCTATGTTAAGATAATACACATACATAAAGATACACATGTATTCGTGGGAGGACAAAAGCAACCTTCAAATAAGTTTAGATATTATAATATTATTAAATGGTATATTTTTTCTATGTAGAATCCTAGATGGCTTCTTCTTTTCTTTTGAAAAGTTTGCCAGCTTTCTGCCCTGAGCAATATAGAAGGCACACATTTCTTGTTTTTCACCTTCTCAATTTATTGTCTAAATGTGGAGTGATTTTTTATTATTTAGTTAAAATTAGTTCTAATTCGGGAGGTTTCATTATCAAAGTTCCTAAAGCATTCTTGCTGTTATTTTGAGTCTTTGTACCAATGACTGGACACAGTTACTGCATTTCTATAGTTAAGAGAGTCTGCTCTTTGCAAGACAGTTAGCGATATAGTATGGCCAATAATATCTTAGACCTACCTGCTAATGGTTTGAAAAAAAATGTGGTTCTTAGTTTATATCTATATTACAAGGCAAAGTCGGGGATTAAAACCTAGGGCACAGCTTTTTAACCTTTTTGGTTTCTTGGACACCGCTGGTAGTCAGATAAAACTTATGGACCTATTTGGGACAGTAATTTAAATTAGAAAGAATAAGATGTCTAAGAAAAAATGAAATATATTTATCCAAATTAAATAAAAAACAAAAAGCAAAATGAGCTTGATTACTGTCATATGTGCCTTCTTCTAGTGCAAGTTTACTGATCATTTGAGGTATATTGTAACTATGACGCAATATAAATTACCTGTGATTTCTATTGGTTTAATAGTCATACATACTGTTACTATAACTGTAGTTTGTGGTGATATTCATAATAGAAAGAAATGCTAAGTTCGAGTTACATATGAGTGAAAATAATAATGCACTTTCTTTATTTCTTACCTTAGCCTCTTTCAATTCCGTTCACATAACCCTGATACATAACCTCAGTCCAGGAAAACAAAGAGGATAATTTTGACCTGACAGAGGAGAAAAAATTCAGAACAAGTTCTTAGGTCCATTTGTGGGAGTTGTTAATATTATATTAGCTAAGAAGCCCTTAAAATAACTTGACCATATTGTTGTTCTTTTGTAGTCAGAATTTATAAAAATTCTTAGAAAAGTAGAGAATTTATAAATTAATTCATTCAATATTAAGCTTAGAATCCTCTTTTTCTACTGCATGGTTCACTAGATTGGTGGATTTCAGATGCTTGTTGGACTTAATTAACTTATATTCATCCTTTAGCAGGAAAGAGTATAGATACGTCTTATTTTCACTGGGTAGACATTTTACTATATATTTTTACTATATGCAGAATCATATATATGAATATAGCTTAGCACTCAAAGCCCGTTCTGTGAAGGTTAATTTAAGATGCTTCTAATGAATTTTGTTTCTTTCTACCAATTAGTAGGAGCTGAGGAAAGTGTCGGCTAATATGACAATAGCACTGGACAGGACTTGAGTGGAGTTTTTCAATGTCAGAGCTCCTTAGTGGCCCTCAAGGGCCCTGGTGAAGTAGAGTCTCAATGTACATGAGTTGCTTTGTGTAGTCTTGATACAAAGATTGACAAAAGGAATGATAGATTTTTGAGCCAAAATTTTCTTGCTTTTCAATGAAACTATTTGTCAAATACTATTGACAAAATATTTAACTGGCCTAAAGTAAGGGAAAACCTGTTTTGTTTTGTTCTTTTCCTCACAGGCAATGTGTAAGTGTGCTTTGGAGAAATTTTCTTTATTTAATTTTAAACTTTTCTTGTATATAAAATTAGGGATTTCGTCCATTTTCAATGGAAAATTTACATTTTGGATATCATATGTTTTTTCTCATTTTTAAGAAATAATGTATTTTTTAATTGCAAAATGCATTTATTCTGCATATGTTCATTGTCAAATACATGCATATGTTAAATTCCAGTAATATAACAAAAAATAAGAAAGTATATCATATGTGGGGATGTTCACAGTTAACTTCATAACATAGGTATATGAATAACATAAATAATTCAGCAAATAGAGGGAATAAAATTAACATTTTAGCCAAAAAGCTTGAATGCATCCACATAAATCAAGGAAGTCCTCAGTAACAAGTTAATATTTGAGCTGTCCTGTAAGGTGCGTACAAGTTAAAGATGAGTTGAGTTTGAATTTTATATTGTAGCTTATAGAGTTATATTTCAGATTTTAAGCAGACTTTCAAAACTAAGTCAATCAAGGAATTTACCTAAACAGATGTGAGCTATGGGAAGGAATAAGTTCAGTATATATGTACACACACACACATATATATACATGTATGCATATATGCACACATATATATAAACATATGTGTATATATACATATAGATATATACATGTGTATAACATATATATAGACATAACATATGTATATAATGAATATATATGAGTAATGTATTGCATATTGGGTCATTAAGAAAATATTAATTTGGTGCTGAATTGCTCTTGGGGTAATAATGATCTTAGCTTTAGAATTTTAGTATTTTTAAACCAACATGCATTTAGGAGAAATGAGGTATCACATAATTACATTTGGCTAAATGCGTCAGCCGTAATTGAATGAGGCTTTTTCAATGTCAGAGCTCCTTAGGAGAGTGAGTTTTGAAAGTAAATAAATGGCACTGTGATATCTGCTTCTTCATCAATACAGTGCAGCCAGTCATTGGCACAAAACCCCCTGTGTTTGTATAGAATAGTTATTCTTCTTATCCCAACAATCTTAGCACTTCCCACACCACCCAAACTTCACTCACAGAAGTGTGCTATATTTAATTTAAACCCTGAATCATGGCATCTCACTAATTTCTGGGATTTTTTGTTGTTGTTCTTAATAGTTTTGGTTGTGCTGTTTGCTGCTTTGAAGAGGCAAAGAAAAAAGGAACCTCTGATCATTTCAAAAGACGATGTCCGGGACAACATCGTGACCTACAACGACGAAGGCGGCGGGGAGGAAGACACCCAGGCTTTTGACATTGGCACGTTAAGGAATCCAGAAGCAAGGGAAGACAGTAAACTCAGAAGGGATGTAATGCCTGAAACTATTTTTCAGATACGGAGGACTGTGCCTCTGTGGGAAAATATTGATGTACAAGATTTTATCCATCGAAGATTAAAAGAAAATGACTCAGACCCAAGTGCACCCCCTTACGACTCACTGGCCACATACGCCTACGAAGGGAACGATTCCATAGCTGGTTCACTCAGCTCTTTAGAATCTCTCACGGCAGATTGTAACCAGGATTATGATTACCTCAGCGACTGGGGGCCTCGTTTTAAAAAACTTGCCGATATGTATGGGGGTGATGACAGCGACCGAGATTAAGAGTACGGTATGACGTGACCCATGTTAGTGGACGTATTCTCTTTGTTGCTAGACTGAGTGGCCTGCATTCTCTTCCTTGGAGGAAATTTTAAAAAAATCGAAATTACAAACAATACATAGGTGTTGTCTTAGTAAGGGTTTGCTTAATCAGTAAGTTTCTGTGAATGAATACGAATGACATAGATTAAAAAAAGTAATAATAACCAGTTCACCTTCTTTGCCTAACAATCTCTGAAGGAAAATATATCACATCAATAATCAATAAAAATTACGTGAAAGGCTTTTTGTGCCTTTTCTTAGATATAAGAACTTTATAAATGTTTTCTGAACTGACTTACAGTCATCTTTACTATTAAATGAAACATTGTGCAACTGCTTTGTAAATTAATATAAAAAATATATATCCCTAAAGAAATAGGAATGACTATTACTGTCATATTTATTTAGTTGAAGAATGTCTTTGTGTTAATTCATTCATATTTTTATAAATGTATATTTATATTTTTGTATTTTTATGAAATAAACTAGTATTTATAAAAATAAATTTCATTTATTTAATTTTTAGAAGCAGTTCTGATTTCACTTAGAAATTTTTTACATCTTTAAAGGTAAAAAGTGATTTGCTCAGGGAAAAACAGCTAAGTTACTGCATGTGATTTGAAGCTGGAATGTAGCGAGACTATAAAAGAGCTTCAGTACAAATTGTGATTTTCTGCTTCAACAATTTAACTATGGGAAGTTGTTATTGAACCGCTGATGTCTACCCATCAATAGGATACGAGATACATTTGGAATATAAAATAGTACAAATATACTTGTGAATAATTAGCTTAAATTTTTTGTACAGTTCTTTACTATGGGATCCATCAGTGAATTTTAGTTGAGTAATTGAATACGTGTCAGTAATGTTACATAGATGAAGAAAAAAATCTAAATTACTCCTCCTCCATCAATAGCACAGTTTTCAGAATGAAGAATGATAGTTCTGATTTTTTTCTTCATGATAAGACAATTCATGGAATATAATCTGGGTAACATTTAAAATGTCTATCAGCAAACTAGAGGAGGTCTTTTTAATTGATAATTTTATTGAGGAGATTCGAAATCACTGTATTTGAGGAAATCTTTAAAGAACCAGTGACGTGTAGACTGGAGATACGAAACCTTAAGGAATGCAAAGTTTTACTAATGATTGGGATAATCCAGAAAACAGAATACAGACACCTTCAGATATGGAAAAGAAGAAGAAAGTGGGAGAATTGTGTACAATAATCATTTGCAAATCTTTGAAAGACTGCCATGCAGAAAACTTTGGCCTGGAAAATAAAACCTAAACAAAAGATGGAAACTTCACAGGGAGATTACATGGTATCCATTTTCTTTGCCATGAATTATCCTTTTCTTTCTCTTTTATTACTCATCCTTTAAGGAGCAAATACCACACCCAGGCTGATTCCTAGGTGGAATTTATATAGAAATTTAATATTGATTAGTCTGTTACGAAGCCTTTTTAAGTAGCAAATACCAAGTTATCAACAGGCATTTATGTGTTCTGTTATGTTACTATCTTGCAAAATTTTTGAAGACTATTTCAGTAACTTTACCACCAATAGCTAACAGAGTAAAGATTTAATTTAATGCTAACAAAACAAAAAACCATATTGGGCACTTAAGAATTGTTTGAAATTTTTCTCATCTTTGGAATTGCCCAGAAAACAGAAAGTTTTAGTTTTAGTTCGGAAAGTTTTCATTTTAGCTTAGGAAGTAGTTAGTTTCCCCCTTGCTAGAGATCTTCCAGAATGAATCAGAGAAATATTTGACATGGATGATATAAAGTGTCTTAAGGTAGTCAGAAAAAAAATGAATTAGATATCTATTAATGCCTCTTGTAATCACTTTGTTCTATAATCACTAGAGGGATGAGTGACAGTAAGTAAAGAAATTCTAAGGAGGTCTATAATGACTGTATGTGTAACAGCTGCTTAAAAAGAAGAAATTATGTAAAGTTCGAGACGAGGAAATTGGTAGTTACAATTCCTGCCTGGATTTACCATGCTTTAAACGCTAAGCACACCGCAACAAACCAAACTACCTACAAGTCGTAGGCCTACAATTGCTATGAAAAAATCATATTGATACCAGATAGAATAAGACCTAGTAAATTTTTGTGCTCGATTATGAAGAAATTTTAATTTGACTACCACTTTTTGGTAATTAAATAATGAAGTGAATTTCTGAGTTCTCCCCTTTCTTGATCTGAGAATGACTGATATACTGGAGTCTTTATAAGAACAGAGCTAACAGATTTCAAACTTAATGGGTATATGATTGTCTTTGCTACAAATCAGAGTATATGATTTGATCAAAGAAATTACCAGATCTGTGTACTACTAATACTTCCTATAATTTTCCATAATCTGTGAAATTCCTATAGTGGGGAAAATGGATTTAGGAGTCAGATCAGATTTCGTTATTTCCTTACTGGCAAGTAAAGAAATTATTTAACTTCTCCAGAAAAATAGACATGATAATATTTACCCTGTTGGATTTGGGTAATTCTGTTTCACTAGATGCACACAATACACTTAATAATATTAGTTTCCATCACTTGACTCTCATGAACTGTGGAGTGGTAAAATTTGAGGAAAATTAATTCTTAATGAGTGCTTGCTTTCCAAACAAAATAAATTAATTAACTTTGACTGTTTAAACTTTAGAATGAAATTAAATCCAGTTGAGAAACCATTTTCCAAATATAATTAAAACTTAATCATTGTTTTATTTTGAATGTTCAATAATTTTCAGAATAACATAACATGTCTATATTTATATATGAATTTGTTTTCAGTGATATGAACCTATCTACATTATTTGAACTTGAATACACAGCCTGGATATTATTACATTTAATCCTCTCTCAGACATGTGAAATAGATACTAATGACTTGAAAATCAAACTTAGTAAAGAAAACGGAACAGCATTGACAACAAAAGAAAGCAAACAAATTTTAAAAAAAGCAACAACATCTTTCCTTAGTCCGTGGTTGAACCGACTCCAGTCGACCGTTCCTTCCTCCCTGGTGTAAGCACCACAATTGGATTCCCGGATTCTTCATTATTTTGGAAAATGTTTTACTTTATTCAGTCTCCTTGACTGGTTCTTTCTCTTCTTTCTAACTCTGTATTTTGGAGCAGTCCAGGCCCTCATCTTCTTTTCTTCTTCTCTATTTAAATTCTGGCCCTTGATGATCTTGTCCATTCTTCCAGATACTATACATATCCATATCTATTTAGACACATAAATACATTTATGGATATGAATATAAATTGAAAATTCCCAATTTAGATCTCTCATCTTCATCTCTTTCTTATAGTCCAAATGTAAATCCAACTAACTACTCTAAATTTCCACCTGCATGTCTAATTAAGTGGGATATGTCCAAGTTTCTGATTTTCATCCCTAAATCTGTTCTATGCTCAACTGGCCCCATGTCAGTTCATGACAAATCTATCCTTCTCCTTGCCCAGGCCAAAAACCCTGTAGTCATACTTCATTACTCTCATTCTGTTATCCTCCATATCCAATACTTTAAAAAATCCTATTGACTGTACCTTCAAAATTTACCTGATATACAATGACTTTTCCTCAAATCTCCTGCTACAATTTTGGTCTAAAAATCCTACTTGGATTATTGCAATATGTTCCTAAGTCTTCTTTCTTACTAGCCTTTGCCCCTACCATCTATTTTGAATACAGAATACAAAGTAAGTTGCATTTCTTTTTCTTTTCCTTTTTTTAAATAGGTAAGTGTGAGCATCTCATATTTCTATTCAAAACTTATCAATTGTTCTTGAGAGTCAGTCCTCAAAAAGGATCTACTGGATCAGGTTTCCATTATCTCTTTGATCTTATTCTCCTCTATTTATTTTAAAATAAATTGGAAAAGGAGAAATGGGTTTTGAGAGTTGCAGTTTTAAATGAATTGTTTAATACAGTCCTCATTTAGAAAGTGGCATCTGAACCAGGACTTGAAGGAAGTTACAGAGTTAACTTCATGGATAGCTGGGGAAAGATCATTCCAAGGAGCATGACCAGTCAGTTCAAAGGGCAAATGCTTAGCGTTTTTAAGGAATATCAAGGAGCCCAGAATAACTAAGTGAAATAAGTTGAGGAAATAGAGGAGAAAATAGATATTTTCCGTAGTAAATATTACCATTCAACATGACACATAATTTGTTTATCATTTAATTTTTTTGTCTGCCTACTTCTACTAGAATGGTTGTTGGTTCACAAACTGGTGCCTGTACATGGAGGGCAAGGAGAGACCAAAGAAAGAGGCAAGCCATTCCAGATTGGTAGGTGGCAAGTTTAATAAGCAAGGGAAATTACATGAGGCTTGTTTTGGATGGCCGCAAGACAAGTAGATCTCCACCCCTGCCCACCAGAATCTTACAAGTTTATGTAGAGGCCTTAACGGCTCAGTCACGTATTCAGTCCAGATTTTATCAACACCACCTTACTTTCTCAATGTTTCATGCTTGAAACAGTTCCTAGTGTGGGAGTAGTGGGTGGAATGTACATTCCTGGGACAGGGGAGGTGGTGAGGAGCCTCTGATTGCCTCTGTCCAGCTCCAGGATCAACCAGAGGTCATGTCCTCTCAACGACCCCCTCCAAGAGTCGTTGATCTCTTTGGGCAACAATTTTTATCTATTATCTTGGCTAAAATATCCCATGTGCCTAGATTAGTGCCTCATACCTTGTTGACGTGCAGCAAATATTTGCCAAATGTTGAAGGACATGCTCAATATTTAGATGTAATATTTTTCTTAACTTGGTAAAATATTATGAATACATAGGAGATTAAAATAAAACAAATGTACACAAAAAAGAATTATACTCAAATTTATAACAATGTACATGCCTTCAACATGATATTGATTACAGCTTAGACTGTTAAATCCAAGTACTGTTTGCTGAATGCTGGTTGATCATAATTAAGTTACTATTTGAAAAGATCTTTTTAAAATTACAGAAAAGCATGCATAATTTTTCCAGTTTTTTAAAAAAAGTTTCACACTGAACTAAAGGTGTATTCAATGATCTTTTCTTCTAAAAGAATATGGTAATTGGATTTTACTAGATTTCAGGCCATCAAGTCTAAATGTCAGAATCAACACAAGTCAACATAAAGAAAGAGTAAAATAAGTAGCCTTCTCTTGTGCAGTTTATTTATTTTTACAGTCTCCTAATCATTGTACTGCTCTCAGCCCACTATTTTCTTATACTTGGGTAGTAGAGTACGGATAAAGGCAAGCTGAACAACTCTATGAAAATATTTTGTTACTTAAATATGTTTAATTGTTTTCCAAATTTTGTAAGAATATATGGCTATTTAAAAATAAATATTATTTTGTGACAATTTATATGAAATAGAAACCCTAGCTATTTAAGTCTATATGGTCAAAATAGTGATGCACAGACATTGAGACTTATTTGACTTGCAGTCTTAGCTGTTGTTGCTCAACAGAATATTGTTAACTAACATAATGTTAAAAACTGGAACAAAAATCACTATATTATTGCCAGCATTTAAAAATCAAGATATTTTACCTATAAGTCATTCCCTCTGGATTTTCTTGAAGAATTTGCTAGTGAAATATAGCATTTTTTCCCTTATATTTATGTGTTAGTTAATTTCACAAATTGCCAGTTCACGTCCATGACAGTTTTTAGATGTTTTTATTTTCTTATTATCTCCAAACATATACAATTTTGATAGCAATCATTTTTCAATAATATATATTATAAATCTTTCACAAATGCATGGCTTGTGTTTTCACTATAATTAATTTCAGTGTAACCAAAATTATATATGCTATGGTTCATGGTTTCCCTGCTATTTTTCACTTGGTTTTCTATTTGTCCTTATTACTAATTCGGCTCCAAACTCTGTGTCAATTGTCTAAATTTTCTCTCTAGAGATTCAAAAGCACAAAAACGTAGAGTACCAATTTTATTTCACTGAAGAAATCTCTCTTTCAGCTGCTGAGCTGCTCCAATGGGATGGACTAATTTCTAAGGACATCCTGGTACCTCCTCCCGCCATCAAACTTGGCATTCCCAGGATCTCTCCTTCAGATTTGGAGTCCTGAGTCCCATATCCCATGTCAGCACTTGCGGTTTGCTTTCCTTGTTCCTCTTCCTCATCATATTTAAGATAATTCAGTCTATGTATCTCCCAAATGATGTTATTGCTTATTTGTGTCTAATATTATAGTTCCATTATATTTTAAACAAAAAATATTCCTTGGTGGAGCCGGCCTGGTGATGTAGTGGTTAAGTCCGTGGGCTCCACTTCAGCGACCTGGGGTTCACAGGTTCAGATCCCAGGCGCGAACCTACACACCGCTCATCAAGCTATGCTCTGGTTGCATCCCACATACAAAATAGAAGAAGACTGGCACAGATGTTAGCTCAGCGACGATCTTCCCTAAGCAAAAAGAGGAGGATTAGCAACAGATGTTAGCTTGGGGCCAATCTTCCTCACATACACAAAAAAATATTCCTTGGTAATCAATAGGTCTCTGCTTTGGTTATATTTGGTACCCTGAAGTTTCACTAGTATGAAGGAAGTATTTTAACTATTTAGTCACCAGAAATTTATCTTACAGACACTTACACAACTGCTCATTAATTAATATGACCTGCCTGTTCCTCAAAGACCTTAGGTATTGAGTTTGTAACTCCTATTATATAACATTGACTAGAATTCTAAAACATGTACAAATGCTATTATTAATAAATATTATTTCTTGATTTTTAATTATTATAATTTTAGTATATAATCATTAATCATACTAATAAATAATAACTTTGTATATATGGATTATAAGAAAATATATTTTCAAGTGATTACATATGTATTTTATTGAGGTATAATTGACATACAGTATCATATTAGTTTCAGGTATACAACATAGTGATTCAACACTTGTATACATTGTGAAATGGTCACCACAATATGTCTAGTTACTGTCTATCACCTTACAAAGTTAATACACTATTATTGGCTATATTTCCCATGCTGAATATTACATCCCTATGAATTATTTATTTTATAACTGCAAGTTTGTACTACTTAATCCGGTTCATCCATTTCACCTCTTCTCTACTCTCCTCTGGCAACCACCTATCTGTTCTCTGTATCTACGAGTCTGGGTTTTGTCTTGTTTTGTTTTTTGGATTCCACTCATAAGTGAAATCATGTAGTATTTCTCTGTCTTTGTCTTTCTCTGTCTGACATTTCACTTAGCATAATACCCTTAAGGTCCATCCATGTTGTTGCAAATGGCAAGATTTCATTCTTTTTTATGGCTGAGTAGTATTCCACTGTGTATATGTATCCCACATCTTCTTTGTCCATTCACCCATTGATGGACACTTAGGTTGTTTCCATAATTTGGCTAGTGTGAATAATTTTGCAAGGAACATAGAGGTGCAAATATCTTTTCGAAAGAGTGTTTTTGCTTTCTTTGGATAGATAGATAGATACTCAGTAGTGGAATTGCTGGATCACATTTTATCTCTATTTTTAATTTTTTGAGGAATTTCCACACTGTTTTCCATGGTGGCTTCACCAATTCACATTCCCACCAATAGCGCACGAGGTTTCCTTTTTCTTTATATAGTTGCCAACACTTGTTATTTCATGTCTTGCTAATTATAGCCATTCTGACAGGTATAAGGTGATATCTCATTGTGGTTTTGATTTGTATTTCCCTGATAATTAGCGATGTTGGGCATCTTTTCATGTGCCTATTGCCCATCTGTATGTCTTCTTTGGAAAAATATCTATTCAGATGCCCTGCCCATTTTAAAATCAGATTGTTTGCTTTTTTGTTATTGAGATCAAGTGATTATATCTTGAGATGAATATAAATATTCAGATCTGTTTTTGTCTGTTTGTTTTCATTATGTCTATTCAGTACTACTTTTCAGTGTGTAGTATCCCACAAAATTTAACACCTTTCATATACTTGGAAATTCAGTATGCTCATATCCATTTAATAATCAACTACAATAGGATCTAGAACAGTATTTATATGACAGCAATTGAAACTAAATCAAGTATACATTGCCTATCTATATATTTGAATTAAAAGTTATAGTTATCAGAGTATATTACATTTATAACCACTCTCTAATATTAACTTTTTTTAAAATTTATTTTATTATTTTATTTATTTATTTAGTGTGTGTGTGTGTGTGTGTGTGTGTGTGTGAGGAAAATCAGCCCTGAGCTAACATCCATGCCAATCCTCCTCTTTTTGCTGAGGAAGGCTGGCCCTGGGCTAACATCCGTGCCCATCTTCCTCCACTTTATATGGGACGCCGTCTCAGCATGGCCAGACAAGCGGTGCGTCAGTGTGCGCCAGAATCCGAACCGCCGCCAGCAGCGGAGCGTGTGCACTTAACCACTACGCCACGGGACAGACCCAATATTAACTTTTTAAGAATGACTCAATTGTGTGATATGTTAGTTTCAAAATTTATTTTTTCATAGGAAACATATTGGTGCCTTTTTCTATTAATTATAGTAGTATACTGAGAAAAGAAATGATTTTAATAAAAAGTGCCATTTCAAATTATAATTTAATTTGAAGATGCTACGTAAAGAAAGAAAGTTCATTGATAGGATCTTATATGTTAATGATTAATTGATTGATTTTGTAAATAGTTATTAAATGCTAGCATTTTGTGAGGCTAGTGAAAAATAAAAAATCATACAATGCAGAATCCATTTCTTTTAAGATTTTAGAATTCAATTCAGTACATAAAACGTAAGCACAAATAGCTAAAATATAAAGTGGTACGTGATTAGGGTTTAGAAATGATATAAAGATTAACAAAGGGTAAGATAATATTTTTTTGGCTTCAGAATTATATCTTTTAAAAATAGGTGAATGAGAATTACTAAACCAAGTAAAAATCAATTGAAGCCATCTTTGAAGAAAATATGACAAGAAACTGTTTCTACTTAATTAAACTTAGTCAATTTTAGTATTAAAATTTAAGGTCATAGAGTAATGAGAATATCGACAGGATATTTTGATATTTGACTACTGATAATTTTAAAGCCTCATCCCACCCTCTCCCCCTTCAGCCTCACATCTAGACAAGCTGATAGAAAAGCCTGGGTGTTCCTTCCTTTGGTGCAGGCGGGAGATTCAAACCACATAAGTCCTACCCACAGGAGCAAACTCATACCCATCCGCATCCCCTAACCACAATAAAAACCCAGGCTGAGTCTTTGCTTTCTCTCTCTAGCTTTGCTTCAGGGTCCCGCCGTGTTCTCCCCAGAGATCTCAATTATGTAAATAATAAATCTTCTTACACCTGATTGGTGTGTACTCACAGCATCTTCAGTCTCCACATCCAAACCAAACTCTGAGTGAGGGTGATCTACCTATGCTGGTGACCATGACAGACAAATTATAGCTGAGTTTTTGATACCTAAAAATGGCAATTTGATATGGCTAAAAACAATTTAAATAACATATGTGGAACTTTTATGAATATTTAAAAGTATTTGTACTGCCTTTTTATCCCCATCTTCATAGTACTTTAGAAATAATGTTTCCTAATGATTCTCTTAATCATGAAATTGCTCAGATTTTTATTTTACTTATTTATTAAATGAAATATCTTAGTATAAAGCATGTTGTGATTTAATTATATTGTTATGTGCATCTGGTTATTGAAAGACTAAGGAGGTGGGTAAATAGAGAATCACTTTATATTAACATGCATTGAATGCTGACATGTGCCAGGCATCATGCTCATCATTTTAGTAAGAGTCTTCACTTAAGTCTCAAAAAGGTTTTTATTCAGGTGTTATCCTTGTCTTCATCCTATATAACAGGGAACTGAAACCTATATAAGGTCACAAATTAGTAAAGGTGAAGCAATGTTTTAAATCCAGGCTCCCTGACTCGGTTGGCTCTCCTTTTCACCAACATCCTATACTTGATCATCATCATTTTATGAAAATGAAAGCATGGTAATAGCATTGAGCCGGAAAGTATTTAATCATATATTTGTCTCAGACAATTTCAATCATATTCAATCTACTTAAAAATATAATGAAATGTCCAACAAGAGTTCTAAAAAAACAAAAGTTATAAAATACTTTCTTGTGAATGCAAGTCTGAAATTACACAAACGCATTCTAGATAAGAATAATACCTGAATCTGAAACCATATAATATCTAATAATAAATAGCAAAAGCTAACTTAAAACCATAATATATTAAAACAAAGTATTAAAAATTTATACTCTGCTAAGGTATAAAACAAGCAGTTCAGTAGAGTACATACAAAGAAGATTTATTATGTACTTATAGTGACCAGGATCCGAGTCTGCACTTCATTACCATTCTTTAATGGCATGAACGTCAAGTCTTGGCTGGATGGAGCAATGGGCACTATCATCCTTGAAATGCTTACTATTAAATAACAACATACATAATAATCTCTGCTTTATAGAACAGAATCCAATGAATGAGTAAGTATTTTTCACTCACCATATAAACATGGCAAAATGTTAGGATAATATGCAAAAAATATCACTAACAGTAAACACTAAAATGCAACAATATGGATGAGATTTCTGTTGGTTATTTCTCCTCAGATGGGAAAATTAACCTGTGATTGGGAAAATTCCCACAAAATTTTGTGTATTGTTACTTTCCTTGGAAAATAAGTCATATGCAGAGTGTGCGTAGGATTAGGTATGGCTACTTCTCCTTAAAAGCTAAAATATATTTGAGTTTACTTTGAATCTTTTGTTAAAACTAGCAATAATAGGTAAACTTGTATTCTCATTTTGAAGGCAGGTAATAGTGGGAAGCTTGCCCTGTTCTCTTGCACAGGACTGGGGCAGAGGAAGCACTATGAAAGAACAGGGATTTGAGGTCAGAAGTGAAACCTTACATCCTACATTTCCGTATGATGCTTTGAAAGCTTTGAAAGACCACTTTTGAGTTAATCTGTGGAAGAAGCAAAGAAGATGGAGACTAGAAGCAATTAAGTCTAATTCCAAGAAGGAATATTGAACATCACATCTGTCATTAGCCACATTCATTCTAAAAGGGACAATCTAGAATTTAGGAGCGTCTTACTAGGATGAAAGAATAGACAAATAGGCAATAGTGATACCAACCCCATTACTTTTTTCTCCAGCAGTTGAATAATATGTATGTATGTTGTTGTTGTTTTTGCCACGTGTATTAGATTAAATCAAGTCGCAGAGGTAAGCCAGGGAGGCATTTTGATGGCTTTTCCCTCTGCCCCACACACACTCATTCCCCCGCATAATTTCAAATTTGTCAACGTGCAAATATTTTCTTGAGTGCTGAGACAGCTTTTCGATGATGGAAAACTCCATACACAGCTATGCGTAAAACGAGAATAATATTGTGCTAAATGCAAGTTCACATATTGATTCCCAGTCGTTGTTTGCATCTATATAATAACATATTTTGAAAACTAGACGATTGTTCACATATGTTATCTGTGTGTTTACATAATTAGATTTTAATTTTTATAGAAAAAAAATACTTTGAATTACAACTCACCCAATCAATGAGAAAGAACTATTTATGAAGCTCACAGTATACTAAATATTCCACTTGTTTTTCTGGGGAATGGTAGCTTCCTCTATTGATGGCATTATGCTAATAAATTACTTAACTTACAAAAAAATATAGCTAACAAATTCACAATTGTTTCAGTTTCCCAACTGTTGATGTATTTGCTTAATGAAATAAGGCATCTTATCAAGAGATAATCATGTAATATGATCTAGTTCTTACATGAGTATTATTAGTGAATTATATTAACCTAATGAACTGATGGAAATGTCGATCTCGTGCCACTAAATAAGAGAAGAGACATGCTCCGAATAGGAGAGTTGATTATACTGATCTAAGCATTGGTTAATAAAATAGTGGGAAGTTATTTCCATTTCATGGTCTGTAAAATTAATTCCTTAACCTTCCAGCTCTAATGAAAGATCGTACTCTGCATTTTTCATTAGTAATCTACTTTCATACTTATTATCACAAAATTATATTAAATATTCTCAACATTTACTCATTAAAACTTTAATGCAATAACCATCAGTTTTGCTCACTGAATGACAAATAATTTAGAAACAATGTTAAAAGATATTTAAATGCAAATCTATGTTAAATGGAAGAGTGACCTGAATGCCTAAAAAATTTTATTTAAAAATCTACTCTAATTCAGTTCAAATGAATAGAGCTAAACTGCTTGCTGTTAGTTCATATATGACAAATTAATTAATTAGCATGATTTGTTTTTATTTTCAGCGGCTGATCAAAAAATACGTTCTATTCATTCTCTAAATACTGTATTCATCTTCCCTTTAAGAATAAATACCCAGAGCTGGCCCCGTGGCTTAGCGGTTAGGTGCATGCGCTCCACTGCGGGCGGCCCAGGTTCAGATCCCTGGCGCGCACCGACGCACCACTTCTCCGGCCATGCTGAGGCTGTGTCCCACATACAGCAACTAGAAGGATGTGCAGCTATGACATACAACTATCTACAGTGGCTTTGGGGGGAAAAAGAAATAAATAAAATCTTTAAACAAACAAAAAAAAAAAGAATAAATACCCATACCACCAGGCAACATAAGCCTACAAATAAAATAACATTACAGAAGAGAAACGAATGTGTACTTGACAATTTTAGGCATCTATTTTTGATAAATTTCTGCATATATGGCAAAAACACCTTTGTGAATTGGGATCAAAGATGTGAACTTAAGATTTAGAGGAAATTCTGCTTATCTTTGAGGGAAAAGTTCTTTTCACATATTCCTATGAAGGGTCCAAGAGAAAAGCAGTAAATGTAAGCGATCAAAAAGAAAGCCTCAAGCTAAAAAATGTTACAAATCTCAATGGGCAGTTGCATTTTCAAGATTTTTTTTAAGTAGAATTCTCTTCTGAGGAAAAAAGGAAAGTTCATCCTTATTCTTCTTCAATTTATGAAGAAGAGAAAATTACCTCACTAAAATTTAATTTAAAATTAAATCCCAAAGAGAATAAAATCAGCCATAGAAGTGAGTTATGTTCTAATCCACTGATAATCAAGATGACAGTGATTTGAGGAAGAATATGCTCATATGAAAGTTCTTCTGTGTGCTTACAGTATTCATCATCTTTGTAGACAAATGTCCTTTGTGAATACAAAGCCTAGTAATGTAATTGATAGCAGAAAAAATAAGTGGCCAGGGAGACAGTAAACAAGAAAAAAGAACACACGCCCTTCCCTGGTTTATCTTGTCTATTTTATTTAAATTATGTTTTTTATCGTTTCTACTTAGTTTATTCAGTAATGTACATAGCCAAAGGAGAAATGTTCAACTCTGAAATTGTTCGTAAAGAATAGGAACATGTTGAGGCCGGCCCCGTGGCATAGTGGTTAAGTTCACGTGCTCCGCTTTGGCGGCACGGGGTTCACAGGTTTGCAACCTGGGCGTGGACCCACACACTGCTCATCACACCATGCTGTGGAGCCATCCCTAAAGCATACCTAAAGGAATTAAAAACTCAAGACAACACTTAGAAAAACAACAGAAAAAACTTACTGTCAAATTCTAACAGTATCTATGAAAATATCTTCTTCTCACCTTTAGGCACTGAGTCACTTTTTGTGTAGTACCATTCACTGACTTGACTAATTGTCTTCCCACGCACAATTCAAAGTTTTCCCATTTTTCTAGGGATCAGTAGTCTCTTTACTCCAGGCAAATTCTCTGTGTTTTCTGTGTTCCTTCACATGGGAATTCAGAAGTTCTAAGATACTCTTCTTTGCCCTCTAAAGTCATGGAGAATGTGGGGGAGGGGGCAAGATTGAGGAGAGAGAGACTCCATCTTTCCCACAGGTACATTGTTAGTCCATATTTTATTCTTACCCCACTAACATGGATGATTTCAGTATTATAGCTCTAAACATCTACACAGTACTGGAAAGAGCCTCCACAGTTTTGCCCATCATTCAAAATTAGGAGGCACGTGTTGGATTTATACCAAAAGGTATTTTGTTCTGTTTTCTCTCTTCTGCTTTGATGACAGCAACAGAGCAAGACATCTATTCAGGAGTTTAGTAAGAATCTAGTTAAGGAGAAAAAGGAAGCCACATTATATTTTCTAAATATATGCCTATCTGTTCATGTGAATTATTTTTGATACTCTGGGAGCAACATTCCACCTGACTTTGGGAGGTAGGACTAGCAGTATATTGAAAAAATTGGACGTAGATTGGCTACAACGCCTCCCATCAAGAATTGTAATCTATTTCCCCAGGCCTTGAATCTGGGCTGGCATTTCAACTTGCTTTAATCTAATAGAACATGGCAGAAGTGATTTGTGCAAGTTGTGAGCCTATACCTCAAGAGGTCTTGCAGCTCTGCCCTTGCCCTGAGAAATATTCCACCCCAACATGAAGAAGCCTGGCTGGCTACCTGGAGGATGAGATCACACTCATATGAAGAAAGCTTCTAGCTAGTCCAGCTAATTCCTCAGAACTGTGACCAAGCCCAGAAAATAATACCCAGGCCAATACGAGAGGGAACACCCACCTGAGCCTAGGCCAAATTGCTAACTCATGGAGTGGTGAGCTAAATGAAATGTTTTTGTTTTATACCACCGAGTTTTGAGATGGCTTATTATATAGCAACTAGTAGCAGAAGCTCAGAGGAAGAATTATTTCCTCCCCTGCACATTAAGGAGGGCAGTTAAAATGCCAATTTTCCGTGAACAAGATCCTTTGTAACCTCTGACATCTCATAACTATCCCTCTGCTTCCCTGTAATCTTAAGCATGTAAAATTAGATGAAGAGTAGGTGCTTGGGGAATGGAGAGCAGAGACATTTCAGGGGTCTGCTAGTGATCCTGAAAGAAGTATTTACTGAAATATTTTTGTTCTCACCTTATATTTAATTCATCAAAAAAGAAAAATGTCATACTCAATGTGTCTAACCGAAGAAAGGGATTATATACGAAAGAGTGGACAGAGTGAAGAGAACCAACAAGGGAGAGTGAAGCACCCAGTGATGAAAGACGATGAGAAGACTTTTCACTCGTAATGCAAAAAAAATAAGGAGAGAAGCAGTGTGATAGGAACAAAGTTTGAAATAGGGTTCCCAGTCAAGATGCGTGGGTACAGAAATCTGTCTAACACCACACCACAGCAAGGAGAGAGAGGCATCAATATTTTAACCTCTCTCTTCTCTTGCCCTTTTATTTACTTCTGATGTTTTCCATTGGCTAAACTCTATGGACAACTAAAAGACAAGGAAGACCAGTGATGCAGTCTGTAGATGGAGCATCCTGCAGCACAGAGCGTATCAACACAGAGCAGATCAGAGAAGCTTGGAAAATTTATCTGGAGAGACAGTAGAAAAGAACCATCGGGTTGTGTACTATGAGATCTTCATGTAAGTCCCATCCAACCTCCATAACACTATGAGGTTAGTATCATTATTATCCCTATTCCACAGTTGAGGAAACCAAAGCACAGAGAGTTAAGTTAATTTCCCAAAGTCACACAGCTAAAGGGAAGAAGATTGAGGATTCAAACAAAACGCACTCTGGCTCCAGAATATATGATTTTGTTGACTTTTCTGTATTACTATTAAAAGATTCTATAGTATCATTAGTGGTGAAATAAGTAATGCTGATAGCCCTAGAAACCTAGAGCAAAGAAGCACCACTGAAATTAAGGGGCAGAAATTAAAGCAAGTTTTTCAAAAGAAAGCTGAATATCTAGAGGTACGTTCACTACCTCCCTGTCATTTCCCACAAATATTGAGCAGACTCAGCCAGGAGCCATCTTTACACACACGCTCAGTCAGATTGGAGGAGACAATCATGCTCATTCTACCCCTGGCGATTCCATATGAATTGTTCCCTAAAACATGGAAGTAAACGCTAACATAGTGCTTTGTACTCAAACTTGTTTAATACATACCTGGTAGCTGTTCAGTCAGCAGATCACTCAATTGATCTCAAGATGTCTCTGAAGAATCTCCTTAGGGGACTCTGAACAAGCTGAATAACTGTATGTGTCAACTCTTTCCAAAGCGCCCAATCCTAGTAAACATTCTCATAACTCAAGGCAAATAGCATCTCCTATCAATCTGAATATGATGTTACAGGACTGTGATTTGCTTCAGAGACTTTAAAAGAAATTGTCATATCAGTTATAAATCAAAGGTAATCTGAAGAGGAAATTATTTCAAATTATTTTTGAAAGATGATATTACTGAAATAGTCAATATGTATAAATTCTATGATTTCAATTTTCATAAGAAATTTGGAAATTTATTTTCAATTTTGTATATCTGTGATGGATTTACTATATTCTATATCAGCAGTAATAACATTCTAACTAATCAAATATATGTAAGAAAGAAATCAACCTACAGGTATACAAGTTAATTATAAAACATTCTGAAGGTCAAACTATGATTATGCAATTATTCCATACTCCAAAATAAAATACTACTCCAAAACCAAAAGGGTCATCTTGGAAGTATTAAACCTTAGCATTATGTCAATAACTTCTTGATGTTAATAAACCTGGAGAAATGTGAAGATTACTGGATTCGTAAAGTCATAAGTTAATACATTCTCAGGAAATGTGATCTTTTTGATGATTTAGTGGGATTTTGTACTTTATTCATGTTAGCACTGTTTCAGTAGAAAATATGAGAGAGGAGAATCCTATATACCTAAAATAAATGATTCCTAATTCTTGGTAATAGACTGCCTTTTAAAATACAGTGACTAACAGTAAAATAAGGGACATTCATGAAGTTTCAAAGTCAACCCAATTAATATCCTGGGTGAGATGTATATTTCCCTTTGTTTTTTAAAATTTAGTAAATTAGATAGCTTTAATATAAGCTTTAAATGCACTAGCTACATTTCTCCCTTTCATTCATCTTCAGCCATCTACCCCACTAGTGTGGTAACTCTAGGAGCACACAGACCAAATCCCACTTATTTACTTATGCTAAGCACATAGCACATGCCAACACTCTGGAACCAGTTAACATATATTTTTTGGTTACCTGAATGAAAGTATTTGGGATGAATATTCTTTGTCTTTAAAGAGTAGAGAAGACAGAAAAACCTTACCCCATAAAAGTCAGAGGGTGTTAAAAATGATTCTGTAGAGGGAAAATTAAATGAGATACAGAAATATTTCCAAAGAGATTGTCTCCAGTAAAAAGACTTATTCAATAATAACAACGGTAATAAAGTCAAAGCTCACTTGCTTATCCTTTGTCGGTGAGAGAATTAACAAAAAGACAGTAAGTGTAAAAGAATCTGTGAAGACCTTTCTTAGCAACTGTGCTTACTGGATCAGAGAACCAATGCCTGAAAGAATTGCAATTCTGAGACATGATGGCGAAAAATAATTCATTTAAATAAAGAAGCTATTTGGAGGAGACCATGTTTCTGAGAGGTTACTGAGTGGCAGTCCTGTTAAATAATCTCTCTTTTAAGGAAGAAAGACGTGATTGATTGATCACAGAGAAAATGGCTTACTTGATTTTATATCTCAAGAACACTGTTTCTCTAAATCACCAGGATGAATCACCAGTTGGCATTCATTGCAGTCATATACCAGTGAGAGCAGATGGAATATAAAATGGTATGAAACACGTCTACTGAGAAAACAAGATTTTAAAAGTTAATGAAAGACAAAACAACAAGAGTATAAAGTAGGCCTAGTGACTGTTAATGTAATTACAGCTAAAGAGAACCCCTACACTTTTAATGATTATCCACATGGTAAATAATTACAGTAGCAATAATAATACCAGTAAAATATTTATCATTTTTCTAAGCATTACCTTAAACTCCTTAGGCACATCATATTACCTGATCCTACAAACAACGTTCTAGAGGTGTGCTTTTATTAATCCTGTTTTACTGATAAGATAAATGAGACCCAGAGATTAAATAAATCTTAGGGAGTGGTAGATCTAGCATTCAAATTTGATCCATCCCAATATGTTAGTTCACAAACCTTATGCTATATCAATTATATTAAACTATATTTTGAGTACTGGATATTTTTGTATTAACAAATAGATAAATGATATAAGATATTTGGGTGGAATACTTTGAAATTTATTAACTCAACCAACATTTCAGTGCTTATATACCAGGCACTTTGGGCACTGGAGATAAAATAGTAAACAAAAGAGAAAACACCACCTTACTTCATTTCTTACCTTTCCTCAAGGTCCTTTTTATTTTAGTGGACAAAGTATTTGTTATGGCTTTGCTACTATTCTAAGCTCTTTAAATCTATTAATTAATTTAATCTATCATTGGAGTAGGACTATTATTACATACATTTCTGATATGAGCAAATTAATTTTTACTGACATGTGTCATGGGACACAGAGTGATTAAAAAATTTTCTTAGGTTCTCGTAGTAATAAATAACAAATCTGGAAATATTCCCCAGGCAGTCTGCCTCTAAATTCTGCAGATGTAACCACTATATAATAATCCAGGAATATTTTATCAGAGGGCTATCATAGCTTTTACACTATTTTAGTCAACCTAGTAATTTTCCTTCTTAAGGATGGATTAAATAATGGAGTCTAAAGATGGAAAAGTTCCTAAATAAGTTAAATACAACAGCCTATAATGGGAAGATAAACCAGCCTCAGATATCAGCGAAAATTCGTGGAGCTGAAGATCATAGAGAACAGAGCCACGCCTCTATGGAGCAGAGCTGTCAGCTGACTGAAATACTGACCTTGATTTAGTATATGAAAGAGAAAGAAACTCCTATTCTTTTAAGTAACTAAATTTTTGTTGTATCTCTCTGTTACAGCCTAACTTCACCATGACCAAAAAAAGATGATCATTAAATAATTTAATTCAAGTCTTCTCATTCGAAAAGGATATAATTAACAGTACCAAAGAAATCATGTATTTGGAAGAAAAAACTGAATCTAGCTTATGCATTAGCTGTCCTCCGAATAGAGAACAGGAGAAGTTTTAGATTTGCGAACATTTACCAAATGTTATCCTTAGGGAAACTGGAATCCTCATGCCGTTTAAACGAAATGCCCCATACTTAGTAAATTCCACCTGGAAATCCAGCTAAGGCTTTAGTATCCTACTCATTGTGCTATTTCTCAGCTTGTATTATTTATTTAAACATCAGAATAAGGACCAGAGTTTCTATTGAATTTTTTCTTAGAACTTTTTTTCTCTTACAATAAATGCCTCATTTATAAAATGATATGACATTCATTCCATTCTGATTTTGATCCAGACTGAGATCATTCAATAAGTTTGCCATGCTAGAAAAAGGGTTGAATTCAATTGTGGTCGATTCTTCCTACAGTCAGATCTTGGTTGTGTATTTTTTCAATCCCAGAGGTATTCTTAACCATAAGTATTTCACGAACTATTTGTATATTTTCAGGATTACATAAAGTGAGACTCAAGGATCTGAAAGGTGAGCATTATTGGTATTGGCTTGCCTCTGCTTCTGAATTTTGAGGTCAGAAACAGAAGTAGGAACAGAAACAACAGGTAGTGCACACTTACTCCAAGTCTGCAAGTAACATACAGTCCGGGCCTGCATTATGGCTGTCATGAGCTGTAGGAAGTTTTGCCTTTGCGGGACCCTTCTATAAAAAAAATTAAAATCATATTTTACATCTTGACATGAATATATATTTCACATACCAAAACATTAACCCATTTAGAGTGTATAACTCAAAGGTTTTTAATATTTTCACAAAATAGTGCATGCATTACCACATTTTGTATCTATTATCACATGTCCTAGTAGTTTTAGGACATTTTTATTATCCTATCCAAAACTCCACTCCCCTTAGCCATTACCCTTCTATCTCCCCATCTCTCTCAACCCTAGGCAAACAGGGTTTCTGTCTCCATAGATTTGCCTATTCTGTACATCCCATATAAATGGAATTATACAATATGTGGCCTGTTGACTTCATTATTTCCCTTATAATGTTTTCAAGTTTCATCCATGTTATAGCATATTATCAGCACTTCATTTATTTTTATTGCCAAATATTTTTCAATTGTTTGGTTATATCAAAATGAGTTCATCCATTTGTCAATTGAAGGACATTCAGCTTGTTTTCACTTTTCTACTATTATGAATAATGCTGTTATGTACATTTGTGTACAGGCTTTGGTGTATAGACATGCTTTTATTTCTGTTGGTATGTAGAGATTATTTTTTTCTAAGTTTTTGGTTTTTCTATTTATTTTATTAAAGACTATTTTTTTTAGAGAAGTTTTAGGTTATGGGCAAAATTGGAAATAACTACAGGGACCTGATGCAGAACACTAATCGGATTTTCTCCTAACCACTCCTTCATGTACGCAAAAACACACACATTCACACACATACACATAAACCAACCAGCCTGACTTATGCTCATTTTATCTTTGTCACCACTGACAACTATACTCAATATACCTATAACACAGGAAGATTAGAAGTATGTCAGAGGACAACTTTATTAATGCTCATTATAAAAGAGCATTTTCTATCCCTGTTCTTTTGTAAGGAAGATTTTTGATGAGATCTTGGAAAGGGCACTCCAAAGATGTTTCCAAAAAAAATCCTTGTTATTAAATCTTTTTTTTTTTCTTTGTAATTTCATTACTTCAGGTTTGGTTTGGAGTCTCTCTCTGAGGGATTCTAGACTCATGCTAGAGGTTCTAGGGCAACAGTTTTGGCAAATTTGCATTTGGGACTGATATCAAGGCATCAGTCATATCTTCGTGCCTCTAACAGAACTCCAATTTTAACATCTTAGAAGAGAAGAGTAAACTCTTAGAGGAGATGAATAAAATTGAGTAAAATTGGAGAGGCTAAAGACATAGGAAAGAAGTGAGATGGGAGAGAATTCTGAGAAGAGAACCAATGGAGCTCAGAGCGTAGTTGGAGGTGTCTCTTTAGGCAAGAGAGGAATTAAACAAATTGATGCAAATACAAGTAATTTTACTGGATTTCTGTTAGGAACTTGATTGACATTGATTTCTATTGTCTACTGAATATTAGATAGGGGGTGTTAGAAATGAGAAATTTGGAGAAAAAGGAGAGGCTTTGAAATAGCTGACTCAAAAATGTCTCAAAATGTATTTCATGGAATATCTACCTTGCAAGGTGCATTATGAATAAAAACTTCTGTAGTCAAAATAGAAAGCATTACCTGTGTATTCAATAAAGATTCTCTCCCTATATTAGCATATTATAGGGTCCAGATTTTGGTGCTGAGAATGGACATGTCACCCAACGTTTAACCAGTGATTCCTCCAAAACATTTAAAACTATAACTTTCTTTGACTATATCTATATAAATACCATTGAATTCAGCATTTCATATAAGCCATGAGAGAGTAGTATACATTTTTTCAAGTGCTAGCAATTTTATGACATTCTCAAAATTAGAAAAATATAGATTATGTCCATCCAATTTGTTCTCTCTCTAGACATATAACCATCAAACACAACAATTATCTCAAGCCTTAAAACGATCAAGCTGAATGGATATGTGGATGATTGTGGATTGACTCACTTTCAATTCTCCTGTGAGACCATACTGCAGGAAGGAAAAATACGTAGAGGTTATGGTAAGGACAAGCTCATTTTCCAGCAGCTGGGAGATATATGATTGCTTCTGAACACGAAAAGTCATAGTCGTATTTTTTTCCTAGATCTCATTGGAATAAATTCACTCTTTTCCCATGTGGTGAATTTATCAGAGGCCCACAATGAAATGATTGGTCCATTCCATTTCAGAGTGAAAGAATGAAGACCAAAGTTAGAACCCGTTGAGGTTCATGGGATTTTATAGCTATTTATTGAAGTGAAAGTTCCAAATGTATCATTTAAGAAGACAAAGGCATTATTCAAGTCCAGCTGAAAGAAAAATTTTCCCCAAAGCATCCAGAAGTTACTGCATAGGTCAACTCAGTAGAATCACTTCCAATTTCATGTAAATTCAGTCTTTTTGCATAAACCCAGCAAAATTTTGTATAATATCATGTAAGAAAATTACCTTCAAAAGGGGATTGTGGGAATCTGCAATATTTCTGTTGTTATCATCTGATATTCTTATTTTCTTCTGAATTCTTAGAACTACTTGATATATCAACTAATACTGTACAATTTATAATTTATTGTGTATACTTGGATCAAGTTTATAATAAAACACTTGGATCAAGTTTACAAAAAAAAATCCACATTTGTCTTTCCAGATGGCACTCTGACAATCTGTGCATGTAAAATAAGTATTTAAAATAACTTACATATTACAGAAAAAATAGGGAAAATGCATATCAATCTAACTAATCAACAATTCCAGGGCTAAAAAATGCTACAAAACCAAAACTGAGTTTTTCATCATAAAGGGTTTATTCTTTGACAACTACGGGTAACAAGGAAAATAATAACACTTAAAGCGATTTACTCCCCTTACATCAATTCCATTGACATATGTCCCCATTTTAAGCCAATAAAAACATATTGTATGATTTACCCAACACAGAATGTGGTACAAAGAAGTTAGCTTATGATTAAATGTATATTTAGATTTATTAACTCATTATATTAAATATTAGATGTTTTTCATAAATTAAAAAAAATTATCACAGCAATATACTAAAAGTGTAGTCATTCAATTTTTGTGTCAAGATATTCACTAGGTAGTTTATAAGACTCTCTATTTAGGAATGCATTTCTAAAAGAAATTTCTTTTTTTTCTGATTCATCTTCATTCATATGGTCTTCTGTTCCTCTGTGCACTTTTGCCTATTTCTGTGCACTTTGTAAGCAATACTGCTCTCTGAAATGATGCAATATGTAAAAAAGATTAATTCTATGAAACTTTCTTGGTACTCACTGAGAAAATGTATAAACTCTCTATATCCTTTGTTCTCTTTATTTATACTTTTATTTTGCTCTTTGAAGATTCCACTTCTGCAACTTATTGTGTGTCTTATCTTCTTGTACCTCCACCTCACTTCTTGTGATACTAATATCAATGTAAAATAGATGTTCCATTGTGTAGTGTGTTCCTTTGTAACTTTACCTTTGGAGGATAGTTACTTTACCCATTTTTTTCGCAGTAGGAACATTATATATTTTTCTTAGGAATCCCCTAATCACAATTAAATTAAAAAAAATGATCCTTGGCAAAATACCGAAAGGATAATCATACCCTCAGGAAACAAAGTTCCTTTCCTGTCAATGAAACTCCTGGTTGTCTCGCTCCAAAGTATCTCAATTATAGCTATTGAGCAAGATCAAAGAAGCCGTCAGTCAGGGAAAGTAAGAAATGTAATAAGAGCACTTTCCCTTTTGACTTTTGTGGCCCACCACATGTAGATTTAAATGGTACAGCATAATCTGAGATCCGCGTTGGCAGATGCCTCTACCCGTCAGCATTCAGTAGTGCTCTTCCCTGTTTTTAGATAAATGTGTCATAAGCATTAAACAAAAGGCTAGTACTGACTGGTGATAAAATTTGAAATGTAGGCTTATCCTTAGAGAAATGTGGTTAACGACTTTTGTGATCTGCGCCACTTGAAGAAACAAGACAATAGAGGCAGTTTTAGAACTTCTTGGAGGCCCTTTTAGGCATCAAAAAATTTAATAAATTAATTTTTTAACTGATGTCCTTGCCCAGCTGGTGCTGGAAGTAAATGTTAATTTATCTAATGGTTAATCCTGCGAAGCCTAGAATAAAGACCATGTGAAACGCCTCTGCTAAGTGTACATTAAAAGTATGCTCTCCAATCACAGCACTTATTTTTCTGTGTAGAAATTGTATGATGGTTTTTCTCCCTGGTCAATGATATCTAATCTTTTTCATTCATTTTGTATACCAATTATTTAATGTGATCTCAAGCACCTGATAGACACTCAAAATCATTCATTTAAATCAGGAAATTCTGAATGAAATTGAATCCTAAGGTTTTATAGATGAACACAGAATAATAGTAATTAATTATTTATCTGGAAAAACAATAATTAGCCACGTTGGTTTTTTTCTATACAAACAAATTCTAACTATATTCTGAAATCATATTTTAATGCTTGCACATTTCTAGACACCCTTGGGTTTTCCATAACCTCTGAAACTTTATTCACATCATCCTGTTCATTTATTCATTCATTTATTTATTCAGTCAGTCAATTGTTTTCATTTAGAAAATCTTATTGTGGGATTAATATGTGGTACACTCAGATTTATGCATCATTAATACAGCCGTGAGTAAAACAGACAACCTCACTGTAGTTATATTCTAGTGGGTGGAGCTTATACTCTAGTGGAGAAAACAGACATAAACAAATACATAGATACGTTATAGCATAATAAAGGGCTGAATAAGTGCTATGAAGAAAATAAAGCAGATTAAGCAAGACAAATATTCTTTAAAGGTTGTGTAGTATTTTATATAGAGATATTGGGAAAACGTTCCCTGATGTAATATTTGAACAGATGCTAGATGAAAATGGAAAAAAAAAGTGCTTGAAAATCCCAGAGGAATATTTCCCAGGCAGAAAGGAAAACATACGCAAAGTCATCGAGAGAGGAATTTGCTTGGCATGATATTTGGAACAACAAAAAATCCAATGTGGCAAAATGAGAGTGAGAGGAAAAGAGGTAAAAGGGAAGGTCATTGGCATAACACTCGCTCAGGTCACGTACATCCTGGAAGACCATCACCTGGGATTTAGACTGAAGTATGACTAGGATTGGGAAACTCTGAAGACTTTTGAGCAACATAATGTGACATATTTTTAAAGGATCGAATTTGGTGTCATAGACAAGGATGGCTGCAGTGGAGGTGGTGAGAAGTGGAGGGACAAGGGATACATTTCAGTGGGACAACAATAGTATTGTTGATGTATTGGACACGAAATATGACGGAGAAGGCTCAAGGATGATTCCACACATTGGGTCTGGGCAAGTGGAAGAATGGAGGTGCATTTTCATTGAGATTGAAGTACCGAGAAGGTGTAGGTTTAACGGGGGAATTAGTTTCATTTTGTGCACATTAAGTTTGAAGTGTCTCCTAGACATTCAAGTGTAAGTAACTGAAGAGGTACTTTTCTGGAGTTAAGGAGTGAAATCTGGGCTGGAGATATGAATCTGCAGCTTATCAATATATAGAACATTTTAAAAGTTAAGAGACAGGATAAGATTACCTAGATAAAGATCAGTTTTGGCAAATGCTGCTAATAGTTGAGAAAGATGAAGTTATCAAACTGCCCATCGGATTTGGCATCCAGAGTCTATCTGTGATCTTGTGATGAGCTGTGTCAATGGAATCATGGGAAATTAATCATGACTGAAGTGTTTTCAAGGGAGAAAGGGAGGAATAAACCTGAAGATTCAAAAATTCAAATTCAAATAATTTCCTGTAAGAGAAGAGCCAACAAAGTTTATGTTAATTGGAAGGGGTTCAGAGTCAAGAAGAGTTTTTGAAGTTGGGAGATATAAAAGCCGGAATACACGTTGATGAAAATGATGCAACAGAAAGAAAATATGCTGGTAGAGGAAGTAGAAAGTGGGGACAATTTCTGAAGTGGTGGTAAAGACGGGAAGGGATAAAAAAGCACAAGTGGATATTTTTGGCTTAGAAAGGAATGCAAACAGTGTATCCATTGTGCTAGGTAGGAAGACAAAACATAGCTTAAAAGACAGATTTGGTAGCTTTGATGATAGACGCACATAGAATTTTTCTTCTCATTGCTTCCATTTTCTCAGTGAAAAAGAGCAAAAGTTATCTTCGAACAAGGCAGGAAAAGGAAGTCTTAAATGATTTAGGAGGGAGGAGAAGGTGTGATATAGGTATGTAAGAGAGTACCTCTCTGCCATCAACTGTACTTAAACTTAATTCTATCTGAAGCAAGAGCACTTACTCCTTTTCATCCCTGTAAGACTCTAAACCCCACCTCCAAGTAGAATTGACCACACTTTCCTTCGGGTTACTACTTGATTCTGAGTCCTGTTCTCCTCCTATAACACTCTCTGGCATTTTAGTTTTATAGTGGTCTCACTCTGATAGACTGTAAAGTGCCTCAAAGGTAAGAACTCTTGTCTTATAGGTCATGGTATGCTCAGTACTTTTTACATGATATTCTCTTACTGTGTTTCACTGAAGGAAAAAGTCATACTTCATGCAATGAGAAAGTCTTAGTAAAGAGATACCATTTGAAGCTCTCATGATAAGCTTTCCATGAAAGAAAATTTCCTACAGTGTGATTACTAAGGAATATTCCACATTGCACTATTAACACACTCCCAGAAATCTAGGATATAAGCACCAATTTCTTCAACAGTCCACTTGGAGTAATTAAAATGCCTTTTGGTGCTTCTGAAGAGCCTAAATCTTCACTAATAAAACAAATCAATCAAATGTTCTTGTCTTGGGTGATGGACTTTATTTTGGCATGTATTTGAATCTATAAGTGTATAGGAATATTCCATTCAGATACCACTATTTGTTTTGTTTGAATTAGATTGTAATTTTTACTTGAAATTTCAATATGTTCTTAAATAGTAATTTAAAGATCATCACTAATTTTAGAACAGAGGAGGTATTACTCACTTGCATAACAGTCATATTTGAGAGTGGATTTTAGGATGTGACTACATTAAACTGGCTTTGATGAACACAATTTCAATAAAGGTTCTATATTGTCAGCCAAAATTACTTTAAAAATTTTTTATTTCTGGCCAGAACTGCTTCCACTTATAAAACTTTTTACCATAAAATACTCTTAGCTCTAGACCTACAGCCTTCATGGCTACTTGAATTACTCCCTAGCTGACTTAAAGGCAAATTAAACCCAACAAGACCAAACCGAAGTCCATGATCTTTCTACCCTCAAAAGTGATTATCTTCTAGCATTTCCTATCTTAGCAAATGACAACTGATTCCACCCAGTTGTATAAGCCAGAAACCACACTATCACACTCTCCTGCAGTCTCCATTATATAACCCATCCCATTCCTGTCCATTTTTTTCTTGTCAACGTGAACATGTCGAACATGTCTACTTCTTTCCACAGGCAAAACTACCTCCTTACTCCAAGGTCTTGCCCTATCATTCCTGGAGTTCAGCAATAGCTTTTGAATTTGCCTCCAAGTACACTGGCCTCTTTCAAATCGTTTTATTTATACTGCATTCGGGAATATTTTTACGAATTAAAATCTTATTTCTGTTACTCCATATCCTTAAAAATAAAATTAAAAACAAAAATCAATGCACTCCCATTGCTCTTAAACTCTTTAACAGGACACGGAAGGTCTGGCTCCTATATGCCTCTCCAGCTTTGCCTCAAATACACTCCCCACTATCCCTGGATACCAGCCATTTTGTCCTTTTGACATTTCTGTAAATGTGACATGCTTCTGTTCCAAGACTTCAGATGTTGACTCCATTGCCTGGGATACTGTTCACTCTGCCTCACACACCCTTATACTTTGTGAAATTGTACTCTTCAATTTTAACTTAAAAGTCACATTTTCACAGATTTCTCTGGTCTATCAAAACAATCAACTCTTCCTCTTACACCATTTCAAGGTTGCAACATGTACTGTTTCATTAGAATTATGGTATTTTATGTATTTGTATATTTTGGTGATTATTTGCTTGATTACTGTCAATCCTGTTAGATGGTGACTCTACAAGGTTAGATTAAGAACCTGTGTGCTTTGCTCATAATTATCCCACCAATGTCCACTCCGAATGGAGCACATAGAACGTCCTCATTAAATACTTCCCGGGAGAAAAACTGAATAAAAATACACAGTCATGCTGACGTAGAGCAACAGCTGTCCACAGAATATATAATAATTTCCCAGAGACAAAGCCATTATAGACTTAGTGGAAGCATTCTGGTTTTAAACTAACTAAAGCAAGTTTGTTTGTTTATTTTTTTCTTTTTCAGAAGCAAGGTGCCAGAGGCAATTCTGGAACCAATTGTTCAGAATTGCACAAGCTAAAAGAGGATTTTGGAAATCTTTTTGTTTGTTTGAACAGATGGCAGCTGCTCATATAAGAAAATACATGCTATGTAAAAAAAATGAAATTAATTAAAATCGAGTAACAAAATATATTTGGGTGGATGATATATCTATCTATAAAGAACATTTATTCTTCCGATAATTGTTCATAAATCATTACCCAAATTTTCCATTTTCATGGCCTAATTTGAAGAGAGTTCCTTTTACAATTGACAACAAGATGAGGAGTTTCTTATACGAAATTATTCTCTGTTTTGTTTTACAATAAATAAAATATATAGTGTAATACTTAATGAACCCATTTTAACATATTAAAGGTTATTCACTAGAATTTTTAAGTGAAATATCACACTACCAAACAGTGTGAATTTTAAACATAATGTTAATGGAAAAGTTTCATAAGGGAAGTATTTTCTAGAATCAAGTCTTTTTTTAAAAATAAATACATGCTATGTAACAGTATACTTCATTCCTAATTATATAGATAACTCCTTCAATTTGTATTCTGTATTTGTTACAGCTTGAGTAAAGAAGTCCCCGAAAAGGAATAAGGAGAATTGTATTTCCCTGGGGGCTCTGCCAGTCACTAGCTACTTGGCCTTGGGCTATGCACATTGGCATCCTGGATCTTGCTTTTCTTATATCTCAAATGAATGTGCTACTCTTGATTATTTCTAAGGGAACATTCAAAGCCATGATTCTGCAGTTTGATTTTCTAATTCAAATAGAATACAGTATTAATGTAGTCATAGATTTTTATCCCTGGAGTTTCTTTAATGGGGGAATTAAAATAGCTTAAAGAAAAATCACAAAAGTATAAGTAAAAGGGTAAGTAGACCTGGGGATTATTTCCCAATTTGGACAATTTCGTTGCTGAGAGATGGTTTCCATGGTACACATTCTGTCAAACTCCCTCAGAAAAGATGTCTATATTACCATTATTTGCTCTGACAATATCAGCTGTTAGTCTTATACATCCTTTTCAAAAACAGAGATTGAAGCAAGGACAAAGAATGAAATGGTGTAAACTCATTACTGTGCCAAAATTTAATTCAAACTCATTATCATTTTAAAAACTTGTGCTCTCTCAAGATGAGATACTCAGGGATACTGCATCATTATCTTTCCTCAGAGACCATTAAAAAAAATTCTCTGCAGTGAAGTGGAGGCCAACAAAAATCACCATCTCGTCTATTTAAGACAAGAACATGTTTCATCTCTCTACATATTAGATTTATTTAGAAATTTAATTTTTACATTGCAATTGTAATTAAATTACATGTTTATATGTACATGTATCTACATATATATGTAGATGTGTATGTACCTACATACACACAAGTTACAAACAGAGTATATATCTTTTAATAAAATTGTCCTCTGAAACACTTTTTCCAGCTAACACTGAATCACAGATATCCATTTAAGTATATTAATAAAGTTTTAACTTACTCCTTTAAAAAGCTAATTATTCTTTATATAAAGTTGTTTTTTTAAAAATTGTACTCTTGGAGCAACTGAAATTAGGTAATGTATTATTCAGCATATTTTTGTATACTATATATAATCAGATGGTTGATCCACTGATCCACCATTTTGTTAAAATTAATCCATGTAACGAACCTTGTCATGACTTGACTGCTTATTACTTTTTTCTGAATTTGCGTTTTTCTCTTATATTGTGCCATTTTATACCTGTGGTATATACCAGAACACAGAATCTGAAATGGAGCAAGCAGTTGGCTTTAGTATGATAATTATCTTTTATACAATAACATATTCAAATTGTACATTGCATTATGATAATATTGTTAGTTCTGTTCTTTATGTGAGATATCTGAGAACTCATAGTAATTAATTTAGATTCCAAAGTATTTTTCAATGATAAAATTAGTATGTAATAAAATATGATAGGATTCTCAAGACATTTTTGATTGGTTACCAAAGGAAATCTGAAAATCTCTCTTTTAACTCATCATTTTTCATCAGGACATTATTTGAGTGGGTATTAAACCGGGGCTCAGTTCTTATATTCTAGGATGGTTTAAGGCTTGAGCAGGTATATGGACATATAAATATAAGTAGAGAATTCTTTTACAGAGGTCAATATGTTTCTGAGACATTAATCTCTAACAGAGAAGGTAAAACAGTAATGCTATCAAATTTCTGTCAAATAACGGTAAAATGTGTGAGTATTAGGAAAGTATTATGTTCATGAAGCCCAGGAATACAAGAATCCTGCATTGTCAGCATTCCCCAATTCCATGAAATCTTTAAGGACAACGTGTATTTAGGAAAAACCAGGCCAATTCATTAATAGAAGTCTAACAAACTGGGATTAAGGTCTTAAAATTTTCCTCAGCCCTTAAACCTAAGAAAACAAATTTACACAACACTTTTTAAACAAATACTTTTATCTTTTATGAGTAAATGTCAATTTTGTGTGTGTATGAGGAAGATTGTCCCTGAGCTAACATCTGTGCCAGTCTTCCTCTATTTTGTATGTGGGACACCACCACAGCATGGCTTGACAAGCGGTATGTAGGTCTGCACCCAGGATCTGAACCCATGAACCCCGGGCCTTCGAAACAGAGCACGCAAACTTAGCCACCACAGCACCAGGCTGGCCCCTAAATATCAATTTTTGGACATGAAGTTTTAAATGGAATATTCTTTTTTTGGTATAATGATGTGAAATTTATTTATATGTGATTTTAAAGGCCAATTTTAAATTATTCATTATGACCATATTTAGTTATATTTGAAACCTAAAAGATAACATAGTGTTTAATTATATCTGTAACATATAGGACAGTAAAGTACAATAGAAAAATTCATTAGTACAGAACACTACAATAAACCATATGGATAGAAGTATCTATGCATTCTATTTCTTCGTTAAAAAGTTTCTGTTTATTATGAGACCTCAGTACTCATGATGCATGAGTATTTGGCAGGTTGTTTAAATATGATATCTCATATTTTTCACATTTTTATTTGAAAAATATATGTACTTGAAATGTATATACACTGTACTTGAAAATGTACAGATGACATTGTAAGCAAGAAGATACCTTTGATTCTTAAGTTTATGTGAATAATGTTATAATCATTTCCCTGTGACTTATATTTTCCACTGATTTGAACTGTTGTGACATTGCCTTTAACTTACTAGTCTTTTAACTTGTCGAAACATCTCTATATAGAAATCTTACTGAATAAACTAACACAAATATAAGAAGACAAGATTACTCATTAGTAATTGATCAATTAATCACTTACTGATTTTTTAATATGAATATTAGCATACTGAAATCTTCTAGCCTTGATTTACACTGGATGCAAGAATCATATTTGGGGTTCTTGTTGGTCTTCCGTAAGTGCCAACAATGGAATCACATTTTAACAAATTTATGTCTTCCTTGGGCCTTGCCATGTTGCCATACTATAGACAACTCAAAGCTGCTGATAAAATATTGATGTTTTCAAAAGCTATTGTCACCTGCTAACATCCCAGATTAAATTCATTTCTGAGGTTAAGAATCCTGTGTCTGAGCAGAATACTACAGGGAAGAGAGATGAAAGCAATCGTATGATCACTGGGGAAGGTGTTGAGCTATGATCCAGTGGTGACCTAGTGATATGATATTAGGCAAGCTATTTCATATTTTAATTTCTCAGCCTCCATATTTGCAAAGAACGGCTGATACCTGCACTGATATTACATTTGTAAGATGTAGATCATTTCTTTTCAAAATAGAGTATTATTAACCTAGCCCTCACCCTGATCTTCACATATGAGATAATTAGGCAGGATAAATTCAAAAGTCATAATTACACTTGCAAATAGAAAGAAAAGAGTATTATGAAATTTAGCTGGTTCTGGTCCACAGTACATAGTTATAAACCCATGAGGCCAAATGTGTTTCAAATTAAGAAATTTTGGATTTCAAGAGTCTAATTTGATGCATATACTGTATATTGATTACTATACCCCCCAATCAAACATATAATATGTATGCAATGAAACATGAATATTCATTTAAGTGGGACAAATGAAGACTATGAATACGTTATACCAATTCAGGTCAGTTTTTGGTTTCTTTTGGATCAGAAAATAATTCAGTTTTCAGAAAATTTCTATTTCAAAATTGCAATTAAGTAAGTTAAAATTTTATTTCATGTAGTCAACATGAACATCACAGAGTAAAATATAAATTTGGCCTTAAATTTGAAAAGTAAAGCCAGGGATTTTCTGAAAATTCTATACCTTTGGCCAAAAGCTTTGAATTTCTGGGGATTCCTGTTTGCTCTCTGTCATTTAGATATTATTATAATCAACCAATTTGAGAAGCAAGGTGTCAGGGTTCAGTGTAAAAATTAAATTATGTAAGAGATAGAAAAATGTACTAAGAACATACACCTGTTAGTGTAAATAACTAAATAATTACGTGAATAAATGTGAGGTAGTATGCTATGGTCTATGGAGGATGGAAGAACAAGGAAGCCCAGAATCAGAAAGAAGCTGGATGTGTGGGGCAGGGGAAGGGATTGGGCATAAGAGAGGTCGCTAAGAGAAGGGGCTGTTATAAAAATACCAGAGCAAAATGAAAAGCAAATGGAGATGCCCTGAAGGCACTATTATCCCTCTGAGTCACAGTACTGTTAAGGCTTGACTTCATTTCTGTTGAAACTATGCTGTGACTTCTTAAATTTGATTTAGAAGTATAATCATCACCAAAGGACATAATAAGAAAATACGACAATTTGTGATATACCTATTCGAAGCAACTTTCAAGTGTACTTACAGAAAAATAAAAATAAAAGTACCCTAAATGATTCACTAAACAAATTCAGATCATTTTAAGATTTAACCTTTTCATTGATAACATAATAAATTATGTGTAATGATTTAGAAACCTAAAGGCAAGCATGTTAGGTGATTTATGGAAGTGATTATTTCATACTTTGTTTTTAATTCTATTTTAGTGATTAAATATGATAGAATAAAATCAAGCTCTTCATTACTGTGGGAATGTCTTTCTATTTATCTTTTTATCTATATGTAGATATCTGTATATCTTTTTATCTATCTATATATATATAGACATAGATATACATATTTATTCTGCATACTAAAACAAGAGATTTGAAGAGAAATAAAATAATTATGAGTAAAATATGGCAATGGAGAGGTATTTAGAGACATTTTCCTAAATATAAAGCTATGACCTGATAATCTAGAAGACAAAGCACTTACTGAATCTTTAAACTTTAGTGTCACTGAAAGGCACATTCTCTTGATTTATGAAATAAAATTTGACCTTAGCCCATATATCACATACATCACATCATGAGGGTTATGGGAAATTGACTGCAAGTATTCATCATTATTCAGTGTGAATAAAAGGTAATAACACTGACATTTGTAAAGTACACAGTAGGAATCACGTCCACCTTGTAGTACTGCCCATTTTTTAATGAGCCCATAGAAGAAAAACTCTACATCCCTTTGTTATCTCTCCTTTTGTGTTTGTTTGCTTCTTGTGCTTTTATAATTTGCTTACATTGTTTTGTTTACTACAAATGTCATTTTGCTGGTTAATAATCTCATGCTAATTAGCCACTTGAAACTTTTAATTGGTTTCCAATATTTAAATCAACAAAACTTTTAAGTATAGATATATGCACCAAAGACAACTCAAAATTGAGTTAAAAAATAGTAGGTAAATAGTGTTATGTTTATGTTAGTATAAAACTTTCAAAGGATCTACTTCTAAGAAGACAATGTTCAGGTATGATTTTATTTTTTCATGTTTGATTTTTTCAGAATTAAAAAAATAAGAAACTGTCTGAATATTGTTTACTATATATGGACAGGTGTGCTTTGATGGAAGATAAGTTTCAATAAATGACTAATTTAATGATTTACATAGGAGAGAGGATTTTATATTTGAAATATATTTCCTGAAATTTTGCAACTCTATTTTATTAAGCAAGTACATTTTCCCATAACAAACAAAACTCTAAGCCATTGTCTAGGTTATTATGAATCAAAAATGATTGAGTGCTTGTTAATGAAGAATTTTCAAGAAGTAAACTGGATGTGTGGGATGAAGGAAGAGTAACAAAATATTCAGAAGACTTTTGTCTTCTGTGCTAAAAATGTTACCTCATTTTAATCCTCAAATATCAATATCATTAATGTCATCACATGTGAGGAGATTAAAACTCAAAAGAGTGGCATAATTTGTTCCACATCAAAGAGCTAATAAGTGGCATAGCCAAAACTGAGTGTATTCACAAGTCCCTACACTTTTAGTCGTATTCTTTTCTAACATCTTAATAACTTTTCCTTTTGAAAGTAATTCATAAATTCTGTCATGAAATTTCCAATACCATTTTTATATTATTTTTTGCATAATTATTCTTTTATAACCTTTAAAATGCTTACTATTGATTTCCAGCTGTATATTCTCTCCATAAATCAAATCTCGATTACTAGTGCCAGCCAAATTCTCAAATGAGCCTTTGGATGTGTGCATCTGGGCCCTAGAGCTGACTTGTCTTTCCCTTGGGGCTTCAGTAGGCAAGTATATGGCAGACTTCCTTGGTTACCTAAGCATCAACAATTCCCAGCTGAGTCTTCCTGGCAGAAGTGACTAGACCATCCTTCTGCAGGTTGAAAAGACCAGTCAACTAAATGCCTCACCTCTCTTGTAGCTAGGGGTCAGACACTGGGCCTGATTCTGGCTGATTGAATTCAAAGCAAAATATGTTGGGAGCTTCTGAAAAGTCTGATAAACTGAAAGATGAAAGAAGTGGAGAAACTAGCCTTGCTCTTCCTGCTATGGCATGTTATTTTGGGAGTACAAGAGGCTAAAATCCATTCTCGTCCTCAGAAGAAAGGGCTGGAAAACAACAGAGAAGCTGACTGGGAGAAATATCAACATTATTGAGTGATCGACATAACTCTGGATTCCACTACTTTCACTTTTCTTGGCATGTAAGTAAGTAAGTAGTAAATAAATATTTACTTTTTAAAAGCCTTTAGTATTCTATATTTTCTGCCAAAACTACCCTAACAGATAAAAGGTCTTGAAATTGTCAGTTATCAGGATGATTTGGAGTTGTGCATTTATGCTCCCTCCCTTCATTATTTGAATTAAAACATAGGAAATAATACATACTTTTTCAGTTATTTAGGATTAAGTTTTACATGAATGCTTGAGAATACAACTAATACTTTTTACATGCCAACATAATCATAGAAAGTCATGCTGAAGATTCAAATATAAGGTTTTGATTAAATCTGGGTTTGATGACTAAATATATTTTATTCATTCTTATAGTATTTTTATATTTTGTACATTAATCATTGGTTAGTAAAATTGTTTAAAATAATCTTTAAAATCCCATTTTTTCTAGTACCTACTTTCTACCTGTTATAAAATTCTGTGACTTTGTTTATAACTATGCCGTTTATATGCACAGATATTTTTGTACATTTTTGTCACCACTAAAAAAATAAGTTAAAACTTCCTCTTAGTAATTCTGTGAAACCAAAGAAAGTTGTCTTATTCATTCTAGTGTTAATGCATTTCCCAAATGGAGCTGATTTCTTAAGCAGCCTTCCAAGATTTCCAAAAGAATGATATTCACAGTATCGCAGCTTCATTACACTATAAGCTTAGATTTGGTGTTCCTTGTCTTAATTTTTTAGAGAATTCTCTTGTGTTTACGGCAAATCATAAGAACCAAATGATTCACTAAAGTATGGGTAGCCAACTGTTTCAACCATTTCCTAAAAAGGAAGGAAAATGCCCTTCTCTGGCTGGAATTTGAGAACACATGAAATTATATAAGGCTATAGCACATGATAGTACAATGATTGTCAAAATATTTCTTTATATTAGTATAGAAAGACCTCTCAGTCATTAGGGGGTATTTATCACCAAGATAGTTTGGAATTAGGTTGACACTACCAAAAACGCTTCAGTCTTGTGTAATGAATATCCTTGGGAAAGTGCTGGAGAATGGACTCCCCAAGTAACTTGACCATATTTTGTACTCTGGAGAGATTCCAGTCAATCTTCAAATCTCACAAATCATCTTATACTTTGAAGTGTATTAGGCAGGAGCTCCAAATTTCAGTGTGAAAGGGTTTTCTTAACAGAATGAAAAAGGTTTAGAGAGAATCTCTTACTAGTGACCTATCACCATTCTATTAGACAGTATTAAAAGAAATGCTAATATTAATGTATAACACATTAATTTTAATACTACTTCGGTAAAAATATTGAAAGTATTACTACTGGTTTCCATTTTGTTTTCAGTTCTAATTACTTGTTAGGTGCTAGAATATTATTTTCCATTATTTTGCATCCTCAAAATAGCAATCAATTTATTGCTTAATAAACAGGTATGGGTTGTAAATGCTTTATTTATAGTAAACAACCTAAAATATATATTATAATATTAGAGTGAAAAATATTCATTTCATATGTCTATCTACCGATAGATATATCCATACTTAGATAGGTAGAGAGATAGAAAAATTGATGATTATATGCATTGAGTAAACTGCCTAAGCTTTAGGATTAGAACTAGGATTTAAGAACAAATCTCTTGGAGAGGCGGAGTCAAGATGGCGGCGTAGGCAGACTCTGAACTCACCTCCTCCCGTGGACACAGCCAATTTACAACTACTCGTGGAAAAATTACCCCTGAGACAGAACTGAAAACTGGATAAGAGGAACTCCTGCAACAACGGACAATCCTAACTGAGGTGGAAGAGGCAGAGACTCCCTTCCGGAGAGGAAAAACGCCGCCTTCACAAGCCGCCAGCTTCACGGCCGCCGGGAGCAGCGCACAGGTACGCAGCCTCCCTGGAGGCGCGGGGTCCTGAGCCGGGGAGCGCCCCCGCTGTGGGCATTTTGTGGACCCAGCACAATCGACACCAGCGGCATAATATCTGACTGTGCCTGCTACTAAAACATTGGGGAGCACCCCCAGAAAACCCGGTTCACAAAGAAATTAAAACTGTCTCTTAAAGGGCCCGCGCACAAACTCACCCGTTCCAGAAAGCATCCTAAAATCACCAGAAAGAAAGGTGCACAGTGCTTTGGTGACAAGAGACTCATTTAATAGGCCCTGAGTGCATCTCGGTGAGGGGTGAGACCTCTCCAGGGACTGGGACATTGGCGGCAGCCATTGTTGTGGCCTGCTGTGAGCGTGCTGACACAGACGCCATTGGAGTTCTCCCTGAGGCCTGCTAGCCCAGTGTCTGCTCCACCAGCTAGAGCACCGATTTAATCCAGCTCAGCCAGGGCAGGCAGCCCACCCTAGAGACTGGCCCCACCCAACAACAAGCCCTCAGGCAACGTGTGGGCCTGCATAGATTAGTGACTGGATTCTCTGCAGCCTGGCAACTGAGCCGACTTGAGCGGGGCAGGGTGTGCACAAGGAGCAGGTGGAAAGTGTGGGGTGGTGGCGGAGTGTGTAGGGCTCCTGCCGTGGAGAGACTGGGTCCACTTGGGGGTCGGGGCGCTCACACGGGGCAGGACTGTGTTGACTGTGTGTGTGGACCTGTGGGCAACAGGGCTTGTCAGCTGCAGAAGACTTGTGCTTCTCAAAGACCCACATAGGAGGTTTGCCCCACCTTCCAAAGCCTGAAACAATTGGGTGCTCCTGTGCCTGAGGCCAGCCCCACCCAGCTGCAATCCTCAGAGAGCTGACAAGAGACCTAATAGGCTAGAGGCTTACAGCAATTGTAAGGCCCTGAGCCTAACAACCTGCCACGCTGGGGGCCTACTCAGTTAAAAGAAACACTGCAACACAAATGTGGTATTAGAACTTACAGCCAACTGTGCTGGGGCTCCCCACAGCTGATAAAGAGACTGAAGGGCCCACAACAACTACAAACAGCTGAGCATTACAACAGCTGGCCAGCAGCATAACTCAGCCTCCCTGGGCGCCTATAGGGAGAGCTAACAGGCCACAATAGAAGGACACATGTAGCCCACATAGGGGTCACCCCTGGAACATTGAGAACTGAGGGAAGCACACTGGAAACCTCCTAAGGCATCACTTACATAAGGTCACCTATCCAAGAGCAGGAGACATAGCTGACCTACCTAATACGTAGACACAAGCGCAGGGAAAGAGGCAAAATGAGGAGGCAAAAGAATACATTCCAAGTAAGGGAACAGGACAAAACCCCAGAAAAGGAACCAAGTGAAACAGAAATGAGCAACCTACCCGACAGAGAGTTCAAACTAAGAGTGTTAAGGATGCTCACTGATCTGGAGAGAAGAATACATGAACTCAGTGAGAATGTCAACAAAGAAATGGAAGATATAAAAAAGAACCAATCAGAAATGAAGAATACAATACTGGAAATGAAAATTTCATTAGAGGGACTCAAAAGCAGAGTAGAGGATACAGAAGAACGGATCTGTGAGCTGGAAGAAAGACTAGAAGAAATTACCCAAGGTGAACAGGTAAAAGAGAAAAGAATTAAAAAGAGTGAGGGCAGTCTAAGGGACCTCTGGGACAACATCAAGCGCACTAACATCCGTGTTATAGGTGTCCCGGAAGGAGAAGAGCGAGACAAGGGGGCAGAGAATCTATTTCAAGAAATAATAGATGAAAACTTCTCTAACCTAAGGAAGGAATCAGACATCCAGGTACAGGAGGCACAGAGAGCCCCAAACAAGATAAACCCAAAGAGGCCCACACCAAGACACATCATAATCAAAATGTCCAGAATTAAAGATAAAGAGAGAATCCTAAAAGCCACAAGAGAATGTCAAGTTACATACAAAGGAAACCCCAGAAGGCTATCAGCTGACTTCTCAGCAGAAACCTTACAGGCTAGAAGAGAATGGCATGATATATTTAAAGTACTAAAAGAAAAAAACTTACAGCCAAGAATACTCTACCAAGCAAGGTTATCATTCAAAATGGAAGGAGAGATCAAAATTTTCCCAGATAAGCAAAAATTAAAGGAGTTTGTCACCAAGAAACCAGTGCTACAAGAAATTTTAAAGGGATTGATTTAAGGGGAAAAGAGAAGACCACAAATAGGAAAAATTATCTATTTCCATGATTAGAACGTAATGGATACAAATGCACAAAAAAGAGGTTAGATATGATATTAAAAACATAAAAGGAGGGAGGAGGGGAGTCAAAGAGTAGAGCTTTCAGACAGAGGTCAAACTAAAGTGACCATCAATTCTGTATAGAAGAAGTAAGGAACAGAGAAGGACTACTAAAACACTGAGGAAAAAAAAAAATTTAAAAAATGGCAGTAAGTACATACTTATCAATAGCTACTTTAAATGTCAATGGACTAAATGCTCCAATTAAAAGGCATAGGGTGGCTGACTGGATAAAAAAACAAGACCCATATATATGCTGCATACAAGAGACACACTTCAGACCTAAAGACACTCACAAACTGAAAGTGAAGGGATGGAAAAAGATACTCCACGCAAATGGCAATGAAAAGAAAGCTGGGGTAGCAGTACTCATATCAGACAAAATAGACTTTAAAACAAAAACTGTAAAAAGAGACAAGGGCATTACATAATGATCAAGGGAACAATCCAACAAGAGCATATAACACTTGTAAATATCTACGCACCCAATGTAGGTGCACCTAAATATATAAAGCAATTATTAACAGACATAAAAACAGAAATAGACAGTAACACAATAATAGTAGGGGACTTTAACACTCCACTTACACCAACGGATAGATCATCCAAACAGAAGATCAATAAGGAAACATTGGCCTTAAATGACACACTAGAACAGATGGACCTAGTGGATATATACAGAGCATTCCATCCAAAAACCGAAGAATACACGTTCCTTTCAAATGCACATGGAACATTCTCCAGGATTGATCACATATTAGGCCACAAAACAAGTCTCCATAAATTTAAGAAGATTGAAATAATACCAAGCATCTTTTCTGACCACAACAGTATGAAACTAGAAATCAACTATAGGAAGAAAATCAGAAAAGCCACAAATACGTGGAGATTAAACAAAATGCTACTGAACAACGACTGGGTTAACGAAGAAATCAAAGAAGAAATCAAAAAATACCTGGAGACAAATGAAAATGAAAATACGACATGCCAGAATTTATGGGATACAGCAAAAGCGGTTCTAAGAGGGAAGTTTACAGCGATACAGGCCTATCTTAACAAACAAGAAAAAACTCAAATAAACAATCTAACAATGCACCTAAAGGAACTGGAAAAAGAAGAACAAACAAAGCCCAAAATCAGTAGAAGAAGGGAAATAATAAAAATCAGAGCAGAAATTAATGAAATAGAGACCAAAAAAACAATAGAAAAAATTAATAAAACCAAGAGCTGGTTCTTTGAAAAGATCAACAAAATTGACAAACCTTTAGCTAGACTCACGAAGAAAAAAAGAGACAAGGCACAAATAAGTAAAATCAGAAATGAAAGAGGAGAGGTTACAACAGACACCTCAGAAATACAAAAGACTATAAGAGAATACTATGAAAGGCTATATGCCAACCAATTCGACAATCTGGAAGAAATGGATAAATTCTTAGAATCATACAACCTTCCAAAACTGGATCAAGAAGAAGTAGAGAATTTGAATAGACCAATCACCAGTAAGGAGATCGAAACAGTAATCAAAAACCTCCCCAAAAATAAAAGTCCAGGACCAGACGGCTTCCCTGGTGAATTCTACCAAACATTCAAAGAAGACTTAATACCTATCCTTCTCAAACTCTTCCAAAAAATTGAGGAGGGGGGGAAGCTCCCTAACTCATTCTACGAAGCTGACATTACCCTGATACCAAAACCAGACAAGGAGTACACAAAAAAAGAAAATTACAGGCCAATATCACTGATGAACATCGATGCAAAAATCCTCAACAAAATACTAGCACATCCCATACAACAATACGTTAAAAAGATTATACACCATGATCAAGTGGGATTTATTCCAGCTATGCAGGGATGGTTTAACATTCGCAAATCAATCAACGTAATACACCACATTAATAAAATGAAGAACAAAAATCACATGATCATCTCAATAGATGCAGAGAAAGCATTTGACAGGATACAGCATCCATTTATGATAAAAACTCTGAATAAAATGGGGATAGAAGGAAAGTACCTCAACATAATAAAGACCATATATGAGAAACCCACAGCTAATATCATCCTCAATGGTGAAAAACTGAAAGCTATCCCTCTAAGAACAGGAACCAGACAAGGATGCCCACTGTCACCACTCCTATTTAACATAGTATTGGAAGTCCTAGCCAGAGCAATCAGGCAAGAGAAAGAAATAAAAGGGATCCAAATTGGAAAGGAAGAAGTGAAACTGTCACTATTTGCAGATGACATGATTTTATATATAGAAAACCCTAAAGAATCCACCAGAAAACTTTTAGAAGTAATAAACGAATGTGGTAAAGTTGCAGGATACAAAATCAACATACAAAAATCAGTTGCATTTCTGTACACTAACAACGAAGTAGCAGAAAGAGAAATTAAGAATACCATCCCATTTACAATTGCAACAAAGGGAATAAAATACCTAGGAATAAACTTAACCAAAGAGGTGAAAGATCTGTACACTGAAAACTATAAAACATTTCTGAAAGAAATTGAAGAAGACGCAAAGAAATGGAAAGATATTCCGTGCTCTTGGATTGGAAGAATTAACATAGTTAAGATGTCCATACTTCCTAAAGCCATCTATAGATTCAATGCAATCCCTATCAAAGTTCCAACAACATTTTTCACAGAAATAGAACAAAGAATCCTAAAATTTATATGGAACAACAAAAGACCCCGAATAGCTAAAGGAATCCTGAGAAAAAAGAACAAAGCTGGAGGTATCACACTTCCTGATTTCAAAATATACTACAAAGCTATAGTAACCAAAACAGCATGGTACTGGCACAAAAACAGACACACAGATCAATGGAATAGAATCGAAAGCCCAGAAATAAACCCACACATCTATGGACAGCTAATCTTCGACAAAAGAGCCAAGAACATACAATGGGGAAAAGAAAGTCTCTTCAACAAATGGTGTTGGGAAAACTGGATAGCCACATGCAAAAAAATGAAAGTAGACCCTTGCCTTACACCATGCACAAAAATTAACTCCAAATGGATTAAAGACTTGAATGTAAGACCTGAAACTATGAAACTTCTAGAAGAAAACATAGGCAGTACGCTCTTCGACATCGGTCTTAGCAACATCATTTCAAACACCATATCTGACCGGGCAAGAGAAACAATAGAAAAAATAAACAAATGGGACTACATCAAACTAAAAAGCTTCTGCACAGCAAAGGAAACCATCAACAAAACGAAAAGACAACCTAACAACTGGGAGAAGATATTTGCAAACCATACATCTGATAAGGGCTTAATCTCCAAAATATATAAAGAACTCATGCATCTCAACAACAAAAAAACTACCAACCCAATTAAAAAATGGGCAAAAGACCTGAACAGACATTTCTCCAAAGAAGATATACAGATGGCCAACAGACACATGAAAAGATGTTCAAAATCACTAACTATCAGGGAAATGCAAATCAAAACTACAATGAGATATCACCTCACGCCCGTCAGAATGGCTATAATTAACAAGACAGGAAACAACATGTGTTGGAGAGGATGTGGAGAGAAGGGAACTCTCATACACTGCTGGTGGGAGTGCAAACTGGTGCAGCCACTATGGAAAACAGTATGGAGATTCCTCAAAAAATCAAGGATAGAACTACCATATGATCCAGCTATTCCACTGTTGGGTATTTATCCAAAGAACTTGAAAACACCAATTTGCAAAGGTACATGCACCCCTGTGTTCATTGCAGTGTTATTCACAATAGCGAAGACTTGGAAGCAACCTCAGTGCCCATCAAGGGACGAATGGATAAAGAAGATGTGGTTTATATACACAATGGAATACTACTCAGCCATAAGAAACGATGAAATCCAGCCATTTGTGACAACATGGATGGACATTGAGGGTATAATGCAAAGTGAAATAAGTCAGAGGGAGAAGGTCAAATACCGTATGATTTCCTTCATTAAGTAGTAGATAATAACAACAATAAACAAACACATAGGGACAGAGATTGGATTGGTGGTTACCAGAGGGGAAGGGGGGAAGGAGGAGGGTGAAAGGGATAATTCGGTACATGTGTGTGGTGATGGGTTGTAATTAGTATTTTGGTGGTGAACATGATGTAATCTATGCAGAAATAGAAGTACAATGATGTACACCTGAAATTTTTACAATGTTATAAACCAATAAATAAATAAATAAATAAAAACAAATCTCTTAATCCAAGGTGCTGCATGATCTAGATGATTAAGCAACATTCCCTATGTCTCTGATAGGTTAGCTCAAAAAGGTAGAACATGACGGGAGACAGAGAAACAAGGTTGGGAATTACATTTGAGCCAAGAAAACATCATGTTCTCTCTATCTTTGAGTTACCTCTTTCACCATAGTCAGAATTTTCACAGATAAATCTTGTTAATCATAAAGGGTTTCTGGTTGAAACCTTGTTTATAATATATCAGTGTATGTACACATTTTTACTGCCTTCTAATTGAGGAATGATTAAAAGACATTCAGTTAATATTATTAGTAATTTATGCTAGTTAAAAAAAAGAAAGAAAAAGAGAGGAAGTGCACATTTACACATGAGATTCCATTATTGAAAGGAAGAATTCTGTGATGAAGTGCAGAAAAATCTTAGCACAGCTTTTGGCACAAAGTAAGATGTTAATAATTGATAGCTAATACATATTTTTAATCAGATGGATAAAAGGAGGAAACAATGATAAAAAGAAAAACTCAGAAACTGTACAAAAAATAACCACAAACCTCAAGAAGATAGTTTTCTATTGCTTCTGTAACAAATTACCACAAATTTAGCAGCTTAAAACAACACAAAGTTATTGTCTTACAATTCTGGAGGTCGGAAGTCCAAAAACAGTCTCATGGGGCTAGAGGCATGGTGTCAGAAGATTTGGTTTCTTCTAGAGTCTCTAGGGAACAATCCATTTCCTTTCTTTCCTAGCTTCTACAGGCTACCTTGATTCCTTAAGTCATCTCTCCTTCCTCCATCTTCAAAGCTCCTTCTGCTTCCGTAGCCGCGTTTACTTTTCTAACTCTTACCTTTCTGCCTCCTTTTTATAAAGAGCTTTGTAATTACATTGCACTCCTGTACACCTGGAAAATCCAGTATAATCTCATCTCAATATCCTTAACTTAATCTCATCTGCAAAGTCTCTTTTTCTATCTCAAGTTACCTGTTCACATGTTCTGGGAATAAGAATCTTTTTTGGGGGGCAGTGGGGAGTCATTACTCTGTCTAGCAAAATTACCAATAACGTACGACCTTAAGTTACATCAGTGATGTTGATCCATATACCAAGACTCCTACAAAGACCAACTTCCCCCATTTGCCCAATACTGTACCAGTTTTTATCACCAAAATTTCTATGCCCTGCTTTACCTCTCAGTCTTGGGCAAACAGGGTTAGTTACCTTACTGGGCCCCTAGGCAACCCTAGTCTTTACTCAACTCTCATAAACCAAAATATTATGACATCTGTGTCTTGGGCAATATTGGGCTTCACTTACAGAATACTTGGCTGGATATGAGATGCAGTGGTGACCATGGTTAGAGGGTTGTGTTTGGAGAAGACTGAAAAGATTGTGAGCTATGTGAAATCCATCAGGGACACTGATATATTTACAGTCTTCATGATATCTCTTGACTACGGCTATGGATTTTTATTACCAAACATATAATGAAAGCTAACTTGATTCATCTTTAAAATGTGTCAACCTCTAGGTCACTCAAAGGAAGTCAGAGAGGCAAGGGCTCCTCAAAGAAGATTTAGCTAATATCATAAAATTTGGGGGAGGAATTTTGGAATCATCATTTTTTTTTTACATTTGCTGGAAATGCTATAATTTTAGCATTGATTATTGTCAGGTCAAAGCTATCATCCAAGAGACCTGTAGACAAAAGTCTAATTTACAAATCTGCCCATATATAAATAAATTAAATGCAAGTTTATTCCTTATTTTTCTATTTTTCTAAGCTATAACTACAATTATTTTATACTTACTGCTAAGAAAAATTATTTTAACTAAACTTCACTGAGTGACATTTGGATACATGCTTCGTAATATCATAACATGTTACAAATGAATATTACTCGGGAACCACAGAATGCTTTTAATTATTGGTGGTGATTCTATGACCCATGTTAATTATTCATAAATATTATTATTTCTAGTTAAATTCAAAATGTTTTCATTTCAAGCAAAAGTTTTTACAATTAAAATATGCAACTAGATATAATTAAGCTTGATTTCCTTTAGGATTTAGGCATTCAAAGTTTCTGAAAAAGGTACTTTCAAAAAAGACACAACAGCTACTTTCCAGGACTCTTCTGTCATTTAATCATCTCAGTGTTGAAGGGAGGTTTGGTCATTTTCTTTCCCCAATATCACTTCTCTAAGTCTGATAAAGCATAAAGTATGGATATGCTGGCCAAATACAAAATATAGAAAAATCTCTAAATTCTCAAGCTATTTTCTCTACAAACTTCTCCTGGGCAAAATATATGACCACACTGCAAATATGGTAAACATCCAACACACTAAACACACACACACACACCACTATGACAAAATAATAAAGTCAGATAAGTTACTAAAAGACATATTTTCAAGGAAGCAAAATCTAATATCTACATCTAGAGAAATTTTGGAATAAATATAGAAGGAGACATATAAAACAACAAAATGCACTGGAATTAAAAAGATAATCTAGAGCCAGCCCTGACAGCCTAACTGTTCAAGTTCAGCGTGTTCCACTTCTGCGGCTGGGTTCAGTTCCCCGGGCACGGAAGCACACTACTCATCTGTCAGTAGCCATGCTGTGGCGGCCGCTCACATAGAACTAGAAAGACTTACAACTAAAATATACAACTATGTACTGGGGCTTTAGAGAAGGAAAAAAAAAAAGAAGACGACTGGCAACTGTTGTTAGCTCAGGGCGAATCTTTCCCAGTAAAAATCAAAATAAATTAAATCACCCTTAATTGTTTCTTGATATTCTGTTTTTAGACAAGAGACTAAATATAAATGAGTAATGGAAAATCAAGAAACACTTGAAAGGAAAATAGCTTTTATGATGTATTAACTTGTAAATTTTTTATTCTACTGTAAGAAGAGGAATGGAACTATAACCAGGTGTAGAGATAATTATTTACTTACAAAGTGTGAGCAGCTAAGCAAACAAGCAAGAAAGAATATACACTATAATTAATAATAAAATAGTAATAGTGTTAATAAAACAATAACAAAGCAGGAGTCAAAACAAAAAAAAAAGTAAAGTTAATCCAAAGTTGCAAAATATTAAGCAACTTAATATTATGATATCAATCTGGAAATTAGAACAGGAGTTAAGAGATAAATAAGAAATAGACCAGAGCTTTAAGCTATTTTAGCACTGAGTTTGAATGAAGGGTGTGAATTCATTTTTTAAAAGATCTAAACACTTCATCTCAACTTAATAATGTTTAATATATTGCTATATTTTTTGTTATCTACAAGGTTATATTATATCATATTCCAGTCTCCATTTGTTATTTCTGGTAATATTTTTCTGTTCATTTTATCTTAATGGAAAACTTACTCAACCCAATTATGTGGTAAATAAACTGTCAACACTAAAATATCAGTGCTTAATGTAAAAGTCAAAGAAAAAAGTCAGCAGCTATTTGTAAAACTATGTATATTGGATACTGTTATTGCTGCTATTTTAAGGTAAACATTTTTGAGCCTGTAACAAGTTGTGTTATTTTAAACCACTAAATTTGTAGTGATTTTTGAAGCAGCAATAGGAAATTAATATAAATTGTTTAAAATGTTTCATTTGGCTAAATACTAATCTGAGAGATGGATATAAAGGAAGCTATAAAACAGCATAAGTGAGTCCAATATCTCACCAAAGAAGGCCAAGATTTGTAGATTTTCCAGAGATAGAACATATCAGGCAGTTTGGATTGTTTTTCTTAAGATGTTCTTAAGGAATCTTGGAAGAGGTTACAACTTAAGTTGAGACATAAAAATGAGAAGGAGTCAGACATTTAAAGACAGAATGGGGAGTTGGCCAGAGAGTGTCATTCTGATTAGAGTGAACAATATGGATAAAGGCACCAAGGAAGAAAATAACTTATCATGCTTAGAAATTAAGAGAGCATGTGTGTGGCAGAACATGGGAAATTAGATGGAGGAATATTATCCTTAATGAAGGAGAAAATAGATCAGATTTCTTTAAAGATACGATTGACCTATTACTTAAGAGATAATTTGATACACTGCATTAGAGGGGATACAGGAAAGAGTGAATCCTTGTGGGGCACAAGAATCTATCTGTGAGGTCTTTGCTACTGAAAGTGTGGTCCATGAGTCAGCAGCATCGGTTAACACCTGGGAGATTGTTAGAAATATACAAACTGAACGCCATTCCTGACCTCCTGAATCAGAACCTGATTCATTTTAACAAGATTCCCGGGTAACTCACATGCGCATGAAAGTCTGAGAAGAACAGAAGATTCTGCTTCAATTTATCTGAAGGGGTTGAGCTGGAGAAATGCTGTCTGTGGATGGTACTTTACACAGTGAGGGACTAGATTCTGGTCTTGAATAAGAAACGATGTGTTCTTCTTCTATAAGAAGAGGTAACGTGGAGAAGATGGTTCGAGAGCAGTTAAGGTATGTACATTTATTTGATTATTATTAGTAGTTTAATTTTAAGAAATTAAAAGTGCTGTGCAATGGCTAATTTTATGTGTCGACTTGGCTGGTCATGGGGGCCCCTGATTAAACATTGTTTCTGGTTATGTCTGTAAGAGGGTTTCTGGATGAGATCAGCATTTGAATTCACGGACTCAGTAAAGTACATCTGCGCTCCCCAATGTGAGTGAGCAGCATCCAATCTGTTGAAGGCCTGGCTAGAACAAAGCGAGGAGGAAGGAAGAATTCGTCCGTTTTTGCTTCTTGCCTACCTGCTTGAATTGCGACATAGCATATCATCTTCTCCAGCCTTCAGCCTGAGATTTAAACCTTCAGCTCCCCTGGTTCTCAGGCATTTGGACTCAGACTGAATTACACTACTTTCCTGGGTCTTCAGTTTGCAGATGGCAGATTGTGGGACTTAGCCTCCATAACTGTATGAGCCAATTCTACTTCATAACATAAAAATTCCTTATAATAAATCTCTCTCTCTAAGTATATATAAATATAAATATATATATTTCTCTAGTGAAACAGAACCAGTATATAAATATACATATATATTTTTATATAATAAATACACATATATATTTATATATAAATAAATATAAATATATACTGGTTCTGTTTCATGGGAAGACCTTCATATACGTTGGCATCTCCTTTCTTTGATATTCTCATAACATAAGAGGGAAGAGTATCAGCCAAGAGTAAAGAAAAGGAAGAAGATAAAGGTTCAGGAGACATGAAAAGGGTTGAAATTTCATCTATTCTTTCATTTATTATTGAAAGAATAATAATATAATTATTATTATATTATATAATTATAATTATATAATATTATTAAATATTATTTATATTAAATATTAAATATTATTATTGCCTTATTTAAATATAAAATAATACATATTTACATAGCACATTTATCATTTGCATGATGTTTAGTCAGATATGTGTCTGTTCTCTCACAGTTCCTGATCTCCCAGAGGGGTCCACTTGTCCTCACATCCTCGGATTCTTAGCACAATGTCTGTTAGAGCGGATTTCCTATAGATGTGTGCTGACTCATACTCGATTTTAAGGTAGCTAGGAAATACATATATATCAAGGCTGAGGTTAGACATATAAGCACCTTTCTTTTCACTTTAGTATGTTTGACAAATAATTATCAATTTCTTAGGCAAGTAGAAATATGTGGGAAGAGAGAAAGATAGAGATTGATAATAGACATCATTTATATCCTATGGTTTCAGAGAGGTAATTAGTGAGAGATTATTTTATAAGCCTGTGGTCCTTTCTAATACACTTTATTTTGAAGCACAGAGTATGCAAAGAAAATTTTCTTTTAGGTTAAAGGGATATAGAAAGGTGAAGTTTAAACAGGGCCCTGATAATATTCTTGAAATGATTGATAGCTCCTTGGAAAGTGGGGAGAGAAGAGAGAGAAACTGAGAGAGAGTCTTTTAAATGAGGGTCCACCCAATATATGGAAAGACATCTCCTTGCTGAATTTGAATATTCATTTATGGAGGTAACAGAAAACAGAGATTAAATTCTTCTACTTAATCAAAGAGAGACTCAGTGGAAATTAAAGAACTAGGTATAAGTTTCCTAGAAAAAAGAAATAAAAGCCAGAGACCTGAGTATTATATGGGGAAAGAGCAACCACAAAAAACTTAGACAAGAAACAAGTACAAGGGGGATTTTTCAAGTGAAATGCTGTATTCAGTGTACTGTGCAATGTGACCCTTCTTGTAACCCCACAGATCTTGAATAAAATTACAGAAAACAAATTATGCTGGTGTGATGAGATGCCTTCTGGAAGCCAGTGAAGGGGATGAGTTTTATGTCAGGGCTGTCTGGGGCCAAAAGGATAACCATCTATCTGGACTACCTTCCATAATTCAGAGGATTTTTTTTTTCTGTTAGATATCAAAAATAAAGAGGAAAATAAATTACGGGCTTCACCTTAAAGTTTGGGTAGTCTGCATAATTTTGAATGTTATTTGCTTTAAATTGTTTTCCTTCTCAAATCTTTCTCATGCTAATATTAGTCTCAAAAAATACCAATTTAAAGGGAAATATTCTGTGCAAGTGTGTTGGTACCGGTGATATCAATGAGAAATATCAGGTAAGATTTATCAAAGGAGTTGTGCACAAAACAATACATCATGCATTCTGTAGTACTGATTAAAATACACAATGTTTTGCCTGTAACTAGCTAAACACCTTCGTAGTACATGGATATACGCTCCCAGAAAATCTACTTCTAAAAAGATATTTTCATGATAACATTTATCAGGGATAATTTGAAGGGACATCTGATAATCTATTTTCTGTGAATATATATATACTCACACACAGACACATAAACACATGCACTAAATTTATATTTGTATACACACATGCACACATACATTCACACACATATATATATATTTTTAAAAGTGCTTTAGAAAAAAATTCTGATAGTAATACACAAGCCAGGTGTTATTATGCCCCATTTTTTGTTCATGAGGAAATCAAGGCATGAAATGATAATATTTTTAAAGAGATAATGTTTATTACACGTTAAGTATGCCATATTAATTTCCTAGGGCTGCTATAATGTATTACTACAAACTAAGTGGCTTAAAATGGCAAAGATTTATTTCTCAGAGTTTTGGGGGCCATAAGTGCAAATCCAAGATGTGAGCAGGGCCATGCTCCTTCTGAAGATCCACCCTTCCTGTCCTCGTCCTAGTTTCCCATGGCTCCCAGCAAGCCTGGGCATTCCTTGGTTTGTACATGCATCACCCCAATCTCTTCCTCCATCTTGATGTGGCCTTCCTCCATGTGTCACTTTACCTCTTCTCCTCTTCTTTTAAGGACACCATTCATTGGATTTAGGGCCCACCCTAATCTCATAGGACTTCAATTTGATTACTCTGCAAAAAGCCTATTTCAAATAAGGTCACATTCACAGGTACTAGTGATTAGACTTGAATATATCTTTTTGAGAGACACAATTCAAACCACCACAGATGCTAAATATTTTCAATCTCTTACCTCATTTAATCCTCAGATTATTCCAATGAGGTAAGTACTAACACTACTTGTAACTTGTATTTGAAAATCCTATAGCCTAGAAATGGAATATTTTATACTAGACGACCGTTCATCAAGTAGGAGGTGGAATTGGGATTCTGAGACAGACAGATTCACTTCAGAGCTCAAAAAGCTTAAACACGTAGAACACTTATGCAATATTCTAGCTGGATGTCACAGATAAGGATATGAAATTCTGTCTTCTGATTCCATCATTTGTGTTTTCTCCGTTACGTCAGAGCCCCTTCCTAGATCTCCTTGTATACATTGTTTCTACGCTTATTCTGACTACTCAATAGCTAGATTATTGAAAAGTTAACCAATACCACTTTTCTCTCTTTGTTTTTCATTATTTGTTTCCATTGGTATTTACTGAGTACCTGCTTAAAGCCAGGCATTGATCTAGGCACTGAGTATACAGCACTGAACAAAATAGACAAATTTCCTGCCCTCATATAACTTGTAGTCTGGTGATAGGCTTTATATTCTGGTGTAGGCTCCATCATACTACAAGGGAAATTCTGTATGCATCTGTGCATTTATGTGTATGTATGTTCGCGTGCATTTAAGGTGAATGTATTTCCCTATCCAATACTATTATCGTAGGACTTGGCTCATTTTTAAAGAAATTTTCTTAAAATACTATTGTAAGAAAGCATCAAAGAAAAAATTTCAAGTCAGGTCCTCAAAATAGACATAATGATTGAAATTTTGACCATTTTCTACAGCCTGTAATTTGAGAATTTCTTAGGAGACAGAAATGGAATGTTTTATGTTCATGTGAGGATAAGATAATACGAAGATATTAGGAAAATTTTCTGAAATACACACAGAATGTCCGTCAGAAGTGCCTGGTGTCTCTGTAGCGCCTTAGCTAATTCTGCAGCAGTGCGGAACTGTCAGTAGTACACATTGTTCAGTAATTGACTAGTACTGAAGAGCTGGATGACCTTTGAAAATGTCAACTTCTGATCAAGACCTAATGTAAAAGACTTTAGGAGACTACAGATCCCTATTTAGGATGTCACTACTCTTGTAGCTCTCATTCCTTTACTTTGAATGCCAAATTAGTATCGACTTTTGGTTGACACGTGAGTGATGACTATCGTTTCTCACATAATAACTTTCTGAGTTAAAAACTGTACGACCATGAGAAAATCAAAAAATAAAATAAAATAGATAAATTTGAAGGACATGTTCCAGTATATTTTCTTTGTGTTTTTTATGCAGCTGAACATTGAAATAATTAAAATTAAAATTATATGTTGGGAAATATGTCACAAGGTTTTGTTAGGCTTTCTATGGTGTAGCTTAGAATAAAAAGTAGTTCCGGGATTTTTTTTTTTTTTTTTTTATGGAAGAGTTAGATCACTGTATGGGTACAAATAGCATCATTGTGTGAATTAAAAGCAGCTATAATTATAATGGTAAAATTCTCCTGATGTTATTGTAAGGTACTTATCCAGAATAAGATTAAATACCTCTAGTAGTAGTGGAAATTAATAAGATTAATATAGTAAGGAAACATAAAAACACAACTTACTATTTCTTTAGTTATATTTAATACTTAGACTAGTAAAATAATATTATTGGATAGAACAGAAAATCATAAAGTGTCATACAAGAAGAACACCACATTTTATTGATCTTCCAAATATTCTATGTATCAGTTTTCTTGGGATATAAGGTCATATTTTGAGAATTATAAAAAGGTTATGTGACTTTTAATATGGGACCTATTTTAGAGATCTTATTGATATCATTGTCCTCTCTCTATTTTTTATTAGACTTTATAAGAGAAATTTTATTCCCATCTCCCAATGCCATGGAAAGATGGGTTTCTCTAGATTTATTTTTAGCCTCTGCATACTGGGATTATTGTAACTGATTCTGATTTGTTTTGTCTTTTGCGTAACAGAATCTTATAGCTAACTTTGTAGAACAGTCCTCTAATTATACATAGCCTAATAACATACCTTTTCATGTACTGTTTCCCTTAGTTATTATTTTAATTTCTACTTTTAATTCTCATTTCATTTAATATTTTCTTTAATTACTCTTGCAAGCACTGTAATTTATAAATTAAGTACAATGCAAACAAATGAAATAGTGAAGAAACAATATAATAATAAAGAGAAAATCTATTAGCAGTGGTTACGATTGGAGAACTATTGACATTTTATTCTTTTTCTCCATTTCTTTGTAGTTACAAAAGTGCATATATTTTATTTTCAATATAAAAATATTTAAAAAGTTAACTACAATAAAGTTTTAAAATGAATTATTGACACATATTGAAGGAACTACCTTCTTACAGATAAAGATCCAACGTAGTGTTCTCTAAACTATTTGTTGTGCAACTTTGCTATTCAAACTTCAGTCCAAGGCATCACTAGGGGCTTTTAAGCAATGATTATATTGTGAGCAGTATCTATGACCTCACCACAGAACTACTGAGTCAGGACCTGCACTTTAATGAGATTCTAGGATCTTGTTTGCATCATTGAGTTTTAGAATCACTGTTGGAGAACACATCAAACAAAATGTCCTGTGTAAAAGAATAGTTCTGTAGTCCAATACTTTGGAACATGTTACATGTTATATCTTCTGCATCTGTGTAGTATATCTTAACTTTTTCAAATTTCTGAGGTTGCAAACAATGTATTTACAAAATCGAGGGGCTGGCCCCATGCCATAGGGGTTAAGTTTGTTGGGCTTCACTTTGGTGGCCCAGGTTCCCGGGTTTGGATCCCTGGCATGGACCTGCACTACTCATCAGCCATGCTGTGGTGGCTACTCACATACAAAATAAAGGAAGACTGGCACAGATGTTAGCTCAGGGCTAATCGTCCTCAAGCGAAAAAAGAGGAAGACCGGCAACAGATGTTAGCTAAGGGTGAATCTTCCTCAGCAAAAAAAAAAAAAAAAAAAAAATTGAACCTTGAATATTGCAAATATATTTGATACAGATGACTTTTTTCAAGTAAAAATTATTTAACACGCTAAAGAATAAATGTTCCATATAAAGTATTTGAAATCACTGGTCTAAGCCAAGAGAAAAATAAACAAATAGCAGAAAATCATTTTAGGTACAGAGGGTAGAGGAGGATTAAGAAGCAAGATTAGATCCATAATGAAATATATTTCTTCTATTTTCTATGCTAATTTGCTTATATATAGAAAAAATATTTTCACAATTCATTCAGTAATTCATTTATCAGATAAGTATTAAGTATCTATTTACCCAGATGTTAGATACTAGTACCTATAAGAATGTTAGTGAAGTAAGTAGCAATTCATAAAAATACTTTTATGTACGCTATCATATGAAAAGTATTATTATTAATAAGTTTTGTTTAAAAGGCTATGCAAAGGGCCGGCCCCATGGCTTAGCGGTTAAGTGCGCGCCCTCCACTACTGGCGCCTGGGTTCGGATCCCGGGGGTGCACTGACACACTGCTTCTCCGGCCATGCTGAGGCCGCGTCCCACATACAGCAACTAGAAGGATGTGCAACTATGACATACAACTATCTACTGGGGCTTTGGGGATACAAAAAAGAAGGAGGATTGGAAATAGATGTTAGCTCAGAGCTGGTCTTCCTCAGCGAAAAGAGGAGGATTGGCACGGATGTTAGCTCAGGGCTGATCTTCCTCACGAAAAAAAAAAAAAGGCTATGCAGAGATAAATATATTTACCATTAGTCTTTTAAAATTTGCATTATTAGCCTTGAAATTGGAAGTGTATTTTATAATACTGTTTTTGAAAATATTTTCTATATAATATACATTTTTAAACAAATTTCAGTGTGGTTTACATCGGAGTTTATACATTGCTAGTTCATGGAATAAGACAAGACTGCCAAGGCTGACACACTCAGTAAGCTCAGTCTTTAAAAGGTGTGATATACTTTCTATGTGTTGATGGATGAAATTTTAGACCTTATGTGCTTTTCTGCATAACATCCCAGTCTTAATGAAATCAAGTCCTGTCAATAACGCTTAGTGGAAAGATCTAGAAAAGAATTAATTGTTTAATTGTTTACTACTTTGACCTAGTCTTCATGCAAAGCTTGCATGAAATCCCTACTGCAATGCATAGAAATGCCAAAAGGAGAAAAACTGGCCAATTTTCTAAAGATTCTACTACTTTTATTATCTCTGGTAATATTTTCCAAACGTAACTCTATGCTGATGCTCTTACAGGGCTTTTATCGAGGCACTCTCCTTAGGATTTAAATACATACTCTGCTGTCAAACCTTTGTTAAAGGGATCTTGAAATGTATAAATCAGGCAGCAGCCCACTGGGGAACACCTTGCACCACTTTTGTAAGATTCCTGACCTGTTAAATCCAATTTATTTGTGGTCCTGGTGAAGAAAAGGCAAAGGATGATGTTGGAATCTTGGAAGATATTATCTCTCAGAATTCTTTTTAAGGTAATATTGGTTTATAACATTGTACAAATTTCAGGTGTACATCATTATATTTCACCTTCTACATAGACTACATCATGTTCCCCACCAAAATTCTAGTTGTCGTCTGGCACCATACACATGTGCCCCTTTTATCCTTTTGCCTTCCTCCCTCCCCACATCCCCTCTGGTAACCACCAATCTGTTCTCTGTATCTATGCATTTGTTTGTTTGTTTATTTTCCGCATGTGAGTGAAATTATAAAGTATTTGTCTTTCTCTGTCTGACTTATTTTGCCTAGCCTAATACCCTCAAGGTCCATCCATGTTGTCACAATAGCAAGAATTCAACTTTTTTATGGCTGAGTACTATTCCACTGTATATATATCCCACATCTTCTTTATCCATTCATCCATTGATGGGAACTTAGGTTCTTTCCAGGTCTTGGCTACTGTGAATAATGCTGCAATGAACATAGGGGTGTATATATTTTTGGCATTGATGTTTTCATATTCTTTGGATAAATACCCAGAAGTGGAATAGCTGGATCATATGGTCTCTGTTTTTAATTTTTTGAGGAATCTCCATACTGTTTTCCATTGTGGCTACACCAGTTTACATTCCCACCAGCAATTTATGAGGGTTCTCTTTTCTCCACTTCGTCTCCAACACTTCTTATTTTTTGTCTTTTTAATAATAGCCATTCTGATGGGCATGAGATGATATCTCATTGTGGTTTTGATTTGCATTTCCCTAATAATTAGTGATGTTGAACATCTTTTCATGGTGAGGAAGATTTGCCCTGAGCTGACACCTGTTGCCAATCTTCCTCTTTTTGCTTGAGGAAGACTATTGCTGTTCAAATCTATGCCAATATTCCTCTATTTTGTATGTGGGATGCCACCACAGCATGGCTTGATGAGTGGTATATAGGTCCATACCTACATATGGTCCTGGGATCTGAACCTGGGTACCATGGGCCACCAAAGAGGAGCATGTGAACTTAACCACTATGCCACTGGGCCAGCCCCTTCTGCCCATTTTTTGATCTGGTTGATTTTTTGTTCTTGAATTGTATGTGTTTTTTAATATATTTTGGATATTAACCACTTATCTGATATATGCAAATAACTTCTCCCAATCCGTAAGTTGTCTTTGTGTTTTGTTGATGGTTTCTTTCTCCAAGCAGAAGCTTTTTAGTTTGATGTAGTTCCATTTGTTTATTGTTTCTTTTGTTTCCCTTGCCTGAGGAGATGTTAAAAGAGATACAACTAAGATTGATGTCACTAAAATAATTAAATTTTGACATGATATTGAATTTGCTTCCATTTTTGCCAAAAATCTATATGTCACCAGACTTTCTATAATGATTGGGGTTTTAAAGTATTAATCTCAAATTCGATTCTGTTGCACTCTATTATATAGATACTAAATTAACAAAAATTTATCAGTGAAACCAATACAAACAATGCAAAGTGTTAAAATAAATTTTGCTTATACTTTGTTGCTTTTAACATACATTTATATTACAAATCTTGTTATAAAGTTACCAATATGGTTTTTGAAGAAAGACAACCTTTTATTGTGAGATAATATACTTTCTAATGCTCACGTTCTAAAATATCCTTCTTTTTTGAAACATTGTGAGAGAAATGGTGGTTTTGTTTGAGTTGCTGTATGTTTATTTTGAATTGTCTTACATTTGTTATCACTTACCATTAAAATGAGAAGTTGTTTTTGTAAGTTTACCGTTTAATAGAATCTTAAAGTACAGGAAACAATTCTCTAAAGTACCCATCATATTTCATGGATATGGGTTTTAAACTTAATGTTAACTTCACATTAAAACTCTTTCCTACAGGAAAAATACAAAAAACAAAACTAAATTTCAGGCAGTGTTTAAAAATACTTTTAAAAAATTCTGCATGAAAATTCGCACCATCTAACAGATTTTGCATGTGTCTGGTTTTTTTCAGTTTGACTTTTGTTTTATGATTCATTTTATTTCCTTTAAAGTTTTTGCAAATTATTCAGCATTCATTACAACCAAATCCTAAATCTTCCTTTAAATCTGATATATCAACTCATTTATTTAATTTAACCTTCATGTTATCAAATTTGGGATAATTTTGTTTTCTTTTAATATTGATTAATATTTGCCCTACCTCATGACTAGTAAAATCTAAAGTTGAATTACAGTCTCATTCTGACACTAATATTCACATTACTATTACTGATACTAAATCCTGTCATTTCACTATGTAATTGAACAGTATATTGTGATTAGACAACTTTAGGCCAATTGCTATAGATATTCTAAGCAGTGAGGAACTCCTCCTTTATTTAAGCCCACAACATTTTTAAGAGTGTGGTTTAAAGTTCAAGATAGATTGATTTATACTGCACATTGTTGGATATGAATTATGATGTGTTTAAAATAGTATTTCATAGATATATACATTATTGAATCAACCATATCAACTAATAAAGTGGGCCTAGATATTTTAAAAGAATAGTAAGTTAAGACTAATTTATAATTTATAAATTCAAAATAATTTGATAAAATTTAAATAATTTTGAGAGATATATCTATATTTTATTTACATTTCTGAACTTCTAATGATAGTAAGCAAAAGTAGAGTCTAAGCTTGATTTTCTAAGTTCAAAATAGATTCTTAAGTTAAAAACATATCATGACGTTTCCTTCTCTAAATCATCAAAATTGATGAAAATATATAATGTATTAAAAATTTCCCTTATTAAATTTTAAACATATGTTTATTAATAATAACTTTTTCTTTATATCCAGCACAGATATAAGTTCAAAATAGATTCTTAAGTTAAAAAAATATCATGACATTTCCTTCTCTAAATCATCAAAATTGATGAAAATATATAACATATTAAAAATTTCCCTTATTAAATTTTAAACATATGTTTATTAATAATAACTTTTTCTTTATATCCAGAACAGATATAACAAAGATTTTAACAAAAATTGTTACTGAATTTCCAGGAAAATCCTCAAGCAATATATGTTTCAAATAATTTTAATATAACTGCCTGTAAGTCATTGCTTTGTAAATAATTGCACAGAAACTATGAAACAATTAACCAGTAAAACCTCCTGGGGACGAAGAGTATTTGTTTAATAGAAATCAACAAAGTCTGCATTGCTAAGAAATGGAATCTGCCCTTTTTCAATTTGATTCAGCCTGAAAGTTGTTAATATCATTTCCCAGGACCTTCCAATCCCACTACAAAGAATCTTCCAATCCTTCCTTTAAAGAGGTATTTGCAAGATGGAGATACAGCAGAAAATGAGATAGAAGGCGAAAGCTTAGAGGTACAGCTTGTCACAAATAAAGAGAAAACATTCCAAAATAATAATAAAATGACTATTAATTACTAATTATTTATTATACGCTAGCCACTCTTCTAATCACTTTACGTATTTAACTCATTTATATTTCCAACTAGCCTTAGAGTGTGGTCCGTACATTATTTCTCTCTCTCTTTTTTTTTTACAGAGGATAAAATTGAGTAATATTATAAGCTGTATTGTGCTGATGTATATTTTTCCCAAATTTAAACATTTCTGAAAAATATATCTTAAAAATAATGATATGTTATATTCATGGAAGATTAAGTTATCCAAGGTTACGTGGATAGCACTTGAAGTTTCGTTTCAACCCCAGGCCATCAACCATTGTTCTCTTAACCACACTAAGCAAACACACACTGCCATTGTTTAGAAAGCAATGAAAGAAATGGTTTTGTGCTAAACATATTCATAGAAGACCATTTAAAATTTAGATTACTGATGAAAATAAATTGAACTATATTAGATGGTCAATGAGGACCCTGATTCTAGGAAAAAGCCACTCAAATGCACATTGATCTGGGAAAAAGACCTGTGGCAGAAAAATGAAACCAAAAAGGAAACTATTATCAGAACAAAGAAAATGTCCTTATTCATTCCTAAGTCTATCATTATTTTGTAGGGCAGAGGTATTCAAATTAATATTTTAGAGACACACTTAATTGAATGTATCTATGTATGCAAACGTGTTTATTTCTAAAAGCACATTAAGTATATTTCATAATGTGTATTGTGGTATATGATTTCTCAATGTATTCTTGTTAATTTTATGCATTTTTTTTTGCTGAGGAAGATTTGCCCTGAGCTAACATCTGTTGCCAGTCTTCCTCTTTTTGCATGTGAACTGCCATCACAACATGGCCACTGACAGATGAGTGTGTAGGTCCGTGGCCAGGAACTAAATCTGGGCTGCAGAAACAGAGTGGGCCAAACTTAACCACTAGGCCACCAGGGCGGGCCCAATTTTATGCGTTTTTAACAGAAGTACATTTAGGTACTTTAACAGAAAGACTATGGAGTTGGAAGATCCATAAATATAAATTCCAGCTATGAATCTGATATCAAGAATAAGAAGATCATGAAAACAGTCATATTTATTGAAAACTGTCCCAATAAGTTTTTCTACTGGTGTATTTCACATTATACTTATGCACCATAAGTAAATCCTTGCATTATTTAGGTAAACATCTTTTTGTTTTTTCTTTAAATCCAACATTGTATCACTAAATCTTTCTTAATATTGTTTCTTCATGCTCATAGCACTACCTATCTGTTCAGATTATTCTGCTTTCTATTTTCTTTTCTCCAATAAGTCTTTTCAAATTTAAGTTGCCAACCTTCACAATCTCCATGGTTACTTTTTTTCCTTACTCTCTACACCAAAACATTGCTTATTTATACAATGTTGTACGTTGTGTCTTCACTCAAACTATTGCTTAAGAATTCTTCAATCAACATCAATTCCTAAAATATGAGATTTGTGAAATGTCTTACCCAGTTGAAGCATGTTTATCTGGCATATGGTTATATGCAAAACATGATATAGATTTTCACAACAAACACTGAAACCAGCCATCACTGTTTGTCCAATGAGTTACATAATCTTTTTTTCTACTTGTCTATATGCCCTAATTCTTCCAACATTTACTATTTGAGAAAGTTATTAAACTCTCGATGCCTCTACTTATTAATCTGCCAAAGAGGATAAGTATAATATCTATTTCATATGTTTATAGTAAGAATTAACTAATTGAATATAGGTAAAATATTTAAAATATTGCCTGGCAAATAGTAAGTATGTAATTGTGGGATATTATTATTGTTATAATAACAGTTAATATTATTGATGATATTAATGATAAAAAGCAGCAAAAAATTAATGACAAAGAAGTAGCCACTTCTCAACTCATAGGTAGTAAATATCTCCATGGAAAATTGTACAATCAGAAATATTTGCTGAAGCTAATATATTAATGTGCTTTTAAAAATTATTGGAAATGAGATAGAAAAAATATCTAAACATAGCTGTGGTACCAACTCTCATTCATACATGTTTAAAACAATAATACATTTACATTAATTTATTTAAAATTCTTGATTGCAAACCTCAAATGAAAACTTGGCATTGCCTAATGGTTTTATTATTTGATATATCACATTCTGAAATAACTATTTCATCTCTATCCCTTTCCTCAATTCCCACACATCGTTTCCTCTCTCCATTGCCCACATATAGCAGATGCCCTTGCCTTATACTTTGTCAGGAAAATATAATCCATTTGAATGTATTTAATTCATCTTCCCAACACTCAATATGAAATTCTACCTGCACGCCTCCCATTGTTCTTCAATCTTTTTATACTATAAGAAATTTTACTTTCCTTGCCTAGGATAAGTCTCTTTTCGTAGTTTGGAGTCCAAAGTTATCTGCAATCCTAAGGGTGTCTCTTGCCTACATCATTAGTTTATCTTGTTATCATTCTCTCTGCATACAAGCTGATTCTAATATCTCACATCTTAAAACACACACCCTAACATTACTACTTCAAAATGGCTTAAATATCTGAATTATTTAGTAATGGTCCATAAAGTTGCATTGCTGGAAAACAATATTAAAGCTGACCAGCCCACGTTATATTCAATACCATCCCAGCCTTACTTCTTCCACCAATGAATGATTCATTTTTATGTTCCCCTTCAAAAAGCGTTGAATACATTGTTCCATTATCCCTATTAGGCTCCTAACCCTTTCAAAGGTTGGATCATAGAATTTCTCAAGACTGATTCCCAGGATAACTTCTTTCTGTGCTCTCGCTTTGGGGGTCTTATCCTATCTAATGGCTTTAGATACCTTGGATTTGCTTTTGTAGCCTATAATTATTCTTTGCGGTTCAGATTATTCAAAGTTCAAATACTTTTTAAATATGTTTCAGTCTCATGTTTCATAAATAGTTCAATTAAAATGCTCAGAATAGAATTCTTGATATTTTCCTCCCAACACCTAGCCATATCTCCTTTGTTTTCATCTCATTACAAGGCAACATCTTCTAGAAACGAACTTAAAAAACAAAGGGGGAGGTATTTTCCATATCCTCTCTTCTCCCTTTTCATCTCTACAGTATGTAATCTCTGTGCAGATCTACTTTTCTTCATTTCCATTGCCGCAACTCCGATTCACATTTTGTCTTTAATTGTTAAAGGACACGTATAGCTTTTATCATAATATCATGATAAAGGATCTCTCTTTTTTTTTGTTTTTTTTGTGAGGAAGATTAGCCCCTAGCTAACATCAATTGCCAATCCTCCTCTTTTTGCTGAGGAAGATCTGCCCTGAGCTAGCATCCGTGCCCATCTTCCTCTACTTTATATGGGACGCCACCACAGCATGGCTTGCAAGCAGTGCGTTTGTCCGCCCCAGGGATCCGAACCTGTGAACCCTGGGCTGCCAAAGCAGAGCGTGCTAACTTAACAGCTACGCCAACATGCTGGCCCCAAGATCTCTCTTTAAAGATATCTTTTTCTTCAGAATTTATTCTGCTGCAAAAGAAAATTTCAAAATTAAATACTTGAATACAATATTTGTATTATATATTCATTGTCTATAGTTATTTTTCTAAATGAAAGTCTTCATGAATGTAAAATATACTAAATGTTTTTATGGCATTAATGTCATCTCAACAATATACCTTTAAAACACATATCTGCAAAGAAGTAGCATTTTCCATTCTCTAGGAAAATACTCTTACTATGAAACTTTCTTCTTCTGTAAAATATAGATAAAAGCGTTTATTTTCCAAGATTATTATGAGCACTCAATGAGATGATGTATGTAAGAGTTTTAGTAAAAGGTTTGTCCATTAAAATTCATCTGTAAGTGTTCATTTTAATCACTTTCACTTGAGTTTTAAAAGATCTAATGTGATAATATTTTGTATAAAGTATCATTGTCACTGTTGATGTTATGATGGTGGTTTAAAATATTTTTACAGGTAATTGTAAAAACCCATTACATTTCACATTAGTCTATAAAATTGTTTAGTTTCCTCAATCGTCAAATTAATTTGTAATTGTAGCTTAGATATAGTCATTAGCAAATGTTCTATGGCAATAAATGATCCACAGACTATCTGACTGATTGATTTTACAATTCTTAGATTTATTTTTCCCTTGCCTTTGGTTGTTTATTGTTCAAAATTGCAAAGATCAAGCAGAACAAGGACAGGGTAGAAACCCATCACAGCGAGCTGAGGGCCAATTAAGCAGAATTTCTTTGAAGTCCCACTTTGAAGTTTCATGAGACAGAAAATAGGGAGAAAAATGAGTTGAGATATCAGAATATCTCTGAAGGAACTCTAGAGAAATGATAGTAATTTCATTAGTTCTAAGATGTGAAATGATGTTCTCATGTTGAGGCTATCTCTAACATATTGTCCTCAATGAATTTTATGTTTTTTGTATGCTGTTGTGCTGTAATCATAATATGTAGGACTTTGATGTATTTTTGGTATTACATTGCATGAACTTGAAAATTCTGACAAATATATTGAATGTTCTATCTCAGATCCTGCTGGGAAACGTCTTCACTGTGCAGTCAACTTTTTTCCATTGAAAAATTGTGCATAAAAAGACATATCTAATGAATTTTTTGTATGGAATTATTTATTGATGTATATGCCAAATACAAACAATTATATTTGCTTAAATAATAACTATCTATTTAGATATAAAGAGATTCAAACTATTTTTTTTTCCTAATATAGATCTGGGGATGAAATGAAGTATTTAAAATAGCGTAGATTACCAATTCTTTTACTTCTTATTATTGGAAGTGATTTATTTTGTAAAAAATAAAACTCATAAATAGTAGAATATTTACAATGTTTCAATATAAGAACTCCTGTTTAGCAAAAATATATTTGAAAGAGCTAAACTTAAAGATAAGCTATGTGTTTTTCTATCACAAACAGACAATAGCTCGAAATTTTCTTACCATCTCGGTGATGGCAAATTGTTGTAAATATACTGCCTTGTAGATACTTTGTGACCATCTAATGAATGAAAAGTTACTGATTTATGTTTTTATAAACTTTCTTCTGGAATAATTGCAGATTTAGGGAAAAATGAGATAGTATAGAAAGCAATCATGTATCCTTCCTCCAACTTCCCTTAACGATAGCATTTTATAATCATGGTATATTTTTCCAAACTAAGACATTAAACTTAATATGGTTAACTAAACAATAAACACTATTTGCATTTTGACAATTTTTTCATTAATGTCCTGTGTGTGTTCCAGATTCCAGTGCAGAATATCACACTGCTTTTAGTCATGTACGTATGATATCTATACCTATGTCTATGTCTATGTCTATGTCTATGTCTATGTCTATGTCTATGTCTATGTCTATGTCTATGTCTATGTCTATGTCTATCTATATCTACATCTATATCTATCTACAACTATCTACTTTGCCTAAAGTTTAATTTTTGTGTAGTGTGCCAATTCAAGAAATTAGACTCTTTCTTCTAAGTTGTCGAATTTATGGGTTTACAGTAGTTCCCAGAATAGCTATTATTCTTCAATATCCTTGGGATCAGTGGGAATGCCCCTTGTTCTATTCAGGATATAGAGAATGTATTAATTTCCTGTGTTGCTATAACAGTTTACCACAAACTTGGTGACTTAAAATAATGGAAATGTATTCTCTTACAGTTCTCGAGGATGAAAGTGTGAAATTGTAGCACTGGGCCAAAAATCACAGTGTCAGCAGGGCTATACTCCCTCTGAAGGCTCTAAAGGAGAATTCATTCAGTGCCTTTTTGGCTTCTGGTGGCTACTCCCATTCCTTGACCATGTTCAGAATACTCTATGTCTTCCAAAAGGGTCATAGTGCCTTCTCTTTTGTCTGTGTCAAATTTGCCTCTTATAAAGATACATGTGATTACAGTTAGGGCCCATCCTTATAATCCAGGATACTCTCACCATTTCAAGACTCCTAAATTAATCACATTAGCAAAGATTCTGTTTCTATATAAAGTAATATTCATGAATTCCAGAAATTAGGATGTGGCTATCTTTTGTGGGGCCATTTTTCAGCCTATCACAGATAGGCTCATTTTTTTCTTTGTTGACTTGATTAAAGGTTTATCAATTCTATTTCGTTTATCAAAGAACCATCCTTTGAATTCATTGATTTTCTTTATTATTGTAGTTTTAGATTTATTGATTTTTGTGTTAATTTCAATGATTTCCTTTCTTCTACTTACTTTGGGTTTGTTTTTCTTTCTCTTGTTTCTCCAGGTAAAAGCATAGGGTATTGATTTTATCTTTCTTTTTTTCTTAATATAAACATTTAATGCTATAAGTTTTTCACTAGGTACTGCTTTAGTTTCGGACCACAGATTTTGATATTTTATTTTATTTATTTATTTTTTTGCGAGGAAGATCAGCCCTGTGCTAACATCTGCCAATCCTCTTCTTTTTTTGCTGAGGAAGACTGGGCTAACCTCCATGCCCATCTTCCTCCACTTTGTATGGGACGCCGCCACAGCATGGCTTGTCAAGCGGTGTGTCCGTGCGCACCTAGGATCCGAACCAGCCAACCCCGGGCCGCCACAGCGGAGCACGCGCACTAAGCCGTTTGTGCCAATGGGCCAGCCCCGATATTTTATTTTTATTTAGTTTAAAATATCTTTTAAAAATTTCTCTTGGCCCTCTGTGTTATTTAGAAGTGTCTTTAATTTCTAAATATTTAGAGATTTCCAGATGTCTTTCTGTTATTTATTTCCAACATATTTTCCTTTTGATCTTAGAGAACACTCCATAGGATTTCAATACTTGTATTTGTATTAAGGTTTATTTAATGGTACCAAATATGATCCATCTTGGTAAATGGTCAATGTCCACTTGAGAAGAATGTGTATTCTTCTTATTGGGTGGAATGTTCTAAAATGTCAACTAGATCAAGTTGGTTTGTCAGGCTATGTTCAATTATTACTTATTTTCTGCTTGTGTAGTCTATTAATTACTGAGAGAGGAGTGAAATCTTCAATTATAATTGTGGATGTGTCTATTTCTTCTTTCAGATCTATCATTTTTGGCCTCATGTATTTTGAAGCTCTGTTGTTAGATACATACACATTTAGGTGTGGTATATCTTCTTAGAAAATTGATCCATATACAATTATCTAGTGCCACTCTTTGTCCCTCATAAGTTTCCTTGTTTTGAAATCTACTTCATCTGAAATTAATATAGCTAGGTTAGCTGTATTTTGAGTTAGTCTTTACACAGTACGTCTTTTTTCATCCTTTTCAACTTGTTTATATCTTTATATTTAAACTGGGATATTTTTACTCAGCATATAGCTCAGTTGTTCTTTTTTTAAAAATTCAATTTAACAATCCATCTCTTTAACAATTGTGTTTAGACCATTCTCATTTAAACCGATTATAGATAAATTTGGATTAAAATCTATCATCTTTCTAGCTGTATTCTATTTGTTTCATTTGCTATTTGTTTATTTTTCCCACTTTTTCAGTCTTCTCTGATGACTGAATTTTATGGCTTCAGCATAAATTTTAATTCAGTATTTTATGACTATAGTTTTTACCTCACCTCTATTTTTGTAGTATTTGTTTATCTTTTCTTGTTTGCTTGACTTTTCTACTGGTTTTGCTAGGGTTTACAATATATATTTATAAATAACATGAGGTTGTATTAATATACTTGTATACCACTCACTTGTAGTATATGACCTTATATTCTCAATATATTCGTCCTATTCCATATTTTATTGTTGTCATACATTTTACTTTTATGCATGTATATTGCTATATATGCGTACATACATATGGGTATTACCACTTTTGCTTTAAAGAGTTGATTGTCATTTATTCTGCAGCTGATTCTCTCCATTTCTTTGTGTAGATACAAGTTTCTGATTATATTTCTTCTTCTTGAAGAACTTCCTTTAACATTTTCTATAAAGGAGTTCAGCTGACAATAATTCCTTCATGTTTTGTTTGTCTGAGTAAGTCTTTTTATTTCCAGGAATATGGAAGGATATTTTCACTGGTATTGAATTTGGGGTTGAAAAAGTCTTCTTTGAGCACATTAAAGATTTCATTCATCTTCTTTTTTGCATGTTTTTTGATGATAAGTCTGCTGTATTTTTTATCATTGTTTCTCTGAAGTTAGAATGTCTTTTTCTCTGGCTGTCTGCAAGATTTTCTCTTAGTCTTTGCTAGTTTGACTATTTTATGCTTAGGTGTATTTATGTGTGTTTGTGTGTGTGTGCACATGTGTGTGCAAGTGAGCGAGTTGTGTTTTTGGTATTTATTCAGTTTGGTACCATCTGACCTTCTTAGAACAACAGTTTGCTGTCTGTCATTACTTTTGGAAACACCAGCCATTATTTCTTCAAACATTTCTTCTTCAGGGATTTCAATTATGCATATATTAGAGAATTTGATATTGTGCCTCAGATCTTGGATTTTTTATTCTGTTGTGTTTTTTCACTCTTTTTTCTCTCTGCATTTATTTTGAGGTAATTTAATCACCCTATCTTCAAGATCACTGATTCTTTCCTCAGCTGTTCTGAGTGGACTGATGAACTCATTAAAGACTTTCTTCATCTCCATCCATTGTTTTGAATCTATTATTTCCAATTGATTCCTTTTTATAGTTGCCATTTCACTGCTGAAATTACCTATTTCTTCTTGCCTGTCATGTACCTTTTTCGTTAGAGGCTTTGTGATATTAGTCATAGTTATTTTAAATACTCTTTCCATTCTACATTGTGTCATGTCTGAACCTACCTCTCATGATTGCTTTTTGATGTATTTTTGTATGCCTCGCAATTTTTCAGTTGTTGTTAATTAGGAGACATGTTGTATAAGACAGTATCTATTGAGATAAATATACTCATGCTTATCCAAAAAATTTTTTATAAGAGTGTTTTCTTTGTTGTTTTGGTCCTAGGTATATCGTAATTTTCTTTGTTATTTTATGTATGTATGTATGTTTCTGAAGTATTTTTAGTTCCCAAATTATGCTATTTTGCCTATCTTTATTGTTATTAAGTTATTCGGTTTTTGCATTATGGCTAAAGAAGAAGGCACAAATGATTTTATTATTTGGCATTTTCTGAGACTTCTTTTGGTGGAAGAGATCATGGTCAATTTTTATTTTAGGTGTGCTTGAAAGGAATGACTATTTTCCAGAGTAATTATTATTCTATGAAGAAACTTCATACTGTTTACTAACTCTTAGTCACATCAGGATCTCTATCTATTTTTTTAACACATGCTAGGTTAATATCTTTAATACTCATAATTCATAGGTCTATTCTTGCACATTTTTAAAACACTCACATTATTTTTAAAACTGCCACTTCTGGAATATAAATGTGAAAGAGACAGTAAATTTTCCCTAAAAGACACAGTACATAGCAACTAACTAAAAATGTCTACCTAAATAACTGATATGTGTGTGTGTGTGCGTGTACAGATGTGTTTGTGTGTCTATGGAGGAGACATTGTGATTAGTCTAGCAATTTTATAAATAAGGAGGTCGGGAGATGGAACAAGTGTGTTACTGTAAATATCCCCTTCACCTTTTGTAGAGCAGGAGTCAAGCTACACTTTTTCAGAATTCCTCTCCTGTTTTTTTTAGGTTGATTACTTCTGTAATTGGAAGACAGAGGATAGAACATACAGATGAGCAGCATCATACACAGTAGCTTCTTAAACTATAAAGTAGAATTTGAAGGAAAAAAAGGATAATTTTTTTTAGCTTTGTGTACCTTAGATAAGTAAGCAAAAATAGGAAAACTAATTATTTGATTTCATTTATTCCTAATTGAACCATTATTTTTCTTTTTTTTATTTTTGGAGCATGCCATTCTGATTTATTACAGTGTGTTCTATCACAGATCATTGGTGTTTCAGTTACAATGATTTCTTTAGGTTTTGGTACTGTTTGCAAACGCACATCAGTTACCACCCTCACCCTTCATATCCTAAATCTTCAGTGCCTGATCCCATCTTAATCCAATCTTTGTTTTTGCTTCTCTGCTGGATCAGATAACATAAATGGATTTCTTAGAACACCCTTTACATTTTACGATACCTTGTTTTCTAAGATTGCAGTAATCGAAGGGTAGAATGAAGAACAAAATCAGTAAAAAAAAAAAAAAAAATGCATCAATCCCTTTTTTAGTCAATGATAAATGTGACAGGAAGACTACAGAACAGCCAGGAGCCAAAGTTGTATCAGCATCTATGCAGCAGCAGCAGCATCTTCTGGACAAAAAGAAAAAATGTGAAATGACAGCAATGAGGCTGTAATTAGCAGAAAACAGTCACTTGCTAATAAAACTCCATTTCTTTTCAGGTCATTATTAGAAATGTAAATAAAACTGAAAATAGAAAGTAGATAAGCTATAATGAGTGTTTAATAATCTCTAACAATCTTTCACTTAAATTTAGTACTCTTAGAATGATTTGACATTCCTAATTTTTAACGAAGGGGATTATCTTAGATAATTATGAGATAAATAATTAGATCTTCTGTTAAAAATCGTTATGTGCACTTTTGGTTTTAACATTCACATCATGACAATTATACCATCTTTTTCAGCTGGCGTTTAATCTTGCCAAGTAAAACTAAATGTTGTAAAATAACGCTGTAATCAACCATGTGCAATAAACAATATGTGTAATAGTTATTTTTAAATCTAATGAGTTGGCATTTGTTTTCTTATTAATAGCTTTCTTCCTAATACAATAGTTAAATTGAGATATATAATAAATTTAATCCCCATGTTTTGGCTTTAAGAATTTGAAATAAAGCTCTTATTTTTACCACTTAAAGGTATTGATAGAATCTTGTGTATAATAAAAAGAGTTGGAAAGGTAGAGAAACCAGTAATTACACTTGAATGAGGGTCCCCTCTCCACCACTTCAGGTGGAAAGGATACAAGAGGGTACTTAGTTTGGGCCTATATAGCACACAGTAGCACCCAATAATTGCACCACAGGGTTACTAGTACTAGAATCAGATCTTAACTGGAGACAATTTTATAAATTCATATGTAAGAACAAAATAAGCAGTCTGCTCAAGTCCTGCTTTCTTTTTTAATTTTTAATTTTGTTTATTTTATTTATTTATTTAATTTGTAAAGCTTCATTTTTTTTTAATTAATTTATTTATTTCCCCCCCAAAGCCCCAGTAGATAGTTGTACGTCACAGCTGCACATCCTTCTAGTTGCTGTATGTGGGACGCAGCCTCAACATGGCTGGAGAAGCGGTGCGTCAGTGCGCCCCCGGGATCCGAACCCGGGCCGCCAGCAGCGGAGCGTGCGCACTTAACCGCTAAGCCATGGGGCCAGCCCAAGTCCTGCTTTCTTTGACCAAATATGCTCCCTCTTTATTTATGCGAAGTCCATCTGTGTGTAGAATTCTGAATCTTTTGTAGTTTATGTGGAAAGACCAATACATGGCAATAGTACTGAGCAATGTTGAGTTTACTGTATGATTTTGAAGAAGACTTGAAGTCACTAAAATAGGTTGCATCACATGCCCCCAGAAAATGATTTTAAAGTTGTATTAGCATTAGATATCTTAATTATCTTCTGCCTTGAGCACCGCAGCAAACTGCCTGCTCATCTTCCAAAAACTTCACATTCTCTCTTGTGTTGCTCAAAGTCCCTTCTTTCTCTCTTTGGGCTAGCAATCAAGTTCTAGAGTTTGAGATCCTTAAAATATTTTCTCTATAAAGGCCAGTCTCTAGTTCAAGAAATTCTTATACCAGCTGCTTAGAGAATTAAGGCGTCTCCACTTGATTATATACATTAATTCCCAGCCTCTCTAAATACACACACACACACACACACACACACACATGCGCTCACACTTCACAATCTTTTCCTATTTTCTGCTTCAAGGGATCTCTTCATTTAGAGGTCCTAGAAATTAATTTTTTTGAAAACAGATAATTTTCCAGGTGCTTACATATTAAATATTGCTGAGCTCCACATGTGAGAGGATTAGATTATTCCTGGATCAAAGCCTGAACGGTATTAAATTAAAAAATGATTTTAAAAGTCCATATGAAAAATGCAAATCTGTGTATTTCCTTAGCATAGTTTATGTTATGTTACATGATGAGATTTTATATTTCAAATGTAATTAGTATTTCCAGGCACTACAAGCCAGGGAATAAAAATAAGATTTTTTTCTGTATATATCTCTGAGCTTGTACTGGGCTAACCTTTGTGGGAATACACCTCAAAAAAGTTTTGCGATGTGATGATTTTCTTGGAGCTTCCTGTGTAACATAACAACGTTAAGTTTTAGGCAAGATCACTTTCCAGATAGAAATCTCTAAAGGGACAGAGATAGGATAGAGGGGGATTATTTTACCTTTACTACAGCCACTCCCTGAGGCCTGCATATTGCATATTTGCAAGTGTGTGATTTATTACAACTTCTAGTCTCTAGCTATATTCTCTACATTTTATCTAAATGAATCTGTAGATCTCTCCTTTCTCCTTCGCAGGTTGGCAATGACCTTCTCTTTCTTGGAACAACTCACTTCAATTAGGCGATGGGGACGAAAGCCTAGCTATGAGGAACTTTAATAAAAAAGCACCTTCATATACACTAACGTCTTCTTCCCATAATATGTGAACGTTCTCCCAGATGGGAAGGATCGAGGGTAAGATATTGTGCAGAAGAGCCTCAGATTGGACCTGGTAGAACTGCTTGATAGAGTCCACAGCATAACTCAGAATTCTCTAAAGTGTCTCTAAGCATTCCAGGAGTGAATTATTTTCTCCTCAGACCACACAAAGGACTTCAATGGGGGTTGATGTTGATAGTTTTGGGTGTTGAGGGAAGAATGTTGCCTAACTGATTTTGTCTGGATAAACCAGTCTGTAAAAGTTAAAATATTGAAATCTATTTAAAATATATTCTAGTCCAGTGGTAATCCCATTTTCTCTCTCTAGAGGATCTTCTCACATTTGCCTAGAAAAAAGCAGGACTAAGTGATATCAGATAAATTCACAGTGGGTCTATGTACCATAGAGCAAATGGAATGTTCATTATATGTTCCAAATAATGATGACTGAGTTTAATACCGTTGTTCAAGAAGTTATCAAGCCTTAGAATAGTATGAAGTAGAAACAACGGAAACTGAGACCATTACATTAGAAATTATAAATTTTAGTCTTAAAAAGAGTTTGGAGGCAAGAAAACTCCAGCTATTCATGTGGGTCTTTGCCTGAAGCTGAAGGAGAATCAAACCAATTGGTTCTTTGCCTTGTTCGTAGTAAGATATCCTTGGAGGGAATGCCAAAGCATGATGTAAGACTGTTCCTAAAGTGAAGTAGCTTTCCACTTAACCATGAAATGAAAGAAACAAGAGTGTTCTCCACTAAGTAATAAGTAATTCTTTTCAGTAACACTTTCAAAGTCAAATCTAAACTACATCATTCATCAGAGCCAGGCAGGTGTCTAGTTCCATCTCTCTGACTCTCAGCCTCTGTCTCTGTGTGCGTGTGTCTACCAGGGGAAGTAGATATAAGTATCTTGGGTAGTAGCAGTAGGGAGAACTTTTAAGAATTCATAGGAACAAGAGAGTAGAATTTACAAAGTTTTTCATTCTGTGGTTGAAGGTCTTTACAACATCACAGGAGATTTTGGCAAGAAACTCTGCACACACAAACCCACATACACTCCATATAGGCACAACTAGACAATGCAACTTACAAAAGCACATATTATTTGGCTCCAAGAGACAATTCAAATGCAATAAAGCAAATGTTACTAGAGTGAAAATGAAAATTTTTCTTTTCTTTTCTCAACAATGATGTGTTGAACAGAAATCATAAAATATTACAGGTAAAAAATATTAGGATCTTTTTTAGAGATCATCTAAATCTTTAATGCTCTTTAGAAACCCTCTAATTTAATCTCCTTACTGGCATATTAAACTGCTGTATAATATCCTTGAATGTTGTTTATTTAATCTATGCCTGAATTCTTCCACTTTTGAGGACTAATTTGTTTGTGAGACATCTTATTTCATTTTGGGGTATAGCTTCATTTTAGAAAACATCTCCTTGTAATGATCCTAGAATTCTACTTCTTAGCCCAAATCTTGCTTCTGAAGCTACAAATTATGTGCATATGGCTTTCTCATAAAACTCTTCAAACATTAGAAGATGGAGATATTTGCCCTTTGATTCTTCACATTGTCAAATTTTGAGGTATAACCACTGCATCACTGGACCAGGCCCAAAAGTCAGTTCCTAATGTTTAAATCTCTAGGTTCAGGTAGAAGGTTCTGTGCACAATGCACACAAAATAATTCCACATTTGCTTACCACCATTAGTTAAGGAGGTGGTGTTCCTTATCAGTTATTTTTCCCCACTTAATAGAATCTTACCACTTCAGTATCTCCATGCTCATTTTTCTAATACAAGTTTTATTTCCAATGAGCCTAAAACATATTACCTATTTCATTTATATGCAAAGTATACTCAATATAATCTCATCCTCTCATGATGAATCATATTATACAGGTGAACATCAATTGCTCTACTAGGCTACACTACACAAGTTTTCCTAATTCCCCACACCGCTAGGCTATCAGTGGTCACTCTTGCTGCAGTGTATTTGGATCTAATTAACAAGTTTCTTATCCTAATTGGCTGCTTCTAATATTCTGAGGTCTGAAAATCATATAAGAAAGCTTTTCAGACTGTCCTTAAAATAGAGTAATAACCACTCATCTAAGGAAGCTAACAGTAAAGAACTCTTTCTATATTTTTAGTCTGAAGGCTTTGTGATACTTTTTCAATAGTTCGGCGCTCAGATAAATTTTACATTTTCTTTTGGTTTTGGAACTATGATGAAAACAGGATTGTGTTTAAATCCTGGATTCAACACTTTCTAGCTAAATGACATGGGCATTTTAAACCCTCAGAGAGTCTCAGAGTCCACTTAAAATAAATGAGAATGATAATACCTACATTTCAGAAATATTTCAAAAGTTAAATGAAGAAACACACAATGTTCTTAGCAAAGTGAATGGAAACTTCAAATACTCAACAAAATCCATTTACATTTTATATATTTTTCTACTTCATCTAAATTTATATCTATACATACATCTCTATTGAAGCCCACATAGTCATCTATGTCAACATTTCCATCTATTTTTTATGCCTATATGCATCTATAACGGTTTGCAATTGAGGATCATGCAGAGCAAAACAAACTCAGTAACTTCATTAAGCTCAGATCTAAACGTCATTAATTTGAAAAAGAGAGACCATAAAGTTAACTTGATGTCATTAGTGGAGACAAAAGATTAGTATACTTAAGGATAAGGAATGAATCAGTGAGATTTACTAAGAGAGGAGGGAATCAAAATGAATAAAATAATTTGCCTATGGACAGTTTATTACTGCCCATAATTTTCATTTGATTTTCTAGGCAATGTAATGTAATAAAGATATTCTCAATCATATCCTTAATTTTTGCCATGGAACCCTCGATATTTGTTGTATTTAGCATCTAATAATCATATCCAAATTTTGACCTAAATTTTGGAAGAACAGTGTTAGCTGTATATAGTAATTTCATAAAATTCTTTAAATGCACACATTAAAAACTTTCACAAATGTAATAAAAACGTTTTAATTTAAAAACAACCATTATAAAGTATTATATGCTGGTGCCCTAAATATGCCCTAAAAATTGATACTCACATTTTTTCCCTAAACAGGAACATAGAAAGTAATAAAAGGGCGTAAACGGTATCACAATAATTAATAATAGAAAAATCCAATGACTATGGATGGGGAATTCTAGATTTTTGGATGGCATACCAGTACAATTATCTGATACTGACTTGTCAAGGTGTAATAATCACTAAAGCAATGGAAATTATGAAGAATTTTCTTGCCCAGGTCACTATGTGCACTGGTTTTAGAGTTTTATGTCTATCATAAAACAAATAAATTTTGACATTTTTATATAGGATCTTTATGCAGTAGAATTTTAAATATACTTTTGAATTTTATCTAATGTAAATATGAATTTCAAGAATGAAAAAGACTTTATATGCTTTTATTTTTATTAGAGATGTATTTTTTCCCTACTTTTTCTAGGAAATGACCTGAATTTATACTTCAAGTTCTTTATTAATAATTGATAACTTAGAAACAGATCCTTGTAACTTTAAAATTAGCATGTATTCTGATATTTGTATAAAGCTAAAAGTAAGAGACAAAAATGTTATGGTTTAATTTTCTCGTTATCAGAGAAGACTCATGAAAAGAAAATCTTAAAGTCTTACTTTTCCAAAAATCTATACCCAGCATTTCATGAAAGACTGAGAAAACAATTGTAAAAACTGTGTAACTTTGTCTTGGATCAGAGAATTCTTGTACTAGAAAATAAAATACCTTTTCAGCAATAAATGAGTTATACAACTAGAAGATTGTTATTGGGTTGGCATTAGGCCAACACAAAACTTGAATTTAGGCTCACTTCCAACTATATATCCTTGGGAAAAAAACTTTCCCTCAAAGATCTTAAATTTCTCTATAAAAGTTATGGATTTAACTAGATCATCTATAAAATGTATGTCAATATGAAAAATGTAGTGCTGTATTTAGAATTAGAACTCAGTTCTCCAGAGCTCAGATTTACATTTAAATTGCCAGATGGCAAAATGTTTGTGTGCTTATGTGCTAATCATGACAAATGCCTTTCTTATAAGGAACATAATTTAAATAATTATAATTCTTCATTATTTTTCTATTTAATCATTTGACTGCCATATACAGAAGTAAGGCAATTCAAGTAGAATATGGAAACAAAGATTCTGTGTAATAACTAATTGTTAAACTTGTAGAAAGTGACACTGTGTACTTTTAGCCATGGAAAAAATCTAATTCTATTTTGGATGATATACTCTGCAGCCCACCTGGGCATCATATGACACTTTATTTCTCTATAAATTTCAGCATCTGAAAGGATATATTTGCAAATGCTCTCTTAAGTGATAATACAATGGTAGAAGAAGAAATAAAAATTATTGACTAATGCAAAAATACTAGGACAGATGGATTAAATTAACAAACTACAGATGCATCAAGGAGAAAACCAATAGCAAACTGTTGGTCTTAAACCTAATTTTTATGATAATTGAATCAAAATAAATAAAGTGTCTGGTTAATAGACAAAGATTAAAAGACTGGATAAAATAAAAGACCCAACCCAGTGCTGCTTACAGGAAACACACTGAAATAAATAAATAAGTAAATAAATAAAACACAGGGCCGGCCCTGTGGCTTAGCGGTTAAGTGCGTGCACTCCGCTACTGGCAGCAGGGTTCGGATCCCAGGCGCGCACTGACACAGCACTTCTCCCGCCATGCTGAGGCCGAGTCCCACATACAGCAACTAGAAGGATGGGCAACTATGACATACAACTATCTACTGGGACTTTGGGGGAAAAAAAGGAGGAGAATTGGCAATAGATGTTAGCTCAGGGCCGGTCTTCCTCAGCAAAAGGAGGAGGATTAGCACGGATGTTAGCTCAGGGCTGATCTTCCTCACAAAATAAATAAATAAATAAATAAATAAATAAAACACAAATAGGATGAAGAGAGAATATGGAGAAGATAAACAATGTAAAAACTAACCAAACAAAGATGGTTTAGCTTTATTAATACCAAGCAAACAGATTTTAAAGGGAAGGGTAATCAAAGTGAGATAAGTCAGAGGGAGAAGGTCAAATACCATATGATCTCCCTCATTAAGTAGTAGATAATAACAACAACAAACAAACACATAGAGACAGTGATTGGATTGGTGGTTACCAGAGGAGAAGTGGAGAGGGAGGAGGGCGAAAGGGATAATTCGGCACATGTGTGGTGAAGGGCTGTAATTAGTATTTGAGTAGTGAACATGATTTAATCTACGCAGAAATAGAAGTATAATGATGTACACCTGAAATTTATACAATGTTATAAACCAATGTTACTGCAATAAACAAAAAATTAAAAAAAATAAAGCAAAGGGTAATCAAGACTGAAATCTCTTAAAGACAACGTAACATATCTTCAAAATGTATAAACTTATTGACATAAGTGTAGAGCACTAGACTAGATCACAAAAACTATAAGAAATTTAATAGTAAGTATAACAGAAGGAATAAGCTAGAAACCATACAATAAACAAAACTAAGGCTATGTCTCCAAATAAGTTGGATAAACAGTTAAAAGACATAAAAAGGCAAAAACCCATATTACCAATATCAAGAATCTTTTTAAAGGAGATATCACTAAAACTCTACAGATATCCAAAGGATGATAATAGAAAAAGTTTATTCTAATTAATTTTAAACATTAACTAAAATTACAAACTCCCCAATAAACAAACTTTTCAAGCACTGTCAGAAATAGAGATAAAATATAGGCATAGAATTATGAATATTAAAAAACTTGAATCCATAATTTAAATAATATATACACAAAGAAATTCCTACGCACAGATGGTTTCACTATTAATTTTTTTCAAATACTTAAGAATTCATATCAACAATTCATAAAAAACTTTCAAAGAATATAAAAAGTGAGAATATTTCCAAGCTCATTTTATTAATCAAAAATAAACTCAAAAATTTAATGAGAATGTTACAAGAGAGGATAATTGCAAACTTATATTTCTCATAAACATACACCAGACAATTTTAAGTAACAATAGTAGCAGACAGAATCCAGCAATATATAAAAAGAATACTACATCATAACTAATTAAAGATCATTTATGGACTGCAAGGCTAATTTGACACTTAGAAATCACTGAATATAATTTACCACAGTAGCAGTACAAAGGAAAAATAATATAATAATTTATACTGATGCAGAAAAACCATCTGATATTATTCAACATTCATTCTAAGTTAAAGAAAAGAGGCAAGAAATTAAGAATTAAAGAGCTTTCTCTTCTGATGAAGAGCATGGTCAAAGATAATCTACATTGAATATAATATTCAATAGTGAAATATTGAATTATTTCCTACTGAGGTCAAGAACAAGCCAAGAATGGCCAATCTCACCACATACATTTAAAATTGTACTAGAGATCCTAGCAGTGCAATAGTATAAAGGCAGTGGTAAATATTTAAAAATAGGCTGTGATAAGTTAAAGATGCATATTGTAAATCTTCAAGCAACCATTAAAAATTAAACGAAGAAATGTAGCTGATAAACCATAAAGAGTTAAAGGGGGATTCCAAAAATGCTTAAGATCCAAAAGTATCCAGGAAAACAGGGAAAATATAGAACAAAGAACAAATGAGACAAATAACTAAGTGGTAGACTTAAACCTAATCATAATGATGACTACTTTATATATAGATGGTATAAACACTCAATAAAAGATAAAAAATGTCAGACCAGATCTTTTTTTAAAAGGTTTCATTCTATGTTATATTTTCAAAAAAACACGTCAAATATAAAGACATAAATTCAGAAAATAGAGCAAGAGAGAAGACTTGCCTAGTGATTTTATGAGTCTAGGATTTTTCTGGCCTTGTGGGAAGAAAAAAATTAGAAGATTCAATATTTTTAAGATGTAAATTTCTCCAAATTAATCTATAGATTCGAAGCAATATGTATCTAAGCAGATGAATCATAATTCAACTACTTTTTTGAAATGGCAAGAACTTACAAAAGACATATGTTAGACAAGACCATGCTGAATGAAAATATCAAAGTTGGAGAACTTACAATATCATATTTAAGGAAATACTATAAAGTCATTATAATCAAGATACTGCGACATTGGCATGAGGATAGACAAACATCACAATGGAATAGAAACAAATATCTAAACAGATCTACACATATATATCATTGGATTTATGACTAAGATGACATTTTACGTGGAAAATGATCTTATCAATAAACATTTAGATGTCTCTATGAAAATATTAATCTTGACCTTTATACCATATATCAAGCAAAATTAATTCAAAGTGGATCATAGGCCTAAATCTAAATTCTAAATTTGTAAAGATTCTAGGGAAAATCATAGGAGTATTCTATTTGTTCATGTTATAGATAACAATTTCTCAAACAGTACAGAAGCTAGAAACTAGCCATGAAAGAAGAAAAATATTAAATGAGACTTTATTAAAAGGAAGAGTTTTTTTCATCAAAACATTCATGAATAAATTGCATTGGCAAGCCAAAGACTGAAAGATATGTGAAATACACATACATACACTCAAATCACACATATTCACAATATAGAACTTCTAATATAGAATGTAGAGCTTCTAAAAATGATAACAAAAAATCGAGAAAAATACACAATTAAAAATGGCAAAACATTTAAGTAGTCACTTCAGGAAAAGAACATTGAAATAGCCAATAAGTATATAAAACTTGCTCAGTATCATTAATTAACAAGAACTCTAAATTAAACCCAGAACAAAATACTAGCATACAGCAATGACTAAACTTAAAATAATAATAAAACTAATATCAAGAATTTATGCAACTGAAACTTTTACACATTGCTGGTGGGAGAGTATGTTTGTTCAATCATTACATTCAACAAGCTTTTATAGTTTTCAGTTTAAAAGTCTTGCCTTTAGTATGCTTAATATATTCTTAAATATTTTGTTCTCTTTGATGCTATTGTAAATGGAAATTTTTTAAAATTTCACTTTCAGATTGTTTATTGCTGGTGTATAAAAATACAATTGATTTTTGTACATTGTTCTTGAATTTTCTCCATGAACTCGTATGTTAGATCTAGTAGGGTTTTGGCCCGGCCCTGTGGCTTAGCGGTGAAGTGCTCACGTTCCGCTACTGGAGGCCTGGGTTCGGATCCCAGGCGTGCTCCGACACACCGCTTGTCCAGCCATGCTGAGGCCACGTCCCACATACAGCAACTAGAAAGATGTACAACTATGACATACAACTATCTACTGGGGCTTTGGGGAAAAAAAAGGAGGAGGGTTGGCAATAGATGTTAGCTCAGAGCCGGTCTTCCTCAGCAAAAAGAGTAGGATTAGCATGGATGTTAGCTCAGGGCTGATCTTCCTCACAAAAACAAAACAAAAAAAGATCCAGTAGGGTTCTTTTTAGTGGATTTTTTAGGATTTTCTATATACTAGATCATGCCATCTTGAAGAAAGAGAGTTGACTTCTTCATTTCCAATGAGGATAACTATTATCTCTTTTGCTAGTCTAATGGCTCAGGCATCCACCTTGTGGTTTCTTCCTTAAACCATTGATTATTTAGGAACTTGTTCCTTAATTTCCATAAATTTGTGAATTTCCCAAATGATCTTCTCCTCTTGATTTCTAATTTATTTATGCTGTGTTTGGGGAAGATCCTTTGTATATTTTCACTTTTTTATTCATCAAGATTTGTCTCATGGCTTAAAATATGGCCTATCCTAGGGAAGGCTTTATGTTCACGTGTATTCTGCTGTTGTTGGGAAGTGTGTTCTGTAGACACCTGTTACATCTAGGAGGTTCGTTATATTGTTCAATAGTGTATCTAGCAATGACTTATGTCCTCTTCATTTTTGACAGATAATTTTGCTGGATATGGAATTCTTGATAGACCGTCTGTTTTATTCAGTAATTTTAATATGTCATCTATTACTTTTGGCCTTCACTGTTTCATGGGTCATCTATTAATCTCATTGTGTTATCTTTTGAACCTGAAGAGTCATTTTTCTCTTGGTGTTCTCAAGAATGTCTCTTTATCTCTCCACAGTTTGAGTATGATGTGACTAGTTGAGGATGTCTTTGAATTAATCCTACTTGGACTTTGTTGAGCCTCTTGGATGTGTAGATTAGTATTTTTCATCAAATACTAAGCTCAAGCAGAGAATTCGCCCTTCCTCTGCCTTTTCCTTTTATTCGGGTTCCAACAGATTGGATGACGTCCACTGGCATTGGAGAGGCATTTACTCAACCTACTGATTCAGATGCTAATCTTTTCCAGAGACACCCTCACTGACACACTCAGAAATAACTTCCTGGGCATCTCTTAGCCCAGCCAAGTTAACACATAACATTAACTATGACAATAGGTATCTCCTCAAGTAAACTGTAAGCTCTTTTTGGCCAGGGTTGTGTTTATTGTCTTATACATACACCATGCAATTAAATATGTGCTGAATAAGTAAATGAGTTTGTCCATTAATAATACATATTTAATTCAGGAAAATATTGAAGATGAGCTCATTTTCAGTGAGTAAAATTTTCAATGGGTGCAAACAGTCTTTAGAAAAATTCCTTTCAGGTGGATTCAAAGAAATTTTCTGCTTATAATATGTTTTCCTTTTCATGCTGCTTATTAACTTGTTTCTTATGATAAAAGGTGGTAAATATGTTTGGTAGAAAAAAGATGACTTTATCATTATTGTTATTATGTTTTATTGTTATTATTTATGTTTTGTTGTATGAGAGGTTCCTTTCTTTTCAGTATCACATACTACCTACCAATGTCCTAGTAAGTTTAAATTTATTCAGTATTTCTCACCTTTATCCATTACTCTAATAAGTTCAAATAGCCGTAATAAATTTTTTGGTTATTAAAATGAATTTTTAATTTTAATTCTGTGGAAAAGACACGATTAAGTAACATCATATTTAAGATTAAGCATATTCTAATATATAGCATTAAACCTAAACAACATACAATAAAAAATACAAGGTCTGTAAAGAGGGATAATTGATGCTCACAGTGATAAAACTAAGGTATGGTCAGATCCTAAAAGAATGTCTTTTTGGAAAAAATAAGCAAAGACTGAAATAATGAACGTTTATCCTTATACTACCTCACATATGAGAGAAAAAGAGACTTGTACTTTTGGGTCTTCTTCTTCTACTTTACAAATAAGGGCTCCCTAAGTGTCCTGAATTCTAGTTTCTTTATCTATGAAATAAAGTAAAATCTATGAAATGATTATAATGTTAACATCAAAAGATTTATGTGAATATAAAAAAATTAATCTGAACATGCAACTACTACGATCACCATCAGAAACAAATATTATGATAATTTATTAATTCTTTGATTTTATTGCCTCATTTGCTCCTCAAACATACCTTATTATGTATGTCTTGTATTTTTGCTTGTATAAAGGATGAAGAACCTAAATTCTATTGAAATCTAACAAGCTGTTCTTGAACACGACTCTACCTTTTGAGCAAGGATTTGAATGCATGCAGTTTGAAGTCTTTACCCTTAACTACAATGTGTAATATATGTGAATATTCGTTAGTAGCCTGATCATTGGTACAATCTTTCTCACTTATCCTGAATAAACAGAAGCTTCAGCATACTTGTAAATATATAAATACAAAGCAGAGTCAGTAAGCACTTGTTTTGCTCCTAAAACCTGGTGAGGTTCAGCTGCAGTAACGCAAATTAATTTGAAGTGTTACTCTCACAGCATTCTGGCAACAAATATCTCTAAGTGAATGGAAAATTACAAGGGTTGGATTTATTCTATTTACCAAATGAAAACTACGATCTTGCCTTCTTCTTACTATAGAGAAATCCAATAAAAATACGTCATTCTGCAAATGCCAAGCATGGCTTTTTGGACAATTACAGTACTGACTCTTCCTTTCCTAACTGTACATTTGTGAGTTTTATGTACCGACCAATCAAGACTATTTGCTTCACTTAGAACTTCTACTGCCAAAAAAGCAATTTTTTATATAAATGGCTCCAATCTGGGAAGCCATCCAAAAGAAGCTGTTCAGGTGAATAACGGTGTGATTTACACACAGGTGCAAAACATAAACTTAGAAATAGTTTGAAAATGCTAACTAAAAACATGGAGTAGAATTGAGTTAACTAGACAGGCACATCACTTTCCTTCTGGTATTTTAAACACCCTAGAAATGTTCTATTTTTGTTTTATTATTATTATTTTTTAGATTTACAAGAATATATCTTCCTTTGAGGTTTGCTTATGCATTTGATTTTTAGGGAAATAGATATTTGTGTAATGACTCGTGGCCACACAGAATCTAATGGTAAAAAATACTAGTGGAGTGGAAAAGAGATCTTTCCTGCTTGACTGAAAAGAGAATCACTCCGAGGGGATGCATCCATATACCTGAAGATGTAATACAATTTTTTTGTACTTTCATCTTCTCAGTGCTTAATACAACCATGATATTTTTTATTTATATATATTTTTCATTTTTAGTAGTGTGCTACATAAAGCAACCATGTAAATCATCAACAAACTGAAATTAGAAAAAAAGAGACCATAGGTTGTGCAAGAAGTTCAAAATACATCTACCTACAATATTTCCCTGGGATCATTTTAGAAGTTAAAAAGAAATTACAAATCACTGAAACTAAAATAAAATAAAGGATTGAATCATAGTTTGTAAAATGGAGAGGTTTTATATGTTTATTTCCTTTGTCTTGGGCAGTCTGTTAAGTTCTGATTGGCTAACAGCTGCAACTGGGATTCGGGAGAAACATACAGATAATAAGAAAGCTGATAGGGCATCCAATGACTGGTATTTCAAGTGCCAGCACCAACAGGTACTAGAAATGGAAACTTGAGAGCTCTGAATCCAAATTTCCGTATTAGAAAATAATGCCTCCACTGAATGCCCTTCAAGTTTATTATAAGGGTATAATGATATAATAGTTATAAAATATTTTTTTATAAAAATGGATTTGTAAATGGGTTTTATAGGAATGAAAGGAAAAGCACTTTAAAATTACTTAATAAATGAATGTAATGATTTGCAAATTGTTATTAGCAAGCATCTTAGATACTCCAGGTACTGTAACATTTTTTAGATTCCTATGCAAGGGGTTTAGCAACAGTTGTTCTAACATGTTAAACAAAATGTGACATAATCTTTCCTAAATATGAGAACTAAAAGCACATTAAATGTATGCATTTTTGGTTCTGTGTAGTCACTGATATATTCCAAGTATTTCAAACAAACACTAAATAAGAAAATTTTGCACGATGTCAGCATACTTCAGGAAAAATATAGCCTTGTTATTTCTCTAATAAGTAGATGAATATTGACCATAATCAGTCTTTCCTGGAATATCGGGTGGATTGCTGGTTTTAAAGTTAGTGATGCTTGAATTTACATTTCATTTCTGGCACATATTAAAGTCTATGACCTTGGATAAGGCACATAAGTGTTTGTCTCCTTTTCTTCATTTATAATAGTATAAGAGGACATAGGAAATAGATATAAGAGAGAAGAAAATTAGAAGAGGGAAAGAGGAAGGTATTTTAGAAATAAATGAGTGAGCTAGAAATTAAAGTTACACAAACCGTAAGCCATTGGTTTATAAAACTTGTTGGATGACATCACTTTGTTGATATCTCTAGCTGATGATGGACCTCAAAGGAAAAGTTCTATGATGGAAATCACCATGTAAATTTATTTTTGTCCTCTTCTACAAATAATTTTTAATCTAATACTATTGTATACCTATTCACATTCCTGTGAATTATTCTGATAGAATCTGACTTTATTTTCCTGGCTTACTTGTAAATTAGTAGTTGTTGCAGTATAGATATGACTTTAATGCTTTATCTACATTTCTAATCCTGAAATTTGATCATTTCTCTCCAATAATTCTTGTGCATTGACCAAATATATTGTATTTGTAATACTTAGTTGCATAATCATCAGTGGGGCTTATAAGAAAGCACTGATTAAGTCACTGGAAAATAAAAATTATTTTAAGCAGATATTAGGTAAACACTGATTATAAAATAGGGGCCCTCGCACTATGAGTGATTGAGCAAACGTATGAGTGATGGCTTCCCAGGAAACATCTGGTAATCTTAGATAAAATATGTGGTGGTAAATGGAGGTATGTTTGTGTAGAGATGCTGGGAATTCAGCTGGGCCCAGAAGCAATTGAATGGAAAGAGGGAATGAACAGAATTAGGATGAATTGCTAGTTTTAGAAGTAGACACCTATATATTGGAAGCATCTGCTTTAGTGATCTATGGAAGTGGAGAAATGTGCATGGTTAAAGTCATTGTTTTTATAGGTATACACTATTTATATGATCATTTATTAACCTCTGATGGCAATATAATGGCCATCTTTATGATGTAAACATTGCATCATAAATGTCCATATACTCATTAATATAAAATATAAAACACAATTATCACAAAAGAAAATTTAAAAATTTAAAAAATATAAAAATGTATAATGTAAAGTGAAATTTCCCAGCAAAAGCACTGCTTCCAAAATAAGCACACAACCATGTTCATTAGATACTTCCACAACATGTCCTCTTATGTACACGTACACACGTGCACGCGAGGGCGTGTGATTTTCCAGCTAGTACTCTTACTACATGGGATTCCAATACTTAGAGATACAATTAATTAAACCAGTTAGCTATTAGGATTTATTATTATTATAAATCATGACACATTAATTATTAATTTAGAGTACCATCATATACATTTATCTGTGTGATTATATAGATATACATGTATTTATATAGGATACATTTTAATAGTGATATTGCTTTGTTAAAGTTTATGTGCATTCCATAAACAGGTATTGCCAAATTCCCCTTCAGGCATATGTTAGCAATTATAAATCCCATCAAGTCTGTTACAGTGTGTTTTCCCCTTATTATTGGTATTTCACAATGTATTTTTAATATTTTCTAAAATGATAATCAAACACTAACATAAAAATGAATGCTTTCATTTTAATGTCTCTATTTTTCATCACATTTTACTTCTTCACCCATATTTATTTGCCATTTTTCTCCTGCTATATTTTATATTCTTTGCACATATACTATTCTGCTATCTCTTTATTATTGATTTGTTAGCTATGAATACTATTTCTTTTTACTATGTACAGAAAATAATCTTGTAAATGTGACATGTACCTTTTTCTTTAACAGAGACTATTCTCCAGTGAGAGTTTGTAATCTAACAATTATTACTTAGTGTCATACAAGAAAAATTTCCCCAAGACAATATTCTTCTTCTTAATAGTGTTTTTTAGTAAGGTTTTTGATCTATAAGTAAGTTGGTTTTGTATAAAATTAAACTTGTTTAAATTGTTTAGACAATTGATCAAATTAATTAATTAATTACAGTTTATTACTACTCCCCCATCAGTAATTCAAAATGCTATATTTATCATATATTAAATTGATGTATCTCATAACATTGGTATTCCTTTAATATTTTTTGAAATGTCATTATGATTCTCATGATTCTTATTTCACAGGGTTTTATTAACTGTTCTTGCTTATTTATTTTCCCATTATTGCCAACTCATAAAAGTTGTAGTGAAATTTTCGTTAGAATTATCAGAGGCCATCCTCATTTCTTGCCAAATGGGACTCTCAAACATGATGGTTTACTTCACCAGAGCCAAGAATAAAGAGACTCTGTTAGCACAATGGATGTCATGATCTTCTGTAATCTAAGCACAGACATGGCATCCCTCAATGTTGATCTACTCTATTAGTTAGCAACAAGTTACTCAAGGAGAGAGGATTGCACTAGGCAATGAGTACAATTAGGTGGAAACCATTAGGGGCAACCTTAGAGTGTATGTACCACTTGCCAAAACCACATAGAAATATTGAAAAAAGGGAATCTGCAGACCAATGTCCCTCATGAACAGAGATGTAAATATCTTCAGCAATATATTAGCAAAGTGAATTCAGCCATATATAAACGTATAAAATATAATCTGACCAAATAGAGTTCATCCCAGAAACACAAAGATTGTTCAACATTCAAAAAACCAATGCTTGTAATTCACCACATTAGCAGATAAATAAGAAAAATTAATTGTGTGATCACCCCAATAGATGCAGAAAAAGTATTCAACTATATTTAGCACCTATCCATAATAAAAATCTCTCAGCAAAATAGGAATGTGTTTTCCTTGCCCTAACATAATAAATGATATCTACCAAAAATTTACTGCTAACATTTTACTTAATAATGAAAGACTGAATACTCCCCCACTGTTATGGACTGAATTGTGTTCCCCCAAAATTCATATGTTGAAATCTTAACCTCCAATGTGACTGTATTTGGAGATAGGGCCTTTAAGGAGGTAATTAACATTAATGGAGGTAATAAGAGTGGAGACCTAATTCAATATGACTGGTGTCCTTAAAAGAAGAGAGAGAGAAACACCAGTGATGTACAGGCACAGAGAAAAGGCCATATAAGGACATTAAGAGAAGGCAGCTGTCTGTGTGCCACAGAGAGATACCTCAGGAAAAATTAAACTGCCACCACTTTAATCTTTGACTCCCAGCCTCCAGAACGATGATAAAATGAATTTTGTGTTGTTTAAGCCTCCCAGTCTGTGGCATTTTGTCCTGTCAGCCCGAGCAGACCCACCAAGTTTGTGAAAAATGCAAAGCTGTCCTCTCTCACTAGTACTCTTAAAAATTATAATGTTAAGTCCTAGCCAGGGCAATAGAAAAACAATAGAAATAAATGAATAAACCTGTCTTTATTTGTACATAACATGATTTTTTTTATGTACAAAATCCCAAGGAATTTATAAGAAATTTCTTGATTTCAAAAGTGAGTTAGAGGGCCGGCCCGGAGGCTTAACGGTTAAGTGCGCCCGCTCCGCTACTGGCAGCCGGGGTTTGGATCCCGGGCGCCAACCAACGCACCGCTTCTCCAGCCATGCTGAGGCGGTGTCCCACATACAGCAACTAGAAGAATGTGCAACTATGACATACAACTATCTACTGGGGCTTTGGGGAAGAAAAAAAAAGGAGAAGGATTGGCAATAGATGTTAGCTCAGAGCCGGTCTTCCTCACCAAAAAGAGGAGGATTAGCACGGATGTTAGCTCAGGGCTGATCTCTGTCACACACACACACAAAAATATAAATAAATAAATAAATAAATAATAATAATATAATAAATAAATAATAAAATAATAATAATAAAAATATAAATAATAAATATAAATATAAAATATAAATATAAATAATAAAATAAAATAATTAAAAAAATAAATAAATAAATAAAAAGTTTAAAAAAAAGTGAGTTACAAATATTGTGTAATAAAAGATCAATTTACAAATGTCAATTGTAATATATCAGCAATGAGCACTGGTACTTGAAATTAAAAAAAAACTACAATAGCCCCAAAAGAAAATAAAATATTTGGCATAAATCTAACAAAATACTGAGAGAATAGCCATTTGCAAAAAACTGCAAAACTCTGATGAAAAGAATTAAAGGAGAACTAAATAAATAAAGAGATATACTATGTTCATTGCTTGAAAGATTCTATATTGTTATGATGTTAATTACCCCCAATTAGATGTAAAGATTCAATGTAATTCAAAATCCTAGCAAGATCTTTGTAGATATTTATAAGGTGGACTCAAAATTTATTCAGAAGAGAAAAGGAACTATAATACCCCCAAACAATTCTGAAAAAGAGGAACAAAGTTGGAAGACTCATGCTACTAGATTTTAATATTTACTGTAAAGCTATACTAATAAAGACAGTGTGGTATTGGTGAAAGGATGAATACATAGATCAGTGGAACAGAATAGAGATGCAAAATAACCCACACCAATAGAGTCACTTGATTCATCACAAAAATGCAAAGAAACTTTAGTCTCGTCAACTAATGGTGTTGGTACAATTGGTTATCCAAATCCAAAAAGTTTAATTTAGACCCTATCTCACACCTTATGCAAAAATTAATTCAAAGTAGATCATAAACCTTAATGTAAAATGTAAAACTATAAAATATCTTGAGAAAACATAAGAGAAAATGTGTGTGACCTTGGGTTTTGCAATGAGTTTCTGTATCTACTCATTATCATAATCTATGCTTACATAGGAGATTGGTTTTATTTGATAACATGATGGATGACTAACATGTTAACAACAACATAGATTATCTAGTTCTAATTAATTTAACCAGTACAAACTCTTTATTTGTTTTTAAAATTAGGTATATACACAATGTATAATCACCCTTTTGCACAATAATATCCATCCACAGGGTAATACATAAATTGCAGTATACTCATAAAATGGAATAGAATACAACAGTGATCATTCATGCACCAGACCTACATTATCTACACGGATAAATCTAACAATAGTAAAGTTTAACGAGGGGCCAGCCTAGTGTAGTGGTTAAGTTTGCAGCTCTGCTTTGGTGGCCTGGGGTTCACAGGTTCAGATCCCTGGTGCGGCCCTCTGCACTGCTTATAAAGCCATGTTGTTGTGGCATCCCACATACAAAATAGAGGAAGATTGGCACAGATGTTAGCTCAGGGTCAATCTTCCTCATCAAAAAATAAATAAGTTTAGTGAAAAAAGAGACTTGTACAAAGATAAAGTATTTCACTATTCATGTATTCAATATTGACAGAACGATTTTGTATAGATAGAAACATAAAGACAGAATATAAATGTCCTATACATATATGCCCTCCTAGAGGAACACATGTTTGTTCTAATTGAGGCAGTGGGTACACAAGTGGAGTCTCAGGTAAGACAGAGCACGCACGGTAGAATGTAAATATGGCCATAAGGCATTCCCTTCTATCCATCTGTGCCCTTTGGCAATATTCTTATATACTAGCTCTGAGGTTGGCCATGGGAAATACCATGGACAAGGGAAAATAGAAAACATAAGGCAAGCAGGGCGTTGAAAGGCATTTCTCTTGCTGCATTTGAAAGCTTTCTACTACCACGTCATCCCGCCTGGGCAAGCCTGTTTCATCAATCGGTGATGCCCTCTTGGTAGATGGTTGTCTTTCTGGTGGACAGCTGAGCGCCAATGCACAATTGAGCCTGGTTCCACATCACCAGAAAAATTTCTCAGCCAAGTCCAGATAAGCCACCGAATCATGAAGTAAATAATGGTTATTGTTTTAAGATATGAGATTTGGGGCAAAAAGTTTGGGGTCAAACAACTGTTATGCATGAAAAGCTGACTTATGGAACACAAAATAATAAATGTAATGAGCTAACGAAAGAATTCATGTTAGGTCTATTCTTATACACTGATTTAAATCAGGAAAATGATTGAAAATGAAGCTCTATGTTTAGAAATGAGATATAATAATATTTTATATCTAAATCTTTCATTGCATAGTCACATTTTAGTAATTTGTAAATAAGATTTTTAGGTTAAATCAAACTCATTTCTGTTTGTTACTATACATATCAAAATATTTTCACTGACCTATTAAATTGAGTGTATGACTTAGGTACTAAATCTACCTGTTTCTTAGTGATTCCAGCAAATACCAGAACTACATTTGTTATTAAATATTGTAACTATCAAGAATTTAATCTCATTTCTCATTCCATATAGAGAAATTAATCCAAATACACACTTTTTTTTTCCTGAGGAAGATTCATCTTGAGCTAACATCTGTGCCAATCTTCCTCTATTTTGCATGTTGATTGCTGCCACAATATGGCCCCCAATAAGTGGTGTAGGTCCGTGCCCAGGAACCGAACCCAGGCCGCCGAAGCGGAGCGCGCCAAACTTAACCACTAGGCCACGGGGCCGGTCCCCAAATACACAAGTTTTAAAGGATTATGCTTGAAAAAGTTAAATAAACCTATCCATAGAGACTTGAAACACAATTTAAGGTATAGCTTTAACATTGAAATTTTGTTTGATTACACCAAGAAGAATTACATTTAATCAAAAATATTTCAGCATTATAATCTATAATAAGGTAAATGGCAAAGAGTGATTTACATTAAAATCCTGTAGAATAAAAATAAATAATAAAATAAATAAAAAATGCCAATAGTGGTTCTTTATAGTTCACTGAAACAGTAATTTAATAGTTTTTCATATAGTTTACTTGTATTATTTGACTGATAGACCACTTAAAAATGCAAAATGACATATTTTCTATAGTAGTCCTCATAGACAATAGAGATCAAAATTAAAAATGCTTTTTAAAATGTGCATAAAGATATACACAAATATTTTCTCCTTTCTCATTATTCTTTATGAAGACAAGATTAAATGTTAAATTTCTGATTGTACTAACATTTTATTTTGAGATTTGTCTGTATTCCAATTTTCTTCTTTCTTTTCTCTCTTCCTTTTTTATTCTGCATTTTCTCACTGCCTATCTTCCCTTTCTTTTCCTTTCTCTCTCTCTCTCAATTTAAATTAATAGCTTCTAGATAATAGAAGCTATTTTTTTCTTTATCCCTAGAGATGGGCCATTAAATTATTTCTCAGAATTGCTGCTATTTTCTTAGTACTAAACTAATTAAATCATCAGTGATTATCCTTTTTTTCAATCAACAATGTATATTTCTGTGTCCAAAGGAATCTTACAGGTTGAATTTATAAATGACACACTTCTATTGTTTGGAGTAACTCAGGCTCCATTAGGGTTACAAGACATGTGTTCAGTTCTTAAGACTCATCTATAGTTTAGGATCTTTGGGTGTAGGTTTACAGAGTATGAAAGGGGAAGGCATGCCTGTAATGAAAATGGAATAAAAATAAGAAGGAATAAAAGGAGATGAGGCAGGCACTTAACTTGAGGAACTAAATTGCCTCTTGTGTTGCTAAGAATTGAAGCTGTAATTTCAGGTGAGGGTAAGCTGTTATCACAGCATGTTGCTCCAGGACCTTAACCACTTTCCTCATTCATTTATCTTTTACTGCCATTTAGTTGATCTAACCTACTATTTTTTATCTCTAGTAAGCCTTGTGATTTTTAAGATAAAAATAAAGTTAACATGCTTTCAGGTATGCTATCTATTCCCATTTCATCCTATCTCAGATATTCAATCTATAAACGCTGCAATTTTATTTGGTAGTAAAGAGATACAATTTTACTGTATCATCTTATGTTTTAAAGTTTACATGGATAATATTAAAAATCATCTAATTATAGGAAAATGGAAAATTTATACCTTGTAGTGAGAAATAAAAATACTATAAATTCCTATTAATTTACAAATTCTAACTATTCAAAGCATATGCATATCAATTTTATATAAAGAGGCTCCCAGTTAAGTAATACTTGGAGTTAATTCATTTTAATTCCATACTTTTGAAGATATTTACTATAACTATATTAAAATTTATAACTAAATAATCATAGTACAAACATAACCATATTGAACTGTACAGTTAAAATGAAAAAATGTACGACTTTACCAGTTATAAAATTTTCATGTTTCAACATATTAAAAAATTACAAAGAAATCAAAATCAGGATCTCAAAGAGATAGCTGCACTCCCATCTTCATTGCAGCTTTATTCACAATAGTGAAGATATGGGAACAATCTAAATGCACATTGACAGATAAATGTATTAGGAAAATGTGGTATATACATACAATGGAATATTATTCAGTCTTAACAAAAGAAGGAAATCCTACCATTTGTGACAACATGCATGGACCTGGAGGTCACTATGTTAAGTAAAATAACCCAGACACAGAGAGACAAATACTATACGACCTCACTTTTATGTGTAATCTAAAATAGTCAAACTCACAGAAGCAGAAAGTAGAAGGGTGGTTGCCAGGGACTGGGGGGAGGGAGAAATGGGGAGGTGATGGTCAAAGAGTACATTAGAGTTATGCAAGGTAGATAGGTCTGTAGATCTGCAATATAGCGTTTATAGTTAACAATATTTATTGTCTACTTAAAATTTGCTAAAAGGATAGATCTTAAGTAAGTGTTCTAACCATAGATAATAATAACAATAATGATAATAATAATCAAGGAGGCAGGGAGAAACTTTAGGAGATGATTGATATGTATATGACCTTGATGGTGTTGATGATTTCACAAATGTATATTTATCCTCAAACTCATTGAATTGCATACATTAAATATGTATAGCTTTTTACATGTCAATCGTACCTCAATAAAGTGGTTTAAAAAAATTAAATAATTGTGGTTGCTTTCATATTATCCACCTACTGCTGAATCTCACCATGTTTAGATCATCACACATACACACACACAAATAGTTTTACTCTAGCTGGAAGATAATTTATGGATTATACACATCTACTCCAGTTTAAAATGTAGAGAGAATTTGCCCGGACTCAGACGGACAGTAAGAGGATCAAAGAGAGTACACATATGGATACATTTTTTAGTATAAGAATAATAAATAGAAAATAAATCTAAAATAATAGACCACTATAAAATTTAGTGTAATAAAAATTAGTGACGTAAAGATACAGAGAAAGTTTCAGGGAATATATTTATTGCAAAAATTAGAAGAACATGTTAGAAAGGGTCTGTTTTGCAAGTTAAATGTATTCTGAAAAATAAAAAAACAGTGAACCATGAAAAAATAAAATGTTATAAAGTGACACTGACTAGATACAATTAATAATAAAATTTCCATCTTGCAAAAATTATACAGATAGATATAGATTGTTAATCTATAGACCAAATGAGAAATGCAGAGAAAAAGGAAAGATAAAGATGGTAAGATAGAGACAATGACAGACATAAATCTAAAGATAACTAGAACTCCAAAAGTAAAATAATACAAACGAAGCAGTAAAGATCTTGGTAAAATAAAACCAAAATTCCTAAATCACAAAACAAATTTAGAGGATTCAGATTCTTGGGGTGGGGAGGGAATCAAAGACATATATTGAACTTTAAAAAAATTCAAGGGCCAGCCCTGGTTGCCTAGTGGTTATGTTTGGTGTTGTCTGCTTCGGCAGCCCAGGTTCAGTTCCCAGCCGCCGACCTACACCACTCATCAGTGGCCATGCTGGGGGCAGCCCACATACAAAAAATAGAGGAAGACTGGCCACAGATGTTAGCTCTGGGAGAATTTTCCTCAAGCAAAAAGAGGAAGATTGGGGACAGATGTTATCTCAGGGTGAATCTTCCTCAGGGAAAAAAAAAATTCAAAAGTAAAAGAAATATCTAAGAATTCACCAACATATGGACTGAATTTTTATTGGTGAAATCTGCAAAGCAGATCACATGCCATTTATTATATTGTCTTCCGGATCTTGCAAACTATACATTCCTTTTAAAAAAATGGGACATTTTCCATTTCCACTATCATCAAACAGCTTGTAGCCAAAAATTTGTCTCAATGAGAATTAGAAAAGCAGATTAAACATGAACAACAAGAACAACAAACAAAAATCTTCTCCTTGAGGTTATATGAGATCTGCTGAGGCAGCCAGAACTTGAAGGACCAGATGTGAGGAAGATGGTTTGTTTACGTTAATCAAAGGCAACTTTCTGCACCTGCTTTTCCTACCGGAGTATCTGCTGATTCTTGGCTTGGGGCAAAAGTCCAAGAAGCCTGGTGAAAGGGTGTTAAAAAGAAATGAAAGTGCTGGCCCCTTGGCTTAGCGGTTAAGTATGCGCGCTCTGCTGCTGGCGGCCGGGGTTCGGATCCCGGGCGTGCACTGACGCACTGCTTCTCCAGCCGTGCTGAGGCCGCGTCCCACATACAGCAACTAGAAGGATGTGCAACTATGGCATACAACTATCTACTGGGGCTTTGGGGGAAAAAAAAGGAGGAGGATTGGCAATAGATGTTAGCTCAGAGCCGGTCTTCCTCAGCAAAAAGAGGACGATTAGCACGGATGTTCGCTCAGGGCTGATCTTCCTCACAAAAAAAAAAAAAAAAAAGGAAGAAGTGAAAGTGCTTTGGACCATCTCATGGACTTGGGGCCACAAAAATTGCATATTAGGGTTACAAAAGCAGTCAGGATATTAAGGAATAAAATTCCAGAGAGAAAGGAGGTACACAAACTTCCGCGATATGCTGTGGTTTTCCAATTATGAGTTTTAAATATCAGGGGTGATTTTTTGGCATCCTTATGGCACTGGGTAATGCAAAATCTGAGCTCTGCCTCAGTCAAGGATAAGCTATAAATACCATGCTAGGCTCCAAGTTGAGATGAGGGTTACATCCAAGGACTGGGATAAACCAGAAGATGACTAACATGTACTTAGTCTACAAATCTGCCCTGATTAGGTACAGATGCTGATTAATTTGAAGCAATCTATGCCCATGCTGGTTACCAGATGAGGTGAATCCTTCCTCTAGGGAGTAACAGTATCCATAGCTTCCACATTCTTTCATACAAAAATGTCTAGCATTCAATAAAAACTAACCAGCAGGTTTTTGTTTAATAGCAATTGATCAACTTACTAAAAATTGATAGAAATGCAAAGAACCAAAATGTAGTAGAAACAGTTTTCTCTGTAAGACCTAAACTACAAGATGCCAAGAATTACCATAAAGCTCCAATAGCTAAGACACTGTGGTATTGGTGTAAGACAAGACTATAGACCAAACAAATGATATATTAAATTCAAAACAGATCTACACATGTAAGGACACTTAATTTAACAAAATGACTTCACAGGACAGTAAGTAAGTTAAAACATTTTTAATAAATGGTGCTGGGTAAATAACCATAGAAAAACATAGTTACACAGTTAGTCCTGAAGAAGAACAAAAATACACAGATTGAAAACATAAATAGATATTACCCATACCTACCAAATGGCTAAATTGAAAAAGACAGATATTACATAATACTGAACATTGGTAAAGGTATAAAGCATCCGGAACCCTCTTACATAGTTGGTGAGGGTTTAAGTTGGAACACCTGCTTTAGAAAATTATTTGGCACTATCTTAAAAAAACTTAACATAGACATATTTCATGATTCATCTTCATATTTCTCTAAAATAAATGTGTACATATTTACCAACAAGACATGTACAAGTTTGTTTATAGCAGCATAATTCATAAGGGGCAAACATTAAAGCAACTTAAATATTTACTGATTGCAGTGCATTCATATTATGGAATCAAATCACAAACTGCAACTAGAAAGGATAGCAGGATGAATCTCAAAACAACAACAAGAACAACCTAATGTTGAAAGAAGCCAGGCACCAGGCACAGAAACGAACATGGAGTGTGATTCCATTTATATAAAGTTCCAAAACAGGAAAATTTAGATTTAGAAGTCAGAATATTGGTTATACTCAGATGCAGTAATGATTAGAATGGGCTTGAGGGAGGATTTGAATGTTGGTAATGCTGTGTTTCTTGATTAAGATGTGGTTTCAAAGATGAGTTCACTTTGGAAAAAATCATGAAGTGGTACATTTAAGATTTGATCAAAGTATTTTTTAAGTTGAAAAAAGTCTGCCAAAATTAGCCACATATTTCTTCTAGTGAAAGCTATTAGGAGTAACCTTTTAGTTTTTATTAATTTTTTCCATTTTGATAGTCTTGGAAATTTTTAAGATTTTCAACTAAGAGAATGAATTACTATTAATCTGAAACCAAAATTTTACTCTAAAAAAATTAAGAAACTAGAACATTAGAAACAAAAATTAAGTGGAGGGGAAAAAGAAGAATGGAGTAGGTATTGTTAAAGTGAAGTGACATGAATTTCATTGACCGTGTCTTGATAAATGGATATTCCCAGCTGTGAAATAAAGCTGGATATATCCCAAAATAATAATATCAGATAAACACATGCATACGCAGTTGTTTTTAAAACTATTTTCTCCGTGTTCTTGGGCTTAAGAGAAATGCGACCTACTATTATTTGGTAATATTGTCATTAGCAAAATACACATTTTTTTTTCAATTGAAGTAAAAGGTAATTGGTGAACTGAACCCAGATATAACTAAAAACAGAAAATGTCATGCAAATGTTCTATGGTTCCAAGTTAAAAATTTTTTTTTTTTGGTTGAATAAAAATAAGCTTTCAAAAGCAATGTGAGCAAGATGGGGTTGGAAATGAATGTGACTGGTTATTTGAAACATGAAAGCTACACAACATTTCTTTTCTCAGGCCAAAATTAAAACCACATACCTTTTGATATTATTTTCTTTTCCAACTCCAGTAGACTTGCAGGGTAGGAAAATTTGGAAGTACAACCTGGGAGAAAGAACAGGCTTAAACAGGCCTACGCCTACTATTCAGCCTAAGTCCATACTTTTGATAAAATACTTTTAGGCAATTAGGAGACATTAATTCATGTGTTATTCATTTAAATGTTTTCTGACTGTCCTTTGTAAACATTGATTTACATGTGAAAAATTAAGAAAATGTTCCATGTCAACCAATTTCAACATATAAATTGTGTCCCATAATTCTGTCTGTCCTTTTTCTGGATGTCAGTGTACCCCATCTGCCCTTTGGGTGCTTTTTGTGGAACATTTATTTTTGTTTCCATAAATCCTTTAAATACAAAGCCATTTAATCCAGTCATCTGAAGCATAACATATGCTTTTTCAGGGTTATCAAAATATCTTACTCTTCTTTTAAAGGATCTTAACTATGCAATTCCAGTTTTGGGCTTTCTTCCAAACAAGACTAAAATAGAATTGCAGTTGCACAATAAACAAGAGTTGCTAATTGCTAATTTTGCAGAATTTCTTATAAAAAAGGAATATCACTTCGAAATGTGTTTTGATGGAACTTGTTCCTCTCTATTCATCTTGTTTCTGATAACTCAGGACTATTTCTTCGCACTTGTGCATTTGAATTTTGCCTATGTTTTGAAAGACAAGTTTCTTTTGTTTAATTTTCTCTTGACTAAATGCATTTTTTGCCTTTCTATTCTAGAGTTAGAACGGTTGTAATTTTCAAACTTTGTAATTTATCTTCTCAACATTATGCTTACGTGTTTATCTTCAAGTAGAAACTGAGTAAGAATCTTAAAAATCATGATTAAAACAAATGGCTTTAACAATAGAGTTTATGCTTCCAGCTGTTTACCAGTATGTTCATGTTGCCCTCTGTTTTATTTAAATTCTGGACTCCCATGTGCTTAATTTTGAGATAAAAAGTTATCTTTAAGAATGCCTAACTACTAATGATTAAAATAAATCTCCCGTTAGGAGAACATGAACAGCTTCCAAGTTATTTTATCCAATTCTCCTATTATTAATTATGGTTTCTATATAGTAGATTATTTTCCCTTGTGATCACAAGAAAAGTTTGGAGAAATAAGAATATACATAAAACTAATTATATTAAGTTCATGGGAAGACATGATTATTAATAAGATCATTTGAACAGACTATGATACCTACTTTGATTAATTTTTTCTTAAGAACATTATGAAGTAATTGTATAGAATATATGTGGTAGCTGCTTAATATAAAATCTCCCAAAGAAATCCCTCCCACTAGCTTTCTCAGAATACAGAATTCTTTATAGGTTGGTGAACTACCAAGCTGTTAGTCAACTCAGAAAGTTTTTATATATATGGTTCTTTGCTTAGAACCACCTCCCTTCATCCCCTGATCTTTCTTTACTCATATTTTATGTCTAAGTTTATAAATCACTTTTAACAATCCTTGATTCATTAAACTAGGTAAAATTCCGTTGCTATATGTTTCCATAACTCCCTTTACTTTCTGTAGAGCATATCATACCTGCAATAATGTCTTAATTTTAGGCTCTTCCCAATGGACAGTAATCTTCTTTAGGTTATTAATTATTTATGTTTTCAGGAGCTAGAAACTGGGTTGTTACATCTATCTATCTATCTATCTATCTATCTATCTATCTATCTATATCATCTATCATTAATAGACAGATGATAGACAAATATACATATAGATAAATGCATTAAATGACAGACTAGTATTTTACATGAGCTATTGAGTGGTGGAGAGATTCGGGACAGCAAAACAAAAGGGAGAATGTTCATAACCAGGAATTTGTAACTCACATCAGATATAAATATTTGAAGGAACTAAACTTTAAGAGGAGGAAGCAAAATTCCAAGGCAACTCAGGCCAAAAGTGGCATGAGACATATTTGGATAAACCATGTTTTGGATTAAGAGATAAATTTCCATATGCAAGCCAAAAAAAGTACCACTGCTAGGAATGTGGGAGCCAAGGTCAGCTTGATCAGCTCCAGGAAACCATCAGCGGAGCTAGTTTTGTGAAAGTTGCATGACTAGTCCTTGTTTCTGTTCCAAGCCAGAGAAGCAAGGCCAGAGATTGGCTTATAATTTCTGTAAAGAAGAGAACATATTGGAGGTTGGAGTTGTCGGGACTGCCAATACTTCCTGCTGCCTTTAAGCGAAGTCTGTGGCATAGCTCCTGATTGTGCAAAACCCAGCCAGTATTTCCACTCAAGAGGCGATTTTCCTGATGCACGCCAAGTGCTAATACAAAACCATGAAGCGAGACAATGAAGTGCAGGTTGACATAAATATAAATAATTGTTATAAGTCATAAAGAGACTTTTAATAGAACAGTGAGAAATTATTTGGAAGCTAGAATAGGAAGAAAGGAGAGGATCTACCACACTTTAACATAGCCCATAACACAGATGGCGGATGAGAGAATACAAACAGCTTCCAATGGGAAGCCTGCCATGGAGACCAGGTTCTCAGGGAACAGTCAGATTTCAGTTAGGGGAGGTAGTAAGGGGAATGTTCAGAGAACAGATGATTTACATGAAGGGGTATTGCTAATGACAGCTGGTCAGTTAGAGACAGTACACAACAGAATGTCTTAGAGGATGGGAAAAGGTAGAGAATTAGGATAGATTAGTAAGTGTGCAGAATAGGATCCAAGTGATGAATACCTAGGGTATTAGGAATTCTAGTGCTGTTGGGGTGAATAGAATACTTTTCATGATGGCCTATTCCCTAGATCTTTTGGAGGAGTGATTTTGAAACGAGAAATGACTGGTGGGTTATACAAAAACTTTTCAAGGGGAACCTGGGTGTGGATAGTTTTAATGACCTCAATTTCACATGTTTATTCTTCTCTTAAAATCAGTCTGCATGAGATGGCTCTTGTAAGAAGATACAGATTTCCCATTCTCACTTTTCCTTTCAAAACTGTCATATTTCTGTTTTACAAAAGAAAGGCAAATCTCTCACCAATCCTTAATTTTATCATTATGCAGTGTCCTGGGATTAAAACAAAACAAACGTCAAAACCTTCCAAAACCTAGGATCCCTAACAAGAGGAGACTGAAATTGATATTGGTGCTATGATATTAAATAATTCTAAAGACCTCATAACAATTGCACTTTTAAGTCAAATTTCTATTCTTTGTTTTCTGCGTATTTGAAGAGGGAATCAAATCAATTGTCAGCTAACGGATCATTACAAATACTTGTAGATAAAAGAACACTATGATTTTTTGCTTGCAACTCACAAGTAATTCAAGTATCTGAGTCCTTATTTATATGAACTTATTTATATGAACAAAATTACTAAGCTTTTAGGGCTATAAAAATAGAATAAAAGTAGAGAATTGATGCTAAATACTGTCTTATTACAGCAACACATAAAATTTATTCAAATAAAAGAGTATTCATTACGAAAAATACAATCAATCTTAGCTCATTAAGAGATTGATTTTAAAAGCCCTTTTATGTTTAATAGCTATTTATCCAATTTTGAAGTATATTTATATTGTTTTAATCAATCATGTAATTATAAAGATCAAGCAATCCAGAAGAAAGTTTTTAGTAGTTAGATTCTTACTGGAACACCGACAACAAAATTTTTTTATATGTTTGATTTTGTTCAGAGAAGTATTATCATTTAAAGAATTTTAAGCATTTGATATGTCAATGTAGTATATAATCTTATGAAAAAACAGAATAGGAATAGATTTGGGGGAAATAGGAAACCATTTAAAGATTCTCACTTTTAAAAATATTTGTTCACACTAAATTTTAACTTTATTAGAAACATTTTGGTCATACACAAAGGTAGACGGAATAATATAATGAACCTACATACACCCATAACGCTTCTTCAACAACTATCCATATTCTGTAACTCCACTTCCTCTCCCTACTCATAGTGTTTCACAGAAAAATCACAGACATCATATTCTTTCACAGATAATTACCTCCGTGTGTGTTTCTAACATAATTTTTTCACATAAAAACAAATTATCAACAAAATAGATAATAATCCCTTAATGTTACCAAATGCCCATTTGATGTTCAACTTTCCAAAATATCTTGAAATTGTTTTTTAAAAATTGAGCTCTTTGAATCAGAATCCAAATAAAACCCAGAAAACCCATATCTTATGTGTGGTTGATATAGCCTACGTTTCATATAATATATAACCATTCACTTTTTTTTTTTAGTAGAATTACTTACATCCTGCTTATAGTTGAATGCATTTTGGTTTGTTTTTTAAATCATATATTTTACTTAATAATGGACCAATTTATTTGAATACCTAAACAGTGTCTCAAAATTAGTACGAAGAATGTAGAACACATGACATACTGTGACACCAATTCTGTTTCTACCATTATCTTTTCTCTGTTAATGATGCAACCCACTCTGTTGATGATGCAACCCACTCTGTTGCTCAAGGAAGAAACTTTAGAATTACCATGAGTGCTCACATAGTTCCCCTGAGGGCTCTGCTTCCTCTGAGGCCAACAGAAGAATTTTTATTTTGCACAATCCAGTGAACCATTTGATTAAAATGGGAGATACATTTTTAAGAATGCATAAACTTTTTCAAATAATATTTTTCTGTTGTCACATAAATTCTTCCCCACATCACCAAGTGATGATACGTTGCTCACAGTCTTACTCTCCATGTTGGTTTTTCATCATTCTAGAAGATTTAATATTTATAAGAACTAATTTTGAACCATTAATTTCATTCAGTTCCTTGACTTCAGACTCTTTCATGGAAGGTCAAATATTTACAGCTGTAGCCTTAGCCTAAATCTTGTTAAAACACTCACTGGCCTGCTATGAAAATCTTTAGTTCAAATAATGTAATCAGTAATAACTAGGTGTGCATTTTTAATAATTCTAGTTTTCTAATGTGCACACTTTTTCTGTGTTATTTGAATTTATTAAAATATGGTCTCATATTAACTTTTTTTCCCTAAAATCATTGGCTACCTTGGACCTCATTTTCTTTTTTTCCATTCCTATTTTTACTGTATGTTTTATTAAATAAAATATATGCTAAAGTTTTCCTAAAAAACATACAGGGAAAAATAACCACAGGGGCTTAAACAAGATAGAAGTTTATTTATTTATTACAAGGGCTGTCAAACTATAGTCAGAGGGCCAAATTCAGCCAGATACCTGTTTTGCACAGCCCAGGCCATGAGAGAGAAAATGTCTAAATAATAATAGACAATAATGAAAAATAGTAAAATCTATCATAGGCTAGCTCTTTTATACCTTTATTACCTCTTGTGAATAATTTCCACTATAAAGTCTCCATAATATTACTAAATTATGTATTTAATATGTGTGTATTTCTATATTATACCTTCTATTTATTTAAGAATTTAAAACTGGGACTGTCTTTTTTCCCTGAATCTCCAATTTCTAACTCAGTTTTTTTAATTTGTTTTTTGAGGTCATAGTGAAATAATATTATATAAAATTCAGCTATTTATTATTATATTTCAGTTTCTGTATAGTTTGCATTGTGTTCACCACCAATAGTCTAGTTTTCATCCATCACCATGCATATGTGTCTTCTTTTGCCCTCCCCCTACCCCCTACTTCTCTGGTAACCACCAATGTATTCTCCTTATCTATGTGTTCTAACTCTGTTTTTTGAAATTTGGCTGATAGTAGACAGATATTTGTTAGATGAGCCAAAGAAGGAATGAATTTAGGAATGCACGTATGGACTGAGTAATTGCTCTTTTGGAATTTTCTAAGCATAATATTTGTTTAACATGGTGGTTTTATTTTATATTTATTATTAAATTATAGAGATATTCTATATTATTTTATAACCACTATAATACTTTGATAACTATTGTATATTTTCATGAATAGATATGCTATATTTACTTAATTAGTCTCTAGTAATTAATATTTTACGTGTTTTTAATTTTCAAAGGTGGAGTGGGGTGGGCAAAAGAGGTGAAGTGGGTCAAAAGGTACAAACTTCCACTTATAAAATAAATAGGTCATGGGGATGTAATGTACAGTATGGTGACTATAGTTAACAATACTGTATTGTATATTTGAAAGTTGTTAAGAGAGTAGATCTTAAAAGTTCTCATCCACAAGAAAAAAATTTGTTTAATTATGTTTGGTGATGGATGTTAAATAAACATATTAAATTAAATGATTAAAGACCATTTTACAATATATACATATATCAAATCACTATATTGTACACCTGAAACTAGCGTAATGTTTTATGTCAAGTATATCTCAATTTTAAACAATTAATTAAAATCTATTTGTGTATATTTTCTATATTTTCAATTATTTTCATGTATAGATTTCTATTTCTAAAAATGATATCTATATACATCTGTATACATTTAATCCTTATGATTCTATTTGCCATGTTGATTTTCCACATTTCCAATGGATTATGAAATGTTGTTATTCAATTAATAATATAAGAAAATTTACCTAGCACAACAACTTCAATAACATCAGCTGTTCAAAAAGGTGAAATTTTTCAAATACTCATGACAGAAATATTGCCAATCAGAAAAACTTTAGAGCTGTGCTGTCCAAAAGAGTGGCCACTAGCCATAAGTCACTTTTTTTAAGTTTAAATTTAAGTTAATTGATATTAGATAAATTAAAGCTTCAGTTTCCTAAGTAATACTAACTATTTAATGTGCTCAATGGCCTTATGTGACTAGTGGCTACCATATTGGAAAGTACAGATATAAAATATTTCCATCATCGCAGGAAGGTCTATGATCTGGAGACGAAGGTACTCCACGAGATGTACTTGTTGGAGGATGTGGGCAAGTGTCTGTTCACATGGTGAATTTTTAGATTAGACGTCAACAAACTACTACCAGAAGGTTACATCTTGCCCACTGCCAACTTTTGTATTGCCTGCAAGATAAGAATGGATATTTTGGCTGGGGGGTCATTATTAAATGGTAAAAAAAATTTCAAAAGAACAGTAATATTTCATGATATATGAAAATTATTTGAATTTCAAGTTTCAGGGTTGGTGAATTAATTTTTATTGAAACACAGCCACACATATGTATTTAAATATTGCTTTTTCTGTGCTGCAAACAACAAAGTTGAGTAATTGTGACAGAGAGCTTAAGTCCTCTATTTCCTGAAGCATCTGAGAGTTAGGATAAAGAGGGAAGGAAGAAGATGAGAAAAAGGAGGAGGAAGAAGAGCTGGAGTCAGGTGAATAGTAGTCCCTAGTGGATTTTCATGTTTCACCTGTTACCTTCCACGTACGTTACATCTAAGAATAGAAGTCATTTGAGTTGCGTTTTTCAAAATAACATCCAAAATACTGATGATTATTCTTATAATGGATATAAATAATATGTCTCTTTTGCAAAGTGAGGAATGGGAGCTTTTTGACAAAAGCAACATAATTTTTAAAAAATCCAATCAATAAAATGGGTTATTCATCTGTTTTAAAAATTATATTTGGGCCGGCTCCGTGGCTTGGCAGTTAAGTGCGCGCACTCTGATGCTGGCGGCCCGGGTTCGGATCCCGGGAGCGCCCCGAGGCACCACTTCTCTGTCCAACGCGAGGCCGGGTCCCACGTACAGCAACTAGAAGGATGTGAACCTATGACATGCAACTGTCTACTGGGGCTTTGGGGGGAAAAACTGAATAAATAAAATCTTTAAAAATTATATTTTACAGACTGTCAAATATTAAGAAAGAAAATTACATAATTATTTATATATATATATGACATACATATACACACATATGAATTGTTTTAAACACAGTGTTTTCCTTAGTGAAAATTTAAGTCCTTGTAATACTTTTGAGGGATCTACAACTACTAAAAGCTCTACTATTTTTGCTTTGATTTTAAGTGGTGTCTGAGTTTTATAAGTAACAGAAGTAAAAATGATATTAATTGCTCTTACTCAAGATGGAATTACCAACGTTTGTCATTCAGAGTTGATGTTTTAATTGGGTAATTTGAGGAGAGCTTAATAAATCAACTCCATACAATGGTGTGGGCTGAGACAGGGGGACTACCAAGGAAAGCACAGCACTATTGGGCTAGTCACGATAGCACAGCTCTACCAACCCCAAGATTGAAGGAGCAAGCATAATAGAGAGGAGACAGATACATAATACCAAGAAGCCTTCAGAGAGCAGCTGATATGGGGCTTTGGCAGACCATAGATTGGTATCTTGACTTTACTTTTTTTTTAATTTTTAGTGAGGACGATTAGCCTTGAGCTAAATCTATGCCCATGTTCCTTTATTTTTTGTATATGGGTCATCACCACAGCATGGCCTGATCAGCAATATAGGTCCATGCTCAGGACTTAAACCAGTGAACCCCGGGCTGCCAAAGTGGAGCACGCAAACTTAACCACTATGCCACTGGGCTGGCCTCTTGACTTTACTTTTTTAGTGTCTAGTGTGAGATGAAGATAAAAGTTCTTATTCTTTCTCATCATCAAGCAGATATTTTCAAATTAGACACACACATTTATAAATGCAAGGCCTATACACATATGGCCAGTTAAACACAAAAAGCACACACGTGATACTCCTAAAGAATAGCAATGCTTCGCAGAGAAAGCAAGCCTCCATTCATGTTGTAGAAGCGCTACTTTTATCTAAATATAAAATAATATAATCAAATTGCCCACACATAACAGTTGTGGGGGATCAGAATTTGCCACCCCAAAATGTGTCTCTTTGGCTTGATTATTTGTAAGGACAAAAGACTCAGAAAGAAACTTTGACCTTTCCTCTAACTTCCTAAAAGAATTTGAGATGGAATGCCCATCCCAGGAAGGAACTGTCACCATAGATAACCCTAGGTGTGATTGACAGAAAGACTCCTGGCAAGGCCCATTGTTATCAAAGTTAGACTGCCCAACAAACATTTGTTTGCTTTTCCATCTCCATGTGATTGCCTTCCTCCTCTTTGAAGTCCCAAATACCACTCCCCACACCCTCCTTTGCCCTTAGCTGAAGACGTTATTTAAGGTAGTGGTTTTCACCATTTTGGCAAGTTACTCAGATTTCCTGGGTTTCTTCCATGTATGTATGTTATTAAATTTATTTGATTTTCTCCTCTTATTCTGTCTCGTGTCAATTTAATTCTTAGATCAGCCTGAATAACCTACAGGGTAGAGGAGTAACCTTCCTCTCCTACAGAAGGAAGCCATTTATGTTATTTTTTATAAAAAGTATCAGCCCAATTTTGTTCACTCCTGCCTTCTGAATGTCTTTTCCTTGGTATATATCAGTACGGCTTTGTTTGGTATATAGGAAAACAACCTTCACAGAAAAACAGACCTTTTGAACTCCACGCTTTAAAGATTTTATTTATTTATTTTTCCCCCAAAGCCCCAGTACATAGTTGTCTGTCATAGCTGTACATCCTTCTAGTTGCTGTATGTGGGATGCGGCCTCAGCATGGCTGGAGAAGTGGTGCCTCGGTGCGCACCAGGGATCCGAACCCGGGCCGCCGGCAGCGGAGAGCACGCACTTAACCGCTAAGCCACGGGGCCGGCCCCTCCACGCTTTAGGTAACAAAGTGCTGAGCTAAAATTTGTAACCAAAGTCAAGACAAAAGTTGAAACGCAGGTGGGTCTACAGGACATGTTTCCCCTTAGAAAATGTTTGCTCTTCTTACAAAGCCATGCTCACATCTAAATGGTGGGTGGGATGATTACAGAACAGTTTTATTTCTAGCCCCTGCATACATCTCCTGGGCCCTACCTGGAAATAGTGACCTCACAAGCTAGATGATCTAGTTTTTAATCAAGCAATATCTCTGTGTTGATTTAGCAGCCTATTCTGCAATTACGACGGCACCTCATAAACACACCACACACATACACACAAACACATTCACAAAACACACACATAAGCACATCCATACACTCTTAGAAGGAAAATGTTCTCCCACAGAATGATAATTCATTTTTTTCATTTTCCAGAAGTGTAGTTTCTGATTCCTCTGTCTTGTTTTTAGTTGCAGGGTTTCCATGTGTTAAAAACATTATGTAAGGACAACCCCCCACTGATCATTCAAAATATGTCTCTTTTTTTTGGTGAGGAAGATTGGCCATGAGCTAATACCCATTGCCAATCTTCCTCTTTTTGCTTAAGGAAGAGAGTCCCTGAGCTAACATCTGTGCCAGTCTTCCTCTATTTTGTATGTCGGTCACTGTCACAGTATGGCTTAATGAGTGTTGTAGGTCCGTGCCTGGGATCTGAACCCACAAACCCAGGCTGCTAAAGCAGAGCATGCTGAACTTAGCCACTATGCCATCGGGCCGGCCCTAAAAGATGTCTTATTTCTATTTTAATGATTTGAAATTTACATATATGCTAAAATAAAATAGCTTCTTTCTCTTTCATATTTAAAAATGACCCTTATCTCAGTCTTGCTCTCATTCTCACTCTCTCTCCTTCTATTGCCTCTGCTTTGCAGGTTAATGAAGTTAATGCTTCATCTGCCAGTTATATTTGCAAACAATGGGTGTATCAACAGGTTCAGAGGGCAACTAATTTGGATAGATGTCAGAGGAGATTAGAAGATTTGACACCTCCTTCTAGATTTAAGCAATTCCATCTTCCTCCTCTAATTCACTGTCTATTTATTTATATCCTTATACTAATTTATTGAGAGAGACAGCCTTTTTGCACTGTTTGGGGTATTGCTTTTTAGTAAGACCTTTAGTTATTTAATTAGATGAGGATAGAAAAGCAGGCTTTCCAGCTACATCTCCTGTGGTCAGTAAATTTGTTCATCTTAGTTTAATTTGCTCTATTACAGAGTCCTTAAGATGCTACACAAGTAATTAAGAGCTAATATATTCCACTGAAGAATTTACCAGAAGTTTTCAAAATTACACAGTAATATCCAATTTACTCTTCATAGTTCCTGCCTATTATGTGGTTCCTTTGTTATCATGCCAGATCTTTAACATAGGTCAGATCAAATTATCAGCTAAGGTTCTTCTCCCACTTGAGTCTGGGCTAAAGTTTAAGGAAAAAGTGATAGAGGTGGCTTCATCTTCATAAATAACAGATTTTATTAATAAGATTAAAAAATCAAATGTCGACATGCAGAATGGTCTTCGTGGTCTCTCTTTTTATGGACATCTGGATAAAGCAGCTGATAAAATTCCTCCTGTTTTATCTCATGTATTCCTCAATTTGTCCACATTGATTTAGAGGACAGGCCAAATGGAGTAAAATACATAGTTCTTATTAATAACTCGAACTATCTTGTCATTACTTTCGACATCTAAAACCGTTCTAGATAATACTAAGATCATGGATTATTATAGATGCACAAAACAGTCAAGGTATTGCAGGAAAAAAAAACTTGGGTAACAACTGATCTCCCAAGTAAATGGCATTCAAGAATATCCATCTCATACTCATGAGTCTGCAGATCTTCTTCAGATGAGCTAGTGTAAACATAGCTCAGCTAGAGGATTCTGCTTCTAGCCAGGGACCCAGTTTGAGTCTTCACTGCAAACTAGTATCAGTGTGTTGCAATTGTGTTCATTCTGGAGCCCAGGCTGAAGGAGCAGGTACCCAGGGAAACTTTCTCAGTTATGGTAGAAGCATAAGTAGATGAGATTAACCATGGAAGCACAATAGAAACATCTGCATATATCACATCAGATAATAACTCATTTGTCAAAGCAAGTCATATGTTCACCTTGCAGCCAGAGCCCAACTAAAATGGAGTTGAAATATTATTTTCCCAAGGAGATAGGAGGTGGGAGTGAATGTTGATGAATAGTAATCTATCTCACAACTCAATTTAAATTTTATGTGATGCATCTAGGTACATACTGATTTAGGACACAATAAATGAAATTGTCTTCTTTTGACATATGTATGGGTATTTTCTTCTTTTGACATTTATGTGTGTGTGTATATGAATTTAGAGAGAGTATTGGAGACGTCTAAATTATAACAATCACGCATTGAAAGGTAACATTATTCTTTTAAAGGAAAGGCCATGAACTTTGTAATTTTCTATATTAAGAGCCTACTTTTCCTGTTTTGAGTTACTCTCTGCTAAGAATTTAGGCTTTTTATTAATGACCATGGGGAGATAGTCAAATACAAGAACACAAAATTGAATGTTTAATAAATTTGAATATAATTTTTATTTGCAAATTAATTAGAAGTAAACTTTTTTTTTTTTAGGTGAGGAAGATTAGCCCTGAGCTAATATCCATTGCCAATCCTCCACTTTCTGCTGAGGAAGATTGGCCCTGGGCTAATATGCATGCCCATCTTCCTCTACTTTATATTTGGGACGCCTGCCACAGCATGGTAGATAAGCTGTGTGTAGGTCTGCACCCAGTATCCAAACCTGCGAACGCCTGGCCGCCAAAGCAGAGTGGGCCAACTTAACCACTACACCACATGGCCAGCTCCCAGAAGTAAATTTTTGAATACATTTAACTTATAAACATTATTTTTAAAATGTCAAAGTTTTACTAGGTGAACCAGTCATTACAAATGATGACCAAAAAAGCCTTACCTTTGTATAATTGTTTATTTTAATTGAGAAGTCAAAACAAATCAACTTACAAAAGTATCAGAATAAATTGATCTATTTTTATTTAGTTTTTTTATTCAGTAATTATAAACAATGATTTATGCTCATATATGATTACAAGAAGTAACTATCATTTAAAATAGCCTGAAAAAACTGTCATACTTAATTTTTAAAAACACAAATTCTTAAATTTAATTACATCTAAGGACTAAATTAAAGGCAACTTACATTAAAGAAAAATTATAAAAAGAATGCAATCTGTCATCTAGTACAATGATAGTGAATTTGGTAGTATTAGATACACAAATATCATTTACATTGTAATACATTTTGATTTATAACAGGAAAAGAAGCTAAGACTTTCATGGTGCTAGTAGCAAATCACGTCGTTTTAAAATATAATGTCATTACTTCACAACCTCCAGCCATTTCAATTAAAAAAAAATGCAGTCTGTTAATAATCCAGATGTTTCATTTTAATTACACCAAGCATCTGGATATTTTAGACCATCTGTTTGGTTTCCTGTTTTACAACATTTAATTTTAACTTTTGAATTTAACCATAACATTTGTCTATTAAGAAATATGAGCATATACACACATACCCATAAGCTTATACCTTCAAGTACAAATTCTCCCTAAAATTCTAATCTCCAAATAAATGAATGAATCCATGCAGCAGGCCTTTTAAAACCACATTTAATAACAAATTTATTATCAGCCTAACAAACTGTGCCTATATGTTTACATCTATATGCTGTGTACAGGTAGGTACGTGATTATATATTATGTAATATACATGCATGATTAGAAAAAAAAGGCTGTTCTAGGGGACTAAGAGAATAGTGTCTCATGGTTAACAAAAATGAAATCTATGTCATATGTTATTAAAAAAATCAATTTTCCTTTAAATGTCATGCTCAGATTGTTTCCGAGATATTTAAAACCTGTTAAAGTTTAAATGCTAAAAATTTAGAGACCTGACACAAAATCTTTGTTGTTTCCTAGTAGATACATAGAAATACAAGTTGCTAAACTACGGGTATCTCTTTAATTATAAACAAATCTTAATGCCAATTGCTAAGCCACAGAAAGTTCATAACCATGAATGAGCTTTTCCATTTTACAAAGTTTTTGAAATAAAGCTGTAATAATTGTAATATGATGAAATTTCTTTCCTTACATAATTTTAATTTTCTCTAAATGAGCTCAAATATTATAGTTATATTTTATGTATTTCATAAACTATTTTGATAATAACACCATTACTTTAATAGAGTATGGAATTACCAATGTTACCTAGGAACTATAGCATTCACTTTGGAAACAGCACAAAGGAATACAATAGTTTTACAAATACTTGAATTTTTACATAGATAGTTATGTTATATTGGCATAATATTGTAAAAAATGTACTTTCCATTAATTATAATTTTGTGTGTGTGTGTGAGGAAGACTAGCCCTGAGCTAACATCTGATGCCAATCCTCTTTTTTTTTTGCTGAGGAAGATTGGCCCTAGGATAACCTTCATGCCCATCTTCCTCTACTTTATATGGGACGCCGCCACAGCATGGCTTGACAAGCGGTGCCTCAGTACACGCCCGGGATTGAACCTACCAACCCTGGGCAGCCAAAGTGGAGCGTGAGCACTTAACTGCTGCACCATTGGGCCAGGCCCAATTATGATTTTTTAAAATATATCATTTTCTATCTGGAAACAAATCCTGGCTAGTGTTTTGAATACTCAAGATTAAAATATTATCTGAAGAAATGCATAATCTTTAATTTTCTGTAAATGGGTAATTAATTTATGGTCTGAATTGCAATATTGTGCTTTTAAACAGTCTTCTGACATTAGAATGTTTTTATCTTTTCCTTTGACCACTATCTCTCCATTTCACCCCTGCTTTAGCCCCAGGCAACCACCACTCTACTTTCTGTTTAGACGAGTTTCATTAGATTCTACATGTAAGTAAGATCATGCAATATTTGTCTTTCTCCCTCTGACTTATTTCACTTGACATAATGCCCTCAAGTTTCATCCATGTTGTCATAAATGGCAGAACTTCCTTCTTTATATGGCTGAATAATATTCCATTGTGTGTATATATACATATATATATATATCACATCTTCTTTATCCATTCATTCTTTGATGGACGTTTAGGTTGTTTCCATATCTTGCTAATGTGAACAATGATATGGATAATAATGTGAATAATGCTGCAACAAACATGGGAGTGCAGATATCTCTTTGAGATCCTGTTATCACTTCTTTTAGATATATACCCAGAAGTTGATTGCTACGTCATATGGCAATGCTATTTTTAATTTTTGAGGAATCTCCATACTGTTTTCCATAGTGGCTGTACCACCTTACATTCCCACTAACAGTGCACAAGGTTTCCCTTTTCTCCACTCTTTGGCAGCAGTTGTTATCTCTCGTCTTTATAGATAATAACCATTCTAACAGGTGTAAGGTGCTAACTATTCTTTCTCAAGATTGCTTGGGTACTATGGATGTTTTAACAACATTAACTCTTCCGATCCATGAACACAGGATATCTTTCCATGTATTTGTGTTTTAAATATCTTTCATCAGTGTTGTATAGTTTTGGGGTATAGAACTTTCACTTTCTTTAAATTGATTCCTGAGTATTCTGTTGTTTTTGACGCTATCGTAAATGGGAATGTTTTCATTATTTATTTTTTGAAGAGTTCATTGTTAGTGTATAGAAATGCAACTGATTTTTGCACATTGATTTTGTATCTTGAAGCTACTGAATTTGTTTATTATTTCTAACAGTTTTTAGGTGGAGCCTTTAGGATTTTCTATATACAAGATCATTTCATCAGCAAAAAAAGACGTTTTTACTTTTTCCTTTGAAATGTAGGTAGCTTTTATTTCTTTCCTGTCTATTTGCTTTGGTTAGGATTTCCAGCATTATGTTGAATAGGAGTGGTGAGAATGGGCACCCTATCTTGTTTTGATCTTTGAGGGAAAGATTTCAACCTTTCACTATTTAGTATGATGTTAGCTATGGGTTTGTCATATATGGCCTTTATTATGTTGAGATATGTTCCTTCTATACTCAATTAATTGAGAGTTTTTCTTATGAAAGGATGTTGAATTTTGTCAAATGCTTTTTCTGCATCTATTGAGATGATCATGATTTTTGTCTTTCATTCCATTAGTGTGATTTATTGATTTATGTATGTTGAACTACCCTTGCATTCCAGGATAGATCCCACTTGATCATAGTGTATGATTCTTTCAATGTGCTTTTGAATTTGGTTTGTTAGTATTTTGTTGAGAGTTTTTGCATCTATATTTATCAGCAATATTGGCCTGTAGTTTTCTTTTCTTGTAGTATCCATATCTGGCTTTGGTACCCAGGTAATGCTGACCTGGTAAAATAAGTTTGGAAGTGTTCCCTCCTCTTCAAATTTTTTCAGAAGAGTTTGAGAAGAATTGGCATTAATTCTTCTTTAAATGTTTGGTAGAATTCACACATGAAACCATCTGGTATTAAGCTTTTATTTTTGTTGGGAGGCTTTTGATTACTAATTCAATCTCTTTGCTTGTTATTTGTCTGTTGAGATTTTCTATTTCTTCATGATTCAGACCTGGTGGGTTGTATGTTTCTAGGAATTTATTCATTTCTTCTAGATTATCTTATTTCTTGGAGTATAGTTGTTCATAGTAGTCTCTTATGATCTCTTGTATTTCTGTAGTTCAGTTATAATGTCTCCTCTTTCAATTATAATTTTTTTTATGAGTTGTCTTTTTTTTATGGTAAGTCTAGCTAAAGGTGTGTCAATTTGGTTTATCTTTTCAAAAAACCAACTCTTAGTTTTGTTGATCTTTTCTATTGTTTTTCTGTTTTTCATATCATTTATTTCTGTTCTTATCTTTGTTATCACTTTCTTTTTACAAACTTTGGGCTTAGTTTGTTATTGTTTTTCTACTTTGTTGAGCAATAAAGTTTGGTTGTTTATTTGAGATCTTTATTTTTTTTAACATGAGCATTTATCACTGTAATCTTCACTCTTAGCACTGCTTTGCTGCATCTGAAAAGTTTTTGTATGCTGTGTTTTCATTTTCATTTGTTTCAAGATATTTTTTGATGTCCCTTTTGATTTCATCTTTGACCCATTATTGTTTAGGAGTGTGTTTATTTTCCACATGTTTGTGAATTTTCTAGTTTTCCTCCTGTTTTTGATTTCTAGTTTCATACCATTTTGGTCAGAAAATATACTTGGTATGATTTCAATCTTTCTGAATTTGCTAAGATTTGTTTTGTGACCTAGCATATGATCTATCCTGGAAAATGTTCCATGTGCACTTGAGAAGAATGTGTATTCTGCTGCTGTTGGATGGAATGTTTGGTATATGTCTATTAGGTCCATTTCATCTAAAGTATGGTTCAAGCCCAATGTTTCCTTACTGATTTTCTGTCTGGATGATCTATCCATTGTTGACAGTGGGGTTTTGAAGTCCACTACTGTTATTGCATTGATGTCTCTTACTCCCTTGACATCTGTTAGCATTTGCTTAATGTACATAGGTGCTTCAATGTTGGATACATAGATATTTGCAATTGTTATATCCTCTTGATGAATTGACTACGTTATGACTATGAACGATCTTCCTCTTCTCTTGTTATAGGTTTTGACTTAAAGTCTATTTTGTCTGGTGTAAGTATAGCTACCCCTGCTCTCTTTCAGTTTTCATTTGCATGGAATATCTTTCTTCTATTTCTTCACTTTTAGCCTATGTGTGTCTTTGAAGCTGAAGTGAGTTTCTTGTAGGCAGTATGTAGTCGGGTCTTGTTTTTTAATTAATTCAGCCACTCCATGCCTTTTGATTGGAGAATCAATGTTCTTTAAATGAACATGATTTAATTTTGTTTCTGTGTGAAATATAGGCTATCCATCACCCATCAGAAGCTCAGTTGCCAATAAAATTGCATTTATGAAATATATCTGGAAATCAAGCAATTTTCAGAAAATAAACTCATGGTCAATAAGACAGGTGTCAAAATATGCAATGACTAAGACTTATTCCCTTTGTTCATCAAATCAAACACCAAACTAGGGGTAAGCGAGACCTTCTTATTTTTATTGAATTTCTAATGTCAAGAAATTTTTCTACTTTCTAGGCATTACCCTTTATTAACAGGGAGAACTAGAAAAGAAGGATTTATGCAAACACCTACACAAATAATAGTAAGATTTAACAACTGGAAATCTGACAATAGGAAAATAAAGATAATAAAAGTGGGAAACTTATAAATTCAAAACCACAGAATTCTGTTTCAATGTCAGAGTATGTAGCCCTATACAATATATTTATTTCCAAAGGATACTTCTCAATCATAGTACAATAATAATATGTATAACAATGACTGCAAAATATCAAAAATATAAGTTAAGTCATGTGCCACACAATTGACTTAAAAATTAGGAACAGGGGTAACATATTCAAAAACTTTTTTCAGGTAAACCATTAATCTTTTTTTTTTTTAATTTTTTGTTTATTGCAGTAACATTGGTTTATAACATTGTATAAGTTTCAGGTGGACATCATTATACTTCTATTTCTGCATAGATTACATCATGTTCACCACCCAAATACCAACTACAACCCATCACCACACACTTGTGCCAAATTATCCCTTTCGCCCTCCTCCCACCCCATTCCTCTATGGTAACCACCAAGCCAATCTCTGTCTCTATGTGTTTGTTTGTTGTTGTTATTATCTACTACTTAATGAGGTAAATCATATGGTATTTGACCTTCTCCCTCTGACTTATTTCACTTTGCATAATACCCTCAATGTCCGTCCATGTTGTCACAAATGGCTGGATTTCATCGTTTCTTATGGCTGAGTAGTATTCCATTGTGTATATATATCACATCTTCATTGTCCATTCGTGCCTTGATGGGCACTTAGGTTGCTTCCAAGTCTTGGCTATTGTGAATAACGCTGCAATGAACACAGGGGTGCATGTATCTTTACGCATTGGTGTTTACAAGTTCTTTGGATAAATACCCAGCAGTGGAATAGCTGGATCATATGGTAGTTCTAGCCTCAATTTTTTGAGGAATCTTAATACTCTTTTCCATAGTGGCTGCACCAGGTTGCAATCCCATCAGCAATGTGTGAGAGTTCCCTTCTCTCCACATCCTCTCCAACACATGTTGTTTCCTGTCTTGTTAAGCCATTCTGAGGGGTGTGAGGTGATATCTCATTGTAGTTTTGATTTGCATTTCCCTGATAGTTAATGATTTTGATCATCTTTTCATGAGCCTGTTGGCCATCTGTATATCTTCTTTGGAGAAATGTTTGTTCAGGTCTTTTGCCCATTTTTTAATTGGGTTGTTAGTTGGGCTAAAACTCTACTGACTAATGTACTGAAAATGTTGTTGAGATGCATGACTTCTTTATATATTTTGGAGATTAAGCCCTTATCAGATGGATGGTTTGCAAATATCTTCTCCCAATTGTTAGTTTGTCTTTTCGTTTTGTTGATGGTTTCCTTTGCTGTGCAGAAGCTTTTTAGTTTGATGTAGTCCCATTTATTTATTTTTTCTATTGTTTCTCTTGCCCCGTCAGAAATGGTGCTTGAAAAGATGTTGCTAAGACCGATGTCGAAGAGCATACTTCCTATGTTTTCTTCTAGAAGTTTCATAGTTTCAGGTCTTACATTCAAGTCTTTAATCCATTTTAGTTAATTTTTGTGTATGGTGTAAGGTAAGGGTCTACTTTCATTTTTTTGCATGAGGCTATCCAGTTTTCCCAACACCATTTGTTGAAGAGACCTTCTTTTCTTCATTGTATGTTCTTGGCTCCTTTGTCGAAGATTAGCTGTCCATAGACATGTGGGTTTATTTCTGGGATTTAGATTCTATTCTACTGATCTATATGTCTGTTTTTGTGCCAGTACCACGCTGTTTTGGTTACTATAGCTTTGTAGTACATTTTGAAATCAGGGAGTGTGATACCTCCAGATTTGTTCTTTTTCTCAGGATTCCTTTAGCTATTCTGGGTCTTTTGTTGTTCCATATAAATTTTAGGATTCTTTGTTCTATTTCTGTGAAAAATGTTGTTGGAACTTTGATAGGGATTGCATTGAATCTATAGATTGCTTTAGGAAGTATGCACATCTTAATTATGTTGATTCTTCCAATCCAAGAGCACAGAATATCTTTCCATTTCTCTGCGTCTTCTTCGATTTCTTTCAGAAATGTTTTATAGTTTTTGGTGTGCAGATATTTCACCTCTTTGGTTAAGTTTATTCCTAGGTATTTTATTCTTTTTGTTGCAATTGTAAATGGGATTGTATTCTTAATTTCTTTTTCTGCTACTTCGCTGTTAGTGTATAGAAATGCAACTGATTTTTGTGTGTTGATTTTGTATCCTGCAACTTTACAGTATTCGTCTATTACTTCTAAAAGTTTTTTGGTGGATTCTTTAGGGTTTCCTATATATAAAATCATGTCATCTGCAAATAGTGAGAGTTTCACTTCTTCCTTTCCAATTTGGATTCCTTTTATTTCTTTTTCTTGCCTGATTGCTCTGGCTAGGACTTCCAGTACTATGTTAAATAAGAGTGGTCAGAGTAGGCATCCTTGTCTGGTTCCTGTTCTTAGAGGGGTAACTTTCAGTCTTTCACCATTGAGGATGATATTAGCTATGGGTTTGTCATATATGGCCTTTATTATGTTGAGGTACTTTCCTTCTATATCCATTTTATTTAGAGTTTTTATCATAAATGGATGCTGTATCTTGCCATTAATCTTTTCATAACAAAATGACTTCATGAAAGAACTAAAGCATATATAATTAAGAGTTTATCTACCAAGCTCTCTTACGATAACTTCTAGTTATCAATATTATTTTCACTTCTGAAAATATCAACCAATCTTTTTGCATGTTTTTAACATTTCTCAATTACTGTTAAAGATTAAAGGTAATGTTATACACAGGTATCTGTGCAGATTGGCTAAAACTCTACTGACTAATGTACTGAAGAATTTTGTTTGCAAATTAGCCTGACAAGATAAGAAGAACATTTACTAAAGTAGTTTCTAATCTTATTTTAAGAAAAAAAAATCATGGGAGAATCTGTTAAAAATTATACATTCTGATTTAGTAGGTTAGAAAAATGACTAAGACTTTGCTTTTGACAAGCACAGCAAGGAGAGAAACACATTTCTGAATCCTGACCAAATAGAGTCTTATTGAAATGTGTTGCATTGCACCACCCAGAATTCCACCAGACATTTAAAAATATGGATTAGATAATTGGATAATGGGTAATCTATGGATTGTTCATATTGCTTTTTTGGACTAAGTTTCAGAAAGTTAACATTGTAATTACATAAAAGTATAAAATTAAATACTATATATGTTTATAAAATGTTTATACATCTTTATAAATATTTACACATCTTCACAATATAAACATGCATCAAAGATTTTATTTAACTGATTACCCGAAGAGGAGAAAAATAAGCTTTTACGACTAACTTAAGAAGTTCCTGAGACTATGCATAAATATATTCTCAACAGACAAACAGATATATAAATACAGAGAGAGAGAGAGAGATTTAACAAAAAGTGTTAGGCTAAGATTGTTGGATTAGATACAAAAATGGATATCCCTCATTGATTTATAGGAGAATAAACCTTTAGGCTCATCAGTTTCACTGGACAGAAATTATTTGCATCTCTATGAGACAGATATCTACAAGTTAACTTCTGCCCCATAGAGTTCTAAAATAGGCTAGGAAGTAAGAAATCAAGCCCAGCACTGCACTGAAAGTGCATCTAGTTATTTCTTTTGGCTATTTTCAAAGTTTCAGATACTAGTTGTGACATTTTTCAAATTATTATGGATAATCAGGTAGGGAGCATACATTAAAATAATTTTTTGTTTTACAACAATCTAGTAATACATTCATGACTTTTTATGTTAATTTTATAATATGTAACTTAAAATAAAATGATACCCAAGGTATGAAATGAATGATTAAGACCAACATTAATATTTTGCAATGTATATATAAACTAATTTACACAATATTTGTTACAACATATGTAACAATTATTTTTCTGAATGAAATATATTAAATCATTTGTGTCTATATTTCAGATTTTGTTCTAGCAGCTTGAGATTACTGAGTTCTTCAAACAGATAAGAAAGAAAATTGACAATAAATGTAGTAGATATATAAATAATATAGTATATGAGATAATTGGTGCTTATAAGATGGAAGAAAATTGAGAATAGTTAGGAGCTAAGATGTGAGGTGTGAATTACACTTCTAAATGGTTCTGTAAGGATAGGTTTAATGAAGGAGTGAACATTTAAATAGACAGAAGTAGGTAAGCACCATGAGGACCCTGGGAATGAGAGAGAAGGCAGAGAGAACAGCTAGTGCACAAATCCTAATGCAAGAGTGCCCCAGTCCCATTGTCTGGGCCAAATTACTAAGGGAACCTACATATTAATAGGTCAAGGAAGACAAAAAAATTAAAAATAGAATGTCTAATATTTACCTGAAAAGTATGATTTTTATCTGATAATATTTCCAATAATGTATTATCAAATATCTCCTGTAAATAGTTTACAGTGTGGTTAATCTAAACAGGAAACAAAAAAATCTTTCAACCAGATGTGATTCTTGAATGTTTAATAAAGATATTCACCATTAAAACACAATGCTTATTATAATGCTAAACATTAAAAAAAATGCTTATTATAGGATTGATCCAATTGAAATATGCCACTTTTCTTAGTACTAAGTATTTATAAAATTATTTTCCCTTAAAATCAATATATTCTCTCATTTTTTTTTCAAATTGTCTTGATTATTTTCCCAGATACAAATAAAGATCAGACTATTAGGAACATAACTTATTCCTAAAATTTATGAATTACATTAATGTGTTTCTTCACCTTTTTCTTTTTCCTATGACTTTCAAAATTTGTCAGCTTTTAAAAATTTTTAAATTTTTAACTTGAATTGTAATAATACATTCTAAGCCAGTATAAATTAGTTTGCTTTACTGTAAAGTATTAACTAGTTGGAATGTCTATTTCATTCACTTTTATATGTTAAATTACCACGTTTTATCTCAAATTTTTTTTTCTCAAATTCAATCTTTCTCAAGCTAGCCACTCACTTAAAAATATATAGCTTGGAATAAGTCAACATAACTTTTTATTTACTTTAGAAAACAACTCCTATTTAATGTTATTTTTCCCAAGTTAAGAATATTAATATGATATTTTGAGGTTGTTTGGAATCACAGGTATTAATACTTCATTTAGTTTTATACTTAAACTATTTTAATAATTTGATCTCAAGAAGTTAACACTCACAAAGAAAAAGTTTAAAATTAACATATTAAAAGTTATTTGACCTACTCAAGATAGAAGTTCTACATACTTGAAAGAAAATATGCTTTATTTTGAAATATGGATTCCAGAGAAGTCACCTTCAAAGGGAATTAATCACTACATTGATAAATATAAAACAAATGTAAAGGTTCTGGGAAGATGGCAGAGTAGAAAGCACAAGAAATCTGTCTCCACACCTAGACAACAGCTGCACTGGCAGAGGCTGTCTGACAACTATGTTGGATCTCTGGATTCTATTGAAGGTTTACAATTTCCAGGGCAAGGATTCGATGGTAAATTGTGGTTAGTTTTGCTAAATTTCAGCTCTTAGCACAGAGCAGCTACTTATCCTCCACCCCTCAGCCCCATGGCAGTCAGCTGTGTAAGTGTTGCTGGAACAGATCGCAAACAGCTTGCAGGAGCCTGGATGGGCAAAGAAGACTCTGTCTTCCAAATATTGGGGATCTTTACTCTGATCAATGATTGCTGCTTTCGATCACAGAGGTGCAGATAAAGTGGTAGTGGCCATTGTTGTTGCACATTCTCCTATCGTTGCAAGCCCCTCCCACTAACTTCAGAGGGCTAAAATGACTTCTAGGGAATTTAAAGGGCCAACATCTTACCACCATCCCTTCTTCATTTTCCCCTTTTGGGAGCCAGACATTGAAGACTAAGATATTCAAAATCAATCACATATATATGGGGGAAGTTAGAAAGTCACTCTGCATGCTCAGCAGAAAGTGCAGGCTGACAAAAGATCTGAGAAGAGCTTAAGTTTACAATAAAGAATGAACCTTGGCACAGAAACAATCTACACAAAAACAAAAACAAAAAACAGCAAACCCTGGGGAAGAGGGGAGAATCTGATTTCCAGAGTTAAAACAGTCATGTGCCACATAACAACGTTTTGGTCATTGACAAACTGCACATACAGTGATGGTTCCATAAGATTAGTACCACATAGCCTAGGTGTGTTGTAGGCTATACCATCTGGGTTTGTGTAAGTACACTCTGTGATGTTCACACAACAATGAAATTGCCTAATGGTGTATTTTTTAGACCATATCCCCACTGTTAAGTGACACATGACTGTACGTTATGAGATTAAAATGTTCATGTTTCAAGAAAAATTACAAGACACACAAATAAGAAAGTATGACTTATTTAAAGGAAATGCTAAACCAACAGAAACTGTCCCTAAAAAGGACTTGATGGTAGATCTATAAGACACAGACTTTTAAAAAATTTTCTTAAAGATGCACAGAGAATTAAAGGAAGACACAAAGAAAGTCAAGAAAATGAAGTATGAATAAAATGTAAATATGAATAAAGAGATAGAATACCTAAAAAGAAATGAAAAAGGAATTCTGGAGCTAAAAACTACAATAATTAAAATAAAAAATTCAATAAGGGATTCAAAGGCAGTTTTGAGAAGGCAGAAGAAACAATTACTGAACTTGAAGATAGGACAATGGAAATTATTGAGTATAAGGAACTGAAAGAAAAAAAAGATTGAAGAAAAATGAAGAGAGCCTAAGGGACTTGTGGGACCCGTCAAGTGGATCAACATATACACATTTTGGGAATCACAGAAAGATAAGAGAGAGAGAAAAGGGCAGAGAGAATATTTGAAGAAATAATGGCTGAAAACTTCCCAAATTTGATGAAATATATGAATGTAAACATCCAAGAAGCTTAACAAACTCTAAGTAGGACAAGCTTAGAAGACTTACGAGACACATTATAATCAAACTGTGAAAATCCAAAGATAAAAAGAAAATTTTGTAGGCAACAAAGGAGAACTAACTCATCACATACAAGGGATCCTCAATAATATTATCAGCAAGTTTCTCATCAGAAATTTTGTAGGCCAGAAGGTGTTGTGCTGATATATTCAAAGACCTAAAAAAACAACAAAAAAAAGTATCAACCAAGAATCCGGTATGTGACAAAATTGTCCTTAAAAGGTAAAGGAGAAATTAAGATATTCTCAGATAACCAAAAGCAGAGGAGTTCTTTACCACTGATGCTGCCATGCAAGAAATGCTGAAGTGAGTTCTGCAAGTTGAAATGAAAAGACGCTAGACAGTAACTCAAAGCTGTGTGAAGAAATGAAGATCTCTGTAAAGGTAACTATATGTGCAATTATAAAAGCTAGTCTTACTGTAAAAATGATGTGTACCTCCCCTTTTTGTGTTCTACATGATTTAAGAGACAAAGACACACACAAAAAACCCTATTTGTCTAGGGGCCAGCCCGGTGGCACAGCAGTTAGGTTTGCACATTCCGCTTCAGCAGCCTGGGGTTCGTGGTTCGGATCCTGAGCATGGACCTACTCACTGCTCATCAAGACATGAGGCGGTGCCCCACATAGAAGAACCGGAAGGACCTACAACTAGGATATACAACTACGTACTGGGGGCTTTGGGGGAAAAAAAAGAGGAAGATTGGCAACAGATGTTAGCTCAGGGCCAAACTTCCTCAAAAAAAAAAAAAAAATGACTGGAACTCGAAGAGAAGAAAAGATGAAAAAAAAAAACAAACTATTTGTCTAAAAGCTACCTGTAACTCCACATTTGTTTTCTACATAATTTAAGAGAATAATAATTTTATGTTTTTGGACACAATGTAAAATGATGTAATTTTGCGACATCAACAACTAAAAGGGGCAAGATGAAGCTGTTAAAGGAGGAGAGATTCTATATGTTATTGAAATTAAGCTGGAATAAATTAAAATTAGAATGTTGTAACTTGAGGATGTTAAGTGTAATCCCCATGATAACTACAAAGAAAATAGCTAAAGTATACACACAGAAGGAAATGAGAAAGAAGCTGGACCCTTAGCTATAACATACAAAAATTAATTAAAAATGGATTCATGGTCTAAACGTAAGAGCTAAAACTACAAAACTCTTAGAAGAAAATATAGGGCAAAAGCTCCATGACATTGGATTTGGCAATGATTTCTTTGATCTGATATTAAAGGTATAGGAAAAAAAAGAAAAAAAGACAAATTGGACTTCATGAAAATTTTAAAAATAGGTGCTCAACATCACTAGTCATTAGGGAAATGAAAATCAAAGCTACAATAACATACCAGCTAATATCCATTAGAAAGACTACTATCAAAAAAACAGAAAATAATAACAGAAAATGGCAAGCATGTGGAGAAATTGGAACCCTTGTGCACTGTTGGTGGTAATGTAAAATGGTAAGCTGCTGTGCAAAACAGTATGGCCATTCCTCAAAAAATTAAAACTAAAATTACCAAATGATCCAGCATTTCCATTACTGGGTATAAACTCAAAATGATTGAAAGTATGATCTCAAAGAGATATTTTTACACCAGTGTTCATAGCAGCATTATTCACAATATCTAAAGTGTGGAAGCAATCCAAGTGTGAATTGACAGATGAAGAAAATGTGGTATATATATGCAATGGAATATTATTCATCCTTAAAAAGGAAGAATATTCTGACATATGCTACCACATGGACGAACCTTGAGGACATCATGCTAAGTGAAATAAGCCAGTCACAAAAAGACATCACAAAAAAACATATACTGCATGGTTACACTTATGTGAGGTACTTACAGTCGTCAAAATTATAGAGACAGAAAGTAGAATGGAGGTTGCCAAGGGCTGGGGGGAGGGAATAGGGAATTATTGTATAATGGGTATAGAGTTTTAGTTTTGCAAGATGAAAGAATTCTGGAAGTGGATGGTGGTGATGGCTGCACAACAATAAGAATGTACTTAATGCCACTGAACCATACATTTAGAAAATATTTAAAGAGAGTAAATTTTATACGTGTATTTTACGTCAACAAAAAGGAAAAAAATATATGTATACATAATTCTAGATTACTATTTAGCATAAAAATGCTTACTATCTCTGCCCTACCTCCACCCTGGGTCTCCAGGACCTAAACAGTCCCAGGGGCAGTGTACATAACAACTATTGTCAAAATAATGAAGTTTGAATTAATACAGATAATTAAGCATGTTTTGTGTATTTTTCTTTTCAAAAACACCTAGTTAATACTCATCAAAGTAATACCAACTGTAATAAACTTCCGAAAATAAACTCACTTATTCCATAGAAAGATGAAATTATTTAAAGTCAAATAGTCTTTCTGTCTTGCTAGTCTATTGTATCTATATCCTTTAAAAAAACTTTACAAATACATTTTTCAAAACAAAATGTGAATACTATTTTTCAAATAAAAGTAAGATTTCCTTTCTAAAACAAAAAGGGTTATCAACTGACATAAAATGGTGGAGAGTGAGTGATAAGTCAAATTTTTTTATAAATTAAATTCAGTGTTTGCATTAAAAGCAGCACTAATTCAACAGATACTTATTGAAGTTTAAATGTATCAAGTTACACAAAAGTCCTGAATCTCTTTAGATAATAAGAAATAATTTTTTCTTAAGGAATATAATACTGACAGAATTAATTCATTAATTATGTGTAGAAATATGTGCAGAATACAGTGTGGCGTGTATTAAGGGTGAAGTCACTTTATGTTGATTTGTGTATTAAGGGTGAAGTCACTTTATGTTGATTTTAGAAAGTGCCTTTTAACAAACATTAGTGGTTATTTCATGTACTAAACTATCCATATAGCTACTCAAATATATAAATTATTTTCATTTTCACATATAATGAAACTGCATTACTTCCTGAATACATTGTTTCAGGCTAAAACGGAAATATTTCTAATAGCAGTGCACAATGGCAGTTTAATTTTGCAGCTGTAAGGCGAACCAATCAGCAAATGCAAAAAAACATCCATCACAGTACGGCAGTACATTGGGTCCCATATAGAGAGAGGGCTTAAAAAAACCGAACAGGGATGAATTATAGGATAAACGGAAATAGAAACATTTTTGATAGAATACATCTTTTTTCGGCGATACACAGAAAACAAGATCAACAAAATCGAACAAAGAAAGTTGTAGAAAAAGGATTCGTCACAGGGATGCAGACATTTGGAAATGAATTATTACAAGAAGCAATATATTTTAAGGTAGTCATTGTGCATTTGTCCACAGTGGTGAAAATCATGAGCTCCGCTCAGATGGCCTAGGTTGTATCAGCTCAGATGATACCACTTTGGAGTACGACCTTAGGCAATTTACTAGATCTCTTGGCGCCATCTATGAAATAAATACATTGTAGTACTTCATATGGTAGTGCAGATTAAATGAGCCCTTGTTCAGCATTGTGTCTGGCAAATGGTGATTTCTAAATAAATGTTAGCCATTATTTTTAGTATTATCAACAGATCAGAAGATGTATCTCTAAGACAGGAGCTAAAAGTCAAAGCTGACAAATGGCTAAGCTATTCAAAAAAAGATCAAGTGAAAAGGGAGATGAGTGACATAAAAAATGATTTAAAATAAACTGTAAATGCAAAAGCAGGATTTAAATAGCTTTCAGCATATTAAAGGGTAGAATTGACACTAGGGAAACTTGCACTTGTGATGTTTTCCCAATGCAGAAAGAAAGGATGGAGATAAAAATGATGAGAAATGTAAGCATTATGGCTAATAATAGAGAAAAAAAACCTTAGAGTGCCTAATACACCAGATCATATCTTACAGTGTTTGTGTGTGTTATTCCAGTATATTCTTCTCCCCATTAGCCTTTTGACAAGGGCAATTTTTCCCTTTTCAAAAGAATACCAAAGCAGAAAACGGTTCACTAATCGGCAGGCTGAAGTTCCATTCTCCAGAGCAAGCTCTGCTGTAGCAGGGCTGGAATGTAACAAGAACTAGCAAAGAGGGAAATAAAGAAAGCCTAGAGAGCCAGGTGGGTAAGGAATGGGCATCCCGAAGGGGGCAGAGAAAGATGTGGTGTCCTTTGTTCAATGAGAGTTGAGGAGTGAAGTGAATGTAACCCAGACAACCAACAGATTTTTATTTTTACTAAATCTGCTTTTTTATTAGTTTCCCTCTCAATTTTCTGCCTTCCATTAGTGTGATTGTTTTTATTTACATTTTTTTCCCTCTACTCATTTGAAAGAAGCACCCATAGGAGAGTTACTGAAATTCTCCATATGTCAGTTACCTCCGCTAGGAAAATAGGTTGGGAGTTATTTTGGCTACCTGAAAGGTTGTTATAAAATTTAAATTAATTTAATGCATATAAAGTACATGTAGTAAACAGTCAACAAATATCACTCATTATTATCATTCTTTTCTTCTTTTATATTTGAATTTGTTTTTAAATGTGTTATAAATTGATGCTTTTAACTAGCAAATGAAAAAAATAGATTGCCATATATACAATACAATACAAATGATGGATTTATATAATGAAACATCTTTAGATATGTATCAAACAGACTAAAAAAACTAGCTTTTAATTTCCAGTTCTTTTTACCTTGACAATATGCAGCACATATCTGGAATGATGGTTTACTAAATGACAACTATTTCCACAAAGGAAATATGTCTACACATCATATCTATAGCTATATTTATCTCTGTATATTTATATATGTATGAATATAGCTAGAAGATAATCTAGATCTAGATCTATCTGTAGACAGATATAGATATATAGATACAGTTTTATAGATCTAGAAGTAGATAGATCTAGATAAAGAGATGGGCTTCAATAGTGTGAGATGTAATGGACCTACATTTTTTCAGTGTATAATTGTATAAGAATTTATTAATTGGTAAATAATATTGGTACATATTTTATCTTGACCAAATGGGAATGGATGTAATAACAATGACTACTGTATTTTTTTAGTTTCCAAGTTTACCTTAGTAGTAATTTTTATACTTAGGAAACTACACTGTCTTTAATGAGTTGCTGAGGTCTTCTTGAACATCGCAACAGAAATGTGTTAAATAGTACCCTAGAGGCCTAGTGATTAACACTCAACTATCTTCAGTGAAAGTCAGTTCATTTAGAATTCTACCTGCCTCAATTCTCTTGGTCTGCTCAAACCCACACATGCTGAATAGTGATAATTTATGTTCATAATGATAACTCCGAGGAACTGCAAGACTCCAACGTACTTTCTGACTCTTTGAAGGAATAATAATATGTTTAGCACTGAGCTAATTTTATTATGCTCCAAGACTTTTCAAACGGCTAATCCCCACATTCTCTAGAAAATATAAAAATTAACCAAGATTTCTCATACCCCCTATAGCATTCTAGGTAATTAAATTTACTATATGGAGAATTAATTTGAACCCTGTGGATAGTAGATCCCAATGTTCTTTTATTTAAAAATGCCTTGGGCAGGTTTACTTAACATTTGCCATGTTGATTTCTTTTCACTTTTACAGTTGTAGTACTGATATGCAAGTTGAGTCAAGGCGTTTCATACACAATAGGAATGAACAAATGAATGTACTTGTTGATATGCCTTCCGTTCTACAATATCATTCGATAACTTTCACTGATAGAGATGCTAAAAGCAGTGTAGTCTAGTGGAACAAACATCGGATAATTTTATAGCTGGTCTATTTTCAAATCTTGGATATCACATTTATTAATTGAGTTCTTGAACCTCAGTTTTTATTCCTTATCTAAAATAAGGTTACAGAAGCGCTGTACCCTATAAATATGATATATTTATATATGAGAGGAGTTAGCAATTTTCACAGCTACTGTGATTATTGTTCTAAAAACCCTTGATATAAACTACGCTTAAATAATTGAACAATTTTTTGAATATATATATAATAAGCATGCAGTTATAAAGTTTAAGATTCACAAGTTATACAAATACTAATAGCCTCAAGAGTGAACTCAGAAGTCGGTGGAACTAAAATGATGAAGTATGCATGTAAAGAAAGAAAGGATCCCCATTTCTTTTGTACAGACAATCCTATATCTATAATGAGAATCAGAAAGCATTATTTTTGTTTTGAGGGGGAAAAATAATAGTGCTCATTTTCTTTTGAAACGCTGTTTCAGCCTATTATATTTTAAACAATGTAATCACTTTCTGAAAAGTTGCTTATGTACTCAACAATTAATATACTCACAGTTTTGATGAAGATAGTCATAAACTAGTCTGCAGTTACAATGATTGTTTGATTTTAAGAAAACAAAATGACTTCATTTTGTGATGAGTGTCAAGGAAGCCCAGAATGTTAGCTTGTTTAGTTGAATATACAATATGCAAAATATTTCTGTTTTGAATATTGTTGACTTGTGGAAAAATAATAAATTTTCCAAATGCAGATGTTCCCTTATTGTACAATTCTCAATGCAGGGTAGTGAAGATTAAATCAAAGCATATGTTAAAAATAGTCAAATTATTTTCATCTTCAGATATATCTACTAAGTCTTTAAAGGCATTATAGTTACATACAGAATGCTTATAGTTTTTTATAATCATTTTATTAGAACTTAGTGAAGGAAAATTGGAGTAAAAAATTCAATAATAAATATTTATCTTCTGATAATAAAGATGTCAGTAAAATTCAAGCAATCATCATTTTATATCTTTGCTAGCAAAATAGCTTGTGTCCTTTAGCTACATTCTGGTGTCAATAGATGGGATGTGTCATGATTCTACGTACAACAATTTATCCACCTCAAAGCAAATGAATCAGAGTCCAAGTTTCTATATGAAGAAATGATATGGAAAGAGATTTTGGCCTCTAAATTCAAAATAAATCTTTCAGTATAAATTATACAATGAACAAATGATGGAAGAACATTAAATAGATTTGAGATTGTACCAAATCTAGAAATCAGAAAGAATTTGGCCACAGAGCAATCAAATATTTTTCTTTCAATGGTGCCCAATGCTGCAAAATCAATCAGGTAACTGTGTGGTCATTTTAGTAGTGTTAAGTTTAAATACTTAGGGAGACAGTATTGCCTGCAAAAGTAAAAAAAAAAAATTATTATTATTTTAAGCCGTAGCATACTATGTTTAGGACAAACATGACCATTATAATATGTGGGAGGTTGATGAAGGGGAAAAAATTATAGTAGTTACCAAAGTCATACTATTGAAGTAAGATGGGACTGAAAAGGAATCAAGACCAGAACACGATGGTGGTTAATACATATTACATAATGAAAAATTGAAAGGAATTAGGTAAAAGTGTCCTAATAAAGAGTCTAAGCCTTTCATCCATTTTTCTTTCTTATTGAGTTTCTCTGTTTCTCTGTCTACATTCTCGTTTCTGTCGTGAGAAGCATCGGAGGGAAATGAAACAGAAATTTAGATCTTCACCCTGGCTAAACGTCTGAATAACTTGGGCAGAGTTTTTGGTTTGTATGTTTGTTTGTGTTTGTTTTGCTTTATTTTTTATAATGGATGGCCTCATCACCAGAAAATATGGCTCTAAAGCTTTGGTTCCCCAAAAATGGCTGAATATTTAGAATAATCTAGGAAATATTAAAAAAAAACACATGGGGAAGAATATATTGCTAAATAATGATATAAAATTTGTGTTTATTATAAAATTAATACAAGTATTAATATATTGAATGTTTAAACTGAGGAAACAATTTTGGGCAAACTGTAGCTCTAGTCCAGGTTCCATTAAGGCAGCTTCTCCAGAGAAGCCGAACTCACTAATACAACAAATTTTAGAAGAGCAGAGTACAGAATTTCTCTTTGTGACATTAATGTCAGAAAAGCTCTAAGAAAGACTTTGCAATCAGGTTAATGATTTATAAATGCAGAGATAAGAGGAGAAGAATGGAAATTGAGGACTGCATGGGAATTAACTTAGCATGGATAGTTGCTATCATAAAGTGCACGCTCTGTACACCAAAGAAAGTGGAGCCTTTAGCAGATGAATGTGGTCACTGAGGGCAGAGCACTCTTGAATGGGATTAGTGCCTTTGTAAGAGAGGCTGCAGAGAGATTCTTCCTGCTTCTGCCATGTGAAGTTACAGTGAGGAGGCACCCTCTATGAACCACGAAGTGAGCTCTCATCAGACACCTTGATCTTGGACTTCCCAAGCTCCAGAATGGTGGGAAATATATTTGTTGTTTATAAGCCATTCAGTCTATGGTTATGATAGCAGCTCAAACATCATACTAAAATAATCCCTAAATTAGGTTTCAATTCTCCCAAATGGATTTTTAGACACTGACAAAAATTGGTTGAAATCGTGGCAAAGTAGAAACTACTAAGTCTTTGCTTTTTAACTTTTTAATCACATACATTAACTTCTAATCCAGTCTCTTCCATAGTATATATTTACATTATCCTGTGTTGTATAGTCTGATAAGAAAACTTTGTTCTAGATTGTAATATAATATGCTGATTCGTGCTACTGAGTTTGTAGTTGATGCTTAACAGCCTCATCAATCCTGTTAAACGTGAAACTTTGAAGAATTGGATCAACAAGAACACAGACTGAGTGGAAATGTAAATTCATTTTACTAAGTCTGAAGTTGCTACACTACTAACTCTGATGTCTTCACAAGATGTATCCAGTGAAGAAGGAAAAAAATCTCCACTCAGGCAGCTTTTAAGAATGCTTTGGCTGATGCTGAGTGAAACTGGGAAAAAATGGAGGAGAGAGATGCCTACCTCATGTAATATATGGTTAAATGTGACTTCAATAGCTAGGTCTCACTTTGAGTCAAGATTTCTCCTGTAACTCCAGGGTGTCAATATAGAGTGACAGATTCTGAGAGTCTTTTTTTTTCAGTAAATGTATGAAATAGCAGTCTTGAAAGACAAATGTCATGCAAGGCCTTCATTAGTGAGGAGAACCAGCTTCTCAATCAAATCATCACTTTCCTTAACAATGTCTCTTTTACCATTAGTGGAGGAACTGTGCCTACTTTACCGTCTTTACTCCCTCATCTTCATCGTGTACACACAAAAGTATATATAGTGGGGGGGAGAAAGGTATGATAGAAGGTAATAAGAAAATAAAGATAAAGATACACTACATAACTTGCCCAAATTGCCCCTGTCTTATACATAACGAAGATTAAAATTTTTTAGCTTTAACTTCTATCTCTCCCTCTAAATGGAATATTTATGTTACACACAAGCTGTAAGTATTTAGATTCCATTTATCGTGACAATCTTTTGCAAATTTCAGTGAATCTTATCATTTCTTTACATAGTATGCTGATTGGATTGCAGTTTTTGCTGACTTCTGTTGCTCTACATTATCAAGAATAATTTGCTAACGCTGTCTGTAAACCCTAAACATCATTTAACTATATTCGTAAACATGTATTGCTATTGTTTGAATAAAACCTGGGGGGGGCTGGCCGGGTGGTGCAAGTGGTTAAGTGCGCACGCTCTGCTGCGGCAGCCTGGGGTTCGCCAGTTCGGATCCTGGGCACGCACCGATGCACTGCTTGTAGAGCCATCCTGTGGCAGCGTCCCATGTAAAGTAGAGGAAGATGGGCACGGATGTTGGCTCAGGGCCAATCTTCCTCAGCAAAAAGAGGAAGATTGGCATTAGATGTTAGCTCAGTGCTGATCTTCTTCACAAATAAACAAACAAACAAATAAATAAATAAAACCTAGGACATAAATAAACCTATGCATTTACTTCCTGTTAAAACTGGAGAAAAATATAGATGTTTAAAATGGAATTCACAGCAATATAAGACACTGTAAATTCAGTTACACAAATTTTAATAGGTTTTATTATGTTCAAATGAGTATGTGGAATATAAAAAATAGCAGAGCAAACTCTTTGACCTCAAATAATTCCGTTTGTTTAATGAGGAATCTTATTGGAGTATGAATCAATCAGGTATTGCTGGATTACAAAACAAAACACATCCATGCATTGGCTGGAGTTCGGGTGGTCCTGAACGTCCTCTACTGATTTTGGCTGGGCTTGCTCAAGCGTCTATGGGCTGCTGGGTTCACCCATGCGTCTGCTCATTGACTACTGCTGTACTCTAAGCTGGGCTCACCTGCTGAAGATTTGTTAGACGAACTCTGCTGACTGTGGTCCTCATTGCCCTGCTGAAAACAGTGGGCTAGCCCAGGCATACCCTTCTAATGAAGATGACAGAAGAACAAGAAAACTAGCAGGAATATGTAAGTACTTGTCAAACAGTTTCTTGTATTATGTCTATTAACAACACATTGATCAAATGAGTCAAATGCAGTCAAACTGAGAGAGCACTGTGTTCCAGTTACCACAGCTTTGTAACAAACTAGCCCCAATCACAATGGCTTAACTGAACATTTTATTATAAATTATAGATTCTGAAGGTCTGAACTACAGGTTAGATTGTTTGGGTAATTCTCTTGCTTTTCCTGGTATTGAATATGGTCACTGAGTGGTTCTCAGCTAGTCCAGAGGCTGGTCCAGAGGGTTCAAGTTGGCTGCATTAACCTGCCTGGCATTTGGACTGAAACGACTGCAATTTTGTTCTCAGCTAGCACTGTTACCAGAATGCCTAGATGTGACCACTCATGCGTGGTGGTCCCAGAGTAGTCAGATTTCTATGTAGTGATTTCTTCCTCAGAGAAAGCATTCAAAGAGATGTAGGCAGAAGCTGCATGAACTTTCCTGACTGAACCCTGGAAGTCATGCTGTGTACATTCCACCACATTCTGTTGATTACAAATGAGTCATAAAGCCAGACCTGATCTACTGGGAGCAGAATTAGACTTCACCTTTTGGTAGGAGGTGGCAAAATCATATTGCACCAGAATATGGAAAATGGAAAATATTATTGTGGAGAGACATGTTTGGAAAATAAAATCTGCCACATACAGCAAAATTATGTGGCAAAAGTTGTGGCTATAGAGAGAGATAAAGAACTGGGTAATCCATTAAAGAAATTTATACTGATAATTATGAAAATAATATTAATATTTTTGTGATTACATTATAAATAATAGTAATACAATTTATTTACTCCAATATGTATTTTTTACGTTTAGCATATGGTGTATTTTTTTGTATTTCATGCCGCTTAAGCTGACAAAATATTAAATCACCTATAAAATATCCATAAAAAATAAAAATGAGAATAAAAACAACTGCAGTCATTACGATAAGGAATTAAATCATTGTTATATAAAGAACATTTAGGGCCGGCCCTGTGGCTTAGCGGTTAAGTGCACTTGCTCCGCTACTGGTGGCCGGGGTTCGGATCCCGGGCGCTCACCGACACACCACTTCTCTGGCCATGCTGAGGCCGCGTCCCACACACAGCAGCTAAAAGGGTGTGCAACTATGAGGTACAACTATCTACTGGGACTTTGGGGAAAAAAAAAGGAGGAGGATTGGCAATAGATGTTAGCTCAGAGCCGGTCTTACTCAGCAAAAAGAGGAGGATTAGCATGGATGTTAGCTCAGGGCTGATCTTCCTCACAAAAAAAAAAAAAGAACATTTAAAAATTATTCTATGTGGTTTAAATAAGGACATAATAAAAGAGGAACACTCTTGTTTTAATAGTAAGAATATAATTTGACAAAAAGTGTATACTATATTGCCCAACAACATCGAACTAAAAAAAACTATACTAAAAACATTTTTAAGAATTTGTTAAAAGGTTTAGCTATAGGGATATTCACTGCAGCATTTTTAGAATAGGAAAATCCAGAAGAAACATAAATGGTCAAAGTGGAAATATAATTAAAAAATTAGAACTTTTTGAAATAATAAAACACTATAAAACATTAAAACTAATATAAATATACAGTCACGTGCTGCATAACAACATTTCAGTCAACAATAGACCACATATACAATGATGGTCCCATAATATTAGGACCGTATAGCCTAGGTGTGAAGTAGACTATACCATCTAGGTTCATTAAGTATACTCTATGATGTTCACACAATGATGAAATTGCCTAATGTTTCATTTCTCACAACATAGCCTCATTGTTAAGTGACGCATGACTATATTTACTTATGAACATGGAAAGATGTTAATAATATATTAATCCAAATAGTGAATTTTAAGTCAATATGTGCAAGTATAATCAAGACTATAAGCTGTTAAACAATACCCACCACCATGTCCCACTTTGTGCACAAAGCTGAACTACATTCCTCTGGTATCTGTAATTAGAAAAGATCATGTCACTAATTTTTATCTGATTAAATAGTTACAGTAATATGTGCTTTGACTCGTGCATAAAAATCTCACATGCATACAGACACATTCCCTCATGGTCTTCCCTGCTTCAAGATAACTGGAGACGCAACAACTTGAGTGACTTTAAAATCATCATCTAGGGGCCGGCCCGGTCATGTAGCAGTTAAGTTCTCCTGCTTTGCCTCGGTAGCCCCGGGGTTTGCTGGTTCAGATCCTAGGCAAGGGTCTATGCACCGCTCATCTAGCCATGCTGAGGCGACGTCCGACTTAGAGCAACTAGAAGGATGTACGACTGTGACATACAACTATCTACCGGGGCTTTGAGGAGAAAAAAGGAAAAAAAGGGACGAAGATTGGTAAAGGAAGTTAGCTCAGGCCCAATCTCCCCAAAAAAGATGTAAAAAAAAAAAAAACAAGGTTAAAAAAAATCATCATCTGTCCTAAACAGTTACATGGGAAAGAAAGAAACTTGTTCTTTAAACCGCTATGTTTTGTAGGTTTGATTCTTCCCTCAGCTTATCCTGACTTCCCTTATTCAGTGATGCTGTCTTATAGTTGTAAAATTGTATTAGCTTAGTGTAGTTATTAAGAGAAATGTCTTTGGAGCTACACCGTGTGGGTTCAAGCCTTGGCTCTGACCCTTCCTAAATATGTGATATTGGGCAAGTTATTCAGTTTCTCTATGCCTCAGTTCCTACAACATTAAAAAAGTGCACAAAAGAGTACTTATTGCTAAGAAATCTTTTAATAACTTGAAAATAAGGCAAAAAGGTGGTTGAGTGACCTTTCAGTATCAGATTGGAATCTTGTCTAATAGGTGTACCCAAGGATAATTTAATTCTCTAGGGATATGCTTCTCTGTACTATTTATTCTTTGAAGGTACATGGTAAAATAGAGGTTTCTGCTAATTAGAGATTCATGCTGTGTTGTTTTAAAAAACACACACATGCATATTTTACGGTTATTATTTCCTGAAGGATATTAAAGGTTTGTATCTACCTTTGTGATTTTATGCCATCATTCCTTCTTCAATACTTATAAATATCTAATTTTTCAAATGCTCTTTGAACCGTTTTGTACTATCCTGGTGGTTTCCTCATTAGTAAGTTAAATAAATCTTTGATATATTTCATTCCTTAGTAATACAGAATATGTGTCTAATAGCTACAAGATAAAAGTGTTTAAAGAGTGTGTGATATTAAGCTCAAAACAAGTTACATATATACTTGTTCACTCGAGTATATTTTTGTGTTCTATGTTCATGTATAAATAAAGAGGCCGATACACCTGGAGTGCAGCCAGCAAATTGGAGAGTACTAGGTTTCAAGATAATAGAGGTAGATGAGGCTAGTTGGTGTGTGGCGTTGTAGAAAATTTTGAGGATCTTAGTGACATAGGAACCATTTGGAGCTTTTTGAGAAAAGGAATGCCTTGGCATGAGTTGTTTTTAAACTTTACCCATCTGGTATTTTGTTGAGAATAAATTTCAGGAGAACAATGAAGTGAGCAGTTAGATCAAGGGGGATTCAAGAGACAACATAGCCTCAGAAGAAATGTAAAAATTGGCTTCTGGAGATATATTATGGGCAAGGCCAGCCAGACTTGCAGGTCAGTTGGATGTTAAGGCATCAAAGAGCGGACTCCAAGGTCTTTGGGATTACTTCAGGACTCGAAGGACAGAATTTCTAACAACAGAGATAGAGAAGACTGTGGTGTAGCTGCTTTGGGGAGATCTATTGTGAGCTCAGTTTTGGATTTACATGTTTGAAATGTTTCTTAGTGTCTGAGAAGATTGATCATGCAAACAGTTGGATAGACAAAGTTCAGGAAGAGAAGCCGGAAACAGAGATGTAATAGTCAACATCTTCAATACACAGATTTTATTTAAAGCCAGGAGATTGCAGGACATCACGAAGGAAGGAAAGGCACAAAGAGAACAGAATAATATATTGAGCCATTGTTTCTCAATCTTTAAGATACGAGGAAACGAGACAGAATGAGCAAGTGAAAGTGAGGAGGAATGGCCTATGAGGTAGGAGAGAAAACAAAACAAAAAGTAAAAAAAAAAAGTGAAGTCAAATGAAGAATGTTTCCACAGGAGGAAGTGATTAGCTATGCAAAATACTGCTGACAGGTAGATTCATTGGAGGCCTAAAATTTAACCATAGTAAATAGTACATGCATGTCATTGGATATTCTGACAAAAGCATATGTAGCAGTTTGGAGAAGTGAAAACCAGTTAGGAGTTGGTTTAAAATAAAACAGGAGATTTGGAGAAGAAGGTGATGGGAGCAACATAGTTTCCTTTTCTCTTTCCATTTCTATCCAGATTCTCACCTAAGATGAGGTTGGACAACCAAGACAGCAAAATCAATAACCCACTGACAACAGCTAGGTGAAAAAGTATCCGAACCAACTCTCCAAACCTGGAGGGGGTTAGTTTTAACTGCCGAAAGCTACAAGAACAATGTGATACCAGTAACTGTGTGGGAGGAAGGAGAACCAAACAACAATGACGTTGTCAAATGCTACTGACCAGAAAGGATGGTGGGCCTCTTGGAGGCAAGATCACATCAGGAGGGATTTTACAAGCACTAAGGTGACTGTAAGGGGAGTGTGGAAGGTTGCAGAGGGATGAAGTACTCTGGGGCTTGTGAACCTGTAACTTTAAAATCTATTTCTCTTCCCAGGTGAAGACTCCTGTGCTGAATAGAAACTACTGAAAATAGTATCCAAATTATGCAAGAATGGAACAAGTGGGGAGATAGAGAAGATGTGCAGCTGAAAGTGTGAGAGGAAACAGAGGCAGCATATGATGCCATATTTTATAACAACTTCACAGATGTAACAGATGAGGGAACTCCAGAAACGTGAAACTGGAAAATTTATTCTGATCTGCTCCTCCTATAGGAAAATCACATGATATAAGCTTGAGTAACAAAAAATGCTGTCAAATTAGTGAACAATTAGTACTGGAAAAATTAAATTAAGAAGCCAAAGAAATACCTAACAGTGACAAAGAATTAATAGAAACATATAATTACAAAAAACCTGAAAACTCTAACCAAGATTTTAAAACTAAAAAGAAATTAAGAAAAAGAAGGAATCTATGAAAAAAGAGCAGTAATCAGTATAGATTATTGAATCATAGGATGATTTATAAACAAAGATGATAGAACTCTAAATATAATTAAAATACATTAAATCTTTGGATATAAACACTAAAGTAAAAAGGAAAAAAACAAAATAAATATAATTTCTTGTTAGTTATCACAAGAAAAATAGAAGATAAAAAGGAAAAAAATGTAAAAAACAAAAATAAAAAGGGATTATAGAAAAAGTGATAGAACAAAACAAATATTAAAAGTTATAATTTAATAAAACTGCCTCAAATTAAGAAAAAAATAGTCTTATGAAACACAAAAGAAGATACAAAACTATTTCAGATAAAGAAGACCAGAAACATGGCAACTAAATTTAATGCATGATCCTGGAGTGAATCCTGGAGCAAACAACCAACCTGCCCCCACCCAAAAAAAAAGAAAAAAGAAAAATAAAAGAGAAAGAGAGAAGCTTGAATCTGCAAATTGGAAGAACACATAATTACTCACTGGACAAATCAACCAAGAATGGCCAATAAAATGATACATATTCTCGACAAGCTGTTCAGCAAAAATTAGGGCATACTGTTGACTTCTTCCCAAAATTTGGGAAGATTTTCTACTAACTACAAGGTTTATGGAACTGAAAGATAAAAATAATTGGTAGCTGTTATTCCACAGATTCTTGACAAAGAGCAAACCCACTTTTTTGAAAGACTCTGAGAATGTGATTATTTCTGCTCCTCTTCTATAACACAAAGCTTCAAGACCCGAGATTTGAAGATCCCACAACTGCACCCCCAAACACCAAAAACAAACACACAAAATACAAAAAAACACCAAAAATAATAACAACAAAAACCTTGGTCACTGTCCTTTATCTGGGGTGTTTGCTTTTGTTTTCCCATAAATATGTATCTTTCAAAAAGAAATTTAGAATAAGTTGGCCTCGGAGGCTCCATGTTTTATGGTGTTGTTGGAGTTGAGGTCATCAACAGGAAAACCTTGGTGGTAAGGCATAATAGGGATTGTGGAATTTTGTTTGCTGTTTTGATTCAACGTCTGGAAAGGATACAGAAATTTAATCTAAAATGAAATTACAAAATTGAAAGCTGAGTAGATACTGATATCAGGATTTTGGCTTATCAACTCATCCTTCTGTTACAAATTTGAGAAATGCTCCCAACATAAGACAAGGTAACCAGGTTTCTGTTTTTAGTTTATTTGTTTTATTTTGATTTGTTATTCTTTTGATTGGTAGTGGTTATTTTTTTCCTACTAATAGAGATATGCTGTTATATAAAGAGCTCATACAATTTCCTTTAAAACTAGCACTTTTTACAGACATTTAGAGAATATTACCCACTTCATATCTGATTTCACTAAAATACCTATTGGATTTTAAGTACAGTATAAAAATAAACATTGGTTCTATAATTATCTATAGAAATAATTTTTTGTTTTGTAAATAATACATTTTATACATGATACTATAGCCACTGGAACCTGTCAATCCTGCACAAGTTATAAAAAAATAATGTCTGATACTTGACAGATTCATTAAGTATGTCAGAGGCATGTGAGGATAGACTTTTCACAATATTGAAAAATATTAAATGAATGTCAGATTTTCAAACATCTGACACATATCCATGAAGTTTCATCACACATGAGCCATGTTTGGCTGACAGCCTGCTCTTAAAAGAGTTGGTAAAGAAGCAGCAGTAGTGGAAATTCAAGACAACCGCTGTCTGAGATATGTATTTGGAGTGTGACCTTTCAGTTGTTAAGATGATTACCCTAGTTCTACAATAGCACAAGTCTGAGAGCCTAACATATAGTGAAGTAGGTATCAAAAAGGGGCTCAGGATATATATTTGATACCACATGTTTCAAGAAGGAAGCTCAAGAAGAGAATCAGTCAAGGAATAGAGTAATGCTGACAAGATAGCTGTGATACACAAAGGAAATAGCAAACTATTTATGGTGACATTACTGAGAGGCATTACACACACACACACACACACACACACAATTAAATACCTAGACTCTGTGCTCAAAATTAAAAACAAACCTGGAATTTTGCAGTATTATATAGTGGGCAAATTTAATAGGAGGAAAATATAAGTTATATGATGGAGAATTATAATATGTATATATGTAGCAATGTAGTACCATGGGATTATTGAATTCCTTTATATATTCAGAAATTATTAATAGACATATACAAGTCTCACATAGTATGAGCAAAGCACATTACCATGCCTGAAGATCAAAATTGATTAGAATGTAAGAAGAGAATTAACACTTGAAGATTTGGAAAATTTATTTTCCAATAGTTGAAAGAAACCTTGTCAGTAAATACTTTTCTTCACAAGGGAGAGTGTAGGTAAAATGAACTTTTGAGGTTATTTATATCTAAGATAATCTATTAATTAAAATATGAACGTTTCGGTCAAAGCATCTTAGAATTCGGGATAGCACTTTAATGCTGAAACTACAAAGCATGTTCATTTCTTTAAACAACTGTATAATCTTTAGAAAAATATGATAATGAAAGTATCAATATATTTTTAAATCTCATATAAGTGAATACCTACATAAATAACTATGTAAATAGCCTTTCTTTACAGTTGTGATTACCAAATTTTACTGTGTATCATAATCACTTGGAGTTCTTGTTTAAAATGTAGGTAATTGGTCCTCATCTCCAACATTCTGTAGCTATTCCCCTTTATTCCTGCAAGAATTTGCATTTTAAACCAGCACCCCAAAGAATCCCATGCAAGTCACTGACCAGTCACAATTTAAGAAACATTGGTGTACAGAATTAATACTAAGAACTAATTAAGAACTCCACTTTAAATATAAAGAAACACGTAGATTCAAAGTAAACAGATGACCAAAAAATATACCATGCTAGCAATAATAAAAAGAAAGTAGGAGTAGCTATATTAATTTCAGACAGAGCTGACTTCAAAGCGCAGGGAGTTATCAGGGATAAAGAAGGGCATTATATATGGTAAAGGGCCAGTTCTCCAAGAAGACATATCAGTCCTTAATGTATATGCACCTAACAACAGAGCATCAAGCTATATGAGGCAAAAACAAATAAATTTGCAAAGAGAAATAGTTGAATCCACTATCATAGTTGGAGATTTCTACACTTCTCTATCAGAAATGGACAAATCTAGCAGGCAGAAACATCAATAAGGACATAGTTGAACTCAACACCACCATCAATCAACTGGATTTAATTGACATCTATAGACTACTTCATCCAACAACAGCAGAATGCGTAATCTTCTAGAGCTCACATGGAACGTTCAAGATAGACCACAATCACGGTCATAAAACACACCTTAACAAATTAAAAAAAAAAAAAATAAAATAATTAGTATTTGGGTGGTGAACACGAGAACATGATGTAATCCATGCAGAAATAGAAGTATAATGATGTACACGTGGAAAAAAAAAAAAGGAAATGGAAAAACAGAAATCATACAATGTCTGCTCACATAACAATGCAATTAAACTAGAAATCAAAAACAGAAAGAAAACTGGAAAATCCCAAAATATGTAGAGATTAAGGAATACACTTCTAAATGACACATGGGTCAAAGAAGAAATCTCAACAGAAATTTAAAATATTTTGAACTAAATGAAAATACAACTTATCAAATTTTTTTGGATGCAGCAAAAGCAGTGCTTAGATGGAAATTTATAGCATCGAATCCATATATTAGAAAAGAAGAAAGATCTAAAATTAATCATCTAAGTTTTTACCTTAGGATTCTAGAGAAAGAAGATCAAATTAAATCTAAAGTAAGCACAAGAAAAGAAATAAGAATTAGGGCAGAAATCAATAAAATTGAAAAAGGAAAACTGATAGAGAAAAGCAATGAAACCAGAAGTTAGTTCTTTGGAAAAATCAATAAAATTCATAAGCTTCTAGCTAGGCTAAGAAAAAAAGAGTAAGGCCAAAATCACTAATATCGGCAATGAAAGAGAGAACATAACAGATCCTATGGATATTAAAATGATAATAAAGGAATACTATGACCAACTCTATGCCCACAAATTTGATAATCTAGATGAAATAAACCAATTCCTTGAAAGACCCAATTTATTAAAACTCAAACAGGAAGAAACAGACAATCTGAATAGGCCTATATCTATTAAAGAAATTTAATCAATAATTAATAACATTTCAAAACAAAACACCGGGCCCAAATGGATTCACTGTTGAATTCTACCAATCATTTAAGGAAGAAATTATACCAATTCTCTACAATTTCTTTCACAGGATCAAAGCAGAAGGACTACTTCTTAACTAATTCTATGAGTCCAGCATCACCTAAATACCAAAACCAGACAAAGACATTACAATAAAAGTACAGATCAATACCCCTCATGAACATAGATGTAAAATCCTTAAAAAAAATTAGCAAATTCGAATCCACCAATGTATAAAAAGAATTATACATCATGACAAACTAGGATTTATCCTAGGTATACCAGGCTGGTAAAACATATAAAAATCAATTAATATATCACATAAACAGGCTAAAAAAGAAAAAAAATCACATCTTCATATCAATAGAAGCAGAAAAAGCATTTGAGAAATCAAACATGATAAAAACATTCAGTATACTTGGAATGGAGGGGAACTGTCGCAGCTTCATAAAGACTAAAAAAACCCTACGGTTAACATCATACTTAATGGGAGAAACTAAAAGGTTTCCCACTAAGATTACGTACAAGGCAATGACCATCCCTCTCACCACTCCTCTTCAACATTGTAACGTAAGTCCTTGCTAACACAAAAAGGAAAGAAAGGGAAATAAAAGGTATGCGAATTGGGAAGGAAGATATAAAACTGTCTTTGCTTGTAGATGACATGATTGTCTATGCAGAAAATCCAAAAAAAATAGACAAAAAAATCTCCTGGAACTAATAAGTGATTATTGCAAAGTTGCAAGACACAAGGTTAATATACAAAAGCCAATTGCTTCTTTATACACTAGCAATGAAAAAGTGAAATTTCAAATTAAAAACACAATACCATTTACAATAGCACTCCCCCAAAATGAAATACTTAGGAATAAATATAACAAAATATATACAAGATCTAATGAGAGAAACGACATAACTCTGATGAACAAAATCAAAGAATTAAATAAATGGAGAAATATTCCATGTTCATGGATAGGCAGACTTAATTTGTCAAGATGTCATTTCTTCCCAACTTGGTCTATAGATTCAATGCAATCCCAATCAAAAGCCCAGCTAGTTATTTTGTGAATCTGTATTTTGTGAATATTCTAAAGTTTATATGGAGAGGCAAAACCTTAAATTGCCAACACAATAATGAAGGAGAAGAACAAAGTTGGAGGATAGACACCACCTGAGTTCAAGATTTACTAATAGGCTACAGTCAAAAAAATAGTGTAGTATTGGCAAAAGAAGAGACAAATAGATCAATGGAACAGAATAGAGAGCCCATAAATACACCTACATAAATATAATCAACTGATATTTGACAAAAGAGCAAAGGAAATACAATAGATCAAAGATAGTTTCTCTAACAAATGGTGCTGGAACAAGTGGACATCCATACTTGTTTTAAAAATTAAAAATTAAATTTAAAAAATTTAATCTAGACCCAGACATTACACTCTTCACATAATTAACCCAAAGTGGATCATAGACTTAAATGTAAAATGCAAAAATATTCCTAGGAGAAAATCTTGATGAACTTAAGTATGATGATGCCTTTTTAGACACAATCTCAAAGCCAGGGTCCATGAAAGAAATAATTCACAAGTTGGAAATCATAAAAATTAAAAACTTCTTCTCTGCTAAAGACAACATTAAGAGAATTAGAAGACAAGTCTCACACTGGGGAAAAATGTTTGCAAAAGACACGTTTGATAAAGGATTGTTATCCAAAGTATACAAAGATCTCTTAAAACTCAACAATCAGAAAACAAACAGGCTGATTAAAAAGTGGGCCAAATACCTTAACAGTCGCCTTACCAAAAGAGACAGAGAGATGACAAACAAGCACATGAAAAGATGCTCCAGATCAAATGTCATCAGGGATATGCAAATTAAAACAACAATGAGATACTACGACACTCCAACTGGAATGGCCAATATCTGGAACACTGACAACAACAAATGATGGAGATGTTGTGGAGCAACAGGAATTCTCATTTATTGCTGGTGGGAATGCAAAGTGGTAGAGCTATTTTGGAAAACAGCTTGGCAGTTTCTTACAAAACTAAACCTACTCTTACCATATGATCTGGCAATCACATTCTTCGTTATTTACCCGAAAGAGTTGAAAACTTATATTCACACAGCAACCTGCACATGGATGTTTATAGCAGCTTTATTCATAATTGCCAAAACTTGGAAGCAACCAAGATGTCATTCAGTAGATGAATAGATAAACTGTGAACATCCAAACAATGCAATATTATTCAGGGCTAAAAATAAATGAGCTCCTAAGCCATGAAAAGACATGGAGGAACTTTATATGCAGATTACTAAGTGAAAGAAGCCAATCTGGAAAGCCTACACACTATATGATTTCAACATATGGCATTCTGGAAAAGGTAAAACTATGGAGACGTAAAAAGGTCACTGGTTACTGGGTGAGGAGAGTGATGAATAGGCAAAGCACAGAGCATTTTTAAGGCATTGAAAATACTCTGTACGGGCCCGCCCCGTGGCTTAGTGGTTAAGTGCGCGCGCTCCGCTGCTGGCAGCCCGGGTTCGGATCCTGGGCACGCACCTACGCACCACTTCTCTGGCCATGCTGAGGCCGCGTCCCGCATACAGCAACTAGAAGGATGTGCAGCTATGACATACAACTATCTACTGGGGCTTTGGGGGAAAAAATAAATAAATAAAATTAAAAAAAATAAAGAAAATACTCTGTATGATACCATAACGATGGACATGTGTCACTGTGGACTTTGAGGGTGATTATGATGTGTCAATATAGGTTCATCAATTGTAACAAATGTACCACTCTAGTGAGCGATGTTGGTAATGGGGGAAGCTATGCATGTGTGAGGACAGGGAATATACAGATCTTCCTTGACTCATGATGGGGTTACGTCCTAATAAACCCATAGAAAGTTGAAAATATCATCAGTCAAAAATGCATTTAATACACCTACCCTACTGAACATCATCGCTTAACATAGCCTAGCTTAAGTGTGCTCAGAACACTTACATTAGCCTACAGTTGGGCAAAATCAACTGACACAAATTATATTAAAATAAAGTGTTGACTATCTCATGTAATTTATTGAATACTCTACTGAAAGTGAGAAACAGAACATTTGTATGGGCCAGCATGGTTATAAGTATATTGGTTGTTTATCCTTGTGATCATGTGACTGACTGCCAGCTGCAGCTCGCTGCCACTCCCCAGTATCACGAGAGAGCATCCTATTGTATATATCTAGCCTGGGAAAAGATCAAAATTCAAAATTCAAATTACGGTTTCCACTAAATGCGAAATGCTTTCACAGCATTGTAAAGTTGAAAAATTGTAAGTCGAACCATCACAAGTTGGGGAATGTCTGTGTAGAAAATCTCTGTTCCTTCCCCTAAATTTTACTGTGAACTTAAAAGTGCTCTAAAAGTATAATTTTAAAAAAATTGAGAAAGTGGCCACCTGAATGGTTTACTTTTAAGAAGTTGGTAAGCTGGTTAACCAAAATGTACCTATCATTTATTTATATGTGAAAAGTCACCAGGTGAAATGCATTCCTTCGTTTGTAGAAAAGTTTAAACTTTTCTAGAAATTGTAAATTTTAAATAATTCTCTTATGGCTATATCTAAAACATACAACTTATGCCCTTCTCAAGGCCACCATAGAGAACAATTTCACAGCAAAGTAAGCATCTATGACTGGAGAGTACCAGTGGAGACAGATTTTTCTTCACTATTTTGCTAAAGTATTGCTAGTAAACCACAGACTATCTTTGACACTGTTGAATGAAACATATTTCCCCGCCTATGGTTACATATCACATGTATGTCTATACATATCACATATGTCTATGCACACATATACATGAGACCTATAATAAAGGTCAATATTGAAATTCAATAGAGAAATGTTTGATTCTGTTACCCTAATAAATAGTATATTTCAAAAATAACTTATATTCACTATTTTTCCCAATTAAAATGAAAATTGTCTTACTCGTTTTATTTTGTTTTTATTCTTCTGCTATTGCATATAAATATGTATTGCAGCAGAGGATGAAATTTACATGTTATCCTTTATTTACCTCTTCCACATGAAACAGTTATGCAAACTTACTTATTAAAAATTATGGTTCTTTTTTCAAATTTTCTTCAATATCTAAATTTAAAGTATTTGCACCAATTTGTATTTAGATAGTAAAACTTTATATTCTAATGTAGATATTTCTTGTGATGAATTTTAAAATATTTTGTAATACTTCTGCTTCTCCAATATTTCTTCTATCCCATGTGCACGTATCATTCAAAAATATTGTCTAAGAACCTTTTACATGTCGTGCCGTCTTATAGCTACTGGGACCCGTTACTGAAAAAGTAGACCAGAGACCGTCCTCTTGGAGTGTATATCCCTCCTCCCAGGGCCTACAGTGATATCAAATGCTGATTTCATAAGGTGATAGAAGGACTGATGTCATATTTTGTTAATCAAAAATATTTTCATTTCACGCATGTCAAAGATACACATCTCTTGATTTATGAGATTTCTGGATATAAAGAATCATCAAGAAAAAAAAGAAATATTTGTGAACTCAAAGATATTTTTCTAGTGTCTCTGAAATTCTGAAGAAGTTGCAATTGTCATAAGGACTACCTTAACTGATGATATTATAGATAGATTTAACGTAAAAGACACGTACTTAGGTATAAAAGGTAAATCTGATTTGAGCAGCAGTTCTTAACTCATTTCTCTCTTTCTTCCTCAATTTTTTTTTGTTTCTCATAGGTGTTTTGCACACTGCAATTACTTGATAGAGTTGTAAATGTATCCTTGTTATCAATATATTTATCAACGCTACCGAAAGCATTAGACATTTTAGGAATGAGAGGTAAATCTTATACAAAATCTTGCTACCCTTATAAGTTGTACCCAAATGTTAAATGCTCCACAAATTTTTCTCTAGTTTGCTCAAGTTGCAAGTAATAACTCCCTCTCATCTATTGCTATCACATTCTTTAAGTACTAGGATTATTTAAACATTTTCACATATAGGAACTAACATTTTGTAAGGAGAATAAAAATTAAGCAAGGTACATTTTGGTGTCTATTTTTAATATTAGGTCCTATATTCAAGTACTAAATTTTTCAGTATATTCAAACACAATATAGGCTAGAGCATTTACCAAATTTTTCAAGATCTCTGTATCATACATTTTGTCATACATATTGTAATGAATCAATTGTTTTTATTTGTTTGCCCATATTTTAATAACCAGAGGGTTATGAAGAAGAGCACAGTTAGATAGGTTTATACTGAGAAATTGTTTGCAGGTGTAGTTTGAGATGCTTTGACAAGTTTTCCTATTGAAATAATTTTTGTAAAGTATACAATATAATATTACTTTCTAATAAAAGGAGAGCTATTTTAATAACTAAAACAGAGCAAAAAGCATAATAATTCTTGATTGAAAAGCTCATACACTGTGAAGCAATAGAAAGTAGAAAATATTTGTTTGTAGAGAGGAATCATTTAAAAATACATACTTAAGCATGTCTCATAGGAGTTGATTTACAAAACTCTATTTTTTTATTTTTATTTTACAAAACTCTATATTGTATTTTCTGCATGTTCAGTTTTTCCTTATGTACTCAATAGTTAAGAAGAAAAGCAGAATTAAAGAAGTCATTTGGTTAAGGGAAATAATAGAATTATCCTCACACAGGATTATTGAAAAAAATGGTTTTTAAGAGGATCAAACGGAAGAATAATTGAAAAAGCAGTGGGCTCGGGGTCCAAGAGATATTGATTGCCATCTATCACATTATTTAGAAAAGAATATTTCTCATTAAAAATATTTTTGGGAGGGCCTGCCCTGTGGCGTGGTGGTTAAGTGCGTGTGCTCTGCTGCTGGCGGCCCGGGTTTGGATCCCAGGCACACACCGACACACCGCTTGTCAGGCCATGCTGTGGTGGCATCCCACATAAAGTGGAGGAAGATGGGCACAGATGGTAGCCCAAGGCCAGTCTTCCTCAGCAAACAAAAAAGAGGAGGATTGGCAGCAGATGTTAGCTCAGGGCGGATCTTCCTCACAAAAAAAAAAAAAATTTTTTTGAAAAAACGAAATCATGTAAGAAATTTTATTCTGTGGTAAATATCTAAATAAATAGGCTTTTCTATTTTTTCATGAAGTTACCTATATGTAATTTGTTACTTTGTAAGTAAATTATGAAATTGTATTTTATGTCCCTAAATAACTAGGATTTAAAATACTACAAAAATTTTGAAAGGTACGCGTAATTCACTGTCCACAATTTATTGTCATTGTAAAAATACAAATAATAAGATTATAAAAAAAAAAAATCTCCCTTAACTCCTCCCTAATCTACTTCTTTAACTCAAGAAAGTCTTTGTTATCAGTTAGGTTGGTAACTTAATTCTTACGTCTATGAATTTTTAAAACTGTAAATTCATTTATAGAGATATGTAGTTTGCTTGTGTTTCTCCTCTCAATGAATATTAGCTTTCTCTGAATCAAACTCATCAGTATCTCAATATTTTTTGAAACATAACAATAGATATTGAAGTTATTTCATTAGCACGTATGGATTCACATTACTGCTTTTATCTCCTGAAAACAGGCAGATATTTTGATAGTAGAATTATATGGTACATATAAATCCAACCTATAAATAGAAACAAATTTATTTTTAATAACAAGTAGCAGAACGTACTTAGATATACCCCAAAATCACACCATTCCATTCAACATGGAGAAAGGACATTTTCTATAGAAATATATTTATTGAGGTATGATTTGGAGTAGATTATTTATATAGAGCTTTCCTACACAACACTACTGTACTTGGTACTAAAATATATGATAAACACTTCAAATCAAGGAATTATCTGTGAATCTTAATTATCGTATATAGTTAGTTGAAGAACAGTGATGATTTAGAGTATGTTTATGTATATTTTTAAGTATTTTCCTTTACTTTTCTCTAGCTTAGAAATTATCAATGGTTTTTGGTGTACCAATCATTTGATAATCTCATGAAGATTATCTTCTATTATAATGCCCTGACACTGCACTTTCTATGAATTATGTGATTTAGAAATCAAAGTGAGATGATGACAACATATTTTTTTGTGTTTATGACAAAATTTGAAGTATAATATCTAAAATTTAAAAAATGATGAAGAAACATAGTATTAAAAACTAATGAACTAAACAAATGGTACTTAAATTATTTCCAAATGGGAGGGCCTGTCTAATTCTTAAACATGATCATCTATAACGGTATCACAATACTTTATGAACAAGTCTTTTTGAAATATGAAAACATATATACAAGTAATTAGAGTATGTTTTCTTATTATCCACAAATTCATTATTACAATAAATAAAATATTGTAATGACCAATTAGTCCCATGCAAGCTTCTATTTAGTAGTGTGTTAGTGCATTTTTGAAAACACACACACACACATATGCGTACAGAGAAACCTAAGAAAATGTAGAAAATAAAGTTAAAATTTACAATATACTATGATGAAGGGCAAAACAAACAAAAATAACTGCCATATTTTATATTTGACTTGTTAATTTAGGAGAAAACATTCTGTAAAAACACTGAAAGTACTATTTTTGAGAAAAATAAAAGCTATGTTTCAGACAAAAACATAATACGATGTTTACATATTTTTCCTATCTACCTTACCTCAGTTTCTATTGGACAGTTAATCTTGCATAAAATTTTTCTTTCTCATAATCATTGAGCTATATTATGGGTATTTCTCTTATTCATAGTTGGGAATTTACTCTGTAGGTATAAAATATGGTTTGTCAAACATACATATGTTGAATGAATGACTTTTTTTGAAAGGCTCTATGTGAAAAGCATTTCGGTCTTTGATGAAAGAAGCCAGTGTGGTGTAAGAAAGAACTGGAATTGAGCTTGACAGGAAATGGAGGAAAAGATGCAGCTTGAGAGGCTGAGCATAGAAAGAGCAAACCAAATATAGCAAGTTACATATTAGTCTAAAATGTAATTCAGGAGTCTATTCAGAACCAGAGACATGATTTGATGTAATGGGGAAAAGCCTCAGAATATTCAGGTGAGAAGCACACGGGAGCCAAACTGGCAGCAGACATAGTTTCAGAAATGTATGCGTGCGTGAAAATCGGCAAGATGGTTTGACTCTCCTGGAAGGAGACCTGCTAATATCCACCGGCAGTTTCAAGGCCCCAGTTGGTGATCAACAGCCTGAAACTTGAGGCTACAGTACCAGGAAAAGCAACTGGAAAAATGATAATACTACTAATAATAAATTGTAAGGAATCTAAGTAGAAGCCTTATCTTGTGATGAAAGGGTAGAGGAGCTAATGAAAGATCACAGGCCACAGGTTCAGTTTACAGTGATAGGGAATTATGGGGTAAACATAGCATTCTAGCAATTTTGTTCAGGATTAAGTTTGAAGAACTTGACACTAAAACCCATTAGAATTCTCAGATAACTTGGTTAACTTCCATCCTTAGTCACATATTTCTCAGGACATGGAGAATATTTTATCATATGGGTTATGGTTCATTGGGAAAGTTTTAGAAATACTCAGATAACCTCTTTGTCCCTAGAACCCTCTATTTCTTCCAATCAACCACCTCTGCATTCACTCTCTTTCATACCATACCAAACATAATTGAACTTTCCCAACACTTCCATACATATCTAATAAACTTCCTTTTAGCATAATCATCCCTTTGCAACACCCCAGAAAAACGAACAAACCCAAAAGATGTCAGTCATGTGCATTAATTTCCAATCCTCCCTCTACACACTTCTAAATGAATCCTCTCTCCATCTGTCACCAAGCGGCCAAGAAGTAATGGAAAATATAATCCATTTATGAAGACAATTGTCCCATGCTAAGCGGTGGGTGCTGGCTGCCCTAACACTTTTCCCTGGTTAACTCTTCCATTTTCTACAGCAATTACTATAAATCCCTAAACTGCTTCCTTGTGGCAGTCATTAGTGTTAGTCAAATATTTGTGGTTCTTCCCTGTTCTAGGCACAGGATAGGATGGAGCTCAAAAACCATTCAGGCCAGCAGAGTGTGAATAGAAGTGCCATGTGTCTTTTCTGGACCAGCATGTTTTATTAGTGGTTTGAGACCCTCCAGATATCTCTTCCGGAGCATAGGAATGAAGAACATACACTCTTGATGATGGCAGTTCTGTCAGGCTTCATTCCTAAGTGTGTATGATGAACAGGCCTTCCACCTGGGCCCCAAACAACAATGGACAGTATTAGTAACAAAAACAATTTTGCTGTTTATAGACAATGAGATTTGTGCTTTGTTCTTTACTGAAGTATGAACTAGTCCAGTCTTGCTGATTCACTCCTCCTCACATTTAGTTTAATAGAGAAATTTGTAACCATCAGGTAAAAAAACAATCAAATTCTTGTTCATCCCACCTTAACAAGTGTCTTTCCTTCTGTGTGAATTTAATTTCACTTGAGCTCCAGATTTTATATACTCAATTCTTATGGCAACCTCATTCTATCATTGTCTATCTTCTTTGTATAACCAATCGCTTCTACTGTATTTAGGTGACTGTGATTTTGTTTCTGGAGCTCTATTCCATTTTATTGTCTATTGGTCTATCCTTGCACCAACCATACATTGTTTCAGTGATTCTAGATTTATGACAGGTCCTTCAAGATGGTAATATGCTTAAGTAAAGCTTCAAACGTAGGGTTCTTTTTCAAAATTTTTTGGCTCTGGGTATTTCCATATAAATTTTAGAATCAGCTCATCAATTTAAACAAAAATTATAATTGAGGTTGTATTGACTCTATAGTTTCATTAAAAATAAGTTTCTTGGGGGCCAGCAGTTAAGTGAGCGCGCTCCGCTACCAGCAGCCCCAGTTCGGATCTGGGCGCACACCGACGCACACCGCTTGTCAGGCCATGCTGAGGCAGTGTCCCACATACAGCAACTAGAAGAATGTGCAACTGTTGTTGTATGACATACAACTCTCTAGTGGGGCTTTGGGGAGAAAAAGGGTAAAAAAAGGAGGAAGATTGGCAATAGATGTTAGCTCAGGGCCGGTCTTCCTCAGCAAAAAGAGGAGGATTTGCATGGATGTTAGCTCAGGGCTGATCTTCACACAAAAAAAATAAGTGTATTTATATAATTCAGTTTCCCAGTAGATGAATATGATACATTCCTATGTTTACTGTGGTAATTTTTAATTTTCAAGTTAGTGGTGTTGTGTTCATTTTTGTGACATTTAGTATAAGGCTTTAATGATTTTGGGTAATATTGTAAATGATATTATTTTAAAATGCATTTTTTATATTTGTCAGTTTGTTTGCACAATATCCTTCAATAATGTTTTATAGTTTTGAGTATAGAAGTGCAGGCTTTTAAATTCCTGCATGAGATTTATTACTATGTTTTTTGCTTGTTTGTGTGTGTATGTGTTTTCTTGATGTCACTGTAAGAGTATTCTGTTTAGATTTAAATTTCTGTTAGCCACTGGTATAAATAAATATAACTGGATCGTGTATACTAGCCTTGTGTACAGCAAATTTCTAAATTCACATAATAAATAGCCATTTTGTAGATTTTAAAAATTATATATATTCAATTATTTTGTGTAATTATATTGAAAACTTTACTTATTCTTCCCAAATCTTTCTTATTTATTTTTCCCTTGCCTTACTGATCTCCAGTCCAAAGATTAATAGCAGTGGTGTATGCAGGCATTCATGTCTCATGTACAAGCTAATGGAAATAGTTTTCAATAATGTTTTCTGTCACTTCTGCAGATATCAGTCATCAGTAGTTGAACCTCCTTTGGAGGTTGGAGATTTGCTACTCAAATTATTAGGTATTGTGGCCATCCCTTAGCTCTCTCTATCCACAGCTACTGGAAGAGTATCTTTATTTGTTATCAAAGAGGCTTTCTGGGTGTTCCACTTGGCTTTCATTTCCATGTTTACTGCTATGAATCATTTGCTATTTTTCTTAGTGTTTTAAGAGAGTTTAGCAATAGCCATCCTATCCCATTTTCCTTATACTTATTTTCCCTCACCTACATTTCAAATTTTTGATATATTGCATCAGTTAGTGTCTTTCATTTCACTGGTAAACCATCCAAATTCACCACTAGTGAAAAGTGTAAAGGCTGGCCTGTCTCTTTGTTCCCAGATTTATCAGTGTTATACTTACCACCAGTCCTTACTGTCAGCCAAGCAGTGGGTGATCCAGCTCCAAAACCCAACTGCCATGGGTTGGTTTATCTGGGGTGCAGACTCTGGGACAGAGTTTAATATATAGGATTTTTATGAAGACTTACCATTAGTATCAATAAATGTGAGCGACAGTAGGGGAAGAAGATTAGGTGAAGGGAAAACTTGAGCTTGAGAGAGGCTCATCTGCCTCAGTCAACAAAAGGAGCTCTGGAGCGGAAATGTCCTGTCAGAGTTCTTTCTCCTTAGACTGAAATAGCAGAGCCTTGATCACTCTTTGCATGTGGGCCTAGAGGTGACTTTCTGCAGCTGAGGCAATCCTGAATGGACTGACAACTGAAGAATGTTCCCCAACAGCGCTTCCAGCTGTGTGCAAAATATCCTTCCATGAAGAAGGATCCAAGCAGTGTACGACCGTCTTTGGCACACACTCACCTTTTTGTGCCATGTTCTGAACAGATTTTGGTTAGCAACACTGTAAAATTGACAAAAAAAATAATCAGACACCAACAACAACAGAACACCTCCCCTCAATTTTCGGCTTCTTTTCGCATGACATTTTAGCTTCTTTTCCTGAACAGCTTTATACTTGACAAATAGTTCAAGAGGAAAACGAGCATATAATTATATCAGCCTCTCTTCTCCATGCTTTTATTTTCCTCCTTAGGGTCTAGATTTCTCAAGATCAGGCTGCCTAGGCAACTCTCCAATGCCTTTTAAAATTATAATATGTATATTTTTATAAATATTTTATATATATTTCAGTTATTGTACTGAGAAATGGGGCACATTGGTCTGGTATAAGAGACTCCATCATTGTCAAAAATAGAATATTTCTCCACTGTTTTCAACATATTAAAAAAATCTGATAATTTATTTTTATCACACACACTTGTATGTCACCTATTATGTACCAATCACTAGGTAAACATTCTTTTTAGAGTCTTGGAATCTGACCCAATTGGATTAGCTTTTCCATTTTGGGAGGAAAGGGTAAGTAAGAGCAAACAGGGAAGCAGCAAGAGCTTTTAAACCCTGTAAATGATTATACTCAGAGACAAGTAAAAGTTGAATGATTTATAATCTAAAAATCGATTCTAATCTAAAATGGCAGAGGATAACAATATATTATACTTGTTAAAACCATTTTAGTTTTTATAAATGGATTTTTTCATACATGCCAGATAATATTTTATTCCTTTATACTACTAAGTTAAATTCAATCAGTTACTGAAGCCAAATGCTGTCAGAAAAGGAAACTATTTGCATTCAAAGGGGACACAGTGTCTGGAGAAACAGAAACTATGAAATCTATGCACTATATTTAATCAATGTGGAGTACTGAAAAATAATAAGACAATTCCTTTGATGTTGATTTACTATAGTGCCCATAAAACAGAGTGGATGACATTCCCTGTCAGAACTGATTTGGACTTAAATTGAGGAACAGGATTCTAAGTCACAAAAACAGAAAAATCTAGTTGGGTTTTAGATATATTATAGCTGCCCTTACCCTTATAACCTTTAAAGATTAAATTATATAGAAGAAATAGTTCAAAATTAACTTTACACATCATTCCCTGATGTAATTTGTTGGTGGAATATCATACTTCTATAATAAAAATACACTCAATATCTCAAATTAATTTGTCCTCACAATCTAATACCAGATATGGTAATGTCATAGTAATGTAGGTTCCCCTTGGAAATTCAAAATAAGAAGTGAAATTTATTGTCTTTTCTTATCATATGCATTTCAAGACAGCAATGTCAATATATTTTAATATATGTACAATGCTTTTAAAAGATTAAGTAATTTTACGACATGATTAACAAGGCTTTAAGATTAATTTTGCTTTTGATTTTGAAAAAACTAAAAGTAGAGTTGTTGAAGATATTCACTTAATCAATTATTACATCAAATACAATATTTATTAGTTTATTCGTCTTATATTCTGATGATTTGTATGTATTTCACCTTCCATTAATACAAATATGAGAAAAAGGCTCAGCATCCTTTGCATTATTTACCTTTCGCAGCTCTGTTGAGACTGGTATTAGTTCGTCCACTATTTGTGCCTCTAATATGAACACGACTATAGTCTAAATTAGCTTTTCTGATATTGAATTGTAAAGAATAAGGAAAATCTAATACAAATATTTTCCATATTATACTCTACTTTGTCAAAAGATTTAGGATTAGGATAACCTGTTATTTTTCCTATTATTTTGCCAGTCCATCACAATTTTGCCAAACGGAATTTGGTCCTGTTGATCCAAATGATACATTTTAAATTTCATTTCCGCAGAAAAATTATAAACATAAATTCTAAATTAAATTTGTGAAATAGTGAGAATTATTTTTTAATTTTCTGATTTTAAAATGCTTACACATATGAAAGTTTAACAATAATAATATTGCATCATCTTTGCTCTCTTTTTATATATATATGACATTCTCTTACAAAGCAACAATAATATTATCTTTTCTAAGATAATTAACAACAATCTCAAAATATAACCTAATATATAGTTCATACTCAAATGTCTCCAAAAATCTTTTATGATAAATTTTCTTTTTCAAACTGAGATCAAATCAAGCTTTTCCCGTTACCATTTTTTTACCATGATTTTTAGGTCACTTTTAACATTGAGCAATGGATCTGTTTTTGTTTTTGTTTTTTGCAAAACATTGATTTTGTGAAGAAACCAAATCGGTGTTCATGTAGGATGTAATAATGGGTTCTAAATTTATTTGATTTTCTTCTCATGGTGTCGTTTAATGTGTTCTAGTCCCGGCAAAATCTAAGTTAGGTATAGACACTTGGTTATATTGAGGACAAATTGTGGCAAGAATTCTTAATAAGTGAAGATTTCTACTTCATACCATGTTATATCCGAAGGCACTAAATGCCAATTTGCCTTAATCTTAGACATGATGTTTCATCACATCTAAGTTAGTGACAGCTAGATATATCCTTTGTAAATATCCATTTTCCATTTTTAATTATTCATTAATATGTAAGGCCATAATATGACAACATATAATGACTTACGCCTCAACATACTTTCTACTGATAATATTTACCATCCATATACAAGCCTTATCTGAATTTACACCGAGGGCTGTAAAATGGTGATTTCCACATCTTTTTTTTCATTTACATTTATTATCAGCTATTATCTATAAGTCATATCACTGTAGGCTCATGGATTTTTTTTATTTCAGTGTGTTCAAGTCAATTACATTAATTATTCTCTTGATGCTCAAAATATCCCCATGTGTACTGTGGGAGACTCTTTAAACTTGCTCTTGTGTCCTTTTGATATCACCCTATTACTTTTTCTTTTTTATTTGGCTTTGTTTTTGTTTTCTTGTTTCCATTCTGGAAGAACAAGAGACTCAGATTCGTCTTGGACTCTTTCTGCTCAGACTTGGCATCAGTCATTTCCCCAGGGATATAGGCTTCTTTTAATAGGTAATGGCTATTAAACAGAAATGGTGTTGAAACACAATGGTATTGAAACACAAAGATCTGGATGCTAGCTACATAATTATTACTGGAATGTCATTGCTTTTTAGGCCTTTCCAGTGTACAAGGCTGGGAATATGAGTTTATGCCAGTATGCAATTCAAATCATAGGAGTTTGTTCTGATTAATTTCATTTATAATTGTCTCTTCATTCACTATAAAAGCAATGAAAATATTTGGTCCTACTTCCAGTAATATTTACATATTTTATATATATACATTTATATAATATAAATATGTATTTATATATTGAAATACATATACATCTTCCTATTTTTATATAGGATAGTTTCAAAATTGCAATATGAATGTTATTACTATGAAAAAGGTGACAAGTATAATAAATTTTTGTACTTAGAACCTATTATATGAAAGATATAGAGTCAGAACACTACGTTCTAAACTACTAAAATAATCCTTTTCTCTATGTGAATCCTTTTCTCTATGTGGTTATATTTTTTAGTTTGGTATACATTTCAGCTTATTTGGTTTCTTTTTCTTTTAATTGTGTTCAATTCTATTTTAAGTTTTCTCTTTTTATGCAATTTTATATTTGAATATGTAAAATATCTATCTATTTATCTACGTTAAATTATATAAAAATAAAATATTTAGAGAAGTTTTAATACTCTCACTAACCCCTCACTCTGTACCTATCCAATTATGGTATAATTAGGGTGTTTCCAAGTGTTATGAATAATGCTATAATAAATAACTTTGTACATATGTTGTTTCCTATTTGTGGAGATATTTCTCTACAGATTGTTGATTCAGAGGATAAGTGTGTATGTAATTTTTTCAGATGTTTCCAATTTTCCTCCATAGGATTTATACTATTTTGGACTCTGACTGACAATGAATTAAAATTCCTTTTCCCCATAGTCTTATCAATAGAATTTGTTATGAGTTTTCAATTGTTGCCAAACTGACAGGTCAGAAATGGCGTCTCAGAGTAGTTTAATCAACGTCCAAATTAGTCAAGTAGTGTACAGTATTTCAGATAGTAAGTTGTAGGTTCAGAACTAAAATCTATATTCTTTTCTATTTTTTATTTTATGATGCTTATTTTGATTAACTTTTTAAATGAATTTCTCTTATCCCAAGTAAAAAAACCCTGATATGGGACAAAGCTACTAAGTCATTGTTAGTAGTGGGAAGGGATTCATAAAATCATCGAGTTGTTAATATTTTACAATGGAATTACTATTAAAAACTTGTACTTCTAAAGTTCCTAAATTATGACTAGACATCAATGAGAATAGGCAGCCATATAATTAGACCACTTGTCCACTATTCATGTCATACATTTATGTTGGAGATTAAGACGGAGAAAACTTCCATGCTAAGAAGTTGCTAAGAATGACTGCTCTAAACAATCAAATTATAACCATATTATATTCAAAATAAAATTGTGATGTTGAATCAAATACAATAAAAAAATGGGTCTCTGTTAGTTATATAATCTTCAGAGGGTCAAGCGTTGATTAAGGAAGCTGAGAGTGGATCTCAGATCTGCTTTTACTTCCTATATTCTCTCTCAAAACTACAGTTGTGGGCAAATATGGTACTGGTGAATTCAGAATGACAGGATGCTGACCTTTCCTTTTAAATTTCCTATGATAAAAAGTAGATAACCCAAATTTAAAAAAAAATACATATTTAGGACTTTTAGTACAATAAGACGTAAGAAATCACCCAACCCAGACAATGGTAAGAAATTATAAAATTAAATAATTCTGCATGAGTATAAAGCAACATCGAGCAGCACAGTTTCTTTCTATTCCCACGAGGCACTGGCATCATCTGTCTCCAATCAGGCACTTGGGGGCAGTGGTGTTCCTTTCATCCTGTGTTGTCCTAAGAATTCATTGTGGTTTGCTGTGTTTTTTTCAGAGTTGCTCTACATTGATAAACTTTACATGATAATAAAGGATCTCTTCTATCTCTTCCCTTTAAGATGAACTTTACATACTTATGGTGAAATGAAATAATACAACCTATCCAGGCAGTAATTTTACCAAAATAATTTTACTTATAGCACAAATATAGGAATTAGCTATCTGTAGGTAATTTAGAAGGGAACAATAAAAATACCCCATGCATATCTGAGAAAAATAAAAGGCAAAATCCAAAAAATGTATAATGAAACAAAGCATCAGCTCATGAACAAAAATAAAATTTAATTAGTCACAAAAACTTGAGATTGTGAGAAGATAAAATTTTAATTATATAACCAGGAGTGTTGTACTAGTTAAAATTTAGGTACAAGTGATAGAAATTCAGAAATTGTATTAATTTTAATTCTATTTGGCAAATAATGCTTAACATTTTACCAATTTTAAATAATTTTACGAATACTTTTCTTTCTTTTGTGAGGAAGATCGGCCCTGAGCTAACATCCGCACCAATCTTCCTCTATTTGCTGAGGAAGACTGGCCCTGTGCTAACACCCATGCCCATCTTCCTCCACTTTATGTGGGACTCTGCCACAGCACGGCCTGACAAGTGGTGCATGGGTGCTCACCCAGGAGCTGAACCCTGGCCACCAGCAGTGGAGCGTGAACACTTAACCGCTATGCCACAGGGCCGGCCCCTAAAATTACTTTTAAAAGTAAATCATTTTAAGGATACCGTGTTTTATTTAATATTCATGCTAATTATTCTTAAATAGAAAGGTGGAGTTATTGAAAAATTTTTCAGGTAAATGTTGTCCAAAATAACTCTTGTGTGTTTAATACTCAGAAATTTTTATTTTGCTATGTCCATTTTGATTTTTTCTTTTTACTTCTACTCTTCACTTATTGTTGAATAAAAATTTAACACATTTGAAAGAAAAATTATGTTGTAAATTTTTAAATAAATAAATCTATAATACAATAAACCACAATTGATGGAAACTAGTAACATGTTACCAGTAACTCAAAGATAGTCATTATATTTAGAATTATATTTTCCTCTTTTATATATTGGCTTCTAGTCCACAAATTGAGAAGGAAATAGACAATTTTGTTGTTGTTGTTTTGTTAATGTTGTTAGTAGCACTAGTAATCTCAACGTGGAAATATATGTGCTGTCATCATTAAAAATAAAAAATGTCGAATGGTTAAAAAAATATAAATGATAAATCAGTCTGTAAACATCCTCTGAGTCTCATCTTCAGCTGGTGTATTATATTTCTGACAACTCCAACTTCTAAAGGTGCTTCTTGGGTACAATTTGCTCACTTACCTTCTGTAGCTAAAGGACTGGCAAACGCTTATACAAGTACTGAGGAAATATGTAACGGCAGTGGTTTGAATTGCTGCAAATGGATTGCGTATAAGCAGATCAAACAATATTTTAACAGCCATCATTATATCCAGATATACATAAGAGCACCTTTGCTCTACACCTGTAAATGGGAAAGGGTTATTTTTCTCAGGTCAAAGAGAACTTGAGAAACATCTCAATAACAATAAAGAACAGTGATGGATTTAAACAAACAAACGAAAGAAAACCTATTCTTTGAGAGTCCTAAATCCTACCTTTCTATAACCTGTGATATAAATCACTATAAATGATAATTAATCCCCTTGATTATGCCATATCTCCTGCTGTCTGATTTTCCAAATACAGTTAAAATTTCCACACACCTCACTTACTTAAATGAAAGAAATTTTAACCCTTGTTTGATCATGAGCTTCTGGCAAAAAAAATCTATAAAACTGAAGCAAACAAAATGGGGGCATTAACTATAAATCCCTAACTACCCTCCAATTCAGAGTACTGGTCTGCAATCTCTTTTCTTGATATCACTGCAGACATCAATGTTGGACCCTCTCATCCACATGCATGACAAGTGAAGAACAGGAGTTAAATGTTAGATGCAATAGGTAAGCCATGATATGTAGATATCTCCTGGCTCAGATAAAATTCTTAATTTAATAAGAATAACTTAGGGGCCAGCCCGGTGGTGTGGCTGTTAAGTTCACGTGCTCCGCTTTGGCGGCCCAGGGTTCGCGGGTTCGGATCCCGGGAGCACACTGACGCATCACTTGTCAAGCCATGCTGTGGTGGTGTCCCATATGCAGTAGAGGAAGATAGGCATGGATGTTAGCCCAGAGCCAATCTTCCTCAGGAAAAAAAAAAAAACGAGAGCATTGGCATCAGATGTAGCTCAGAGCTAATCTTTCTAACAACAAAAAAGAATAACTGAATGGGAATACTCTTTGCTAAAAGTTATACATTTTGGTTGGCTTAAGTGAAAAATGGCTGAGATAGTTACCTTTGTTTTCTTGAGAGCCGTGGAGAAGAACTCAGACATAATAAATTGTTTTATCTGTTTAGCTGTGAACAACTGATTTTATCAACGTCTCACAAGAAAACTGAAATGCATAATAACATTTTGAATATACAATCTGACATAATGACTTCTAAACTACTTTGCTGTCATTTAATTTCAGATGCCTGTGCACTGCCAGTTTCAATGGAGAAAATTTCTTTCCAATCTATACATAGCAGAATTTGGTGGTTGACTTCTTGCAACATGGAAAAATGCGGTGATGGGGATGGACAATACTCTGGTTATAAACACATAGAGATACTGATTAAATCATCTCCTGAAAAATAGGCAATCCTGAAGGAATTAAAGGAAAAACATAGATATCAAATATAAATTGAAAAAATTAAGGAGAGGTGTTTGAGGTTGATGTCATGGCAGAAAACAGAAAATTCAGATCTGGATATAGACACTAAGGGCTAAGTGCTGAAGTTCCATTGCCTTTGCTGGCACAGGAAGCCAAGAATGTAGCTAACATCTCAAAATATTCATTACAGAACAAGAAACGGGACAAATAAATGATACTAAGATAGGAGCAAAAATATAGGTTGAATACAAGTATAATAAATCCAATGAGAATTAAAAAGGAAAACTTCATTAAAAATTTCAATTGACCGTATCTTGAGTCTGCAAACTTTAAAGGTCTCTGATGCCTTCAAACATATATCTTTAAAAAATTTTCCCAGCTTTTCCAGTAACTTTCAGCTTTCCTGCCATTGCAGGATTAAGAACTAATGGATACTACTGTATTTCCCAACACAAAGTCTTGCAAGGGATTTTCTTAGGTACAATCAATCTGGGTAACTCTCATGAATGATTATCTAAATAATTTGAATCATCATTTCCAAGGGTTCATTCAAACTAAGGTTGTAGCTCTTATGTATTGGTTGTATAAGCATTTTACATATAGTCTACACATGTAAACTACATGGTTAATGGAATTATACATGCAGTTTACACAATCACTCTCATTTTTTTAAACTATTTTATTTAGGTCATATTGGCTTACAACAGTGTGTAAATTTCAGGTGTACATCACTATATTTCAGTATCTGTATAGTCTGCGTCATGTTCACCACCAACAGTCCAGTTTTTATCCATTACCATACATGTGCCCTTTTCACCCTTTCCCTACCCCCTTCTCCTCTGGTAACCAATAATCTGTTCTCCTTATCTATGAGTTTGTTTATCTTTCACATATGAGTGAAATCATACAATATTTTTCTTTCTCTTTTTGACATTTTACTTAGCTTAATACCCTCAAGGTCCATCAATGTTGTCGCAAACGGCACAATTTTGTCTTTTTTTGTGGCTGACTAGTATTCCATTGAGGCATATATACCACATCTTCTTTATCCATTCATCCATTGATGAGCACTTGGGTTGCTTCCACATCTTGGTTATTGAATCACTCTCTTATTTTAAGTGATATTTCAAAGAGTACTGCACCAAATACTATTTTGGACAGCTCTCAATCATCATCATTCCAATAACATTGTGCTTAAAGACAAATTTTGATTCATTTCAAAGGTAAAGATTTAATCCAAGGTACAGCTGAGTAATCCACCATATGTCTAAAATCACAGGCTATTGCTTCAAAATATAATATGAAGATGAATTTCAATTGATAACTAGGTCCTGTCACTAATTAAAACTATTATCTACAGAATTATACAACTTCAAAGTTATTAGCAGTTAACATATCGTTAATGTAGTTTTAATTTTTTAGTAATCAATGAGGGTGCAATCACCTGACATAATGTTAGTTTTATATATTAATATGATCATTTTAAAATATAAGAGGAAGGCACATAATTAAAATTAGTTATACATAATGGATTAACAGCTATTCCTACTGGAAGATCTAGTAGTTGTATTATCTTTAGAATGACCAGTTTTATACATTTCATGAAGCTCTGTTTCTCCATTTCTTGGTCTTTCTACTTTTATTTTGTTGGTTTTATTCTACAGAAATCTTATCCATTACTGCTAGCATTTCCAGACTTACCTGATCCATTGTTAGAGTTTGCAATCTCAAAGAAATAAGATTTTCTTCCTTGATTTTGGAGTGTGAGAGCAATAACTCTACCCACTCTTGTTGCCTTGCCCATATCTACATAGACCACACAGACAAAAGTTTGAGCAGCAGTTTGAGTCTTGGTAGAATGCCTTGTGATCCTTCCAGAACAGGAGAAGATAGTAATCCTGTGAGGAGCAGCTTCAAGACCGTCTCACACTTCTCTTCATATATCATCCATGAGGTTGTCATGAGAGAGTTTCTCATCACCTCCCAGATTCTGATGAGTTATGGGGCTCTCTGTCCCATACTCCTCAGTATAAAGCTGCAGAATATAAAACCACTTAGCTTCAGTCTAGAATAAGCTCCTTAGCAACAAAGTATCCAAGAAATCATGGTACAGTCTTTCAACATCTTTTTTTTGTGTGTTATCCCTTTATGTGTATGGGACAAAAAACTTGCGGAGCTGGCACCTTAAGTTTATTCTTCTTTTCATTGTCTATGTAAGCAATAAGCTGTCTGATGCAACAATGGTTGTTTCATTGTATCTTTACCAGTCAAATCAGTCAGGACTTGGCCTTGACTTGGCCTTGTCTTATGTGTGTTTGACACAAAGATGAAATGACAATGTGGGTTGTCATGGAAAGAGAGAAACATTTTTCATAATGTTGAGGAGGAATTTAAAAACTTTGGAAATATTAAATATTAAATTGTAATTAATATATATCTTAACCAAAGATCCTCTATTTTTTTAACTTTTTGAAAGGTCCCAAATAATTCTTTTATATTAATTTTCTATTGCTAGTGTAACAAATCAACACAAATTTATGGCTTAAAACAACACAAATTTATTATCTTACAGGTCTGTAGGATAGAAGTCAGATGTCTCACAGGGCTTGATCTTCCATTTTCAAAGTCAACAGCATGCATCTCTGTCACCCTTGTTCACATCTCCCACTTACCCCAGCTGAAAAACGGTCTCTGCCATTAGGACTCATGTGGTTAGATTCGACCATTCAGATAAAGATAATTCACAATAATGTCCCCATCTCAAGATTCTTAATGTAATAACATCTGCGAAGTCCCTTTTGCCACATAAGGTAACATAGTTATAGATTCTAGAGATTAGGCTGTGGACATCTTTGGAAGGCCATTATTCTGCCTACGATGATTTACTTTTGCCATGAAAAATTGCTGAGAGAAGTACTCAATTGTTTAGAAAATATATTTGCAGTTATGCTTGCTAAACTTGGAATGCTAGTGAGAGAGGATAAAATTAAAATTGAGTTCAGTCTCAGCAGCCATGGTAGAAACATAGAGTTAGCATGAACAGTTGCTAGTATGAACCATGAAAATCCAAATATCATGGCCATTACTAAAGGCAGAAGAGCAGACTGACCATTCAGAACCCAGGGAGTGGTCTGAAATGCAGAGATCTGACTGATAATAGGTGGCTCCCAAGAATGAAATCGACAGGCAGCTAAGTAACTAAACAATGGGCAACTAACTACCTGGTAAAACTCAGATTTCGTAATTGAAAACATCTGGGTTACCACATGAAACACAATCATCCCTACATACAGAATTAAAAGGATTCTCTTTTTTGGTTAAATAAATAAGTGAAAATCTTAAATGACAGGGCTTGAGTATGACACTGTAAGTGTTAACCTAATCAAGTCAGGTCTGCCAATGGAGATGCAGTTCTGAATACATTCTCTTTACTAAAGCAAACTAATACAGTCCTTGGAAGTAGGAATATTATTAATCTGGTAAATATATGATTCTCTAAAGCAGGACTCCACAAATTACAGCTGTGGGGCAATCTGATCTGCTGTTTGTTTTTGTAAAGAAAGTTTTATTGGAACACAGCAACATCCATTCATTTACATATTGTTTATGGCTGCTCTTGCATTGCAACGGTAGACTCCAATACTTTCAACAGAGTCTTCATGGCTCACAAAGCTTACAATACTTACTCTCTGGTCCTTTACAGAAAGAGTGTATCAATCTCTGTTTTATATCAACAAGCGAAAAAGCATAGGAGAAGACTGCTTTCACCAGGCAGGGATTGAAGTATCCTTTTGGTTTCCTTTTTAGAAATGCTTATTTGTTTCTCTTCCTCAAGTAATACACAGAGATTTTTACCTTTTACTACTTAATTCCATCTTCACTGCTTTACACCTGAACTCTGTGAGAGCCACTATCACGTCTTCGGTTTTTGCTTTAGCAACTTTGGTGCAAGTAACAGACACATACAGCAGCCTTAGAAAAAGGGTGGCTTGTGTGACTCCAGATGATATCGTGTTGCTTTCTTCTGTTGATGATATATACTATGACTGGGAAGAAAGGAATAGCTGCCACTTGAGATGTTTTTATAGTTCACCTGTGCGGCAGAGGGTACAAACGTATTATCAGGAATTCAGAGCTCTGCTATTTCAGTAAAAAATCTTACTGGTATCCAGAAAAAGAGGAACGTTTCCAGTGGGTTCAGGATATAAAACCCTTGTTAACCAGTGGATTAATGAAACTTATTTGGCAAACTGAGATACTATATGAAGTCTGCAGCAATCTGTTATTTTGCTTATTTTGGTAGTCAGTCTAAAGGCAATATTTGATTACTCTGACTTGAAGAATACTAGAGTAGATATTGTAGAGTAATAAAGAGCAAGCTGAGAATTTTTAAAGATGTTGTGGAAAGTTCAGAAAGAAATTCCAGAAAACTCCAATCTCAAGGAATTTTATACAAGCAATTATTACATAAAATAATATACTGGGAAATTGTTATTAAAACCACACAATTGATACAGATTCTTTTTGCTCTCATGCTAGTTGCTACTGGCACATAAAATCCCAATCCTTGTCCATTACCCTACTCTGTTTAACTGTGTTTAATAGGCATTACTACAGATAGTGACCCTGCGGTATGTTGGATGTTCATACATTGGATTGAGTAGAAAAATTGCTAAAAAGACCACAAATTTAGATATAACTTAGAAGCCACCACATACAACAACAAATTGTGACCAGAAGGAGGCTATTATAGCAGATGATAATCAAAGACCAAATATTCATATTTCATTCCACCCACTAGTATCAATATCTTGATGCAAGCTGAGCATCTCAGAATAAGATGTAAATCCGGATAGTGGAAGCAAAGCATAAATCCCTGAATTCACCGAGTTTAGCCTCATTTGGCTAAAATTCTTTTTACTCAACAAATTTACATTAATGCTGAAATTAAATTTTGCTATTAAAGAATATAGAACATAATACAGGCATATCTTATTTATTGCACTTCACTTTATTGTGCGTCACAGATACTATGCTTTTTACAAATTGAAGCTTTGTGACAAGCCGGCATCAAGCAAGTCTATCGTTGCCATATTTCAACAGCATTTGCTCACTTAGTGTCTCTGTGTCACTTTTTGGTAATTCTCACAATATTTCAAACTTTTTTATTATTATTTTGTTTGTTATGGTGATCTGTGATCAGTGATCTTTGATGTTACTATTGTAATTGTTTTGGGACACTGCGAACTGTGCCCATATACAACGGTGAACTTAATTGATAAATGTTGTGTGTGTTCTGACGGTTTCACTGAACTGTTGTTTCCCCAGCTTTCTCTCTGCTTGTGCCTCCCTGTTCCCTGAGATGCAACAATATTTAAATTAGACCAATTAATAACCCTACGGTGGCATTTAAGGGTTCAAGTGAAAGGAAGAGTCACATGTTTCTTACTTTAAACCAAAAGCTATAAATGATGAAGCTTAGTGAGGAAAGCATGTAGAAAGCTGAGACAGGCCGAAAGCAAGGCCTCTTATGCCAAACAGTTAGCCAAGTTGTGAATGTAGATGAAAAGCTCTTGAAGGAAATTAAAAGTGCTACTTCAGTGAACACGCGAATGATAAGAAAGCAAAACAGACTTATTGCTGATAACAGAGAAAGTTTTAGTGGTTTGGATAGAAGATCAAACCAGCTACGATAGTCTCTTAAACTAGAGCCTAATCCAGAGCAAGGCCCTAACTCTCTTCAATTCTATGAAGGCTGAGAGAAGCACAGAACCTGCAGAAGAGAAGTCTGAAGCTAACAGAGGTTGGTTCATGAGGTTTAAGCAAAGAAGCTGTCTCCTTACCATAAAAGTACAGAGTGAATTAGCAAGTGCTAATGTAGAAGCTGCAGCAAGTTATCCAGATCTAGCCAAGATAATTAATGAAGGTGGCTCCACTAAACAACAGATTTTCAATGTAGACAAAATAGCCTTATAATGGAAGATGATGTCACCCAGGACTTTCACAGTTAGAGAGAAGAAGTCAATGCCTGGCTTCAAAGCTTTAAAGGATAGGCTGACTCTCTTGTTAGAGGCTAATGCAGTTGGTGATTTTGAGTTGAAGCCAGTGCTCATTTACTATTCTGAAAATCCTAGGGCCCTTAAGAGTTATGCTCAATAGATTCTACTTGTACTCTATAAATGGAGTAAGAAAGCCTGGATGACAGCACATCTGTTTACAACATAGTTTACTGACTATTTTAAGCCCATTGTTGAGACCTACTGCTCTGAGAAAAAGATTCCTTTCAAAGTATTACTGCTCATTGACAATGCACCTGGTGACCCAAGAGCTCTGACGGAGATGCACAGTGAGATTAATGTTGTTTTCATGCTTACTAACAAAACATCCATTCTGTAGCCCATGGATCAAGGAGTAATTTTGATTTGCAAGTCTTATTATTGAAGAAATACATTTTGTATTAGTGTAGCTGCCATAGATAGTGATTCCTCTGATGGATCTGGGCAATGTAATCTGAAAACCTTCAGGGAGGGATTCACCATTCTAGATGCCATTAAGAACATTCGTGATTCATGGGAAGAGTTCAAATACCAACATTAAGAGGAGTTTGGAAGAATTTCATTCCAACTCTCACGGATGACTTTGAGGGGTTCAAGACTTCGGTGGAGGAAGTAACTGCAGATGTGGTGGAAACAACAAGAGAATGAGAAGTAGAAGTAGATCTTGAAGATGTGACTGAATTTCTGCAATCTTATGATAAAACTTGAACAGATGAAGAGTTGTTTCTTATGGATGAGCAAAGAAAGTGGTTTCTTGAGACGGAAACTACTCCTGGTGAAGTGGCGGTGAAAACTGTTATTCTAAATTATGTAATTTAGAATAGTGCATAAACGTAGTTGATAAAGTAGTGGCAGAGTTTAAGAGGACTGACTCTAATTTTGAAAGAAGTTCTACTGTGGGTAAGATGCTATCAAACAGCATCACATGGTACAGAGAAATCATTCATGAAAGGAAGAGTCAATTGATTTGGCAAACTTCACTGGTGTTTCATTCTAAGAAATTGCCACAGCCACCCCACCCTTCAGCCACCACCACCCTGATCAGTCAGAAGCCGTCAACATCGAGGCAAGACCCTCCACCAGCAAAAAGATTATGACTTGCTAAAGGCTCAGGTGATAGTCAGCATTTTTCAGCAATATTTTTTAATTAGGTAGGTACATTTTTTTAGACATAAGACTATTGCACACTTAATAGACTACAGTACAGTGTAAACATAAATTTTATATGCACTGGGAAACCAAAAAGTTCTTGTCTCTTGGTTTATTGTGATATTCGCTTTATTGTGATATTCACCTTATTGCAGTGGTTTGGAACCAAACTCACAGTATCCCCAAGGTGTGCCTGTATTTTCCACACAATTAAGACCATGGCCCATAAAATACCTAGCCAGAATATATTCATTTGAAACTCTGACTATGGATGAATATTGGGACAGAGATATTTTAAATAAAAATAATGAAATGTGATCCAGGTTCTGTCACCAACAAAATATATCCATTAATTTTGGTTTATACTTCAATGAATATAACATAACCATCAGACTTGGAATGTGAGCAATTTATATGGCAATGTATGTTGGACTTGACAAATTTAATATCTATGGCTTTTACTATTTTCCATTGACCACAGTTGTCTATGATATGAAACACTTCAAGTGTATAAAATCAAACCAGTTGCCTGGCAAGGGAGGGTAACAAAACCTTGAGCATTGGCCTTGCATCTTAATGTGGCATCATTGCTCTCAACTCATCAATTATATCCACTTACAAAGGAACTATATGATATGATATCACATTTACTAAATTGGGGTTCTGTCATTTCTGGGAAACTTTAGAGTTGTGGTTTTAAGCATCTCCACTATTAAAAGTTTCTAATGAACTTGAGTAGAAAGCAATCAGAGCCCCAATTACAAACTGCTCAAATTTAAGGTAGGTTTCTATTTAGATGTCATAAGGTCTTATTTCCTCTGTTCTTGTAACAAGTATGCCTAGGTATCCTTAAACTCACAAAAAGTCAGCCTACTCTGCTAACCAAGAGCAGAGCTCTGTTACCTATTTATATGTTTACCTAGGTTCTTGTCTCAGTTTCCCGATAACTAAACCAGTTTAAATTTCGCAACTGAAAACTGAAAGAGAAGCTGTGTTAGGAATAATCCTTGCCAGAGCTTTTCCCTAGGATTTAGAGGATCAAATCTTTATCCTTAGCTTTTGATCTGCTAAAGATGTACTGATCATAGAACCATGATGCAGCTAACTGCCTAATGTGAAGAAATGCCACTCCCTAATACACTTGCTACAGTGATGCTACCCTCAGCAGAGTAAAATATGGCATGATTCTTCTGCTTATAGAAAAAAAAAACGGCTCCAAGGGAACCTCCATTTGCACTGGAATCTAGATTGCTGGTCCCTCCCTGCAAGCTAGATCACAGATCAGTTTTGTTTCCCCAGCCCAAATTCCATTCATTTTCCCTTCATCAGATTTCTCATCTACATACCAGCTCCAACATTTCTCCACTCATCTTCTTCTCAGATGTTATTATCTCAGTAGCCTTGTCAGATCATCTTATATAATACAGGATATAAATTGCTTAGAATGAACATAAATTCTTTAGCAAAGGCTTCATAATCTGCACACAACTGATTTTCCGAAACTTGCTCCATTAGACCTCTGCCATTCCCTTTTCAGCCAATAAGACCCTCATTAAGCCTTCAAGACATAATCCAAATTATTCCCCTACTAGAATGTTGATTTCAACTCCAGGACAAGCCTTCTAAATGAATTTATCTCCTTGTAATAATTACAAATCTTTATTAAGACCCTTGTACTGTTTTGTGGTTATGTTACTTCTAAACACACACACACACACGATCAAAAAATTGAGAACATTCAAGGGAAATTATAACCCTTAATCTGGTAGGCAGATCAAATTTACTGAGTATATTTTTTCTTAACTTATAGAATTTAATTTTGACCACTTTACACAGAAATATACAAAGCTTTTTCTCTGCTGTTTTTAAGCAGTTCAGTTGGTGAATCCACATTAATAATACTTCTCTGGAGGATATTCAACTCAGGTTGCATAGTCAGGAGTGTGCTGGACAGACTTTTATTTAGATTTCTGTCAATCAATCTCTTTTTATATGGTCTGAAGCAATTCAACTTTAAATCAAAGCCTGTATTTTGGCACATTATTTTTCTTCTCTGGTTTGAGTTCTAAATCTGGTTTCTTCCCCTGAGCTCTTGCAAACATTGCTAAGACTAATGTCTTAGGGAGATCTTCCATCATCATTTAAGATTGTTCATCAAAGACAACTTGAGTAGAACAATATGTAAGACAATTAATGGTTGTTAAGCACCTATCATTTAAAATAGACATTAGGCCTTACAGATGAGCTGTCTAACTTTCAAAGAAGAGATCTTTCCTATGCCAGTCCACAGAAAAATACGGAAAGCTCACCAACTTATTTTACAAAGCCAGCACAACCTAATAAGACCTAATAAAGATAGTACATGCTTGTGTACACGCATGAACACACAGACTCCTTTATATGTAACTATAGAAGCAAGCATCTAAATATAATAGCACATGAATTCCAACAATATGTTAAAAGAATAAGTGATCATGATTATTCTAGAAATCCAGGGATAACTCAACATTAGGAAATCTATCAACATAATTTGGTACATCAACTACTGAAGGAGAAAAACCAAGAGCTTATATAAATATATGACTGAAAACATAGGAAAAGTTCAACAGTCATTCCTTATAAGAATTATAAACAGAAAGAAATTACCTAAGTATGATTTCTAAATTCCTAGTTTGGATATCAGACTGAGGACCAGGTGGGGGAAATATTTATAAAGAACATTTTGGAACAATTGGCAAAAAAAAAAAAAGATTGTTCATCTCTGTCATCTGGTGATTTCCTGTCTCAGTTGATTCTGACTAAATCATGTGAACGAAAGCTGTGAAATGCAAGTTAATTCAACAAAAACAGATTTAAAAACTGAAATCAGGGGGCCAGCCCGGTGGCCAAGTTGTTCAAGTTCCACACACTCTGCTTCAACGGCCCAGGTTCCAGGGTTCGGATCCCAGGTGCAGACCTACTCCACTCATCAGCCATGCTGTGGAGGCATCCCACATACAAAGTGGAGGAGGAGTGGCATGAGTGTTAGCTCAGGGTGAATCTTCCTCACAAAAACAAAAAAACTGAAATCAATACATCATTATGCATAATTTTGTAATTGGTAAAATTACAAAATATTTATTTCTCCTAACAGTTAACTTCATGAGACATACACATTTTAAGAAACGTAGTAGCTGAAAACAACACAAAGTTATTATCTCACGGTTCTCACGGGTCAGGAATCAGTTGGGCACAGCTTAACTGTGTCCTCTGCTCAGGGTCTCCCTGGACTGTGGCCAAGGGGTCAGCTGGGCTATATTCTCCTCTGTAAGCTTGTGTAGGGAGTATTGAGCCTCCAAGCTCACTCAGGTTGTTGGCAGCATTTATTTCCATACAGTTCTGTGGCTGAGGGCCATGGCTTCTTACTGGACATTGGCTGAAGGCTGCTCAGCTCCAAGAGGCTGACACAGTTCTTTGCCACATGGCTGCCTCTGAAGTCCTCTTGCAATATGGCAGCTTAGTTTTTCAAAGCCAGCAAGAGAAGCTCTCTTTCATCAGGAGGACCCAGTGCTCTTTTAAAGGCTTTATACTCCTTCCAGGATAATGCCCTATTTGATTAAGTATGAATCAACTGATTTGGAATCTTAATTACATCTCCAAGATCCTTTCATTTTTATATAAAGTAACCTTATCACTGGAATTACATTCCATTATATTTATGTGTCTTGCCCACACTCAAGGGGCGAGTATATAGCCTGGGGACTGTCTTAGAATTGTGCCTACCACAGATGGTTTAAAATATTTAAATAAATTAACACTGAATAGGATTGAAACGTAAAACTATAACACCTGGATTAAGTACTCATCTAGACCTGCAGGCAGGACAGTAAGCCTCTCTGAAACTCAGTTTTCTAATTCAAAAATTAGAAGTCTAGATCAAATCAACACAAGGGTCACTATTTGTACTTAGTGTAATTTGATACTTATAAATACAATTTTAATAACTTAGACAATTCAATTCCCCACCACACTGCATACACGAGGTGCTACTGCATTTAGCTTCAAGAAAAGCTGTGGTTACTAGGCAGTCATATTGCACATCAGTAAGCGAGAGCATAGTTTCTCAAAGAAACGTGGCAGTTCACTCAATGACAGTTATTTCTCATTATTTTTAAATATCAAAGTATATTTGAAATCATAGTTACTTTCTTAAAACTTCAAAAAGTCTCAATCTGAACTGATGAATGTCAAGATATAAATAATGGACCAATTTTTTACAAGTGTTGGAAATCACAGCAGAAAACATTTTCTAATGTGTTATTGACTTAGCAATTAGAAGTCAATTAAATCTATACAATGTTTGAGGTTTTCTCTATATTACAGTGATCTTGCAACAGATTACATCACTAATGCATTTGAGGACATTCCAAAAAATGAGCTGCTTTGTCCTACATTTTGTGGTACACTTTGTTTTTCTTAATAATTTTCAGTTTAATCATAGACATAAATACCTATATTGCATATCTATAACTATATATGTGTATTATATATACACATATACATGTTTATCTGTTAGATTGGAGGCACTTAAAATAATTGATATACTATCAAAATTTAAAGGAATATTGGCATCATTTGCAAAATTAATATATTTTACAGTTAAAAAGACATGTCTAAGTTGCATGTATGTGTGTGTTTAAACCAAGTATAGCTGCTAATTTAATGTATATTTTCCCAGAGGTAAATAATATAAACATCAGGAAATAAAAGGAATTTAAAGTGGCTGCTAGCCAAATCCAGCTGTGATCTTGGCCTCTCCAGCTCTTCTGGCCAGAGTCAAAGGAAGACCACTCATAACTCATAGTCTTTACTCCAGCAATTATCCCTTTACTCCTGCAGTATTGATTCTTCTCCTTACAAATCCATTCCCATCAGCCTACAAACATCTTGTTAACTTTCCCATATTTAAAACATCATTTTTTAATTCCTCTTCTTCCATAAGAACTTCCTAGTTCTCAGCTTCTCTTTAAAGCAAATGCTTTGAATTCACAGAGCTTAATCCTTCTCTTCCTATTCTCCACTCAAACCACTGTTTCAGGCTTTTATTCTGATACTGCTCATCAAGTCACTTACTGTAATGCGTGATTTTTAGTCCTCATATTACCTGACCTATTGCTAACATTTGGCGTAGATGGGTTTTCTCCTTCTTATATGTTTTCTCTTTACTTCCATGACAACATACTCTTCTTGTTTCACTTTCATCTTAATGACTCCTCTTTCTCTGTCTCCTTTTCCTTTTCCTCCTCTTTTGCCAAATATTTGTATGTTGAAGTACCAAGGAATCAAACCTTGGGCCCCTTCACTGCTGAAAATAATGTGGTCCATTGACCTTATGGCTTTAAATACGCTACAGTATGATGTCTACCAAAGTTATAGCTTCATCTTAGATCTTTCTAACTCCAAAGACCTACTAAACATAAACCTTGTATGGCTGATAGTCATATCAAATTTAACATTTTCAAAACTGACCCTATAACCTTCATTCTCACAATCTGGACTGCCTATAGCCTTTCTCATTTGTATGAACATGGATAACCATGAAAGTGTAGTTCAAGACAGATACCTGCATGAATGTAGCTTATGTAGAAGTGTGGTCCCGCAGACCGTGATTGCAGAACAGAGAATTGCAATGGGTAGGCTGAGATTTCAGCAGAGGCAATAGTTAGAGTAGTTTTGGAAGAAGGGGACCATCATACTGCTGGGCCCATCTTGTTGCATGTTCTCAGGGAGAGAGTGTCATGGCTAGAGACTGACTGCTCTCCAAAGGTTAAATCATCCTTTTACTTGGTTTTTGAATGTCTTTTCCATGGCGAACATTCTCTGATAGGTAATAACCTAAAACACCAAAACGCACACACTTTGTTTCCACTCACATGATCCTACCTACATGCTTCTCCTACAGACTTCCTTCTCCCAGGCCATCCAGTCATACTCTTTCTGTACTCCTAGCCAAGCAGCTATGCCATTTGCCACTTAAGTTCTCTCTGTCTGTCCTTATCATAGGCAATTTCTTAATCCATACAAAGTGAATATTTCAGTCCATTGCTCACAGCATGAGTTTTATGCCGCATCTTAAAGAATTTTTTTAATGCAATGGCAGTCTGTTTCTTTTAGCCTCAACGTATTATTTTGAACCCTGTAAATAAGGATCATACTTTTTCCTCCTCCTTCAGTTGGTCCTGCAGAATTCTCATGAGGCTATAGGTTTGAGCAGAAGCAGAGGTGTCAGTATAGCAGAGATAAATGCCATGGGAGCCTGGGATACCTGATTGTCTTACCATATACTGGGTGGCTTATAAATAGAAATATTTTTCTTACAGTTCTGAAAGCTGGGGAGTCCAAGATCATAATACTGGAAGATTTGGTGTCTAGTGAGTGCCTGTTCCTGGTTTGTAGACGGCCGCCTTCTTGTTGTGTCCTCATCTGGCTAAAGGGGCAAAGGGGCTCTCTCAGGCCTCTTTTATAAGGGCACTAATCTCATTCATGAGGGCTCCACCTTCATGACTTAGTTACCTCCCCAAAGCCCCACATCCTAATATCATCACCTTGGAGGTTAGAATTTCAACATATGAATTTGGAAGGGGGGGGGGCACAGACATTCAAACCATAGCATTGATCCCATAATGTAATTGAGCCACCTTATCCAGTTAGCACTGATCACACAATATAATTGAGCCATCCAATCTGATTTTGACTGTATCATTTCATAAAATAGATTGCTGCTGTATTTTCCTGACATTATGACTTAGAGGATCTGATAATTCCCTGCTCATGATGGACTGCTTCAGGTGTCCTGTAGTTAAGCATTCACTTTCTATTAGGGCCTAGAAACAAACCAGGTAATATTTTTGAACTGGAGATTATTTCTCTGCCAAAATAAAACCATGACCTTTCTCTTCCTAGTGTCTTCCTTGAAACTCTTCTATTTTGTCTTTCCAGAGACTATGGCACTGCATTCTTACAACACAGATGTCTGGCACCAATGGCTCAGTGACATCATGTGGCACGAGAGGTAGGGCAGGTGACAGCTAGTTGGTACCTACAAGGGAGCTCTTTTTTGCTTTGGGATCCACTCAAAATTGGTAGCCTTTCATCTGAAAAAAAAACTGTGAACAATATTCTCCAAATGGCATATATTCATTTACCAGTGCTGAGCCACTTTCTTAGTGTTAGGGACACAATTTAAACCTTCTCTTAAAGAAAATGTTATAGAATGCCCCAAATCATTGGTGCTCTAAAATTTTTTACCGTTTCAGCAGGAGAGGGTTTTTTTCCACCTTTGATAACCATGCATCTTAAATAGGAATCTTTTATACTGGCTATATTCTGTTTGTTGGTTCCAATTCGCATGATGGCATCATTATAGTGAACAGTGTGCATATTGTGAAGAATGTCAAGATTTCAAGACCTGTATTAGTGAGAGAGAACAGGAAAATTAATATAGACTTGTGGCATGATCACAAATGTGTGCTCCTAGCCCATGCACATAAAAGTGAACTATTTTTAATCCTCATAATTGATAGAGATTTAAAAGAATTCATTTGTCAGATCAATAACCACATAGTAAGTAGATTTATTCTAGTAAAGAGACCACTTCCAACACAGGATGCCAAATTTAAGTGATCACCTGGTTAAATTGATGATACTTTACCCATATATACCATAGTTCATTTTGCACGTGTAGGAGCCTTACACATGAATGGAATGGGATATGATAGGGTCCACCACCCTGAAACTTTACTGTTCATGATTGTTGTCCTAATATGATTTATGACTGCCTATTTTTGTTGTGGTGAAAGGACTGGTCTTCCAATGGGATCCCTCCTACCATAATGGCTTCTCAGGTCTGGGAACCACTGTGAGGATTCTGCCAGTTGTCAAGTAACTGTGCCAATTATTCACTTGGAAATTGAAAAATAAACCCAGGATGAGTCCATGGACCACTTGGACTCACTTTAAGATAAACTTGGCTCAAATGCTACTGCACACCTGTAATCTACATATTTGTTCCCATTTCAACTGCAAGAATCTTATGGGGTGTTAGGCCACCTGGCATTATTGTGAGTTCACATGCTATGTAAAACAGTCCTTGAAAATCTGGGTATTCTTTTTCTGTAGTTTACAGTTACCCCAGGAAATGGCTGAAGATCCTTTTGAGGAAGAATCATGAGATTTGGGTTTTTTAATATACTTACAGTGGCATCACATTATCCTTCCTCAATGGAACAGTTCTTCTCTTCAAACAACAGTCTATGGATGTCTGACCAAAGTTTTAATAGTGGTTGAAATGCCTTACTAGATATGGTCCACTGATTTCTGCTTCAACAATATAGTGGACTACTGCTTCCCTGGCTGACTCTCTTCCAGACACACTGCGTCTATGCAGCATATTGAAAGAGCCCAGACAAGCTTCTGTCTTAAGGACTGGCACTGTCTATTTCTTCTCCCTTGAATTTTTTTGCCAAAGATATCCACATGCCAACCCCTCTCACTTCTGTCAAGTTATGACTCAAATATTATCTTCTAATAAAGCCAACTCTGATCACTCCATGTAAAACTAAAAACTTATCCCCACACCAAACATCCCTGATCCACGTTAGCTTGTTTATTTTTTTCCATGGCATGTATCACCTACTCATATATTAATTATTTACTTACTTATTAGGTTTAATTTCATTGTCTATACTCCCTCCCTTTTATAGAAATTCTATGAAAGAATACATTTTTGTTTCTTTTGTCAGTGTCTATAGACTGGATACATTGATGAAATAGGATACAATACTACGTCCCAAGCACTGTTGAAAAGAGTTTAGAACAAATAGGTGCTCAATATGTATTATTGAATGAAATAACTACATTTTGTTTGACTTTTTATAGTGGTTTATTTTATTGTTTTAATAAGTTTGTGCTTCTAAGTTAGGGCTCTCATTGTCCATTTTACCACGACTACAACCAGATCCTGTCTTCATTCTAAGCAGCCATTATTTTACCTAACTGGCTTTTGAAGTTGTCTAAATGTATAACACCTAATTTATAACACTCTTATTATAAAGCACTTTTATTTGTTTTACTGAAATTTAAATACTTTCATGGATGTGCAACATTGGGTATTTAGTATTTCAAGCAGGTATGGAAAATTCTTAGATAATATGACTGTAAAGAAAAAGGGTCAAGCTTTGACCCCCAAAATTTTGCATCAAAACAGTCTGTATTCTTTACCTGTAAGAAATCCCAAGTGCATAAATCAGAAATCTGGGGCTTTCACATTATACAACAATGTTCTAATATATATATATAAAAGAAGAAAACTATTTTTATTTCATATTAAGGCTCTCTATTCTGTGAAACCACTCTCCATTCCTAGGTTGCTTGTCAGTACATCAATACATTTATGATGATGCTATGTATAAAATTCTTTTTCCACGTCCACGGTCACATGAGTAATCTTGGGCTTAAAGACATGCAAACCCAGAGAATATTAATCCTGCCTTAGTGATAAGAAGGCAAAAAATTTTTTTTTGCAAAAATAGGACTAGAGTATTGGTAATAGAATAAGTAAATATAGGATAAAAAGAACCCATGTATAAGAAAAGAGATGTACTTGTCAAATCATCATTCATTGAACTTGAAAAGAATTTAGATTCTTTAGTGGGAAAACTTCCAAAGCCGAGAATGGAAATCACCGTCTTCATTCCCAACTGTAGCCTTTTCCAAACTTGTTTTTTTCCTATTTCTTCTCTAAATTCTCCCCAAAATGTGGGTAGAATAAAAAATGCCAAAAAACAAAAAACTGTAAGTTAGCAATATCTGCCATGATATATTTTATAAGACACAAAATAAGAATCTGGAATTATTTATTCCACAGAAAAAGTGGTTCCTTGATAGTGTATTTGTGTGTTGTGTTAAGGGAGAGGCAGTGATAGAAAAGGAAGGACCAAAAAGGAGAGGATTTTAGGAATTGTGAAGATCAGGGGGAAAGGAGCAAGACGATAGATACTCTCTTCAGAGTAACCTCTTAAAGCCTAGAGAGCATCCATGGAGGTCACTTTCTAAAGGCCGAGACACTGAGGTCTTGTGGTGCAAGGAAGTGAAGTATCTATACTAACTGCACAAGACACAGAAACATTTTCCTCCCATCAATCTGTATTCACTATAATACTTTGGGACTGATTCTTTTAAAAATCATTCATTAGTTCATTTAATGACTTCTTTAATGTCTAGTGGATTCTAGTACATTTTTCGTTCAGATATGGGTGGTGAAAAGTATTTGGAAGTTTGTCAGATGTGTGTAGCCATCTGATAGTCATCTTTAATAGCTGTGACATGGACCAATATGTCGTGGAAAGTAGCTACCTACAGATGATGATCTGGAGAAACCTGGTGTCCAAAATTCCTAATTACTCTGTTTTTAGGGGATACATAGAAATGCCCTTAGAACAAAAAGGAAGAAAGGGGCTTGTACCATGTGTTACAAAAATACATAACCACTTGCCATACATTGCACTTTTGTTTATTCATTTCATTCACGTGGGATGACCTTCCTCAATTTTGCCATTTAAGGAAATCCTACTGAACTTTCAAAGCCCATTTTAAATGCCATCTTCCTCACTAGAACAACTGAATTTGTGAGCTCTTTGAAGGTGAGACTCACTTATTCATATAATGTGTTTTCAATGAATAGCATAACAAACACTTGGTATATATTTGTTTCATGATTCAATAAGACATTCATAAATTTCCATCTTTGTTAATTTTTCTGGTCCATCTTCTACCACAGAAATGTTCTGGTAACACGGAGAAAAACTTTCATTCTTTTTTATATATTAGATACAGACTAGTTCTTTTCTCTTCTCTATCCCAATCACATTGATGAAAAAATATCAAGTCTCAATGTTTCCTACGTCTTTAAAAGTCTTTCTTTGCATAAACACTGTGGATATTGCAAACATACACCTGTGTATGCACAGAGAGTAATAATTTCCTAACTAGATGTCTACTTTGTCCTAGTTAAGCTCTTATTAAAAGCTGACATTCTGACAGGCCATGTGGTCTGACCCTAAAGTTACACTTTCTTCATAATGTTCCCTCTCTGCCTACATGCTATCAATTTCTTTCTGTAGAAAAACTCTCACAATTTTTCAGAATGAGAACATAGAAATCTATGTGATTAACTCATATAGAAAACTTTGTCACATTCACCTCTCCACTCAAGGAAACCTGTTTGCTTCCGTATTTTCAAATGCAGGGCATTACAGAGAACTCAACAGTTGTTCCGTATGATTTCTGCACAACATTAACAAAGGTAAAATAAAAAAACAAACTGATAAATTATTTGCTTAAGCATTAGTTGTGATAAGAAAAATACACAGAACTATACTAATACATATTTTTTAAATAACCTAAAATAATTAATGCTTAAGGCAGGTTTATTATACTATTCCATGTACCTATTTCTAAACCAATAATTCCTAATTACACATAGAAGTGTATGCTCCATGATGCAGTACTTCTTTAAGATCACAAGAATGTCAGGATGTTAGTAAAGGCCATAGAAAAACAACCACAGCACAGTAGAATGCTATCCATCACTTATTACCCATGTGAACTTGAAAAAGTTATTTGACTTCTCTAAACCTTAGTTTTCTTCTTTCTAAAATGAGGCTAATAATGCCTAGCATGCTTAGATGTAGTTATTATTAAATAAAATAAGTCCTCTAAAGTGCTTATAACAGAGAAGATATTTAACTGTTTTTTTAAAACGTATTAGGAGACCAGCCCCATGGCCTAGTGGTTAGGTTCGGCATTCTCCACTTTGGCGGCCCAGGTTTGGTTCCCTGGCATGGACTTAACCACTTGTTAGTGGCCATGTTGTGGCAGCAACCCACACACAAAATAGAGGAAGATTGGCAATAGATGTCAGCTCAGGCTGGATCTTCCTTAGAAAAAAAAAATTAAAATATTTCACCTGCTGTTAAATTAAAGTAGATAAACTTTGAATGCTTCCTACTTCTTTGGGTAGCAAGTCCCTTTACATCAGGGTCCGGAGTGGAAAGTTAGTAATGACTGAGTATCAGAAATTAGATGACTGTACAAGAAAATATGTGAAAATATGTGAATGTGTCATATTTTGTCAAACAATGCAGTCCAAAGCTTTGTCTCATTTTGATAAAAGTTACTTCCGATAGGAAATGCAATTTTTGAAATGATTCATTGGAGACTGTATATTTTTAAAGACACATTCTCTACCTTTGTCTCCATTGAGAGAGAATGACTGGGAAATTTAAAAGTGTGTATTTTCCTCTAGGTTTCAAAGGTTATCTTTTAGGCTGATTTTTGGCTCTGTAAAATGTTGATAACAGCCTCTCAGAGTTGATGTGCTTACACTGACTTTCCATTGGGTAAGCCACATACGTATTGTGTGAAGTGTGGATCCTTAGAGTACCTTAGTGCATTTCTGAAGAAATCCTTGTTATTTTGGGGAAAAAATATATGAGTCATAAGACTTATATCACCAATACTCTGAAAATGTTGCCACTTTTTAAAATTTTTGCTTTGTTCAGGTGATTTTAAATGAACGTCAGGAAATTTCAGAGTTAAAAAAATGTGTTTAGATTCTTTAATATCCTAGATATGTGGATTTTGCGGTGGAAGGATAAATGTCCTACAAATATGAAGAAAAATTAGATTATATTGGACTTTAAAGTAAATGAAAACACTTGAGTTTAAAATTACTCTTTAAAATTAGAACATAACCTTTCAACTATGATGACAAAATATATTCTTATATATTTGGTATATACAGTTGTATTTCTGCTGTTGAATTTCCCAAAAAACTTAAGTGAGAAAGAGGGTTAGTTATCTACACCTACATAGAAACAAACATAAAACTATAAAACCTGTTCACAAGTGCAGTCACCATTGTTTAACAACTGAGAAACTGAGAGCAGACAGTAGGAATAAAAATGCCAACACCATTGAGACCCATAATTTGAAGCATGTGAGAACAGGCTTCTCAAAGCACACAAAAGAGACAAAGCTTTTGTTCGAAAAGAGCTAAAGCTCTCAATCTTATCTTGTAGCCAGGACTTTCTCTGTATGGTGTAGGAGTACATAATGTTTTAGAATCATTAAAGCAGTGGAAATGTAAAAGTATCCTTTTGGAATTCTAGGAAAGTATTCTTCTTGATGTGCACTGTAATATTACCTCATTCATTATCATTCACTGACTATATATAGATCTCTCACACAAAATCCTTCTGGGCATGTTAAACTAAAAACCATTTTGGTAATATCATAGGAGTCCATTAACATCTGAGAGATCTGTGCTTATATATTTTATTTTCCTTTATTTCTATCTATCGCTTCAGTAATATTCTTTCTCCTGTGAATTACTTCAAACTGGAGTTCTGGGATTGTGTGTCGTGTTTTTTGTAATTCTCTAATATACCTATAAAACTCTGAGATTATCAACTACACAATTGTGATTTTAAAATAAACTCTGCACTGTTTCTATAGACTTTAAAATAACATTCCCAACTGCAAAAGCATTTTCTCTAAGTTAATATATAACTGATATTTAGTTTTTACCAATAGTCTCAAGATTTCATTTATTTCAGTTAAGTAAACTATTCAAGAGTGTCTTCCTTTGAATTCTGCTTATGTTATTATGTAAAGTACTAAGCTTTTTATTTTTCAGTATACTTTCATTAAAGATCATGAAAAAAGTAAAAAAAAAAAGTTCAATTAAGGAATCTGTAGGAAAGAGAAAGTATTGACAAAAATTTCCTAAGTGAAGCCTACTATCGCTACTTTTTTATTAATATTTTTCTATAGACACACTACATCTTATTTACTGTTTGAATATTTAAGACTATCTTCGTAATTAAAATATTAACATAAAGCTTTCATATTTTTATTTATCATTATTCTTTAACAATTTCTTTTGCAAATACCATATTAATCTAACTTCAAGAAAACATTTTAAAAATTTAGCTTATTTCTCCAATTAGTGGTTTTCTAATATATTGTAAAATACTGATACAAAGGAAACAAACAAGAAATAAACTTTCAACCTTCAGGAGTTCCAAGCACTACCCATCACAAACGCAAACTTTAAAGAAATAATCTTGTTTGCGGTTAAAGGGAAAACAAATCTAGACAATCAGAAAAAAAAGTTCAAAAGAACTAATAAACCAAAACAGCTTTCTCTACGCAAAATAAACAAAAGCATATTTACTTTAGTTAAACCATTATCGATAAAGATAGATACGATTTATTAAACACCTAGTGTATCAGATATAGTTCTAGATACTTAGATTGTTTCTTCAAACTTTACTGAGTGCTTATAATAGACATTATATTAGGTGTTAAACATGAAACTAAACAAAGTAGACATGATTTTCAACCTGACACTAATGAAAATATTACTGGCAATAGAGATAATCTGTTGCAATAAACTCCCATATAAAATACTCAAGATGCTAGATGAGCACGCAAGTGGGCATTTAGCCCATGCATAGGGGATCAGTTGAGGTCTGAGGGCAAGTATCAGGCAAAGTGAGAGTATGGGAGTGTCAGATTAGAAACCAGGAAAGAACAGATTCCACATGGAGGAAAACTCATGTAAGAGGTGGGAAGTCTTATGAAGAGTTTGAGATTTTACCTTATTTGCAAGCTAACAAGTTAGCCTTCCGTGACATCATGTTAAAAAAAGGGCACATGACTCCTGGATCAGAAAGAAACAGCACAGCAGACAGCATGAGCTCCTCGTTCATGTCCCTTCACTTCACCTCCTCAAGTCCATGGGGCAGGGGGAGGCCGCCTGGAGCGGGCTCCAGGGATGTTGCTCATGCAGGGGGCTCGCATGACAGCTGAAGAATCCTAAGGTAAGGAGATTTCAGTATTTTATTAGGAGCTACAAACCACCTGCCCGACCTTTGCATCAGAGAGAGAGATTATTTTTGTTATACTAGGCAGCAAACAGAACTGCCCTCTGTTCTAGAGGCAGACATGGCAGCTTCCAAGGCTATTCACTACAGAATCTTGAGAAGTCAGTCTTACACAAAAGGTGATGAGTACCTCTGTTCAAAGATGTGCGGAAATAGGGAGATCATGATTTGATATAATTCACATAATATCAGAAGTGTCTTTTCCCTGGATAATTGAAATAATTCATCTATGAATATATCTGAATATGTCCCTTTGGGCTAGGGCCTGGAATGTAGTACTTTGATGATTGTCCCAAATTCTTCCACTCTTAGGATCTGTTGAGGTTTAGGATCCCTCCTGAGATACATTTTTATAATTTACATATTCCCAGGAAATCATCTCTTTCAATAAGATCTTAAAATTCACTTGCATAAGAATTTATAAAGAGTTTTTATGGTATTTTTAATTTCCTCTTTCAGGGAGTATTATTCCCCTTTCATTTCTAATTTTAAGTGTTTGTACCTACTCTTTTTTCCCCTTAGGTTTTGAATATTTTATTTTATTTTTATATAGAGCTTTTGAAGTTTTAAAGCAATTCTGATCTTTCTATTTTTGATTTTTCAAGCAATATTTTCTGATTTTATTTTTTATTTCATCTTTTTGTTCACTGCTTAAACTGTGTGATTTAGATGCTTAAATGATTTATTTAACCATTGGTAATCCTTTCTCTTTCTTTTATCTGTAAATGCTCCCATTGTATTTTTTTCCCCCTAATTAGGATTTGAGCTTTCTCAGATATCTTGTATTTGAGATAAAACCTCTTCAGTCATCATTTACTTCCACTGCCATTTTATTTCTTTTCTCTCTTTTACAAGCAACCTTCATGAAAGAGTGGTCTACACTTAGTCTATGCTTCTCCTAACCTGCCTTTTAGTCTTCAAATACTTGCCTTCTAATCTGACTTCTATCTATATTAGTCCCTTACACTCAGTGAAAATCCCTCCTATCTATATTTTCTATCAATCACTTCTTTTTCAGATCATCTTTCCTATCTGGCCTCTGAAAGTTGGATTTTATTAGGGCTCAGCTGTGAAGTCTCTCCTTTTCTCAACAAGTTCCTATTTCTAGACAACGTCATTCACTTCCAGGACTTCAATATGTTGACCACTCCAAGATTCCTATCTCCAGCCTAGACCTCTGAACACATATACTCAACCATTAATGTTTCCACTTGATGTCTCAAGAAACCTCAGACCCAACTTACACAAAATAAAGTTATTATTTCTAGTATTCTTCCAACTCCAAATTTACTCCCTCTTCTGTGTTTTCTATCTGAAAAAAATAGTAACAACCAAACGTCTATCAAGTTTCTAAGTTAGAAACCTAGACGTTAATATTATTATTTTTGTTTACTTCAATTAGCATTCACCACCTATCATATAGTCTGTCAATTTATTTCCTGATTCCAGCAATTTTTGCCAATTTTCACCAGGCCTTCTATATCCAAACCATAATCTTCTACTGGAATTATTGCAATTCTTTCCTTATCTTTCTATTTTCCTTTAAATATTGGTCTATCTTCCATTTCCAACATTTTAGCAGTGTATTCTTTTTAAAATGTGCAGCTGATAAATGATAGGTTCCTCAATGGGTATAAGTATTTTATGAGGGAAAGAACCATATATGTTTTCACCCAGTGTTTTTTCTTAGAACAGTACCTAATAAACAGATTGGGACCAATCATTTTTGAATCTCTATATATTTTCTTTATGTCAGGCACTATTCAAGTCACTGGTTAAAATGCAAATAAACTATAGCCCCAGTTTTCAAGAAAGCCTCTATGTTTAGCAGATCAGTAACACTGAATTTGTAGACGTTACACGCCAATAGGGAAAGACTAGCCAACCTCAAACTTCCTCATTGAATGGTATCATCTGCTGTTAACCTCCTCATTCAAAGATCTATTCAACTACTCTAGACAACTCTGAATAAGTTCAACCCATTTATGATTTAGACTGAGCCAACTGAGTCTTTTAGTTGAGTCTTCTAGAGTTATTCTAAAGTGGGAAATTTATGCATAACAATCAAATTTGTAGAGAAAAGATACCTATATTTTAGACTTAATCTCTTCTCTTCTGGCTTCCAATGTGTGGTAAAATCATATCTCTTCTGCATGGACACTGGTGATATATTTTTTTAATGGGTCTCTAGTTGTAGATCTATACACATTGCTGACATAGCCAAATCTCTAAGACAGTGGTTCTCAAACTTGAGTGGGCATCAGAATCACCTGGTGGACTTGCTAACACATAGATTGCTGGTCTCGGCCACAGTATTTTGGCTTCAGTAGGTTGCGGGGAATGAGTAATAATTTGAATTACCCAAAAGGTCCCAGATGATGCAGGAGAACCACACACTGAGAACCACTGGTTAAATCACATGAACAAAAATTTTAGACCTGCAGGAAAATATTATATTTTCCCAACCTTCCATTTAGGCATAAAAGGCACATTGATATTCATTGGGAATTTTTTGGGTTTATCATTGCTAGGACCCTCATCTAATATTCTCAACTTAAGCCCTTGATAGTCTAATGCTACTGGAAATATGTGGAGGGCATCCAATTCCTCAGAACTCCAGAAGAAATCATGAAATTTCTCTTTAATTTTAGATTCCCTGAAATGCATTAGCAGACTCTATTGGCCAGCCTAATACTACCTGACTCATCTTTCTAAAACATATTAATACACATTCACACACACACACACACACACACACGGAGCCACAAAATTAAATGTAATACTAATAATAAGGGCAAAAGAGAGAGATAAGATTTGTAGTCTTTCTTGTTCCCAAGCTAATACTTCAAAGTGGAATAATAAAATATAATCAACTCAAATGCATGCACAGACAGAGAAATATGGAATCATATAACTGAAGGGGTAAATAAAAGACAATGAATGGTAAGACGTTATATTTAAACCATAGATAATAAATATTGAGGGATAAACCATTCAAAATGTAGACAAAAATTGTCAGACTGATAAAAATATAAGCCTATATACATGTAGCTTAAAATATTTATTTTATATAAGAATCTAGAAAGTTTGAGATTAAAATAATGAGAAAAGAAACACCATGTAAACACTAGTAAAAATTGGGTACAGTTATATCAATATTAGGAAGATAGAAAATATTACCAGTAAAAGAGGGCCATTTCAGAAACATAATTGCAACTTATAATCCAAGAAGATTTATCTTTCAAACTTGTTTGCCCCTACTAGCATATCCTTAAAATATGTGAAGCAAAGACTGACGGAATTACAAGGAGAATAGACAAAGCCATAATCATAATAAAGTTTTAACATGTCTCTTTTCGAAACTAACGGAACAAGTAGACTGGAAGGATACTGAAGATTGGCCAACATACATAACAAATTGAGATATATGCCATTAAAGCCATCAACTGAACAATACTCATTCAAGTGGTAGAATAACTAAACTGACCTCTGCAGGGCATAAAGTAAATCTCAATAGTTCTCAAAGGAATACAGTCCTAGTAAATATAATCTCTGACTACGATAGAATTAAATTAGAAATTACAACAACAATGTAAGTAGAAAATGAAAATATATTCCAAAATTAGCTCACGATTTAATAAGACATTATTCAAAGAAGACATAAAAATTAGAAAAAATGCATTACATTGAAAAAAGGAATATTTATCAGGAAAAAAAGAAAAATTAGAAAGAGTGTGTTTTTTGTCAAAGAATTAAAAAAATAACAAATCCTTATTTAAAGAAAAATTTAAAGACAGGAATTAACAGGAGGCACCGAGGATCAATGTCATAAATTAAGAGAGATCAGCTTTCTAGATCCTCAATTTTGAAACTCTAATGAGACTTCAGTTTGACAAGCATTGGGAAATATATTTGAAAATTTAGCAGGAATGGAACATTTTCTGGAAAAGGTAGAAATTATTAAAGAATTTTCTAAAAAAAGAAAATGTAAATTGTTCTATATCTATTAAGTAAACTGAGTTGATATTGAAAGCTTTCCACAAAGAAAACTGACAGCTCAGTTTTTTCACCAGTAAATTCTACTAAACATATTAGAGAAAAAAACGTATCTTACGAAAATGTTTCAAGTTTAGAAAATGAGGGAATACTCTTCATCCCAAATTATAAGTTCATCTTGACATGAATGTTATAGGCCAATTCCACTTGTAAGCATTGAAACAAAAATCTTAAAATATTAACAAAATACATCACCAGTATGTTCAAAGATAATACACCACCATCTAGATGCACACATTTCAGGAATTCATATTGATTAATCAATTAAAATTTACCATGATAACAGAAGAAAGAAGATAAATTACATGATCACCTCAAGAGATGCATGAAAAGTAACTGACAAAAATTAAAACCTATTTATTATAAATTTTTTGAACCAACTAGAAATACAAGGGTACTCTTTAACCTGATAACTCATGGCAAACATTATATTTAATGCTAAAATAATGAAATTAGGGGCCGGCCCCAAGTGGCTTAGCAGTTAAGTGCATGTGCTCTGCTACAGGCGGCCCAGGTTCGGATCCCAGGCGCGCACTGACGCACCGCTTGTCCGGCCATGCTGAGGCGGTGTCCCACATAGAGCAACTAGAAGGATGTGCAACTATGACATACAACTATCTACTGGGGCTTTGGGGAGAAAAAGGGGAAAAAAAAAAAGGAGGAGGATTGGCAATAGATGTTAGCTTAGGGCTGGTCTTCCTCAGCAAAATCAGCAAAAAAAAAGAGGAAGATTGGCATGGATGTTAGCTCAGGGCCGATCTTCCTCAAAAAAAGAAAATAATAATGAAATCGTTCTGACACAGGACAAGGATGTTGTCTATCACAATTTCTGTTTAATATGGTACTGGTAATTCTACCCTGGTTCAATAAAGCAAGAAAAACAATTAAATGCTTTAAGAATTTGAAAAGAAGAATACAGTACAATTATTTTCACAGATTACAATATTTACTTAGGAAATGCAAAAGATTCTTACTGATTTCAATAAATTTTCAGCTAGTTAGCAATGATGCCATATAAAATGTTTACGTGAATAAGCCATGCTTGTAAATGTATGTGTACATATATGTGTATATATACACATACAGATGCATATATTCAATATATATTGTGCAATAAACATGTAATTATTCCATCTAAGAAAAACTGGAAGCCATGTGGAATCCATGCTTTATCAACTATAAGTGCTCCATCACACTGTGGGCTCATTTTGAACCTCGATCCAGGAATTTTTTTTTTTAATTGTTGCAAAACAATTCTATTTCTCCTAGACTCAACTCAGCAGGGACTTCCTTAGCCCTCAAAATATCACAACACAGAAGTCATCAACTTCTTGGCAAAGGCATAACATCATGGCAACAATAGGCACAGGTAACATGAAGAAAATCAATGTTAAGAGGGGCTATCATTAGGGGCTGGGGTATAGGAAAAAGGTACATGTTCCTCATATTGACAAGAGATTAAAAGTTGAGTTCGTTGAACATAATAGTTTAAATTGAGTAGCAAGTCACATATGTCAGAGTACTATTACTTGGAATCTCTGATAGGATTTACAACTCATGCGCATAGACATGGTGTATTAGGTCCACTATTTTACAAAACAGTCAAATATCCGGGTCACATAGGCTCTAAGTGGCAAACTTGACAAAGAGCACCACTTTACTTTAATCTGTTGACTCAGCAAGTTAGTTCAAAAAGTGAATCAATGAAAACATAAAACAGCGGGGGAACGTATGGCTAGATTCCAGGATTTCAAGCCAAACTGGAATTGCCAGGCAAGAGGTGACATGTGGATTAGTTTATCAAAAAAGGTACAGGGAGAGCCAGGCTGTGTGGAAGACAGGCAGCGGCAAGTCCAAGAACATCAACAGATCAAAAGTGGATCAAAAGTGTATGTGGAACATGAAAGATCCAAAATTTCTTTGAATATTTAGAAAACTAATCATCAAAGATAGATTCCTATACTTCGATATTTTGCCAAAGGCAAAAGAATAATGACATACTGAATAGCTTAATATCAGCTTAAATAAATACAACGTTATGAGTGTATCTAAAAGCTCTTTGAATTGCTTTTAAAAACTGGAGATATATTGGAAACATTTATTAAATATTGAAATACAATAATGTCCAAGTATACTTGTTAAAAACACCAAGTCTAGAAAAAGACTATCCAGTCTCAAATCCCACCTGCTCCATTGAATAATTTTACTGCCTATGACATAGTTTTCCCATTTGTAAAATGGAGATAAAAATAGTCCTACCTCTTAGAGTGGTCGTGAAAACTAAAGAATTTAATAAATAAAAGCACTAAAAACAGCGCCTGGAGCATAGCGTAAACACTCCTCAAGTATTAGTTAGATCTTCCCAATGTAAAGAAATTGCAAGGAATGTATTCACATTTCACTGAAAACTGTTTTGTAATCTAAATTGAACTGAAGATATATAATTAATTTACTTATTTTTGGATAGGAAAATGTTTTTAATTTTCAATTTATTTCTTGAATATACATATTTTACTTCCAATTTTTATAAAAACATTTATCAACGTAAATGGTCCTAGTGCTGAAATTAGGTAAAAAATCACTGCCTTGCAGTGTTTAGTGAGAAGATATATTATTTAACCCAAGCAGTTTGAATTCAAAGTAATGCAGACGATGCAAGGTAGTACAAAAAATTAACCCATATATAAAAAGAATCTATATTTTCTTAGTAATATTAAACTTTCTTAAATAGTTTAGTTCTGAATGTTGCAATGCACGGTGTGGGCACTTTTTATTCAATGTAACTAATTTCTTGCAGGAGGTGTGTGTGTGTGTGTGTGCGTACTTCAATAAAAATATTAACACTGCTGTGGAAATATTCTTCACCAATATAATGTTTTTTTTAATTGCCTTTATTAGTTGAAACTTTGGAAGCAAATAGAAGCATTAAAAAAATGGTTGTAGGGGCTGGCCCCATGGCATAGCGGTTGAGTGCTGCCGCTCCGCTGCTGGCGGCCCGGGTTCGATACCGGGCGTGGCGTGCACCGCACGGACGCATTGCTTGTCACGCCCTGCTGTGGAGGCTTCCCATATAAAGTAGAGGAAGATGGGCATGGATGTTAGCCGAGGGCCAGTCTTCTTCATCCAAAAGAGGAAAATTGGCATGGATGCTAGCTCAGAGCTGATCTTCCTCACCAAAAAAAAAAAAAATGGTTGTAATGCTACTACCCAAAGTTTATTGATATTAAAATTTTATTTATCTTTCCAATTTAAAATAAAATATATGCAACATATATAATACATCTATGAAAAAAGAATTATCTGAACCAAAATATTAATAGTGCTGAGATTGAGAGACCATGTTTGTGTGTGTATGTGTGCTTGTGTGTGTCTATTTACCAAGGTAACCTCTAGGAAGCATTCTTAAAAGGTAATGGAATTCCCCAGGCCACTCTTTCATCTATCCTGCTCCCTGGAATGAGCCTCTGATGGTTGGATCTGTCAGTCCTGTTGGACAATAAGGATGAAGGCAATACCTGATATACTAGCCCTGTGACCTTTTGAACTCAGTTCCATTCTTCATACTCTCCTTTGCTGCTCAAAATGAAGAAGGGCCATTGTCTGCTGACTGCATTGCTAAGGTTCCCATATCAGTCTCATTGAATATCTAAGTGTATTAGAATTATATTTATAATATACGTGAATAATACATTATATACAAAGTACTGTATAATTTACATCTATAATATTGTACATATACATATCCTCTAATCCTAAACATACCATTGTGATATATAACTGGAGAAAGAAGAGACTAACCATAATGAAAGTTTTATTTCTCTACCGTCATATTTTCTTTCATGATCCCAAATGTGAATTCATGGACTCATTATTTTTAAGCTATATTTTCTTCTAAATGTTGCTATTTACTTTTTAAGATATTTATGTAATAACTTTAATCTCATTCAACTTTCGTTTTTAATCATTTTGATTTCAACCATATAAATTGGTATAGCTTTCATCCATTGGAAAGTTATGAGAATATAATTATGCTTGCACAGTAATCACTATTTTAATGCTTTTATTTTTTGCAGTTGAGCTAATATGTTTTTATGGATTGTTGAGTTGTTTGTTTTTTCTCCTACGGAGAAAGGTGCACTGGCTTGATAAATAAGAGCAGAAAGCCTCTTAGGTCTCTAAATACACACACTTACACAAGATTCAAAGAACCTTCCTTTTCTAGAGGATTTGAGCCAAAAAGAATGCGTTGCATAGATTACAAATGCCTGGGTTTCATCGTTTCTTATGGCTGAGTAGTATTCCATTGCGTATATAGACCACATCTTCTTTATTCATTCGTCCCTTGAGGGGCACTTAGAAATAGAAGTATAATGATGTACACCTGAAATTTTTACAATGTTATAAACCAATGTTACTGCAATTAAAAAAAATTAAAATAAAAAAAATAAAACCCTACCAAATTTTACCCAAAAAAAAAAAGAATGCATTGCTTCAGTCAAATATCACTACAACCATAACCTATTATACAATCTCACTTGATTTCTTTTCCTCAAAAGAGAATTAAAAACTTTCCTCATATAAAAACTCTGAATGATGCCTTATTTCAGTGTTAAAAAGAAACCTCTGAAAATAGCAATTGCATTAAAGAAATTAACAGCATTTATGTTTTAATTGTGATAATGCACAGAATCAGATTTCATTAAGTGATAATGGACTTGATGGTTCAAATCATAGTAGATTTTGAGATTTATTAAATTGTTTGAATTGATGGTTATTAACATTGTAAATAACACACACTCAAGTGACTATTTCATCATTTAAATTCCTACAATAAACAATAACATTCACACTAAATGCAAGGATATTTAATGGAGATTAAGCAATCTCTCAAAAATATTAGTGGGCACATTTGTTTTCTAATCAGAATTATCATTATGTATCTTTAATAGTGATTTATTTTTCATTATCTCAGTGATGTCATCACCCTATGATTTGGATTTATAAATAAAGCTTTTTGATTATCAGAAAAGACTCAGTGAATTTCTACTTCCAGTTTAATTATTGCAACAATTTTAAACTCATGTAGAAGCTAATTATAAGACAACATGAATAGCCAGATAAATATAAATAACATCAATGGTTCATGTTCTCGCAGCATGATTCTGTTAAACACTTACTATAAATAACTGAATAGTTTTTTTTTTAAAGTGCTGCTGGGAAAATGTGCTCATAGAATGATTTCCTGTGTTATAAAATTGCAAGCAAACCATTCTACCTTTCTATACCATTCTGCTGCACATTTTCTTCTAAATGAAAGCTCACTTTCTCCATTTGTTGTTGCAACATTGAAGTTTATGGATATCGTGTGTATTGTGCTAGAAATCCCAAAAATATCTGGTTAATTAGGGATAGGATAGCCATTAAATAGGTACTTAGTTATGGAATGGAGGGTATAAAAATATATTTTAGAAAAAGAAATTTTAACATCTAAAATGATTTCATTATAATTACAGAAATAAAATTCTAAATTACGTCTAAAAGAGCCAACATGATACTGTGGAGAAAGATCACTGAGCAGATTCATACTCTGATCAGCTAAGTGATAAAGGTCAAACCGTTTTGTTACCATGGTCTCTAGTTTTCATTTTCTGTATAGTAAGAAAGTTGAGCAAAATTATATCAACAGTGGAACTGCAAAATAAAAGTTATTTTACTTACAAATTAACAAAAAAAACAATAAAACAGGGGCAGGCCGCGTGGCGTAGTGGTTAAGTGCGCGCGCTCTGCTGCTGGCAGCCAGGGTTCGGATCCCAGGCGCGCACAGATGCACCGCTTCTCTGGCCATGCTGAGGCGGCATCCCGCATAAAGTGGAGGAAGATCAGCATGGATGTTAGCCCAGGGCCAGTCTTCCTCAGCAAAAAGAGGAGGATTGGCATGGATGTTAGCTCAGGGCTGATCTTCCTCACAAAAAGAAAACAATAAAACAAATAAAGAAAAATAGCAAGATAAACTAAGGAAAATAAACCAAAGATCAACTTCACAAGAGAGATTTCTTTTTGCCAGATAATTTAGTGTCTAAAATTTTAAAGAAATTCTAGCAGTAAGTCTAGAGAAATAAATACATGAAAAAAGGATTTCTTTTGAAAAGAATATTTGAAATTTGTATTCAGTAAGAAAGGAAAATATTAATTTAAAATTTATATAATATAAAGACACACAAAATTTACCAGTAAGCAAATGAACCATTTAACTGTTTTCCTTTTCTGCTTTCATTTTCGAAAGAGAATTTCATCTCTTAAAATACTCGTATTTTTATCCTGCTAATATGATTGCTTTACAGAATTTACAGATATTCTAAATACTTACGGTTGAATATGTGATATTAAAATAAAAATTAATCCAAGATTATTTCTATATGAATATTGATGTGGAAAGATTTAATTTTGACATTAAAAAATGATTTAATTTAATAGGGAAAAGAGGAGAGAAAGATTTTGTTTACTAAACATGTCCAGTTTTAAATTAATATATGTTGGTTAAATATTTTTAAATAATTCCTTAAAAATACTTTAATATATAACATCAAACAAAACAATACAAAATAGACAAGAATTTCCAAAGACAGGTAAATTAGAAGCACAATATAAGTGGTAATTATGTATCAGTATTAGATATCAGGAAATTACAGCATAGGTGAAAAGATTAATATGTCGTTTAAAAGGAGAGAGAAATCCCACATTTATTCCTACCTCAAAAAAGTGATAGTCTATAATGTTTAAAGTGACATATAAAAAACAAAATAAACACAGGAAGTTCCAAAATAAGTTAGAAAAATTATGGAAGACAAATTATCAAAAAGAAAGTATTAATTCAGAATAAAATAGAATTCAATATGAAAATATAAGAATGGGAAAATGAGGGTTTTTTTAAATTCAAGAAGTAAGGATTAAGTATATATACAAATATATATGTGTTACATATGCAGTACCATAAAGTAAATAATATTTTGTAGATGTTACTTTTTATTTAGTTTGAACATATTTCTACATTTTGGCATATAAATTTAATGTGTTTCTTTTTAAATAAACAAAAAAGAGTATTATGCAATTTATATTTTTGTTTTTGGGTGTAAGTGGTGGGGAAAGGAGAGGATCATGTGATGATGACTACAGTAATAACTATTTTCTAAAATAAATTTGTATCAATGCCCCTGTTCTGGGCACTCAGCTATAGATTGTCTCCCAAACTTGGGATTCCCCAGGGGGTTTAATGGTGACGCACTCACGGCTTGCCATTGATGTGCTTGTGACTTGTTTTTATTAGCATTTCCTTCTAAACATGTCCAGTCTTAAATTAATATTTCCTTCTCGAGGACTTATGTTGCCAACTTCCTCTCCTCTGTTAATTCAGGTACAATCACTCTGTCTGCTTTTCATCTTCTAAAGATTTGTTGAACCATTTCATCTATGGCTGTCTCTTCTCCAATTTCTGTGAATCTTTAATTGTTTTACAGACATTTTAATTAGCTCTTTAGTTAGGGGAGGGAGAGAGAAATGCATACGCTCAATCCCTATAGACTTATTTTTCTTCTTAAAATAAAAATTTCTATGATGTATTTGCGTATTACTCATAGAAGTAAAACAAATTAAAATTAGTATTTTTATGGAGAGGAGGTTCTGGGAAGATACGGTCCTGATTATATCTCCACCATTCTAATCTTCCAAATTCAAAGAACAACATCTATTCCGGACAAAGCCATAACTATGATTAGGAGGTAATGAGGGAGCCCTGGCTTCTTCTGGGGTCTTGAAGAAGAGAGTCTCTATTGATTTACGTTTTTCTCTTATGGCTAGCTACAAACCTGGAAACCCAGAAATAGACTGAGGATTATGGGGATCTATGGGATTCCAGAGATGGTATTGGGTTCCCCCACCCTTGAAGCTTCTGTAGTCTTTGCAGCCTTTGCAGGTAAGTGGAAAATTCTGAGTAAATTTGATTAAAATAAGGTATACATTAAGCCTTAAAGGCCCCCAAAGTAGAGGAATATGTTATTAAAATGAAGAATTATTATCTACAACACAGAAATTTAGAACCTTCTGAATAATAGCTATGGGTTACTAGATGAAAAGAACTGCAACCCAACAATCATACTCCCAGTCAACAGAAGGAGAAAAAGATGTTCAGATAAGCAAGGATGTAGGAATCTTAATACTCATTAACTTCATGTTGTTACCTTATGCTTAGTGTGGTACGTGGGATGGTGGCTTGTTTTATTTAGTGGTCCTTCTACAGCCTCAGCTCTCATCACTCCCTGAAACCCTTTTGTCACAGAAAAGATCTTTCTCCTTCCTCTTCTTGCCCTCTTCACTCTGTTTAGGTAGGCTTCTAAGGCTGACTGCTCAGTACTTGTCTCATGATGGGGCAGGTGGGGTTTCCTGGTTCCTCTAGTCCAACATTGTGTTAATTTCCTACTGCTGATGTAACACATTATCAAAAACTTAATGTCTTAAAACAACACACATTTTTTATGACAATTCTGGAGTTTCAGAGTCATGTTACTGAGCTAACTGTCATGGTGTCAGCAGGGCTGGTTCTTTCTGGAGGTTTTAGAGAAGAATCCATTTGCTCGCCTTTGCCAGAATCTCTAGGCCATTTGCATTCCTTGACTTGTAGGTCCTTCACTGACTCTTCTAAGACCCTTCTGTTTCCCTCGTATAAGGACTTTTGCCATTACATTGGGCTTCCTTTGCTGACTCTTCTACAACCCTTCTGTCTCCCTCGTATAAGGACTTTTGCCGTTACATTAGGCTCACTGGGATAATCCAGAATAATCTTCCCTATCAAAAGATCCTAATCACATAGGCAAAGTACCTTTTGCCAGTAAGGTAACATATTTGCTGGTTCTTGGAATTGGGATGTGGACATCTTTGGAGGGCTATTATTCAACCTACCTTAAACCTTAATCTTAGGCAGATCATATGAACCTGGGCCAGTGGATGGTGCCTTCCCACCATTGCTGTACCTCCCCTCTCAGCAGCCAAACTCTGTCCGCTTTCTGTGATGGGTTTTGGGCAGGAAAGAGTTTTCTGCTTCTTCCCAGTCTTATAAGACTTCTCCTTTGAATTGGAGCAGGATTTTGAGACCAAGATTTTTGTACATCTCTTTGTCTCACTGTAAGCTTCTCTCACAAGCAGTGCCTGAATCCTAGGGGGAAGGAATATTTCCTACATCTCTTACAGTAGCAGATATATTTGTTTCTTCCCCTCCCACTGAAGCAGAGGATTTTTCATGGCCATAGGGGAAGAAGAGTTTACTGATTCTTCTCATCAGCTTAAGGTTTTGGATTCATATGAGAGAAGGGTATGGGGGAAGCAACGTGTGTCTGTTCCAAAGTTGCAGCCCGCCCTCCCACATGGGGCATCTCCAAGGCAGAGGCGGTGCTGTGGGAGGGGATTGTCTTTGCTCCCCAATCCTGGTCCACGTTTTCTAAATCTTGGCATTATTGACATATTAAGCCAGATAATTCTTTGTTGTAGGGGGCTCTCCTGTGCATTTTAGGATTTTTAACAAAGTCCCTGATCTCTACCCACTAGATGCCAGTAGAACTCTATATTACTTTTCTACTACTGCATAACAAATCAGCACAAATGTAAGGGCTTAAAATAACACACACATTTACTCTCTCACAGTTTCTGTGGGTCAGAAGTCTAGGCATGTCTTAGCTGGGTCCTCTGCTCAGAGTCTCACAAGGCTGCAGTCAAGATGTCGGCTAGGCTGTGTTCTCGTCTGGTGCTCGGGATCCTCTTCCAAGCTAACAGGGTTATTAACAGACTCAGTTCCTTGCAGTTGTAAGATGGAGACCGTCAGTTGTTTGAGACCACCTACAGTTCCCTGCCGTGTGGCCCTCTCGATATGCTGTTTACATCAGAGCAGCTTGTTTCTTGAAAGCCAGCAAAAGAGAGAGATGCTCACTCCATGGCTAAGGTGCAGTATTATGTGATAAAACACAGTCATGGGGGAGACAGCCCATCGCGTTTGCCATATTTTTGGTTAGAAACAAGTCAAAGTTCCCACCCACGCTCAAAGGCGAGTGGAGGTGAGGAGGGTGTGGATTGTCGGGGGTGATCTTAGGGTGTGTCCACAACACCCCATGACAGTTGTGACAACCAAAAATGTGTACAGACTTTGCCAAATGTCCCCAGAAGGGCTTAATTCTCCTAGATTGAGAACCACTGTCCTAAACTGATTACACTTGACCTTTTGAACTTTATTCAAATTTTAGCTGGTTTCTCCTTAACTGATTTATTCTCCCTCCAGTGCTCTGCCAAAGATGAAGCAGTCTGTATGCTCCATCTCTCCTCCGAGGGACTTTTCACTTTGGAATTCAGTTTATTTGATTTCCTTGTGACTTCAGTTGGCTGAGGTTCAATTTAATTTACGATATTGTAAATTATCTGGATTTTCTCATTGCTTACAAAGGAGCTATAATCCCCAGTGGGTTTCTACATCTTGTGTGGGAGTGAAACTTCGTTGAAGTATGAATTTTTGATATTTTATCACAGAAGAGGTGAAAATCTAGGCTAACTATTGCTTTGGACACTGGAAATCCTCATTATTTTTATTGTTTCAATAAACACTTGCCAAAAACTAATGCAAGTTACTGTTCTGGGAAGCAGGGGTTAACTATAAGAAGAGGTTTCTGCTCCAAAGTAGCTAATGATATGAGACTGTCATCACTGTCTGGTGTAATATATGCAGAAGGGTAACATAATAAGGAAGGTTATTTTTCCCTGGACTTTCTATATGACAGGAGCATAAAAACTAAACTATGATTTTTCTGTACTCCTGTTGATAAATATTATTTTACTTATTTTACTTCATAATCTAGAAAAATCCATTTTTAATTAATGATATAGCCTTCTTTTCATGGAAGACAGGTCATTTTTAAAAAAATATTATATATTGAATGTGAAAAATCTTATTAATACTTGTTATAAAATTGTTTTATTATAATAATAAGTGTTTATGAATACTCCGACTTATCTCAGTAAATATAACATGTTTTATTATTTCTTTGAAAAAACAGAGACTTTTTATGTTTTTCAAGCAAGAGGACATTTCCAATAACAGCATATTTTTAGATCAAGGCAAATACTTACCAGTTTACATATGTGTATCTTACAAATTTTATAAGATTTTTCTAGCTATTAGAGATGCTCAGGCATACTAGTAAACATACTTTAAAAAAATTTAAATAATACCACATAAATAAAAGATTGGAAACTTTGCTATGTACTGACTCATCTTATTATGTAGAATAGAATAGCTGAAATGTATTAGAGTAAATCAGATGAAATTGCCTTCTTTGCAGGTCAAGAACGTAAAATATTGCCCAACCTAACAGAATAAAAAAATAGTGTTTTTTTCTGTCACAATATTGATATTATTTAAGGTATATTTGGAATAGTTGAAATTATTTGAAGCTAATAGTATTATACTGTAAACATAAAAATCTCATCATTTTTTACATCATCCCACTATTTTTTGAAATATTTGCTCTGATGTAGCTTCCTTTATTTCTTTTTAAACATACTTAAGAAATTATTATCTGTTATTATACATTGCCTTGGAACCTAAATGTCTACAATCACAATCTGGGACAATTTTAGTAAAAGGAGATATAGAACAGAAACACAAAACATGAGATTTGAACATAGACACAAATGAACAAGAACTGTTGTAATACTGATTAGCAGATGCTGGTTTCATTATTTTAGAGTATATATCTTCTTACTTTACTGATTTTATTCTTTTGCCACATTCCTGTGATTCTTTTCTATGCCCTTGATTTATATTTTACTGCCTTTTATTTATACTAATCAAACTATATCAAGTGTTTGTTGAATTATCCGAGTGGTTCCAACTTATTGTATTAGCTGTGGAGTGTGAGCATGATAGAATATAATTTTGTCCCTTTCTTTGTTTCTCTCATTATCACTATCCTCTTTCTTTTCTTGGAGCTCAAACTATAAAGCCCATTTGTTAGTGTGTCTCCTAAGGCAACAACTTTCAGTTTCAAGCTGATGTTATCTGTACAACTGCCTTTTTCCTCCAGAACATACTGAATTAGTTTCAAATTGGCTGAAAACTTCTTGTTGTCTGTTCCTATAATTGAACTTCCCAGAACCCATTGCAAATTTTTATTCTTCCTAGTGGAAACTAACCCTTGGGATTTGTTCTCCTTGAGCCTTTAGATTTATTTTGTAGTGACTTTTCCCTACAGTGGTTTAAATCTTGGATGACCTAGATTTGTGGAAGAGTTAACATCGTTGTCACTTTCCTTATGGAATTTGTTTCTTACTGCACTGGGAATCAAATAATAGAAAACTGATTATTATTTTTAGTTATATGAGTATTTACAGACTCCTAAACAACAATAAAATCAGTGATAGAAATTTTAATGTTACTCTCGATTCAGAATATTAACCTTCGATATTAACACAAAGTACTTTCATTTCCCTGTTATATTTTTAAGCATGCTCCTCTTCTACTTTACTAAAAAGGTACTTCAACTCTTTTCCCTTGCTACGGTTAATAAAAAGACCTACTGTCTATAATCAAGGAGTAACTCAAATTTTATCATACTATATAAATTCCTTTGTATGTTTTTATTAATCAAGATTTCTTCTTAGATTCTACTCAAATGTAACTTTTAGAGAAGTTTGCTTGTTTGCTTTTTTTTTGAAAGGCGTCATCATTGGGCATTTTAGACGTGAGTTATTAAAAATAACTAAATCATAGGATGCATCATGGGGGGAGCGTAATAAGTGGCTGTGTGAGTCTAGATAAACATTGGAGATATGGACACTGAGAGTATTTGCATCTATGAAATGATGACTAATCAGAAATTATAGTTGTTTTATGAAGTCTATCCTTCCCTGCAAGGAGGAAAGGTAATTGAGTTTGGTGGTTGCTGCAACAGAGCTGAGCTTCTGCAAAAATGTGTGATATCCAAGAACAGAAAAAAAAGCAAATTTTGAACCTGCTGCTATGATTGAAGCAGCTCAGTCTTTACAGCAGTTTGGGCCATCAGATAACGCAGCACCACAGCGATTTGGGCAGACTGCCTGAGTATATGTACGATAATACCAATCCAGCCCTGGTGATCTAGTGGTTAAGGTTTGGTGCTCTCATAGCGTCAGCCCAGGTTCATTTCCCAGTCAGGGAACACACCACCCATCTATCGGTCGTCGTGCTGTGGCAGCTGTGTGTTGTGATGCTGAAAGCTATGTATTTCAAATACCAGCAGGGTCATCCATAGTGGACAGGTTTCATTGGAGCTTCCAGACTAAGACAGACTAGGAAGAAGGCCTCCCACTTCTGGAAAAATTGGCCATGAAAACCCTATGAATAGCAGCAGAGAGCTGTCTGATACAGCGACAGAAGGTGGCATAAAAAGATCAAGCAGGGCTCCATTCTGCTGTACACATGGTCAGAATGACTGGACTGGCACTCACAACAAACTGTACTATCAACTTGGTGGCATGCTTAGGATGAGAGAATTTGTCAAGTAAAACACTGAGCTCCTGATGGGTGAAAATGTTGTGCATTTACACTATGGTCAGAAATGTAAGAAAACAGAGATTTTTCTCAGCTGTGGGTTTGACCTGATTTAGCACAATTCCTTTTCAACTTCTAACCACTCTGAAAGAGAAAAGAGGAGGAGAAAGGGCAGTTAAAAGTAGTAGCAGTTCTCTACAAGCAAATGAATCCCATATTGATTTTAACGCACAGTCACAGGCCTTTTACCCATCAAGGGAGCAGACTCCCAGGCATAGAGTGTCAAGATGAGAGAATGTGTTTTAGTCTACCGTTAATTAATGGCTTACAGAAAAACATTTGAGTTTAATGCCTAAGATTTTTATACCTCTTAATTATTCTCTGTAAGCCATTTTTGCTCCTATGAATTTGAAACCAAGATATCCCCAGCAATACCCACACTTCAAATATCACTATGTCAATACATCTGTGGCAATATGTCTATATCTGAAGAGTGTTGATATAATCACATTTACTTAAAAGCAGAGTTATAGCCCTGATTCAATCAAAGTGTCCTGTTAATTCTATAATAAGCTCCCTGCATTAATGAGAATTCTGTCTCTCCAATAACAATTGTATGAGGCACAAACTCTAAGCTGAAAGTTGCAATCAAAATATTTCATAGTTCTAATTTCCGTATGCTATTGCATTCTTTCAAACAATAGGAGATTCCCTTTGCCCCAATACACGGTTTCAACAAGCTTCCAGCTTTAACATACTTTATCCCTCTATCCCAAGTCTTTTCAGAACTGTGTGATGCTGTGTGTATGTGGCAGGGGGGTGGGTGTAGGAGAGCAGTGAGTCCAAAATATGCAGACTTTGGCTTCTTTACAGGAAATTAAAAGAAAAAAACTAGTTTCCATAGAACAAAGTATCATGTCCAGAATAATATTCAAATATTTTAGTTAAACTAAGTTTTTGAATAACCAATCATTTAATTAAGTATATGTAGGAAATCCATAAGCAAAATATTTTTGATATTAAAAAATTTACTGATTTTAGGGGCCGGCCCCATGGCCTAGTGGTTGAGTGCTCCCACTCCACTACTGGCGGCCCGGGTTCAGATCCCCAGCGCGCACCGACGCACCACTTGTCAGGCCATGCTGTGGCGGCGTCCCACATAAAGTGGAGGAAGATCCACACGGATGTTAGCTTAGGGCCAGTCTTCCTCAGCAAAAAGAGGAGGATTGGCATGGATGTTAGCTCAGGGCTGATCTTCCTCAGAAAAAGAAAAAAAAATTTACTGATTCTAGAGTCTTGATTCTTCATCATTGTGATTAGAAGACCTCCATCATAACCATTTTGAGAAGTATATTTAAACCAAATAAGCAAGAAACAGATACAACCAGGGATTTTATTTCTTTTAATCTTCCCCAAAACCTTTGTTTAAAATGCTATTAAATTTAATAGCTTAGTCTCAATTGGACAATGGAGAAGTCAGGAAGGGTTTAAGCCCACAGTTGTGGCAAAGTAGCGCAGAGTGTCATCCTTCTGGAGGCCCGGCTGTCCTGTATGTTATCAGTGAAGGGGCAGTTCCATGAGGCTCATGTTGTTATCAGCTGAGTGGAATCATTTTAAGAGGAGTAGACTAGAGTACTACACCAGGAGGAACTTAACGCTGAATAAATGGGAGGCAGTATCTTTGGAAATGCTCTGGAAGATCCTAGAGACAATTTGTTTCTGCTCATTTCCAGATACCTTTGGATGGCTATGACATCATGCTCTGGTTTACACAAAATTGAGCTAAGCATATTTTCTTAGTGAGTTTATGCTTTGTTGTGATAAATAAATAAGTAATAAAATAATTAGATTAGAAGGTTAAAGGACATGCTTTATATTCAAGATCTCAATGCTCAAGGCCAGAGGCAAATAGTAAAACATATTGCTTTGTCTGAATAATGCAATGTGGATCAGCAAACTCTTCATATGGCCAAGCTATATAAAATTATAATTTAACTCATTATGTTTTCTTGAATCATAAGCTCATAGAGTCAGAAGGTTTCCATATATTGAGTGTTATACAACACGCTATCAATTATATTTGCTTCTAATATTCTAGAATTTGTATACAGAGTCTATGTTTGTATAGACACTAAATAAACCCTTTTATTCCTCTGAGACAGAAAAATCCTTATTTTTAGTCAGACCTCATATGACTACCTCACATCTTTTGAAATTGGCATTACAAGTCCATAAATATAGTACTATATGCTTCACAAAAAAGCTTCACAAAATAATTTTTAATTTTGGACCGAAATTATCCCTGTGAGGGAAATATTAGTAAGTCCTTTTTTCCACTCAGTAATAATTAAGATTACGCTGTGATAAATATCAAAACTGGAATTAGAGTCAAATGAACTCCCTAGGAAACGTTTCCAAACTTCAATTATTAATTTGCCTTCATAAAAATCTCCTTAAAGTGAAATTAGCACATAGTGGTAAAGGAAAAGCTTTCTTTTTCACCCTCACTTACACCTCTTAATAATGCTCAGTAGTAATTGGTGTTTGGAGACTGTAAATGTACAGTGGCCAGCAATAATTCAGTCCCATATCATTAAGACTATAAATCATATCTGGAAATGAGAAAATACTTACAACTTCATATTTGCAGTATTATTTTTTTAGAGCATGTTCACAGAAAAATTGAGGAGAAGGTACAGAGATTTCCTTTATATCCCCTGCTCCACACATGCATAGACTCCCCTGTTATCAACATCACGGAACAGAGTAATACAGTTGTTACAATTAATGAACCTACATTGACACAATATAGTCCCCTACAGTCTGTAGTTTATATTACTGTTCACTCTTGATGTACATTTTATGGGTTTGGACAAATGTGTCACAACACGTGTCCATCATTGTAGCACCATACAGAGATTTTCACTTCCCTAAAAATCCTCTGTGTTTCCCCATTCATCCTTCCGCCCTCCGCCAATCCAACACTGGCCACCACTGAACTTTTCACTCTCTCCTTAGTTTTGTCTTTTTCAGAATATCATAGAGTTGGAATCATATAGTATGTAGACTTTTCAGTTTGGATTATTTCACTTAGTAATATGCATTCAAGTTTCCTCCATATCTTTTCACTGCTTGGAAAACTCATTTCTTTTTAGCACCAAATAATATTCCACAGTCTGAATATACCACAGTTTATTTATCTATTCACCTACCGAAGGACATATTGGTTGCTTCTGAGTTTTGGCAATTATGAATAAAGCTGCTATAAACATCTGTGTGCAGGTTTTAAGGTGGACATTCGTTTTCTGCTTCTTTGGGTAAATACCCAAGAGTGCAATTGCTGGATCATATGGTAAGAATATGTTTAGTTTCGTAAGAAATTGCCCAACTGTTTCCCAAAGTGGCTGTACCATTCTGCATTCCCACCCGCAATGAATGAGAATTCCTATTGTTTCACATCCTTGCCAGCTTTTAGTGTTATCAGTGTTTCAGATTTTGGCCATTCTAATAGACGTATAGTGATATCTCATTGTTGTTTTAATTTGCTTTTCCTTGGTGACATATGAGGTGCAGCATCTTGTCATATGCTTATTTGCCATCTGCTTCTCTTCCTTGGTGAAGTGTCTGTTGAGGTGTTTGGTCTATTTTTTAATCTAGTTGTTTGTTTCCTTATTATTCAGTTTTAAATGGTCTTTGCATATTTTGCATATCAGTTCTTTAAAAAGATGTGTCTTTTGTTAATATTTTCTCCAAGTCTGCGGATCGTCTTCTAATTTTGACATCCTCTTTCACAGAATAAATGTTTTTAATTTTCATGAAGTCCAGCTTATCAATTATTTCTTTCATGGACCATTTCTTTGGTGCTGTACCTAAATAGTAATTACCATTCTCAAGGTCATCTAGGTTTTCTCTTATGTTATCTTCTAGGACTTTTACAGTTTTGCATTTTTCATGTAAGTCTGTGATGCATTTTGAGTTCATTTTTGTGAAAGGTGTGAGGTCTGTGTCTAGATTTTTTTTTTCATGAAGACGTCCAGTTGTTTAGCACCATTTGTTGAATGAGCTGTCTTTGCTCCATTGTGTTGTCTTTGTTCCTTTGTCAAAGATCACTTGACTATATTTATGTGGGCCTATTTTTGGGTTCTCTACTCTCTTCCATTAATCTATTTTCTTACACATTCACCAATTTCACACTGCTTTGATTACTGTAACTTTATAGTAAGTCTTGAAGTCAAGTAGAGTCAGTCCTCCAACTTTGTTCTTCTCATTCAATATTATATTCATTACACTGGGTCTTTTGCCTCTCCATATAAACTTTAGAATCAGTTTGTTGATATCCACAAAATAACTTGCTGAGATTTTGATTAGAATTGCATTGAACTTTTAGATCAAGTTGGGAAGAATTGACATCTTAACAATATTGAGTCTTCCCATCCACGAACACGGAATTGCTCTCCATTTATTTAGTTTTTTTATTTCATTAATCATAGTTTTGTAGCTTTTCTCATATAGATTTTGTACATATTTGGTTAGATTTACCCCTAAGTATTTCATTTTTGGGGTGCTAATTAAATAGTATTGTGTTTTTTATACAAATTCCACTTGTTTATTGCAAGTATATAGAAAAATGATTGACTTTTGGTATATTAACTTTGTATCCTGCAATCCTGCTATAATTGCTTATTAGTTCCAGCAGTGTTTTTGCTGATTCTTTTGGATTTTCTACATAATCATGTCATCTGAAAACAAAGACAGTTTTATATCTTCTCTACCAATCTGTATAGCTTTTATTTCCTTTTACGTCTTATTGCGTTAGCTAGAACTTCTAGTATGATGTTGAAAAGGAGTGATGAAAGGAACATCCTTGCTTTGTAGATGATCCTCATGGGAAAGCTAGAACTTCTAGTTCAATGGTGAAAAGGAGTGATGAAAGGAGCATCCTTCCTTGTACATGATCCTGGTGGGAAAGCTCCTAGCTTCTGATCATTAAATATGATGTTAGCTGTAGAGTTTTTGTAGATATTCTTTATCAACTTGAGGAAGTTTCCTCTATTCCTTGTTTGTGGTATTAATTTTATTAATAGAAATTTAAAATTGTAGAAATAAAATTCAGTTAACAAAATTTAGAAATAAAACTGTCTTATAACCAACACCATTTAGACATGTCAAGTTCATATTTTGATGCATTTTGATAATGTATTACTACTCTTGAATTTGCATTGTTCATGTTGCACTTCGTTCTCCACCACAATAATTACGGTGATGTGATCACATGTGTCTCAGTCTCCCACACAGTATCAGTGCCTTTCTCCTTATATATATGTAAAATCCGTTTAAATTCAACTACTTTTTAAAGAAAGGTTTTATTTTTTATTGAGGTAACATTGTTTATAACATTATATAAATTTCAGGTACAAAATAAATAGTATAAATGTTCATCCTGAAAAGAAAAGATGTTGTAGAAAGCATATATTGCTCTTAATTGATAATTTCACAAAAGTAGGAGAAGTTTAGGAAAACAATTTTAATAAATGAATTTTTAAAGAAATAATATGTATCTTTCAATCTGTATATTATTTATCGTGTGCATTCCATTATTCTGAAGACCCCTCAATGTGACTTTTAACTACAGTTTATGTATTTAGAATACTCTCAAATGAAGCATTTTATCACAGAGCTTATTTTATTTCTCTGAATAGCCTTCTCTTTTCTGTAATCATACTGTTCTGTTACTCAAAGTCTTTCTTCTTCTAATGTTTTATAAAAAATTAGGAGGATTTGAAAAAATGATTATTTATGTTATTGATTACTATTACATTTACTTTCAAGTGAAGAAAAAATACTACCAACGATGTTCTTTGATCTTTGCACTAAATACTATGGCTTAGTTTACTGAATTTGACATTAATCCCAGTTATTGTCTTGTGTTATAAAATCTAATGAATCATGTCCCTATTCAGCTCTAGATGATTCCCAGCCATTAGCTTTTTAAATATGGTCTCTTCATCATCCTTTGCAGTGTCTTCTGCATTCCTTTTAGATGCTTATCTAAGTTTCTATCCTCCACACCTCTTAACTTCTGTTTTCTATTTTAAATCTCCTTCTCTCCTTGTGTTGTATTATGATTGATATCTTCCTTTCAGTACTCAAATTCACTAAATTTCTCATCAAATGTATCTAATCTATATTTTATCTTTTTTTAGTTTTTATTAATACTTATATTTTATATATTCAATATTTCTGCTTTGTATATATTTATTTATTTCTTTTTGCTGAGGAAGATTCACCCTGAACCAGCATCTGTCACCAATCTTCCTCTTTTTTGCTTAAGGAAGATTTGCCCTGAGCTAACATCTGTGCCAATCTTCCTCTATTTTCTATGTGGGTCACAGCCACAGCATGGTCACTGATGATTGATGTAGGTCCACGCCTGGGAACCGAACCCAGGCCACTGAAGTGGAGAGTGCTGAATTTAACCACTAGGCCACAGGGCCAACCCCTCTATATTTTTTATATCAATCATTTATACAGTCATGTGTCACTTAACGATGGAGATATGTTCTGAGAAATGTGTCTTTAGGCAATTTTGTAATTGTGTGAGCATCATAGAGTGCACTTACACAAACCTAGATAGTATAGCCTCCTCACCTAGGCTAGGCTATGTGGTACTGATCTTATGGGACCACAACCTTAGTACACCGTTGACCGAAGCGCTGTTACGCAGCACGTGACTTTAGTTTTATAACTATTTGTGTTTGCTTCATTACTTTCTTATTTTTGAGAACTAAACTTTTCTTTAGAAAAGTTTTTATTAGAGAACCATTCATACAGTTACATTATAGTGCTCCTGGTGTGAATTGTCCATTTTTGTTAGCTTTGCCTCGTTCCTTGTACGTGCTGCAAATTCTTGTTTGAGTGCTCATTGTGAATGAGCAAATTTATTGTTTTCCTTTTTCTCTTAATAGGCTAAATATTACTGACGGATAGCTTAGCGGTGACTCAACCCACCAGTTGGCTCAGAGATTATAGATTGTAAGTAAAACTTATGTAAGTGGTTCTGAGAACTTGGCCTATGAATATTTTACAGTTCTCATGTCTGGGTCAAAATATGACAGCCTCTTTCCTGGTTAAGTGGAGGACTGGACTCCTCCCAGTTACCCATCTAGTATGATGAATATTTATTATCTTTTCAAGAACCTAAAGTAAAATCAAGTTGTCTGACTTCACTCAGGAAATATGTTTTTGGTTTTCTTTCATAGTTTGTTTGGTAATTTAAATTTTCTGCTTCGTTTCTAGTGCAAAGAAGATTTTTGTTCTCACTGTAGTTGACAAAAAATTTTAATATTATTTACATTCCATTCTGCATTTAAAAATTTCCCCTTATATCATGTATTTAAGATGGATAAATGGAAAGACTCCCATATGTATTTTTTTCTGACATTTTAAAGAAGTTTCTAAATTTCATTAAGGTATGCCAAGTTTACCACGTGTTTAGATTTTGCCATGTATTTTCCGCAATTCCGTTAAAAAGTATTATCATTTTAAGCACTCGAAAATAATATAATTTTATATAACTTTATTATATATGTCATTAAGCCTATGAGCAGCTGCACAGTCTCCACTCAATCATTATTACACTTCCTTGTTACAGTCAATAACTTAAGAAGTACGAAACGCAATAAGTGATACTTAAGTTGACTTCAGACATATGATACTTTATCGTCCATTTTGGGGATCATTTTGGTTCACTGCAAGGCTACACAATTGTTCCATATTTCTTTATCCACTTGTAGCACTGATTTTAACTGAGTTGAATTTCAATGTTCTTTCTAGAGATATTCTAGAAATTTGCTACTAAATCATCCCAAATGTAACGACTATGAGACTTACATCTGCTTTTATATTCAAAACCAAGATATTGGGAATATTGTCTCAACATCATTCATTCAGTCCTTTATAAAAACATCCCAACATTTTTTTCTTCTCTTAGGATTTATGTTGAAAAATGATGCACTGTCTAGAATAAGTGGTATAATTTCTCCTTTGTAATAATTAGGACCAAGTAAATTTATTTTCTTTAAAAACTTTCTGCCAGGAAACCATTGGCACAATAAAATACACTTTTAAAAACCTAATATCCTTTCTAGAAGACTTATCATTGACATTAATGTTTTAAATTAATTTAAAATACTCTAAATTTTATGGTCATTTCTGAAAATCCTTTTATCTATCCTTGATTTTAAATATCTTGTGAACACAGAACATATGGTAAATACTTCTGTAATTTTCAGATTGACCCACACAGTTTGGTGTACATAATAAGCATAAAAATAATTGAAAATCATATAAGAAATGAAGTTTATATGCAACACAACTATGAAAAAGTGACATACACATACATTTCTTAATTTATTTAACACAGATTGTATTTAGGTAACAGGCATTAATATTTTACTTTTTTTAACATATGAGAAAAATGAAAATGTGAGAGGTAAAAAAAGATTTTTCTAAAATTTAGAGCAAATAAGTTACTAAGTCATTAATAGAACTCAAATCTTTTGGTGAAAATTCACTTCACTGCTCTTTCTATCATTGCGTGATGTCTGCTTAAAACGAATGCAATTCCACCAGACACCTTAAAAATCATTATTTGCCTTACTTGTTTGACTCTATCTGAGATTATATCTGCTATCCCAAAGTTTATGATTGAATGTTGACTCTTCTGATTTATGATATGGGGCATAGATTGTGATAACGAGTGGCTATTTGATTTTGAAATTACTAACACTCAGAGAGTTTCATTTTTTGGAAATCTTAGTGAAAAATGAAATGTCTACTAATCTTTCTGTCCATGGAAGCTGTTTTGTGGAAGAGTGTTAGTCATTCATCATTCACTAAAAAACATTTTTGAATCCCTCATGTTTGACAGCTAGTATGTTCAGTGGCTGGGAATATAAAGATGACAAGAGAGAGTTCCTTCTTCAAGGAGAGTAATTTCTATGGTCTATATAATTATATAAATATGCATGGAATTACGTAACTAAATGATGCCAGTCAACACTGGTAAATATGATGGCAGAAAAATATATAGGGCACTGTGGGATCACAGGAGAGTTGATTTGCAAGAATGCCTACAGATATCAGAGATGTCAGATGTTCTTTAAAATTGAAGTGAAACTTGCAAGAAAAATATAAACCTTCTCTGCCTTGCAGAGAGGTACAGAAATTCCAGTTGATACAAGCAATATATACATACTATACTCCGAATGGGAATCATATATTCTGAGAACTACACAGTTCTTTATCTTGACTCAACAAAACTGTTCAGAACAGAGTGTTTGAAGACAACACATTTCAGCTAATGGATATAATTTCCTACCCATATACACATCTTTACCAATGTGTCTTCCTCTCTGGTTCAGTAACATGATGATAGGTATTGCATGAATACAAATATTCTGTGTTCAAGTAAGTTTGGATTAAAACTTGACACACATTCATTTAATTAGACTCTCTCATATTAACATGTATAGTGGATGTCTAGGAGGAGGTGTTTTCCATAATGAGCTTCAGATTTAATTTTTACAGAACAGTAGAATGAATAACACATGCATACCCACAGCCACCCTCTCACTCACACTTGCACCCACAGACCCTCATGTTCATTCATGCTCAGACACATTCACACTCATTGGACACGAATCACTACTCTCTACCCCCCCACACACACAGAATATTTCCCTCTCTCTCTCTCCACCCCCTGCCATCGCTCTTTCCACCACTCACTCTTACATCCACACAACTTACATAAACATCTGAAACTCACACCACTTTTAAACTCCTCTCACCAAACTAACAAACAATTTGTATTCTAGAAAAATGTTTGCAGTAAACTTTTTCAGGTTATTATGTATTCTATAAACCTAAATTAATTTGATACCATGAAATTAGTAAATTGAATGCCATGCTGTACAGAAACACACATCAATTTTTAAAGTTTTATTTTTATATTAATTGTAGACTCTAAAACTATCAAAATGTTCGTGCATAATTATTTGCCATGAAAAGGTAACAATAATTTTTATTAGAAAATATTAACTGGACTTTAACCTTAAGGTTTTCCTAACAAGAGAATGTTTACTCTGGTGAGACTTCTTCAATTTATCATTTATGAAGATTAAATACCCCCACTAAAAATATATATATATTCCTGCTCAGCAACAACAAAATAAAACTTGTAAACAGTATGTTTAAATTTTGGCTGACTAGGAACTGAAAATATATTCCATCTTGCTCTTTTGGCATTTAAGTGGCTACAAAACTGCATAAATCTTCTTCTATTTTATTTTCACTGTAAAACAACCACTCGCTATAACTGAGAATTGCTTGTGCTGTAGAATATAGTAAAATATTAAACATTTTATGAGTAAATTCATTAATGTTGAAAATAAGAAATTTATTAATTTGTAAACCTGAAATATTTAGAATCATTATGACAAATTTTATATTTACACTTAAATAACATTTATTTACATTTTCTACTTATAAAAACAATATATGCTCAGCATGGAGGAACCATAAGCCACAAAAATATATAATACAATGAAAGTTAACTATATAACTATTTTCCAGGGATATTGAATATTGAAATTTTGGTGTTTGTTATTAGTTTTTTCCTGTGCCTATATACACATCCACACACTTACTTTAAACATACTTTAAACATTTAATATTCACTATACATACATTTTCTGTAATATCATGTGTCACATGATATATATGGTGAACATTTCTTCAGATTATTAAATATTTTCCTAAAATATTTAATATATATTTTTTCTCTGGCCATTTCAAAGGTCTGTGAGCAATAATGGACTAGCCAAGACTTCTGCTTTCCAGGGAACAGCTAAGATTCAGTGGATCAAGTTTGGTTCTAGGATTAACCTGTGATATGCTGGCATGCAGAGCATAGGGTTGGCTAAGTCCAAATCTTAAGATAGAATGAATAGCTTGAGAATGTGTGGAAAGGAAGAACACTCAAGGATTATAGGGGGGAGTATTACACTGCTTTTTTTTTTTTACCCATTTTAGCTTCTCTCAAAAAGTAGTTTATCAGATAAATTAAACACCAAAATATTCTTAAGAGTATACTTTTTCTATTAATTCAAGCCTAATAACCCCCCTTTTTCATCTGTTCTATTTTATCTTCCTGTAATTAGGTGGATAATTCAGGGTAGAACTGCTCTTTGCACCCGGGAAATTCAGATTCAAAGGGGAGGACATAGAAGGACACACAAAGATTCCTCCCGGCCTAATCCATGATCTTCAAAGTATCTTTTACCAGGTTGATGTACAATGGTTATTTATCTATTCATTTACTAATATAAAAAGCAGAAGTTGCTAACCCTTGTGAAGAATTCTTCGTATACATTCTTGTTCATGAATATTGATGGAGAAAAATATTTACCAAAATTCCATCCCAAATTTTTCATTATGACCAAGTCTTAGATACCCTTAAGATAAAGAAAAATGAAATGCATAAGAACTATATTTAGACTTATATAGGTGAGATTGCTTCAACATATCGATAAAATAAAAACATTATCAATATTACACATTCATATTCATAACATACAGAGTAAGTAGTTGTATAAAATCCACTTGGACACGCTGAAATTGTCCCTCTGGGCAATTTCCATGTTGCACCTTTATTATTCTCAGAATTATATTGGTTACAATTGATGCATGAACTGGCCATATCATCTGTTAACCTAGAAAAAGTTTCCCTAATGGTATTTCTTTAATATCAAACCAAATCTATTCCTGTTGTTCAATGGTTGTCTCATGAGAATTTTAGAAAATATCCATGAAATTATCCAATGCTACCAGGATTTTCCAGGTGTTATCCTCATAGATTTTACAACATGATCATTCCCAGTGTTTTCTTTAAAATTGGGGTCAGATTCCATGCATCTACGTTGGGATATTTGACTAGTTCTAAGGATTCGTTTTACTGTTTTGTAAGATGCCCTTTCATAAGGAGTTTTGTCAAAGCAGCCTCTTCAGCATGATGATATGCTCAAGGTGAAAAATGTCAGGTGTTTTCATTTAATAAGAATTGATGTGACATTACTATATATACAAATGATTTTGTAAGATTTGAAGATGATTAGCTTAATTTATCCTGGTAAGCAATTGTGCTGAGGCAAGGAGAACATGCTTTGCCTCTTGGATAAAGAGATGGGCTGTGATAATCAATGGCTCCCTGAGGTGCGCCATGTTGTTGAGTTAATGCCCATAAAGCGTGACCTAAATGTTCATATACATAAAATATAGTTATATGATAATTGGGTAACACCTAATCTGAAATATGATAAGCTCTGCTTCAAATGTTATACTACTTATAATCATAGAGCCTTTTGCCAATAGAGGTTCTGCAATCATGTTTAATTATTGGGTTATTTCTTGAGACATTCACAATGTATGTATACTAATGTCAAGGTCAATTTGAATTTGATTGTAGGGACAAAAGAATTCTGAATTTCTATTAATAACCTTCCTGCAGGATCGTTTATCTGGCAGTTCCATTTGTAAATTAATTTGCTATTAAACTTACAGAGGTTGTGTTACAGAGAATAAAGGAGTATTTTTCTAATAATGGGCTCAATTGGTTACAGTTAGGGACACATGAAAGAAGTTAGTAATGGAAACCATTCTCCCTTCACGAGTGGTTTTAGCACTTCAGGGGATCTGATACTGATATAGTATTGGTTAGATAACAGCACCCATGTCAAAACAAAACTGTATTTTGTGCATCTATATTTATGAAAAATTTCCTTTGGGTATTTAGAGGAAGGATAGGAAATTGTTAGGGGCTAAGATCTCCCATAGAGTGGCGTCGTTTTATGAATTTTTAGCATCTGTCCTCCTGTTTCTTAATCAATAGTGAACATTAGTTTTTTCAATGACCTTTCTTCTTGTAATCTCTCCAGGTGTCTGCTTGTAATCTCTACAGGTGTCCGTATCCAAAGATTTCCAGTTCTTGGAGGACAGCAGATAAATCAGTCCAGTTTTCTTTCAGGGAACAGTAATTTTATTTGAAGTGTCATAAGTTTGTTTTGATTTTTATACTTTTTTTATCTTTTAGAGTTTATTGAAATGTTTAGCCCCTTCTCACTTAGCAATTACCCATTCTAATTTAATTTTCCAATCAAATCTCCTTTCTCAGATCTGAGCCTTTTTCCAAAAAAGAGAGCAATGTTCCCTTACTTGGGATATTGGATCTATCCTAGATCATTGTTTGAAATATTCCTGGATTCTCTTTTCTGAAGTCTCCTTTTAATTAATCTTTTCCCCCCACAATTTTGAATCTTTTCCAACTATCTTTGAGAAAAAGACTCCTGAAACTATGTAGGTCATTTCCTGTTTTTGGCTTGTTTGTTTCTTTGTTTTTGCCCTCTCTCAAGACCAGGGACTATTTGTTTAAAAATCCTGTGCAACAAAACAAATTCAATAAAGATAGCTCAATTAAATAATTCAGAGCTGAGACTGCTATTGAAACATTTATCTGTCATGAAAGAAAATTGAATTTGAGCCAAGGTGCCTAGTAATCATGCCTGCATGTCCAAAATTCCAATAGAATGCTTCCAAGTGATAGCCTTCAGAATAATCTTGATGGAAGCTTCAATTATCAAATGAAAAGACTACCATTCAGTATCACAAACAAAAGCCTGAGTTTATTATTTGCCAAAGAAGGAAGATCTGTGTTGTAGGACATTGTCTATCTGAGCAAAGCACACTGTGTGTCTTATATTAGGTTATAAGAAGTGTAGAGGTCAAATACAGGTAGCCTGTCAGAAGAGTGAGGTTGCCACTGATCGATATTCTTTATCACAATTACTTATGGAAAATTGTTATTGATTATGACAGATTTAAAACTAGTCTCAGTGGTTACAAGTTGCTATGGTTAAAGAGCAATCTGTTCTTTCCTCTTAAGAGCATCTAAGAACATCCAGGGATTCTAAGACTACGGAGTGAATCAGAGATAGCACTACACTGGTCAATTACAGATAACCACAAAATTATTTTGATGGTTGGCTTTTATTGTGATTTGTCTCTTTAAGAGTTAAATCACATGTAGCTATAGTGATTAAGTCCTTCATTCCTTCACGTGAATGTTAGGGTTAAATAACCAAAGACCCCTCGCAGAGAGTCCAGTGAAAGGTTGACTTGATATTTGTGTGTGGGTGTGCATGCATATTCATGTTCTGAATATTGTGTAAAGCTACTGTGATTTATATTACGTAGTCCCTGACCAGAGACTGCTTTGATTATCTTTTCCCAGGAATTTGCAGGACATTTTGCTCAGTCATAGTATAACTAAGAGTCAATTGAAACCTTATCCTTGTTCAATCCATCCCTACCTAAGAAACCTCAGCTGGTAATTCATCCTACCACTAAAACCCACCTCACTCTGGGCTCGCCATCTCAGTGAAATGCGCCATAACTCACATAGATATTCAGGCCAAAAGAACTTGGCAAAGCCATGGCTCCTCTGTTTTCTCATATTTCAAAACATATGAAAGTCCTGATGGTTCTGCTTTCAACCATAACTTCTATCACTGCCACCCTCCCTTGCCTTGCCACTTGGAATAGCTTCCTCTTTCTCACTATATACCTGCTTGCCATCCCCCACTCTATTCTTATTCAGCATCTAAAGATTTTTTTGTGTGTGTGTGAGAAAGATCGGCCCTGAGCTAACATCTGCCAATCCTCCTCTTTTTTTGCTGAGGAAGACTGGCCCTGGGCTAACATCCATGACCATCCTCTTCCACTTTATATGGGATACCGCCACAGCAAGGCTTGCCAAGTGGTGCGTCGGTGCGTGCCCGGGATCCCAACCGGCGAACCCCGGGCCACCACAGCGGAATGCCCTCACTTAACCGCTTGCGCCAGCAGGCCGGCCCCAGCATTTTTTTAACATAAATCTTATTTTGACATTCTCCTAGCCAAACCTCCAATGGGTCCTTAGCTATCCCACTTAAAATACAACGAAAAGCAACCCTGGCTACTGGCAACTTCTCCATTCTCACCTTCTGCTACTCCCTCACACTTAGATTCATTCCACTCCTTGTACACACCACGTAAACTATCAACACAAAACCTTTACTCTTTCTGTTTTCTCTGGAACATCCATCTCGACATATCTGCATAGCTTACTCCTTTATTTTATTCATGTCATTTTTTAGACTCTCCAACATAAAAGAGCCATTCCTATATACTCCGTTCCTTCATCTCGCTTTCTTTTTTAACATGTTACTGCCTGATCTGTTTTATATTTATTTGTTTATTACTTCTGTATCTCATTGAAGGAAGAGTTTTTTTTCACCTATTTCGTTGCTGTATCCCAAGCACCAATAAAAATTTGGCATGTAGTTCTCTTGAATAATGCATCAGGTGAGCTAAAATAAGCACTGCTCATTGAATAGCTTATCCTGGGACTTCTGTAGAAGACTAGGGATTGAGGTTAGATACGTGTTGTCCTTTCTTTCTGCCACAACACCCACTAAATAGAACTCCAACTCTCTGTTTCAAGTGGCTGGTATTGAGCGCACAAATCCAGCTGAATCATGGAAATGAGCCAAGAAGGGTCTTAATGAACTGATGTAAAATTCATTCTGAAACAACACTCTTCTAACAGATTTTTCTATCCATCCACTTGAGCCATATAGCTCTCTTCTCTAGTAAAAAAACAAACAATCAAGCAAATAAAATAGAGCTTTACATTCCTGAAAATATCCTTCTAATGAAGAATTTTCCAAACACAGGTGCAATGCTAACTACTGGTGACTGATCATGGTAAACTGCTCCTTCAACTTTTCCAGCATGTTTAGTCCCATAGTAACCACTTAACTTATTATTCCTCAGCTAAGGAACTACGTGAAAATGAAGAACAAATGAAGATATAAATATAAAAGTTGGCATTTTTATTTAGTTTTTAGTTTACAATATTTATGTTAATCCTATATCTTTACTCTCCAATTATTCATGGGAAAACTAATCAAATGCTTAGACCGCTTTGTTAACAAAAAATAACAGGAATCCTTTTTGGATTCAAAATGTGTATTTCATGGTTACCCTTTTCAAAGAGCAATAATAAAAGAAAATGACTTTTTGACACGCAGAAATTTCATTATGCACTCCCGGATTTATTAACGCTGTTCACTCACTGCTAGATAATTGTGATTTCTGTTCATGCCTTTATCTATATAAATATCTACCAGCCTGAAAATTATTCAGACTGGCCTCACAACCAAATTCCTTTAAACATCAAAATAAGGAAGTGAGTAAAAATTCAGTTGACTTCAGTAAACAGGATTATAATATAATTATTTTCTTTCTGCCCAACAGTACAGTTCCAACTGTATCTGGTCATTTCTCCCTTTTGTAAATGCCTTCGATGGCTAGACACTCTCCTATTTCAAAGATAATTAAATATCTTGGATATTAACCCCTTGTTCAATACACGGTTTGCAAAACTTTTCTCCCATTCTGTAGTTGCCTTTTCATTATGTTGTTTCTTTTTCTGTGCAGAATCTTAAGTTTGATGATGTAGTCCCATTTGTTGATTTCTGCTTTTGTTGTCTGTGCTTTTGGTGTCATATTTAAAAAGTCATTGCTAAGACCAATGTCAAGGAGCTTCCACTCTAAATTTTCGTCTAGGAGTTTTGTACTATCAGGTTTTATGTTTAAGTTTTTGATCCATTTTGAGTTAATTTTTGTAAGTGTTGTGAGATAGGGGTCCAATTTTATTGTTCTACATGTGTTTCTCCAGTTTTTCCAACATTGTTAATGCAAATTGGTTCAACTACTGTGGGAAACAATATAGAAGTTCTCAAAAAATTAAAAATAGATCTGTGATCCAGCAATTCCACTTCTGGGTATATATCCAAAGGAAATGAAAACAGGATTTTAAAGAGATATATGAACTCTCATGTTTATTGCAGCATTATCCACAATAGCCAAGATGTAGAAAGAACCTAAGTGCTCATCAACAGATGAATGGATAAAGAAGATGTGGTGTATGTATATATACATACAATGGAATATTATTTAGCCATGAGAAAGGAGGACATCTTGCCATTTGCAACCACATGGATGGACCTTGAGCACATTATGCTAAGTGAGATAAATCAGATAGAGAAAAACATGTACTAGATGATATACTTATCTGTGGAATCTAAAAAAGCCAAACTTGTAAAAACAGAGTAAATTGGTGGTTCAGGGAATGGGGGTGTGTAGGGAGATAAGAGAAATGTTGTTTAAGGCTACAAACTTACAACAAGTAGTAAATAAGTCTTAGAGATCTAATGCACAGTATAGTAAATATAGACAACATTATATTATAATCCAGCACACTTGCTAAGAGACTAGGATTTAATCATTCCAACCACTAAAAAAATGATAATTATTTAATGTGATAGAGGTGCTGTCACTATAATGGCAATCATACTACAATATGGAAATTAACAAATTAACATGTTATACACCTTAAATTTAACACAATGTTATATGTCAAATATATTTCAATTTTTTAAAATGATAAATTAATTAAATAGATGATATAAAAGTACTCATGTGTTGAAGTATGAACTACACGGAGAATATTTGTGTGTGTGTGAATGATTAGGTGGAAATAATCTCCAATTAAATCACCATGATAACTTATATAAGGATTATTAATCATTGTAAACGTTAGGCAGTAGTTACCCACAATGCCTTGTTCGGAAAAATGCAAACTTCAAGTCTCTGAAGGTAGAGGCCATGGTGGTTTTTAAGACCCACACTGGGTCTCATACAATTGCATGAGCATCATCAGTGGTGTGCTTGACATGGCCCAAATAGGGCAAAGAGAGAGGGGAGATTCTGTGCATCTCTTCACAAGTCCTCTTTCAGTCATGTCATGATAATAGCTTGAAATCCACCATGATGAGATTATTTAAACCGTTTTAATTGGAGAACATTGTAAATCAGGGCTTTTGCTTTTGCTTTTTTGTGAGGGAGTATGTAGTTCACCAGCATGTCACTAGCAGTGGTAAATCAACAAAAAATTTTATATTGAACAAACATTTGAATGAATTTAATTTGTTTATTGCAAAATGTCTATTATTAAAATAGTTTATTTTCAAAGCCTTTTGGACTTTAATAGAGAGTCCATAAAGGACAGATAGGAACTAATTTGCTATGACCATTACATTTCATGAATTATAAATGTCATCTGTTCTGATGGTGAAAACAATCGAAACTTCATACATCTGTATATGTAATAATTCAGTGTATCATGATTTCGTAAGATTCATGAATAAAGTATATAAGACATTATTTTTAGTATTATTATAACTAAAATGAATTTTCAGTGTTTGGATATCCATTCCTAGCACGTGGAATGCTCCTTTTGCATCTCAGGAAAGCACTTCACATGAAGTGCATGTCTAGGTTAACAACAAAATACCCCCAGTGACATTTTTAGAATTTACTAGAATTTATTAGAATTTAGAATTTACTAGTGTGTGTTTTAAAATGTGCCATGAAACGCATGTACTATATTTTATGACTTTTTTTGAAATAGAGAGGATCTTTTCTGCTGAGAAAACACACCTGCTTTCCTACATTTTAATACTTTTAATATTAACGTATTGGAGAATTTTTGAAATCCGTCTGGAGGCAAGTATCACTAAAGGGCCTCAATTATGTTATTTTAGACTGTAGTTATAACCAAAGTAATTAATCTTCTTTGAGGGTAGTAAATATTCTCTAGCATTTAGTAGACATAATTTGATAACCCCATTTTTGGAATACAAAAGCAAATTATAAATTATGACATCCTAATATAACATGAAGAAGAAAATGTTTGAATTTTTAGTTTTGTGAGTAGGTGAAGTAGAATTCTTAAATGTTTTGATAAAATGTCTTTTTAGATTTGTCTGTCAAGGATAGAGAAAAGATTGTGTCAGGGTGGGGGAAAATCCCCTTTTTACCCTTCTTGTGTTCTTATAGCTGGACTAATACTAGAATTAACACAAGACCAGATTAACAGGAGAAAAACCCACTTTAATATGTATGTATTGGAGGTCATAGGGAAATGATGCTCGGAGAGCGAACAAAGCAGGCACTATATCTTCTACACAAAGAAACAAAAAAATTTGTGAGGAGTGATAGGACAAATAAACTTAGATTTGAGGTATGTAATTAGGAATTTAAACACTGTTTAGGCTTAAGGTAGTAAATTAGCAAGGTTTGTTTATGCAGGCCTCTCGGCCCTGAATTCCCCAGCTCTGGTGATGAGGATGCCGGGAGAGCACCTTTCACCTGGGAGATTTATTTCCTGCCTTTAGGGGGAACAGAGACAGGAGGGTCAGAACGCCCTTTTTCCTTCTCAAGTAACTTTAGTTCAAAGTAATCACTATGCTATTGTGGGATATTTTGGGGTGGCCTGCCCGGGGCGCCAACAATTGTCACATTTCCAATTCCAACCTGAATACCTAAGATCCTTTATTATTAATAATGCATTATTGAATAATTGTTAAGAGTATGAACTTTGGCTCTCCTGCTCCCTACCTCTGTGATCCTGAGCTCCACAATCACCTCATCAGTTCTATGAGAATAATCTTAGTACAAAACTCATAAGATTTTCATGAAGATTAAATGAGAAAAGCATGTGAAAGATATTTAGAACAATGTCTGGCACATTACTTAGTAGGCACTAAATAAACATAGCTTTTAAAAGTTTTTTTTTTCTTCCCATTCCTCATTTATTTCTTCACTTATTCATTCTTTCAACAGATATTCCCAAATTACTGCTATGTGATGATCTGTGTCATGGACATTGTTATTGATGAGGTGAAATTTAATAAAAACTTAGAAGTATTTTCATTGTTAGAACTAAGAGAGAAATCCAACGGAGTATTATTAAGTAGCAAAATTGCATTCATACATGTTACTAATTGTTAGTACTTTGCCATTAAGTTCTTTATACTTTGTATCTGTTAAATCGTTTCTTTCCATTTTCAAGCGCTCACCCAGCCACAATCTCTATTGGCGCTGCTCCTCTCTGTCTCTCGTCAATAGGTTTATAAATCAATACTCCAAAAGAGGTGCTCCGACTATTAAAATTAGTAGTGATGTAATATTCTATAAGAATGATAACTTCAGGGAACTTGCTACAAATGTGCTTCAAGTTTTTCCAAGAACCAGTATAGATAAAATGCTATTTATGTTTTAGTTAATTTTCACTTTTTTCCTCAATATTAAATTTGTAAGAGTAAACTATAAATAATTGTAGCTTTTAAAATGTAGCTTACTTATCTTTGAATCACTTAAGGAATGGACAAAATCAGCAGCTTTGCATCACTTTAAGATACTCATAATTTCAATTCCATTTTCCAATTCCCTTTGCTATGGAGTGTTATGTGATGGAGACATCGCACTGACAAATGGAAGGTATAAAAAGAGGAGAACAGGAATAAAAGAATCATGAAGATAAAATTGATAATGGTAATCAGCTCACTAAAAATTATCTAAAGAAACAAATTTCACCCTCCATTAAGTTTAGTACACACAGAGAGGAGATACAGGATGCTGATTTCTTTCTCCTTTAGATGCTATATTCCAAGAGCACTATTTGTCAGTTTACAGGACATTCATGCTCTGGCACATTTTACCTGCTGACTTTTGCAGGGAACTCAGCAATGAGAAACTCAGAATATCCATTTATAATAATAAACATGATTAGTAAAATTAGAAAAAATAATGAAGAGGAGTCAGAGATGATTGCTTCTGCTCTGCCAAGCTATCCCGTTGGTTGAGTATTAAGAGAAATTTATTATGATTAAATCAGTAGCCTGAACAAACACTTTTGATTAATTTTGTGTTGTTTAGTAATTGAACTGTAAGGCATTAAATCAATTTGAGTTTGACATTTGAAGATTATTTTATGCAAAAGAAATTAGCATTTTAGATATTTAATATTTTATTATTTTAGTATTCATAACAACATTATTGTCACTACAGGATTTGAAGTTCTATAGAGTAGTTGACATATGAACATGATTACTTTTCTACATTGTCCAAAGAGGATAAAAGGATTCTTTCAATAAATAAAATAAATTAGCCTCCAAATTTTATTCAAATATTAAAACCTAAGAAATATTTTAATTATAAGAATCAATAATTTCCACTACTATGTAAATCTATTAACTCAAGCAAAATTTTATTTATTCCTATCAAGCATATATTTCACAGTAATTTAAAATTCAGTATTAAATTAATCCAGACTTGCAATAGAAGAGTCTGGATACAGCATTATTGCATAGCTATTCCTAAATTATTGAGACTCTTCAGGATGTTTGGGGAACATTGAAGTTTTTTGGTTAATTAAGAAAAGCAAATCAGAAATATATGACATATATATATGTATACATTAATTGTCCTCTGAAAATAAAAGCTGGAGAATATAGAATATAATTGATTCTTAAAAACTCTAAGGCAAGGGACATTGACTGTGCATGTGTGTTATCAACAATACTTATTCAAGGAAAAGTAATATATTTTATGTGATTTTCAAAAAAATGGAATAGGTTTCACAAGGTTTACAATAATACTCTCCAATATGGAGTAAATCTTTCTTTATCTGAAAGGAAACATCTGGAGATGCAAGTTTTAGATTTCTTGTTATATTTGAGTTTTTTTCTTTTTCTTAAAATATTTTGTTTCGAGATTTCTTGGATGATTATTTTGTACTTGCCTTCTTATACAGGAGAATCAATTCTGACAACTGAGAACCTGATCTGTGGTAGGAGAAACGTCTCTGCCATATCTTCACTGGTTGTTCATTGGGAATTATGTCCATTAGCATACATATTTCAAATGCTTAAACCTTTATTCAATGTTTCCCAGCTATTAGGAAACTTACTTAGAGAGGAAACTTTAACAATAGGTTTGTTTTAGTGTTCAACAGTTGAAGCTTAGACCTAGCTACTCAAAGTGTTCCTTGGACCTGGGAATTAGTTATAAATTCATATCAGTCCTATCACAGAGCTACTTCACTTTGAAAGTTGAGAATTTCTGTCTTTTAAATTTATAATGGAGGAGAGGAAGATATTATTTTATAGAAATTATATTTTTACTTAAGATAACACTTCACAAGTTAAACAGGATGTTAAATAAATTTGATTTTGACTGAATTTATATTACCTTCATATTGCCAATATTGATCTTGTCTAAAGCTTAACTGAAAAATATATGTATTTAAATAATAAAATATAGAAAATTAAATCTTTCACAATCCACACCAATACTCAATTCTGAGTTTCCTAGTGAAAACTAACTATAAGAATTCTTCGAAAGGCAGGAAACTACTGACCTATTTTATGTAAAAAGAAACTAATTTTCAAAAGGACAAAATTAAAGGACATTCATTTAGGGCCGGCCCCGTGGCTTGGTGGTTAAGTGCGTGCGCTCCGCTGCCGGCGGCCCGGGTTCGGATCCCGGGTGCGCACCGAGGCACCACTCCTCCAGCCATGCTGAGGCCGCGTCCCACATACAGCAACTAGAAGGATGTGCAGCTATGACAGACAACTATGTACTGGGGCTTTGGGGAAAAATAAATAAATAAAATCTTTAAAAAAAAAAAAAAGGACATTCATTTACTTTAGAAAATATTTAACATTTTTATTTTCTCTTCAGGTACAATTATTTGTATTTTATCAAGACATCAAGAATGCAATTAAAGTTTCATGACTTCATTGTAAAGTAATAAAAGATAGAAAAATATAACTATTTTGTAATTAGCAATGAGAGTAACAATAATAAAATTGTTTTACTTTTCTGATGATTATGGGAAATTAACATTCAAGTGAATTAGAAAATTGGGCTTTGTGTCTTTAAGCTAGTAATAATGAATTTAAATAAGACTTTTATCCATCACTGGTTATTTCACGCATGGGCTAACCCTAAAATGGACCTAAACTAAAGCATTTTTTAGAAGAAGCAAGGTAACTGTACAAATGAAATGTCATTCTCATGAACTCCTCTTTACATATGGGTAAGTGAAAACATCCCAAGACGTTCAGAAAAATTTGACATTTTACTTCTAAATAATTCCAGGCTTCATTAAGTAAATGTTATCATGTCACATTGAGTTTACTTTACTCAGTATGTGGATGTAATATTTTTCATATTGTCAATTTTAAAAATGGATCATCAATTAGTTAATCAATTATTTTCCTTTTTACAGTTTCAACTATGATAGCAATTGGATGTTGGAATTTTTGTTGTCTGAATTAAATTTTTAAAGAGATATAAAGAAGTTCTTTTAGTGATACTAATAACTCATTACTTAAGTAAAAACTAAAGCGACTCTTTTCTTGCTATTTAAATATTACACATTTTCTTTTTTTAGTTGGCTAACTGGTCAGAATGCAATCCTAATTTTTTTTATTTTTCCGCCTTAGCTCAAATTCATTTCCTTTCCATTATTTTTAAACGCTTTCAAAGATATTAGGTATAAAAAAATAACAACATTCCTGTTTTCGTTAATACGTTAGAGGGTTTATGTCCCGTTGATGCTGGATTTTGAGGTAAGAATTAGAAGCCTTGTCTTTGACTTCTGAGCCTTGAAGTTTTGTAGCTCAAAGATCTTATAAAAAGTTAATCTGAGTATTTATTACCTTATTTTAAAATAAATATATTATCACTCTCGTGGAATTTATATTGAGGAATAAAAATGATAATATGGGTAAGTGCTTTTTATAACCTATAAGGTTCTATGTACAAGTTATTTATATGTACTAAAAGATCTCATTTCTCATCTGAAAATGAAGTACTTTCAAAGATATTTTAATGGAAATGTTTCATCATAGAAGCTTTTAAAGTACAATAGAAATGATGCACTAAAATTATAGCCAAAGACTGTCATAATATCTTGCTTGATTTTGTATTTGTTTTTATATACATAACATCTTGAAGCTGTTCCAAATAATTAACACTTTTACTACAAATAAAAGGGATGGGCTATGAATTAAATGGGGCATACAGATTCTTATGATTGTGATGATTGTTTCTTTGTATGGCAATTTTAGAAGGGATATATTTAAAATATTTTATGTTGCTAGTGATTATAAGAAGCTTAGTAGAGTTCCTTGATGTCATCTGACACCTCTGAAGCCCACCTTCTGCTTTCCTTACTGTGAGCTGGGGATGACAGTGCTCATTTTGTCTTTCTGAATGTCATTGTGAGCAAGAAGTCAGATAACCTGTCTATATGTGACCCTTGTACAAATGTAAGGAAACATTATTTTCATTATCCTCATTTTAAATGACCAGAAGTAACATTTGGGAAGCATAGTGAGTTATTGACATATTCACTGGTGAACCGATTTTAGATTTTTGAAGGTTTTTTTTTTTTTTTTTTTGCAGGGGAAGATTCGCCCTTGGCTAACATCTGTTGCCAATCTTCCTCCTTTTTAATTCCCCTAGTCCCCTGAGCCAAAGCCTCAGTACACAGTTGTGTATAGTTGTAAGTTCTAGTTCTTCTGTGTGAGCTGCTGCCACAGCATGGCTACTGATAGACACGTGGTGTGGTTCCAGCCCAGGAACTGAACCTGGGCTGCCAAAGTGGAGCATGCAGAACTTTAAGCACTAGGCCATCAGGGCTGCCTCATTTTTAAAGTTTTCTTTTTGTAAGAATGTATCAATTCTTCCATTTTCTGCATCTAAATGATCTATTTCTAGAATTATTAACTACTTCATACATTTTCCTTGAGTTGTTATTTTTGATTTTTTAACTACTTGAGTTAACTATTTCATATATTGATTTTTAATTTGTTATGTTTTACGACAATGAAATACTTTATGCTATTTATTTTGTCTGATTTAGGCTTTAGTAATATTATTGCTAAATAATACCTATTAGGTTGAAATTGATACATATTAGGTTGAAATTTCAATGTTGTACACTTATGGTTGTTTATGTTTCTCTGATCCAATTACTTTTATGAGATTGTATTGTATTGTAAAAGCAGTTGTATGTGAATCAATGTAAGGTTGAGATTATATTTTTGTTATTGCTTTCTAATCTCATGTTCAGAAAACATAGCTTGTGCAAATTCTACTTTATGGAGTCCATTGAGATTTTCTATGTACCCAAATATAAAAATTATTCTTGTGTTAGTTTCACATGTATGAGAAAACATCTGCCTAAATCAGTGCATTTTCAACTTTTGATTATAGTCCACAATAAAAAAGACATTTGATATTAAAATTCATTATACAAGCATATGTGCACACACAATCATAGGCATGTACAGTAAACGTGAAGCAAGAATTTGATGAGAATATGCATGGCTTATGAGTTACAGTGCATTCTATTCTGTTCCATTCCATTTTATTTATTTATTTATTTTTAATTACTTTTTTTTTTGGTGAGGAAGATTAGCCATGAGCTAACATCTGTTGCCAATCCTCTGTTGGCTGAGGACGATTTGCCTTGGGCTAACATCTGTGCCCATTCTCCTCGACTTTATATGTGGTACGCCTGCAACAGCACGGATTGATATGTGATGCGTAGGTCCGTGCCCAGGATCTGAACCTGCAAACTCTGGTCCACCGAAGCGGAGCCTGCAAACCCAACCACTATGCCACCAGGCCAGCCACATCCATTTTATTTATTTTTTCACATCTGAGTGTAACATCAGAATGATTTTCTGACCCATAGTTTGAGAAATACTGTTTGAAATAGGCAAGTATTTGCTTATATTATATGAAAAAAAATATGAGTTTTTTATATGTTAATGGGAACATTACAAAGATATATTGATTCCCAGTGTACCAAATACACCCTATATTGTCAGCCAGATTTTTTTCTACTCCATTCCAATATTTGTGGCTCTGACCACACTTTTTAAAAATAGCTTGGGGGCTGGCCCCATGGCACTGTGGTTAAGTTCGGTGCACTCCTCTTCAGCAGCCCGGGTTTGCAGGTTCGAATCCCAGGCACGGACGTACACAACTTGTCAGGCATACTGTGGTGGCGTCCCACATATAAAACAGAAGAAGACTGGTGCAGATGTTAGCTCATGGCTAATCTTCCTCAAGCAGAAAAAAAAAGAGGAGGATTGGCAACGGATGTTGGCTCAGGGCAAATCATCCTCAGCAAGACAAAGAGTAAAAAAATAGTTTGACTTGGTGAGAACTTAGAAACTATCACTTTCATTAGTTAGATAATATTTTTAATCACAAATTAATTCTTAAAGCCAAATGGATCTTAGATATTTGCTTATACCTTCTCCACTCTATCAATAAGCTTTCCTTTTGCAAACCTACTGAAAGGGAACTATATGTTAATCAAGTTCGTCAGGCTCTGGAATTAATTTGCACACTTATTTCCTACTATTTAAAACTGTCATTCTTTTTTATCTCCAATGTTTTATTTTAAGTTCTGTCAGTCATTACTCAATAAAATTTTTCTCCAATTAATAGTTGAAAATATAATTATGTATGAATGAAAGACTGATGGATGAAAGAAAAATTTCTACTTAAATGCTTTATTATAGTATGTTAAACAGGTAAAGATACAGCATAAAAATAGTGTATCAATTTAAATGAATATACCAAATGCAAACATAGTTGTTTGTGAACCATAACAATTGACAAATAGCTTTATAAAACTTCATGTTTAATTCTAAAACTTTAAAAAAGAAATTTTATATCTCAAATTCTTTACACTTTTTATTATTTTTTATGTTTATTGCAAAATTTACTGTTTTTAAATAGTTATTTTGCAATAAACATAAAAACAGTAATTTTGACAAACAGTAATTTTGACAAAATCTCATTTACTTCTAAAGCAGAGTGTTTATGTTATCTATTACTGTGTATTTCACTCCCCCCCCCTCAGATTGAAAACAAGTATTTAATTCTTTCACAGTCTTGTGGGTTAGATATTTTGGTTGCTCTATGCTCAACTCACAGGTTCTTCTGCTTGTTTGGCCTGACATATTCATAAAGTCGCCTTCATCCTGTGATGTGTCATGTAAGGTTGTCTTAGTCACAGGTCTCGTGTTTGGGGGTGACTTGTTTTTTCCAGCTTTATTGACATATAATTGACATATAACGTTGTGTAAGCTTAAGGTGTACATGTTGATTTGAATGCAATTATTTATTGTAAATGGTTAGCACATTGAGTTAGTTAACACTTCTATCACATCACATAATTATATTTTCTTTTCTGTGGTAAGAACATTTAAGATTCACTCTCTTAACTTTCAAGTATATAATACATTATTTTTAACTATAATCTCAAGGCCGTGCTTTATATCTCCATAACTTATTAATCTTCTAATTGGAAGTTTGTACTCTTTGACCAACATCTCCCCACATCCCTCACACCCCAACCCCTGGTGACAACCATTCTGCTCTCTGTTTCTACAAGTTTGGCTTTTTTAGAGTCCACATATAATTGATATCATATAGTATTTGTCTTTCACTATATGACATTTCACTTAGCATAATGCTCTCAAGGTCCATCCATGTTGTGGCAAATGGCAGGTTTTCCTTCTTTCTCATGACTGAAAATAGGTATATGTATGTATATGTGTACATATATATTTGTGTTGTGTATATATGTGTGTACTATATATGTGTGTACTAGATATATGTGTTGTCTATATATGTATAAATATACAAGCACATACATACACACTTTTTACTGAGCCTCTCTCTCTGCATGTGGTCTCTCACCCACATAGAGACTACATAGGACTTCTTTTTAGCACTCTCAGGAGTTATGGAACAAGAGGGTGAGAGCCAAAGAGGCAAGACCTCTTGGGGACTATTCTCAGAAGTCCTACAATATCAATCCTGTGGCATTCTGTTGATCAAAGCAAGTTATAGGGTAAGCTCAGATTCAAGGTAATATAGGAAGAGATCTTATTTCTTCATAGTAAGGATATCAAAGTCATATTTCAAAGGGTGTGCATAGAAGGGTAGGATGAAATTATGGACATTTGTGAAATATACCACATAATATATCTCAAACTTTAATAATATTAGGACACTCTTTAAGTGGAAAATAAAATCTTTATGCACCTATGTTGGCACGATTTTTAAAAATAATTTAAATTACATATCCACTAATATAACTTGTTCTTAAAATCCTCAATCATATAAGTTTCATTCAAAATAAATTTATAAATTACATAAAACAAAATCAAAATCCTATAAAATTGAATGAAATGTGTTATTTTAATATTATAAATGATATATTCTTGCTTGGTTCAATTCTCCAATCTGGGTTTAATAGAAAAAATATACATTTGTATTTTCTATATTTGCTTGTGGTTGACTTGATTCTTTTTGATTTTGAGGATAAGGAACCATCACATTAATCAATATTAATCAACATTATCATTGCAGAATAATAAATATTTCCATTTAACAATAAGTTAATATAACCAATTATTTGCTAAGCTTTAAAGAGGCAATTTATTTAATATCTAGAATGTTGTACCACAGAAAAAATATTGTTCCATGAACATTTCTTCATGGAATGTTGTAATGGGCATATTATTTTGGCTATTCAGCATATGCCATCTGTTCTTCCTGCAACGTCTTTATTTTTGGTGAAATGTTTTTCCATTCCTAATTCAGGTGATTCGAGTTGGTCAGCGTCGATCACTTTATCCCAGCAATGATCCTAATATCTAGATCCATCCCATTAAATGTATTCTTTTCCACTGGGAATAGATCATACTTTAGGCATTGTCAGGTAAATCAATGTGGCCAAATTAGAGTCAGATATGATTTTGAATAGAAATATTAATATCTTGGTATTTCTCTTTTTCTGGAGCTGCTGGTGGCAATCTTTTCTATAATGTGAGCTTAGCATACCCCAATACCGAAAACAGAGCTAAGGATATAAGACACAGTGTCTTGATGACATTGATAATGTCCAGAATCCAGAATGCTTCACATCAGAGCCATCTCTGGAACTTTTAGATTCATGAACCACTAACCTTCCAATTTTGCTTAAGTCATTTAGAATTGGTTTTCTATTACAAGCCATATAAGTAGTACCAACAAATGAAATATTTATGAAGACTCTTATGTGAATATAATATCACAAGTGGGTATGAGCAAATAGGGAATCAGTACAGTAAATCTGTTGACTTTGTGAAGATGGTACTTTCAGTTCATTTTTATTTGAATGTCTATTCTACGTAATAAGCATATTCTATTACTTCGTTTTGCTATTTGGAATATCATAAATCTTCTGGTCCTGGAGCATGGCATGAGGCCATTTACACTTTACTTGGCATGGATGCATAATTTACATATTAAATTTAATAATTTTATTTATTTCAATTAAAGTATGTTATTTCTTCTCATCTTCATTATGTCAAAACGAAATTTCAGGGGCCAGCCCTGTGGTGTAGCAGTTAAGTTTGCACGCTCTGCTTTGGTGGCCTGGGGTTTGCAAGTTCAGATCCCTGGTGTGGACTGATGCACCACTTGTCCAGCCATGCTGTGACAGCATCCCATATAAAGTAAAGGAAGATGGGCACGGACATTAGCCCAGGGACAATCATCCTCAGCAAAAAGAGGAGGATTGGCAACAGATGTTAGCTCAAGGCTGTTCTTCCTCACCAAAAATAAATAAATAAATAAAAAATAAAATTTCAGTAATACACTTTATAGTACTAAAATAAAAATACTTTTCAGTCGAGTTTATGAGGGCCAAGACATAGCAGAATTCAATATTAGCACAGGATGATTTCAGTTAATGTTAGTGTCAGGGCATACGAGTATATGAGCAGCTAGGCACGCTTGCAAATACATCAAATTGTGTGGCAGAAAACATTTTTAAGCTTTATGGTAAGTTTTAGATAATTAAGCATTTTTCATTTAATCATTTTTATTTAAAATTTTTCATTTAATCATTTTTATTTAATCATTTCTCAAAAATGATTTGAGAAACTCACTTTAAGTGACCTATTTTTACGTATAAATACAGGTAAAATATTTTGTCTATTGATAAAATCTTTTTTCAAATTGCCATAGTTTCAAGTTCCTAATAAATCTCAATGAAATTTGTTTCATTGTTCAGTGTCATTGATGAAGATTGGCAACTGTTCTAAAGCGGTTTATATTTCATCTACTTAAAATGTGATCTCTAAATAAATGGCCTCCAACTGAGTATCAACATCCTTTAAGGAGTCTATAGTTTTCATTCCCATTGTCAAAAGTACATGCTACCCCAGGAAACCAGTATACCTCTGTTTAAACTTTGAATCAAAACAAAATAACTCTGTCTCAGTACAAAGAGTATTAAGTGCTTCATTGTTTTTCCCTCACACAATATAGACAAATATTGTCTAATAAAATTGTGGAAAAATTATGTGACAATATAAAGAGGAAAAAGAAGAAATAAGAAAGAAGATGTGGTGGTGGAGGAAGACGAGGGGGCAGTGAAAGGAAAATGGAAAGAAAAGAAGAAATTTTAAAAGAAAAAGGAAAAATAGCACAAAATGCAAGTTTCTGGGATATACCTTTCTGTTTCTAAGAAATCTAACATTGATAGTATAGATTTGGAGTAGTCTAACTTCCTTAATAATATCAGAAAATTTTCTTTAAATTATATTTCATATTTTTTTCCTGTTTCATTTTTTTGTTTTTTTCCTTTGAGGGTGCCAATCCTAAGGATATGGGACATACATGTTCAATGGGACCACCATGAGCCAAAGACAATTGTCCACATTAAGCATATCCTCATTAATTTAAGTTTATGGACACTAGACATTAAAAAAAAAAGTATCCTTCTGAGAGTTGAGCAAAATTTTCTAACTGTTTTTAAGTGAAAAAAAATCCAGGCTATCAAATCTTCCACAAAAACAATAAAATCAAATGAAAACTCAGCAATATCCACAAGATATTCAGCGGAAAAAAGTAGAAAGTAAACATTTTTATTGACAGGCTATATTCAAATATAACTTCAACAGTTCTAAAGCCATATGAAGGAATTTTGTTCCCATGACCTTTCTTGAGGAAAACATTTGAAAGATTAACTACCTCCCAATAGGGAAAAACTGTGAAGCTGCAGCAAAAGACCAGAGGTAAATGTTGGTACACTTAATGGCAGAGCTAAGATAAAAAGCAATGTGGTGTGAGTATGACAGAATGGAACGTGTGTGTATATTTCTCAGCCAATGTCAAAATGATGCAAGACAATTAGAATAGACGAGAAATAGAAGATAGACCATAAAATAAGCTTACTTATTGCTTCTTTCGTAACAGTTGGGAGCCATAAACAATCGTAAATATGGCAAAGTAGAAGGTTATACGTATACGTAAAAGCATGAAGGTAAAAACAAAGGACAATAATTATTTTGATTAAAATTAAATGGAAGAGAGCCAGCCCCAATGGTCTAGTTGTTCAAGTTCGGCACTCCCACTTTGGCGGCTCAGGTTTGGTTTCCAGTCACAGAATCACACCACCTGTCTGTCAGTTGCCATGCTGTGGCAGTGGTTCACATAGAAGAACTAGAAGGACTTATAACTAGGATATACAACCATGCACTGGGGCTTTGGGGAGGAAAAAAAAAAAGAGGAAGATTGGCACCAGATGTTAGCTCAGGGTGAATCTTTCCCTGCCAAAAAACAATAAAATTAAATGGAAGAAGACAGAAAATGGGGGTAGAATAAAGAGAAAAGAAAATGAAATATATACATCTTATTGAAATATAAATATCATATATTGTGACATATATATCAGGAGATATAAATATTATACATTGTGTCAGAGGTTCCCAAGATCACACTCAGATTCAATGATTTGCTAGAAGGACCAAGGGAACTCAGAAAAGTTGTTATATTCATGATTATAGTTTATTACAGTGAAAGGATATGAATTAAAAACAACAAATCCAAAAAGTGCATAGGACTTAGCGAGAAATTAGACCTGAGCATTCAGTTTTCCTTTCCCTGTGGAGTCATGCAGATAGCACTCAATTCTCCCAGCAATGATACAGTATTGTCAACCAGGGATGCTCATCTGAGGCCTGGTGTCCAGGGATTTTATTGCAGGTCAGTCATGCAGGCATGGAGCACTCACACGACTGACCTTAACTACTCAGTGTTCAGCTCTCTCCCGCCCCCCTGGCCCATGACCACAAGTGAACAAAAACAAATATTCACCATTAATCACGTTGTTAACAAACTAGCATAATCAAAGGCCCCAGGTATACAGGTATACAGACACTTCAAAGACACTCTTACCAGGCAGAATAGTCCAAGAGTTTGTAGAGTATCTCCCAGAAGTATGTCAAGAGTGTATCCTTTCGCAGAATGTGCAGAATTTGAGCACCTCAAGTCCCCACTGAGTTAACCCTTTACTATAAATATATATCTATAGATATATACATATGTATCACTATATATATACACATACATATATAACAATGTATAACCATATATAACTATATGTATTGTCTATATAGTAGAGCATATATTCTACTATACTATATGGTATATAGCAGTATAGATACAATATATAGATTGTATCATATATATACACTGCTTTATATATTTAGATGACCGCTTATAGAGAAAAAGCATAATATAAAATAGCAATAGCTCAAAGATCAACATACCTGTCACTCAATAATTATATATGGGTTTAAAATTAATTATAAAAAGTTAAATATTTCTTTTTTGTATTGTATAAAACTTTAAAAACAAGAAAATTAGCACTAATAAAAATTAAAATGTTAATTATTTGGAAAAAATAGACAACTGATGGATAATCTCATGCCTACTAATAAAAATCTTCTTAAAGATAAAAATAACCATCAAAGTATTGATAAAAAAGACAAAATCATGATAGTTTTCTTAACTCTATGCAAATATAATTTAAAAATTATATAAAATAGATAATTTTCTAGAAAAATATGTTACCAAAAGCATCTTTTAACAGGGTTATTTACAATGACAAAATAGAGAATTTTTCAAAGAACCAAACTTCCCCAAACCCCAAGACTAGATACTTTCCCTAGTAAATTCAACTAAAAATTTAAAGATCAGATAATTTTTATACTGTATTAATACTTCCAAAACATAAAAAAGAAGGAACAGTTTAAAACTATTTTTAAATCATGTATAACATTTTTACTAAAACCTAACAAAGATTGCCCCCAAAACAAGTAAATGCACGCGAATCTCAATTATTGATATTAATGCAAAATTCTTAATACCGTTAGGAAGCAGAATTTAGCAGACTGTTAAAAAACGACCAAGTCAGTTTGTCTCAGAAATGCAAAAATAGTTCAATGATGGAAAGTATATAACAATTACTCACCATATTAACAAGGCTAATGAGAAAACGTATCCTCTTCACAAACAATGAAAAAGCATTTGACTAACTTCAACACATGTGCTAGATAAAGACATTTAAAAATCAGTAGAAGGGGCTGGCCCTGTGGTGTAGTGGTTAAGTTCACGCACTTTGGAAGCCCGTGGTTCATGGGTTTGGACCCCAGGCACGGAACTATGTACTGCTTATGCTGAGGCATAAGCCTCATGCTGAGGCAGGCATCTCACATATAAACTGGAGGAAGATGGGCATGGATGTTAGCCCAGGGCTAATCTTCCTCAGCCAAAAGAGGAGGATTGGCAACAGATGTTAGCTCAGGGCTAATCTTCCTCACCAAAGAAAAGAAAAAAATCAACAGGAACTACCTTAATGAGATGACACACATCTCAGTCCAAACGCCATCATCATACACAATAAGGAAACAATGAAACACCTGAGACACAACCACCGAACCCAGGACCAAAACAACAATAAGAACTGACTATTGTGGCTGTTATTTATTATCCTATTGGAAATATTAGCTTATATAAGACAAGGGAAGAAATTGGAAATGTAACAATTGGGAAGGAACCGATAAAACTATCCACCGTTGATAGGATTGTATAGTAGAATGATCTTCAGAATCAGGTGAAAATCATAAACAAGAGAATACAGTCAAATAGTAGAGTATAAAATTAATGTATAGAATACTGTTCCCTTTCTGTGTGTATCAAATGAAAGATTCAATTTATTTATCCATTTAATTATTTACAATCATATATATACACATATATGTATCTCAGGTAAAATATATAATTCAAGAAAAGATCCATTTTGCAATTTGAAAAAAACCAAGAGATAAAATATTTAGCAAAATTAATAAAAACTATGCACTGTCTTCTAAGAAAAAATAGAAAACACTACTGAAAGTATTCAAAAAGAATTAATTTCATTAAAACGATATTTAATTGGAGTGATGTTTAAAAGTAGGCTTTAGTAATTTGACCCATTTTCTTGACTTACGAATCTAATTAAAAAGTCAAAAATATTTTAGTTACTGATGCAATTTAGTTGTGGTGTTGGTCTCTAGGTGAGCAATATTCACTCCAAGAACGTTTTCTGAGTTCTCATCCTCTCTTCCCACCACCTCATGTGATACATCTGCCTTAAATCGCAAAAAAAGGAACAAAGCTTGCTTTTGAAAAACAGCAGGAATAAAAGCTCATTTGTTGTTGCACAAAGATTTATGTCAAGCAGACAAAAAGGATGCTAACCTCCTCTGGTGGACAGTAACGCCTCCTTCTAAATGCTACTCTGGTTGGTCTCACGCTCTGAAAACTCTCACAGTCGGAATATTCACCACAGAATGGCAATCGGACAACTGGGTGTGTTTAATGTCATTATTCTACAGAAAAGGCTAAATATTGCCCCAAATAGCCTCTGATAAACAGTATCCCTTCCTACTAATATTTCTATTATCTGGTTTATTGTTCAATGAAAATATCTTTTCCAGGAGAGCAATGCTATTTGTATTCAGAAATATCTATAAAAAATTAAAATATAATTTATGTAATGATTATATAGAAAATAATCCGTGTAGCCTAAAAATCATCTTAATTTAAAGGTAGTACTAATTTCGTTGTCTTAGCTTTCAACAGAGCATATGATAAGGAAACTTGATGCCATGAGAAACGAGGTGACATCATCTGAGTCTCTGAATCAGGAGTCTTGGTTTACTCCTGTCAATGTGTGCAATAAATCAGTATTAATATCAATATGATTCAATTTTAAAATAAGTTATAACATAGAGGATAAAATCATAAATTTTGAAACCAAGCTGCCTAGGTTTGAATTCCAGATACTCAACAAATGACTATTGACCCCAGGCAAATTACCTAACTTTCTGTACTTAGTTTCTTCGGCTAATAGAAATAATTCATCAAATGACAGCTGTGAGAATTAAAGGAGATAAATCTGAAGCAATCAGAAGAGTATTTGGCACCTAATCAGCATTCTGTAAATGTTAGGTGTTTTTATTATCAACATTATTATTATTATTATCCCTCTTATCAAGATATAGTAGATAATAAATTGATCAGCCACTGAGCACTACAAAACAATTATATTGCCTGGTTCTTTTAAACTCAGTTTTGTCCATTTCTTGGCATTAAACTAACACTTCACTCAGAGCAGTCAATAAATTTGAGACAGATCTTATAATTCCTCGAATTATCATCCTAGTATTGCTTCTAATTTGCTAGTCATAGGCCATGTCAATCCTTGATATGCCTGGTTTTTAAACAATGAAAACATTGTAGCTATCAACTTCAAGGTCAAATTAGACAATTGAGCACATATTAAGATACACCCACTTCCTTACTCCTCAAAACACATTAATGTAGTTGGAATATATTTTAAAACACTTTAAAATTCGTTCCCAAAAGCAAAGATAACAAAGAGAATGTTCCAGAATTAGAATGGAGAGGAAATCTGTAACACTGAACGTAGGACAAATAAAGTGGCAAAATGGATGCTGTGCAGACCTCAAAAGCAGACATTAGGGGTTGTGGTTTGAAAGCCATTGTTAGATACAAGCTGAGGCGGCTGCGCTAGAAAACCACAGAGAGCCCACTCTGGGCTTCCTGTTGCAAAAGAAAGAAGAATTATGCATAAATGGGTACCAAGCTAACTCTTTCAACTTTAGCCATGTTTGCAGCAAAAAATAAATCACCCATGCCTCACCATGTTGATCCAGTGGAAAAATTGATGCAAGGCAGGAGAATACTTTAAGATCAGGACTAATTAACACACACACATACAAACTAAATATAAACCACCACTACCATAGTTTGTGCCGGAATTACTCCTGGGAAAGATATTATCCAGGAAAGATAAGCTCACAGCAAAGAAACACACACACACACACATATACGAAGTGAGAAAGTTGAAAATCATAAAAACACTGTGGTCACTCCCAAGAATTGAGAATTCAAACACAATATATAAAGGGAGTATAGAGCAATCCTAAAAGAACTTAATTTCAACGTATTTAAAATTTAAAAGAAATAAAATCTATCCACATTACCCACTGAATACAAACAAGGGATTATTATATAACAAAAGTCACATGTTTAAAATAATCAAGGAGGAATATATCACAATGTTACAAATAATAGCTAAAGTATATTGAGTGCTTCACATGTTCTTTTTCTAAGGTCTTTATATGCTATATCTCATTTAACCCCTACAAAACCATTATTACTAGCCTCATTCTCACAAATGATGAAACTGAGTCAAAAGGTTACACAATGGCAAACCTAAGTAGAAGACTCTTTAGGAACATATTTAAATGTAGAATTTTTAATATCCATTTTACATCAATCATCTGCAAGAGCTAAAAGCAAGACACACTGTACTCTGGGATGCTGCTTTATAGTAAGTAAGCCAACCTGATAAAATTCAGGTGACCTGTCTCTATGCTAGAGTGATGCACAGAGAAGGGTGGGCATGTCCCTTATCCTTCCCAAACATTCAGGCTGCAGCTGAGCATCTGACATGAATTGCGATTAGCTCTCTTTGTTGTGAAAAAAACGAAATTGCGATATTGACAAAAATGTGCTTGGTGTAAATAACATAGGCAGCTATTTTCTGATCAATTCTTTAGAGAAAACTCATAAGCTGCAGCAGAACATTCTGTGCCAAATATATATATTTCCTGTTTTGTTTTATTAATTTAAGATTTCTAGAAATATATGTAGAATAATTCAGGTGGTAAAAATCTCAGCACAAACATTTCAGTGAAAAAAAGCATCTGGATTTTAAACGAATGTATTTTTTTTCTTTTGTGGCTTTTCTATTTTAAGGTAAGGTGATAGCTTTTTGCTGTTCCTGATTCAGACTTATGCCTCACAGGAGAACTTAGGTAATCTTATCAGTTGCATTACTCTGGAATGTCACAATACACCTCAAGATACCTAGTAGAAGACATTCTTTTTCATTTACTGCAAATAATATATTAAAGCCATTTTTGTCATACTTCAAGTCAAATGATCAATCCAGTTTTAGATAAATATAAAACTAAAATTTCTGATTTATTCTCTTCTTTTCACCTCTCCTACATTTTACCTTAAAAGTAAAGCCTGTGTTAGTTTCACAAAGGACTAGATCAAGTTAGTTTTCAGCAGTTACCCACTCTCCCAAATGTTGATTCTTTATCTCCCCCTATTTGACACTCCCATTTTAGGGGTCCAGTGCCCTCTTTCCACTCCCTTGTCTCTCAACCTTTTTCTCTACCTCCCCTGCCCCACTATTTTCTCACCAAATATTGCTTTGGCTCTCTGACAATGTATTCAGTGTGCATACACTTTCTTTTTACTGGCTCGTTTATTCATTACATTAACATGTAAACAAATTCATGGTCACATAATAAGGGCTATGGACAGCTGATCAGTCTTTCTTCCAGTTGATGTGTGAACCCAGCAGGTTTTTCTGAGCTACTCTTTTCAACTGCACATCTTAGCCATGACAAACGTCTCAGTCTGAGGCAGGTTTTATTTGACTCAATGAAACACGGGAGAGAGGATGTTCAAGTGCTATGGCTAGCCAGTGAGCCAGCTACTTTGGGACAAGTAAGTCTTGGGGCAACCACTAAACGTGTACTCGTCAGCTATTTCTTTTTATAGCTAAGTAGTAGTTTGCTCCTCCATTGGAGAAAAATTAGAACGATAGAACTCAGCTTTCCCCATGGCCTGTTAAAGGTGATGGCTAGAACAGCCCCTTATGATGCAGTGGAAATATATGTCTATCATCCATGTATATACTGCATGTATCAGGTTAAAATTTTATAATATCCTACTCTGCTAAATCTGGTTTAGGAACCCTAACATTTACAGGGGTTATTACACCGTCCTTCTCCAATCAAAGCCCTTTATTATCACTATATGGTAATTGCTTTTTTGTCTGTCTCCTTACAAATTCTGTGAAGGAAAGCTGACTCTTCACTTTGCTGAGGCACTAGGCACAGAATTTGAAGCACAGGAGACATTAGTAAATACAAATGGAGAGGGACTGCTTTAAAATCTCTCTGTACAGTACCCCCACTTGCATAAATTCAACATTCACTACAAGTTTAAGTAGTCTAGAGTGTTTAAAAAATTATTCACTATTTGGTTTCAAATTTTCTGGAAACAGACACATTGCTTCCCCTTTGTTTTATTTGAAAATCTAAAACATGTCAAAATGGCAAAGTCAGCTAGAGATAAATGTCCCTGAACTAATGCTATTTATCAGAGATATGTAACACTCATGAATGAGTTTATCAGGACTATGATATCCTTAGACCAGCCATTAGTGTCCTCAAAGAAATTTCACTGTTTTCATGCATATAAACCACATTTTCTGTGACATCCCATTCAGAATCGTCTACATGTTCACAAAGGTACGATGATCAAGTCATTGGACAAGAGAAGCCATAAGCGTAGTTACAACAAAACGAGGGATTTACTTAGCTTTATAGAAAAGTTGGAATCAGTAAGTCACTTCTGTTAACTCAGGACTTCTCATTCCAGTGAAAAAATAGCACGTTTGTGGGAGGGAGAGAATATATTTGAAATAGAGAAAATTTCCTGAGGTAATGTGACAGGTAAAATATAGGAAATAATGATGTTGAAGCAGGAAAAATTAGGTTGGTTTACATAGAATGAGCAAAAAAAGTATTATGAATTGGAAAAGTGTACCAGCAGCTAGATATTTAAATTATTAAATAAAATTTTAAATGAGATAATTTGAAAATATTTGCATGTAGTTCAATGAATTCAGCTTTGGGCATATGTAAATACTAGATGAATTAAATTGTGCTTTGAAAAAATGAGCAACAAATTATGTTGATTAAAAAGAAAGAAAATTGATTCTCTACATATTGTCTATCTCTTGATATCACATATATTACCTGATATAAAGCTCTGCATTGGGTACAGGCTTGGAGGCATTTGAAATAACAATCACATGGTGAACAGATAAATCATGCAAACATATTTGAATGACCCATACATGTTTAAATGCCTTTCATTGGGCAGAGATCTAATCTGGTAATGATAAACTTCCTTCAAATATACCTTATAATATAGACCTGCAGAGTTTCATTCAAGAAAACGTAACACCAAAGAAGACTTTACTGAATTAAAAAAAAGCATAGTTTTTATAATGTTCTTAGGAGAACAAATGAAATATCACTAAAGAAGAAATAAGTAAAAGAACTTGTAAAAAAAACTGAATTTGTGCAACATAGAAAAACATATTCCTAAATCAGAATGCTTGCTATAACCCATTTTCATAAACATGAGTCCTCTTGTAATTTGGGAGTTAAAAATGTGGCTTTTTCTTTCAACAAAGAGGTGGTATAGACACTCTGGATTTCTAATGGGTACTTTCCTTTTCTTCCGCCCTTAATTTTTTCTCTCCTAGAATATGGTTTAATAGAAATGAAAAATAAGCTCTACAAAAATTTGGAGCTGTTATCCCAAAACTATTTTGTTCCCAGTTTTAATAATTTACATTTTCATTTGATAATTCAACTATATCCTTTGTTGATAAAAGAACAGATGTTAACAGAATATAAAATGAATTAAAGATATGTTTATTTTAAATGTTGATATTTTGTATTATAATCTTAAATTGAATCAAAATCTAACATAGTTAAACTGTCCATACTTCTTAAGCAATCTACAGATTCAATGCAATCCCAATCAAAGTTCAAATGTCAATTTTCCAGAAACAGAACAAAGAATCCTAAAATTTATATGGAACAACAAAAGACTCCAGATAGCCAAAGCAATCCTGAGAAAAAAGAACAAAGCTAGAGGTATTACACCCCTGATTTCAAAATATACTGCAAAGCTAGAGTGATCAAAACAGCATGGTACTGGTAGAAAAACAGACACACAAATCAATGGAACAGAATTGACAGCCCAGAAATAAACCCATACATTTACGGATAGCTAATTTTCAACAAAGGAGCCAAGAATACACAATGGAGAAAGGAGTCTCTTCAATAAATGGTGTTGGCAAAACTGCACAGCCACATGCAAAAAAAATGAAAGTAGACCATTATCTTACACCATACATAAAAATGAACTCAAAATAGATTAAAGACTTGAAGGTAAGACCTGAAATAATAAAACTCCTAGAAGAAAACATAGGCAGTACATTCTTTGACATTGGTCTTAGCAGCATCTTGTCGAATACCATGTCTATGCAGGCAAGGCAAACAAAAGAAAAAAATAAACAAGTGGGACTACTTCAGACTAAAAAGCTTTTGCACGGCAAAGGAAACCATGAACAAAACAAAAAGATAACCCACCAACTGGGAGAAAATATTTGTAAAGCATATACCTGACAAGGGGTTAATTTCCAAAATATATAAAGAACTCACACAACTCAACAACAGCAACCAAAAAAACAACCCAATTAAAAAATGGACAGAGAGGGCCAGCTCAGTGGCATAGTGGTTAGGTTAATGTGCTCTGCTTCAGCAGCCCGGGGTTTGCAGGTTTGGATCCCAGGCGCAGACCTATGCACCACTTGTCAAGCCATGCTGTGGTGGCATCCCATATGTATGGCACCTCCATACAAAATGGAGGAAGATGGGCACAGATGCTAGTTTAGGGCTAATCTTCCTCAGCAAAAAAAGGAAGATTGGCAATGGATGTTAGCTCAGAGCCAATCTTCCTCACCAAAAAACAGGGCAAAGAATCTGAACAGACAATTTTCCAAAGAAGATATACAGATAGCCAACAGGCACATAGAAAAATGTTCAACATCACTAATTATTAGAGAAATGCAAATCAAAATTACAATGAGATATCACCTCATGCTCATCAGAATGGCTATTATTAAAAAGACAAAAATAACAAGTGTTGGAGAGGATGTGGGGACAAGGGAACCCTCATACACTGCTGGCAGGAATATAAACTGCTGCAGTCACTATAGAAAACAGAGTGGAGATTCCTCAAAAAATTAAGAATAGAACTACCATATGATCCAGCTATTCCACCTCTGGATGTTTATGCAAAACCATGAAAACACTAATTCAAAAAGATATATGCACCCCTATGTTCTCTGCAGCATTAATAACAATAGCCAAGACTTGGAAACAACCTAAGTGCCCATCAATGGATGAATGGATGAAGAAGATGTTGTATATATAAATATATAAAATTTATTTTCGTATATTAATATATAATAATATATTATAAATATATACAATATATACTATTATATACATTATAAAAATATTATAATTTTAAAATTATAATATATTATAAAAATAATATATAATTATATATATAATTTATATACTCACAAACACACACACAATGGAATACTACTCAGCCATAAAAAAGATGAAATGTTGCCATTTGCAACAACATGAATGGATGTTGAGGGGATTATACTAAGTGAAATAAGTCATATGGAGAAAGCCAAATACTGTGAGATTTCTCTCATATGTGGAAGACAAAACAACAACAACAACAACAACAAATATATAGACACAGAAAATAGATTGGTGGTTACCAGAGAGGGTGGAGGAGGACAAAAGGAGTGAAAGGGCACATGTGTATGGTGACGGATGGTAATTAGACTTTGGGTGGTGAACACAATGTAGTCTATACAGAAACCAAAATATAATGATGTACATCTGAAATTTAGATAACATTATAAACCAATGTTACTTCAATAAAAAAAATTCTCATCCAGGATATGAAGGAAAGAAAGGTGGTTGGAGATAAGAAAATTTTGTGATCTTGGCGAGCTAATCTTGCCACCAACTAACTAATTTATTCCTTACTGTAAAATTTTAAATCTCAATTATCAAGAAGTGAAGCTCTTGAAGTGTTATTACTTGGCAATATTCCTAATGCAAGACCGAAAAAAAGCCATTTATTCGAGAACTGTTGGCTTTTAGCCTTGTTTGAATAAAACATTTAAATCCTATGCCAGCAATTAATAGCAAAAGTAGGCAAATGTCCAAATGTTATAATCTATTATGCACTTTTGAAAGGCTTCTACCACTTACTCTACATTTATTACAGCTCATTATATTCATTATCTCATATAACCTTCAAAAACAGTTGATCTAGAGGTTATCTCCTTTTTTACAAAACAGATAACTGATGCTCAGAGGAGGAAAGCCCTTTCCCCAGGTGGATAGTGCTGTATTTTGACTCAAATCTGTTTACATCAAAACTCCACCCTTTGTCATTGACTTCCACTGACTTCCTTTGGCACTTGTAAGTGAAGGATAACTTGGAATATTAAAAAGTTAATACAGATTAAAACTATCTCATTTTTTTTATGTATCTTGTAAGGCATTAAGTGGATTCCTTCTGTTTTGAGGCTTCTCCTCTGAAGCACAATGAACATCATTATTTCAGATATATGATTTTCATGGAGAAATATGATTTGAATCAATAATCATCCATCTGATTTAAGGAAGATCATCAAAAATGTAGACAAATAGCTGAATCATTCCAGAAGATCTATTAATTGTTAACTTTTTTTAAGAATCTGAGTCCAAATACCTATGTAAACAAAACTCAGAAGAAAATTTTTGTTCTAATATTACATTTGCTATTATAGGAGTAGTTCTAGATAAGTGGAAAATAATTCTGAATCCTATACTCTGTTATACTTTTGCTATATCCCTGGTATTAAGAGCTTTAATGTCAGTAAATTCAAATAAAGCAATGCACTTGTAGCTAATTTTGACGTGGATTCATAAAATAGTAAATGAACTAGATACTGATAATTTGTGATGCTAGTAAGATGATTTTTGTACTGTAGGATCTTAGAGTTCTTGTTTTAGGATTTTTCCTTCTTGAAAGAAAAAATATAGAATGGAAGTGAAAGTCTTTTTACTTCTTTCTGGAAAAACTTATTTTATGCATTTATTTGTATAGGTTTCAGGCTCAATGGAAACATGCTGAATTTGCATATATTTCTCTTCCCTCCATGTTACCGTTATAGACCCATTTTTCTTTTTGTAACTTTCCTCAGTGATGCGTGGTTATTTTTGATGTATGAAGACCATTATTTGAGAGCTTATAAGTCACTACCTACGTTCTACAATTTCGTGATTATTCACCACTCTTTATGTATTTGCCCATTTTCTTGGTACATTTTGGGCACTTCATTATTTAAAGGGATAGATTGAGTTTTGCTAAGCCAATAAATTCAGTTAATTAAATAGCTTACATTTTCCACAAAATATTTGCATTTGTATAGCTGCCTTAGACTTTTCTGAAAGAAATGGGTAATGTTGGACTGGCAAATGGCAAAACTAAAAGTGACAGAACTAATAATGGGTTAGAACTTATTTGATTTTTCTTGCCATTCTTAAAACCAATCCATAAGAGCAGTTGCCTACTTGACAGAGGCATAATGCCCAATGTAGCTCTTCAAAATATGAAAAGTTGAGATATATATACATATATATATTTAAAATTTTACTTAGGTGTTGCTTTTGCACCTGCATTGTTCTCTGAAAGGATTTTTTAAATTTTTTTAACCAGATTGTAGTCAAACCAAAAAATATGACAATTACATTTAGTGAGATGATTTCTTGACTATGTTTCTCAATGTTAATTGCAGCACAGATCCTCTCAGTACTTCTGAGCAACCGTCTTTCAAGCTTTGTTGTAATCACTTTTAAAGTCTGGTACCTGGACTCTTTTTCCACAACTGCCCTTGGACTACTGGAGTCATTGACCCACAAGAACAGAGGTTTAGATGTACCTGGGAGTTCAGTGCGCACACCCAGTCCCCAACGACTGACTGCTGCTGGAGTAGGAAAGGCCAGCTCGCTTGCCTGGAGTTGGACCAAATTCCGAGGCGTAATTTATACGGCAGTGCTCTGCTGCATGATCATGCTGAAGCTGGAACTTTGCCCCAAATCCCAAACCAAATTCTTGGTTTCTTCTTCTCTTGACCTTCTTCTGCCTCTCCCTTATAATTTTGATTCCTGGTAATAAATTCTTAGTAAATCACCTGCACAAGAATCTTCATCTAAGGTTTGATTCTGGGGAACCCAACTGACAACAATATTATACTTTTACCTGATTTCTCCCAAAGTCGAGAACATTCCTTAATTCAATAGGGATTGAGTGATAAATATGTGCTGTAATTCCAAGTATGGAGAGTATGTTAGTGATAATTGGGTCAGGCTGAGGGTGACAGCAAACTCAAAATAACAGTGGATTCAAAAAGATCAGAGTTTCTCTCTTTCTCACATATATATCGGCAATTCAGGGTTAGCACGGAATTTTTTGACCATCAGTGACAAATGCTCAATTTGTTTTCTATCTTGTTCAACAAGAAAATTTAGACATTCTAATCAAATACAGTTGAATTTGCTTTACAAAATTCTAGAAGATGCAAGAGAAAGGGGAGAGGATTCCCCTCAGTTTAAAGACAATTTTCAATATTTTCAAAGCTCACCTTTGGACTGAGATTATCGCAGGGACAAGCTTTGTGGTAAAGGAGGATTGGAAATCTAGTTTTTATTTTGGGTGGTCATATGCCTGGTAAATATTGACAGAGTGCTTTAAATAGAGAATAACCGGAGGATGAATATTGCAGAAGAAAGAGCAGTCTCTGTTACAGCAAGAAAAAAATGAGCTTCATCTTTTCTCTTAAGCATCAAATTTACCATATGAGTGTTTTAGGCATTCCACAAATGTCAATTAAAAATATCTCAAAGCCTTCTTTACAACCAGTTAACTGCACTTTTGTTGTTATTTTAATCGGAGTCATAAGTCCAAAATATAACAAAAATAAATTTGAGGCAAATCTAAAAGGCATAAAAGTCTGTTAAATGCCTGCAGATGACTTTTAAAGCTACTCAGTGTGTTCTAGCATCCAACTCATTATCCCAAAAGTCTGTTTGAATGGAAGACTTCCTCTCCAGCAAGGATGCATTCTTGTTATATGACTCTCAAGAATTGTTTGAACTGCTTAAACAGCCAGAATTGTCGGTCTCCTTTGGGTTGTGATTTTTGCAGAAAGATTCCCATGAATAAATATTTTGGAACCATCAACTCAGGTATCTAACATTCAGCAAGTCTGTTTAGAAATATGTGTACTGAGAAAATTACCATTTTACATAGAAAATGAATCTGTACCAAGAAAAATGTTTCATTAGGATGACAAAATTTCAATTTCACTCTGACTTCAAAGAGAATCTCAGAAGCCCTTACACGGATTCTTTCATTCAGGTTCGCAGAGAAATTTACCAAATTAATATAGTCTACTTAATAAAATGGTGTTTAAAATCACCAGTTTCACTTGTTTTTTTTAAGGATTTTGAAATCCATGAAGACAAGGGTTATGGGACCTTTTGTATTCACATTTTATCACCAGCACTTAAAATAGTGGCAAGCTTAAAGTAGAAATGAGATAAATACTTATTGAATTAAGTGTATTAATAAATAAAGAATGGATACTAGTATTTTGCCTTATTTAGTGATCCAAAATAGGAGGAGGAATAATCTGCTTACACCAGCGAGGGAATTCCAGTTTTCAGAAATCCACACGGTTAGCCTCAGTTTACTTCCCCTGCAAATGTCAAAATCATTTTCTTAATGACCCAAATAGCAAAGGAAACTTGAAAATGAGAGCATACAATTTCTAAAAGCCAAAACACTCTTGCTTAGCATGTGTCATCTGTGTGCCACTCTATATTGTAAAAACTATGGAGACTGATACCTTAACTATATTATTCATTGATGTATGCATAAGGTTCTAGACATGATTTCCACGATATAACAAAGCGTTTAGTAACAATTTTCTTAATAAATAGATGAAAGAAAGTAATTACAAGAAAGGCTGAGTGAACGAAATCCATAAGAAAAGCTAAAAGAACTGGTATTTTTGCTGATGGCTTGCAGAAATAGATGTTCACTCCTTAGAAATTACACTCTGGGAATTATTCTATATTCAGAGGAATACTTTCTGTATGGCATTTTCTATTATGACATAATAGAAGGTACTCTAGCTTCCTGGTGAGAGACTCAACTTGAGTTTTGCAGGTAAAAATGCCTGAAATCACGGATAGAGTGTATAGTCAGATCTCAGAGGTAGACTAGTAAAGGGCATCGGATGATCTACAGATTAAGTCATCAAAATAGAGTTAGAATTCCGTAGAGATTCATCCAGACACAGAAGATTCAAAGTTGCACTCCTATGAGTGGAAAACTAGAAAATGGAATTGAATACAGATAATAAGAGAGTACAAACCATAAGGAGAAAAGACCTAGGAGAAAGGCACCTCTGATGTACAGAGCATGAGATGCAGTCACTTAAACCCTGCAGCATCTTGACATGTTTGCAAACCTCTAGCATTTGTTACGTATGCAATGTTGTCTATAGTTTCTCATATTACGATATATACCTGCCCCTCAAGTTACTTATAAATAGTTAGTAGATTTTTTTTCTCCATTTCTTACCTTTTTCTTTATCTCCAAACCTAGAATTCAATCTCTAACAAGTTCTCTGATCTTAGTCTCTGGCAGAATGCCAGTGTTGCTTTAGAGAAAGAACTCAACAAAGTCAGCCTTTCGGTAGGGGTAGGGAGACTAACTAAAGAAAGGATCCAAGTTGGAAATATACAAATTCATTGAGTGAAAATGTGGATGCCATGTCTCTTTCCGTGTAAAACACATTCAGCCATGGCTTTACAATATTGTTGTATATCTAATGGTTATCAATGTGTGAAATAAATATAAGATGATTAATATAATACAAATGTACCAAATATGTAGTAAGCATCTACTATGTGCCTGGGCCACTTCCTTGATTTCAATATAGACAGAATTTCATTTATCAAGTGACAATTAATTGATATAATTAGATTTACTTAGGCATATTTAGCTTTTTATTTTGTTTACCTAAAAGATAAATAAAACGTTTACAGAATGAATGTAAATTAAAAAAAAAAAAAACAGAATGACTCTAAGTTGCTTTGTAAGTACTTGGGAAATCATGAAATAGATATGTTTAATCAGTTTTAGAGCTATTTTAAAATTTCATTTGAGCAACAGATGATGGATTAGAATTCTTTGAAAACATAATCACTTTTGATTGTGACCCAAGCAAGGAAAAAAGAAAACAATAAAATAATCCAGGTCAATATTCTTACCCTAAATTTTGATAATTTGTGAAGAGATAATTATGATTATTATTTTAAATTTAATATTAACCATATTTTATTGTCACTAAGTTAAGTAATAATTTAGAAAGAAGCACAATACCATAAATATTAGAAAATTGTGCATCTGTTGCTATTTTAACTAGAAACTGTAATATATTATGCTTACAATTCAATATCAAGGAAAGTAACCTTTGCCTCCAAAATTATTTTCTGTTTGGAGATTTCCAGTATATCGAAAGCAGCATAGTCAATTGCTATATGTACTATATTTGGTTTGCTTCAGTTAACACTATAGCTCTTTAATAAACATGTCTCAAATTGAGTTGTAAGTATGGGTTTTAAAGAAACTCTTCTATTTGGGTTATTCTTTATAGAAGACAAAATAACATAAGATGAATACAAATGTGATCAGAGACGTATAATGGCAGCTCAATCATAATCGCCCGTGGTGAGAAGAAATTTCATGGAGTGAGAATCTAAAGGCATTGCTTGTCTTTCTCTTAAAATGAAAATCTACTAGCTGGAATGAGAATGGGGCACTCACAAGCATGTCTTAATTTACTGAATAATGACTATGCTTTTACAGCAGAAATTCAAGTCAGATGAGGGATTGAACAAGTACTCGGTGGGAAGTAACTGTACTTCCCCAGAGCTGATGAACTTTGGAACCATGGTAAGTTGAGGAAAAAATGGAAATCAGGCATCCTACTGTATCTGTAGCAAGCACTCACACTGATAATGTAATAGATATTGATGCTTGCCTACAGAGATGAATGGTTGAAGAAGAAAAGAGACATTTTTCAGCTCTTCTTGATTCCATATTATTCTTCTCATGAGTACTGCTTGAAGGCTAGCCAAATGATTCAAGAATACCATTACCTTTGGAAGGTATCTAATTGGGTAAATGGCAGCAGGAGAGGGTTCCCACTGATGGAGAGGTAGTTACAGTTATGTCGTATTTTTGTTTAAGGAAGCTTTATAATGCTCAGTGAATTTTGTTATTTTTGAAAGACTATAATAGTAATGCTTTTATCCTTATTTCTTTAGATATGTATTGGTACTTCAAGCTCTATATCCAAAATCTAGCATATTCCATTATCAGTGAAAAACTATAGGATAACACCTACTTTAAAATAAAAAAAGAAAATGAAACCTTTGTGTGTCCTATAATATTTAACTAGTACTGAGTTATTCTTCAGAAAGCAAAACTTTAATAAATAACCTAGTTTTAGTCAAGTGTGCATGACACTCCATTTCCACATTTTTAATAATTTTCTTTACAATAATCTACTGATAAGTATAATACAAGATGATGTGCAAAACAACTCTGGATGGGTGTTCTATTTATATGTTATTTAAAATATTTAACAAAAAATTATCCTTGAGGTTAAATTTTTAATGTAAAAATGTAAATGTTCTCCAATACAAATCCAGCTAGAATGTATGATATGATGGAAGAAAATGGAAAATTTCTATGATAAGTATAGGAAGAATATTCTAGACTTTTATGGTCTTACTCCTTTTGAATTCTATGTCATGTTATGATTGATTTGCAGGCATTTTTCGGTCATTTTGGATTTGATATTGTTAAAATAACTGTGTAAAAAAAAAAGAGGTGAATGATTATTTTTCTTCAATTTCAAATGGAACAAATTTGTTTTCCCTTCTCAATATTATAATTGGAAAATATTATCTTATTCATAGTACTTGAATTATGCATATGATATTCTAAAATCAATTTAAATCAAAATTTAGTAATTTAATATTTTTGGAGGCTGTTTCATTCTTTAATAGATACTTAGTGAAAAAATGTATGATTCTATATATGGACAATATCCTGTTTTAAATGAAACACAAATGTTTACATGTAATTAACATGAATGTATGTTCAGAATTCTTTGACAGAATTCATGCTTTTGTGTGTACACACACACAGATGAGAAGGGTAGAAATATGCCAAATCTCACGATTAATACCTTTTTTTGTAATCATACTTTAGTAAAAGTTATATATTTGGTTATTTTATTTTGAACTTGTAACTTGATTCAAATAGGACTGCAGTTTCATTCTCTGAGGGAATTATGTAGAAGGAAATTGACCTGTGAGTTACTCAATCTCACAAGAAGAGTGCTGGGTGGTTTTGTTCAGGTTACTTATGCCTGGTAAGCAAGTGGACCCAAAGCCATGATATTCTCAATAACCAGGAGGAATTAGGAAGATATAAAGATACCTGATAAAGGGAAGATGTGAATTTCTCATCATCCCTACTATAACCCCCACTCCGTGTATAGGGTATCAACAGTGGTTGTGCATTCATGGGAAATGTGGGGGGGCTGAGAATGTTGTATCTATCTCCATCTGAGTATTTTATCCTATCTTCTGCTTTACGTAGCTCAATGTATACAAATATGTTTCCATGTCCTTTTCATAAAGAAAATCTACTATATTTTAAGTATACCTGATGTCATTTTTCATCATTACTGTAACAGACCTACCTTGAAGATGACTTTTATGTATGTTTTATGATCTGGAATTGTGATTAGCACAATCCAAATAAAAAAGTTAACAGTAATACTGTTAAAATATTTTCTATAGAAAAGAAATTAAAAAGAAAATACAGATTATTTTCTCTCACTTCTTTTCTATATTTTGCCAAAGGCCCAGTTACTATTCCTTTAAGTATGCATGTAAATTGGTAAGTTAGTATATAAGAAAAGGAAAATTCAATTTTTTCCAAACAACTAATCAAAGATCTTTCTTTTGCTCATTTTTCCATAAAAAAATAAATAAAATTTATAGAGGGTCTTGCCCAGTGGCGTAGTGGTTAAGTTTGCACGCTCCACTTTGGCAGCCTGGGGTTCGCGGGTTCAGATCCTGGACGGGGACCTGCACACCACTCATGAAGCCATGCTGTGGCAGTGATGCACATACAAAACAGAGGAAGTATGGCACAGATATTAGCTCAGTGACAATCTTCCTCAAGCAAAAAGAGGAAGATTGGCAACAGATGTTAGCTCACAGCTAAAGTTCCTCACCAAAAAATAAAAATAAAAATAAATAAATAAAATTTATAGATATTTGAAAAATTTCTAGAAATCCTGTGTGGTGTATAATGAAGCCTAAAGTTTTCTAAAAACAAAAAATTGTGTATCTTCCTCAGCTTGATTATGAGAAGGTGCTCTTGTACAAGGTTACAATGATCGAATCCCGAGTCATTTAGGTTATTTTATTTTATTTTATTTTACAAACCTTGTAAATATTTACTCAATTCACCAAACTTTTCAATGAGCTAGATTAAAAATCTATTACTGCTAGTAACATTTCTTTATAAGTGTAAATCACCTAGGTAGCCAACAAAATAATTTAAGCAAATATAATGTCATGGAGTTGTTCTAATAGATGGTATGTCTTTAGATATAAGTTTATATAATAATAGAGTAAAAAGTCATGATAAAATATGTATGTCAAAGAACATTAATTGCCATTGCAGGAGTATTTCCCATGCATATTCTAAGACTACTGAATGTATAGGAACATTACTTACAAAGCCTGCCCTTTGGGATTTATTAAAAATAAGAAGTTTCATAAAAAACTTCTATTCTATGACAGTTTTTTCAGTATATTCCTACAAATTCTGTCTTGTAGGCTCACATCTTAACTTTGACATTATGATATTTCATAGAATCATCTCTCTGTAGAGGCCCAAGATACTTGAGTATTCCTCAATTTGTTACTTGAGTATTCCTCAATTTGTTACAGTAGTGCAGATTATAATTATGTTTAAACGTGTAGAATACAACTAAATTCCATAAACCCACAGTGACAAAGATCACAACCTCAATTGTATTGTGATTGTTTTACCAATCTTTTCCTCGACCTTCTCCTTATACCTGGACTGAATAATTGTGATTGGTTTGAATACACGAAATAGACCTTGCAAGTGAAGAACGGTCTTAAACAAATGTTTCTTTTCCCGTGGTTAAGAAGCCGCAAGAGAGATCAAATATCATTATAGATACTATGCTTTCTGAGGAAAGAATGTAACTAATATTTAATTCAACTAGAATACTATATCCAGAGATTTGGATTAAGATTTTATCATATTCTTTAAGATGACGATAGTCAGCCTTTAAGTAAATTTCTATTACTCTGCAGACCGTCCAAGCTCTTATTTGCGTAGAACTGCAATTTACAGTTTTGGCAAGTGAAAACTCTGCATACACTAATTAGCAGACTTTAGTACTTAGAATTTGAAAGCCATAAATTTTGCTGATTATAGCCAAACTTGGTACTTTTGAGCTTCATTATATAATTAAATAAATATAATATGTTATTATCTTAAGAAGGAACTCCAGTAGAATAGCTCTATTGTATTAAATTACTTGGATAGCACTCAATATAACTGAGGTTCTCTCATCATATGGTGCTTAATAATTTAACAATGGAATTGACCTCTATTCCAAGAAGGGAGAACCTTTACAATTTAACCTACCTCTAAAAAGTTGAAATTTCATGTTCTAAAAGTGTGGACTGTGTATTAGTCAGGGTAGAATAAGACATGCTACTGTGACAAGCAATCTGAAGATCTCTATAGCAGGGGGCTCTGTTCCTAAGAGACCTGGTGATCTAGGCTGACAGCAATTCCACCACCTTCTCATGGCAACATCTGGACCACGTGGGCTACCTCACTTGCTGCAACAGGGAAAGACAGAGAGAATTGGTTTTGTGTACTTTTCACTGTGTCTTTCTTCAAGTGACATACATCGTTATCATTCAGAGCTCACTGGCCAGAATAAGAAACATGACTTTGCCTAACTACAAGGAAGACACGAAAATATGGTGAATAAATGGAATATTTCATGAGAGTTGTTATTGCGATAAGTTGTATAGTACAAGGGGGAGAAAAGAGAACTAAAACAGAAATCACACTTTACTATACTATAGATGTGTCTATGCTAGAAGGCAAAATGATTGGATATATAATGAACTGCTTCCAATATGCATTATTATACTTTATATTTACATGTCTGTGTCCCCATCTGGCTAATAGTAAATACTTAACTAAATTGGACTTCATAATATATGACCCCTTTCACATGTTATTCCAGATAATTTTCTCAATATCCCTGTGGCAGAAGTTTAAATGAGAATTTATCTGTGCTCTGTAATTTAAGAAGCTCTTCTAAAAGCCGTTTTCCCCAAAATTCTCTTTCTTAACTCCCACGACACTATAATTTCTGTACTTATAAATAAGATTATAAATCACTTTCCACTCAATTTACAAGTTTTATTTTACAAATTTACAAATAAATTTACAATTTTTATCCAATATTAAATTCTAGTTGCTTCTGGTAAAGATAAGAAATAAAACCAATATGAACTCTTGAAATTGTAAAATGCACATTTGTATTAAGTTAATCAGCTGTATCCTTACCAAAAGGCATTGGGCCAGGTAAGCGGCAGGAATAAAGAGAGGTTAAAGGGGTAGAAAAATACATCAATATGGCAAGTCTGCTTTGAAATTAAAATTGTTGTTAATCATTCCTGACTGAAAACTAAAGGCAAAAATACAAAAATACTACATCTTCTGAACTTAACAATAAAATGTGAAGAAAAAAATGTATTTCAGGGAAAACAAGCTATCACATCTTGCCACTACGAGTATAAATTGTTAAAGTGCTTTTTGGAAATTAATTACATCAACGTCTATCAAAATTCCTAAACTATGCATTGTACTAGTTCCAATAGTCTTGCACTTTCTTAGAAAAATGTACAAAGATATTCATCATTGCATTGCCTTTTATAGCCAAATGTCACAACCAATCTTAAGGAATAATACAGTAAATTATAGAATGTATACTCTGTGAAATACCACAAAGCTGCTGAAAAGTGGTATATGAAGTAACCTTATGTAGAAATATTCCTGGCAAGGAAGACTCTCTGAGGCATAGGGTTAAGTGGTAGAAGCACATAATAAAATTACTATCACAGCTAATATTTATTGGTTTCTTTCTCCATGTTGAATATTGTTATAAACATCTCATATATAGTACACTTACATTCTCACAAAAACTATGGAGTGTAGGTACAATTATTAGCCTCTTTTTACAGATGAGGAAACTGAGTCATCGAGACGTTTTTGGGTCTTGCTTAAGATTGCAGGACTAGTGATGGTAAAACCTGGAAACAAATCAAGGCAGCCTGTTCCCCAGCCTGTGTGATTCATACTAGGGGAATATATATATATATCTAGATGAATCAGTCAATCTCTCCCTCTATCTCTCTCTCTATCTATATCTCCCAGTAGAGAGCATGTGTCTCTTAAAAAGAGAGAGAGAATGAAAGATAAAATGACCCTATTTATATGAAAAAAAAAATTCCTGTAGCCGAATACATACGCAAATGCTTTAAAAAGAATGGTAGGATAAACATGTAACTTCCACGTTGGGAACCAGACTCTGGGCTTTATAAAAGCTGCTGCTGTATGTGTTTTGTATAACACGTTCTCTCCAGCAACAGTGCCTTGTTGATGCTACGTATTTGATAAATATTTGCTACTGACTTAGTGATGGGCTGGCTGACTGAATGTCCACAGTGCCTACATTTGCATAAAGAAATGCATTCAGTGGAAGCACGGTGGCATATTTCACTTCTTTTATGTGTGTGTGTGTGAGTGTCTGTGTGTGTTTTTGTAAAGCTACAGTTGGTGGTTGTGTATTCTAGTTGTTAGTTTTGTTCTCTGTGTGAGCCACCACCACGGTATGACAACTGAGAGATGGGTGGTGTGGTTCCATGACTGGGAAATGGAACCCGGGCCACGGTGAGAGCACCAAATCTTAATCATCAAAACACCAGGGCTTGCTCTTTTATGTTTTGATATTATTTGAATTCTTGAAAATGAGACTATATTAATACACTACTTATATAATTTTATGCTATAATAACAGGTTTTGAACACTATCTCTAAAAACAAGTAAATTAGACTTTCCTCAGCATGTTTAAGTTCATACCACCTTTGAGTGCCAGGATTTTCAGGCCACCCTAGTAAAAAAGAAAATACTTAAAAGTTCAGTTTTTCACTAAGTATATGGTTTACTAAATTTAGTAAATAAAATTTGAAATACTTATTAGTTTATCTGATGTTTGACAGATGTCTCTATGTTTCTCTTGAAAATTTAAAATACCCCTGGACACACTTGTGAGTTCACTGAGGCTGCCCAGGGCACCTCAGCATGCCTCAGAGAACCACAGTATTATATTATAACAAAATTTAAATTTCTTAGTTGGAAAAAAATACAAAAAAAAATGTATATTTTTTAATTCCTCGTGCAAATTGTTTTAACTTAGAATTTGTTAAATAATTAACTTAGAATTAAAAAATTAACAGAATTAAATAATATTTTTATTGTTAATAATGTTAATACCTACACCCGTGGCTAATGTATGTTTTCAAGTTTTAATGATAATTATTTTGTTTAGGGGTATGATCCTTTCCTGATCTCTAGAGTAATTCGCTATTTTATGATGGATTTCTTCTGGTTTTAGGAAAACAAGTTAAATGTATAGTTCTTTGGAATGTTGCTTATTATTTTCATGACCTGTTAATTTCTATATCAATAATGTTAACATCTCAAAATGAAGTATGAGCTTAACGGCATCTAGAATAGCTGCTTGAATAGTGGCTGCTATAAATGTAAAGACATGGATGCTGAAGACTTATTTCACATTTTATCATTTTAAAAATGTATTTTGTGTTCCTTACGATGTGCCATATTTTTATGATGGGGGAAAGCCATAAGCCTGCTACCACGTAAGCATTCCCCAGAGATTAAATCCCCCAGATATATTTAGAGATGACATTGACATAAAATAACATTTTTGAAAAGCATGTGTGTAAATTTGTGAGTTTTTCAATTATTTAACATTCTAAATTGAAGGACAACTCAAGTATAGTAGAGATACTAAATTACCTGATCCATAACTTAATAGTAATGTATCCATAAATGAATGAACTTCTCTGTAACTATTCCCTCAGATACAAAGTAAAGATGATATCATCTTCCTCACAGGTCAATGCCAGGGTCGACTGAGCTAAACCTTATCACTAATGCCTGACACAAGGAAGTCCTTAAACTATTAAGGACAGAATTTTTAAAAAGCTTAAGTAATGAGATGCCTTTTTATAAAGTTGCAACTTAATCCTATTTCTGAGAAATTAAATTGTTCATCTGTTATTTTGCTTAATTAGTTGACATATCACCAATATTTACTCAGGAAAATATTTACCAATATTTCTCTATAATGTGTCAATCATTGCAGTTAACACTGGAGATCATAATTGAGCAAGACAAATAAGTTTTTGGCCACCATGGAGCATCCTTTTACAGTATGTGCCTGAGAGGTGGAGATACAGAAAATTAATTACACAGAAAAAAATAAATATGATATTTCAGAAAGTGATCAAAATGGTGATAAATTAGCATAAGAAAACTAGTGCCTGGGAAGTTATCTCAAATAGAACGGTCAGGGTAATGAGGAAACATTTGAACTAAGGGCTTAGCGATGAAGAGGAACCAGTCATATAAACTCTTAGGGAAATAGATTCCTATGTGGAGGAGACAGCAAGAACAAAGGCTAAAAGATGGGAATAAACCAGGCATAAAAGAGGAATAAGAAGAATGCTAGTGTAGTCACAACATAGTGTGGAAGGTTGGAGTGGTCTCATTGCAGGAGGAGGCAGAGATCAGATTTCTAAACATGGCAGGAAGCTTGGGTTTATTCTAATACGGTAGAAAGCCTTTGGATGATTTTAATCATGTGTTTGACATAATTAAATCTATTTAAAACAGCACTCCAAATCTAATTGTTAGGCTCTTGTATTAGTGTATAAGTAGGATATAATGGATGCATAATAAATAAAATTAGTGGAGATGGATGGAAATAAGCTCACTTGGGAAATATTTTGAAGGTAGAACCAAAGGAATGAATTTTCTAAGAGCGATACATGAATAGATAAATCCAGGATAATTTATGGCATACCAGAACACTGATGCCATAATGTGAGAATGGATCAATTGTGAATGAATGGAAGGGAAGGGAGAGGGAGCAATTCAAGTGTGCTCTTTTGGACATGTAAATTATGGATACCTCTTACATTTCGAAGAGAAGACTCTGAGTAGTCTGTTGGATATATGGACATATAAGTCTGGAATTCATGGGAGATATCAAGACTCTAGCTATAAATCTGGCAATCATTGGAATATAGATTATTTCAAAGCCCTGAGGCTGGATGACATTATTGCATGATGCCATCCAAGATGAAGCTCTAAAATGTTGTAATATTTTGAGGCCTGGAAGGAAAGGCTCAGCAGTGGCTGGGGTGGTAGGGAGGAAAGAAAATAATCGGGATATTCTTTTTGTCACTGATGCTTGGGAATGGAGGTTTTTCAAGAAATTGGGAGTGGTTTTCAGTCAAATTCTGCTAAGAGGAAAATTAAGATGAAACATAGGATTAACATTTTGTAAGATATAAGGTACTGGTGTCCTTAGTAAGGACTCATTCATTGGCATGTTGAGAAAGAAAACTGGAGTAAACTAAAGAATGAATAAGGGTGAAAAGATGAAGCAGAGGTTACACACAATATTTTTTGTATTAATCATATGGTCTTGGGGAAAAAAAATGGACCTTAGAAGAAGTTGTGGCGCTTCAAGTTTATTTTTATAAGTAACAATTTAGCGGTTAATATAAAATAACAATTATATTTATCCTCCTTATGAAAATACAGAATGGCAAAGTTTTGTTACTGTTTCCAGCATTTAATTAATTAATATTCAAATTCTTTACACTTCTACTCACTTAAATCCCCATGTTGACAATTTACTAAGGAGAATTTAATTGTCATCAAGCTTATATTTGAGTTATTTAAATAGGGCAAAATAGGAATACAATTTAAACCATTTTTTTTAAATAAAAAGGATTCCAATTCATTATCAAGAAATGTTTGGTATGTTTATTGACAATGTGTTGTTTGCTAAGACTCAGTTTTCATAATTCAGCTATATTATCTTAATACAATCTTTTTTATAAAAAAAATGCATATATGTGAGTACTGTGTGTATGGGGTGGAGAAAGAGAGAGACAGAGACACAGAGAGAGAGACAGAGAGACAGACAGAGACAGAGACAAAAGAGAAGAGCTTTAGAGACCAATTTTTTAATGATTATGTGTATCAGTTATGTAAAAATATTAATATTTAAATACAATTTAAACAAGAAGATACATCTTTTAATTGTCTTTCTCTGCTAAATATAAGCCAACTTTTATTGTAAGTGATACAATTATTAACAAATTGTTAGACTGTTTAGTAGAGTCAGAAGATACGTATTTTATGGAAATGTTGTATTGTGTCATATGTTGATTAGTTCTGTAGTGTTGTAGATCATTTTAGATACCATATTTTAAAAGGGATAAATTACAAATGAATACTAAATGTAAATAAATGCAAAATATTTCTTAGAATAGTAAGAGAAAACTAAAAATAATCACATTTAATGACTCAATGAAGGCACATGGAAATTAAAAAAATTGATATCCCTCTTCAGATATTTAGAGAGATATCTTATAGATAATGAAATTTGGCTTGCGTTACTCCAAATGGTCCAATGCATACTTAAGAAGGAATGGCTGCTTCTTGAAATTTCCTACTGCTAATTGGCTATGAAGCCAGATGAGAGTAAGACAGTGCCCAATACTGGAAAGTCTACAGTAGATTCTTAGATTTTTGAGAGTGGACTACTTAGAAAATAGAATATTCTTTCTTGGTGTTATCGACCACCTCTCTTAGCCTAACATTTTGTGTGATTACATTGAAAGATCCCCTTCTCATCAGGTGGTAATGATTGGGAAAATTTAATGAAGAAAACCCCATAACACCACACATTATCCGTCACTGAGATTTTGTGATGACATTGTTAAATTAGAGCCCTTTTATACTGATCTAGTGTTGGGGGAGAAGGAGGACAGAGAGTTTATGTGAAATTGTTAAAACTGAACTTATAAAATTTTCTTTAAACTTAAGCATCTATGAAGAATTCAAACTTTCTGCAAAAGGAAGGATAATTTAATATTTCCTATCACAAAAATATCTGAAAATAGAAACAGTTGGAGAAAACAGAGAATCAAAATAAAATCTTCTGAAGTTAAAAAGTTGAGCTACGTCATTGAAAAATAAAAATTTCATGCCTAGGGTAGGAAATAAGCAGTCAGCATTTTATAATGAGTAATAACATGATGATGAGTAATAAAACCAATGGTCAAATTTGTTGTATAAACATTGAACATATGAATTTTCACTATGCTAGTTATAGTTAGCATTTGTTTAATTTTACATAATCCCATTATATTTTTATAAACATAATTATATTTTAAGGCCTTTTGCCAGTTTTTCAAAGCAAGTATCATTGTTCTCATTTTAAAAAAGGGAAAAAGACTCAAAGTTGTTTGATAGCATTTTTCAGGACAAACAGCCAAAGCAATCTCATTTCCATTCCATTGCATACTGTTTATCTCATCGTACAACCAAAATGTCTCTCTTCTATTAGACACACTTGACAATTTTTTTTTTTTAACAAATACTTGTGGAGGGGTTTATATTCAAATCCAATAGTGTGTCATTTAACTACACAGAAGAGACATGCTTTGCATATTTCACAGAATATACTGAGTAATTAAAAACTAATTCATTGTTCTTTGAAAATGATGTTTTAAGTATATAGTGTTTTTGTTTTTGATTTTTGAAAGATAGATTAATGGATCACAGTCGATTATTGAAGGCAAGAATCTCTTCTAGATGTGGCAAGTGCAATGATCTCTTACTTAGGGTTGGGAATTAGATTGCTTTCATGCCCAAGTTGGTTTTTCTGTCTATGTTATACTTGGCATTTTGACAGGTCAAGTCCTAAGGCTTATTTTGAAAAGTTCTGATAATAGTAAGCACTATTTCATTAGGAAGTTAATAGAGAAATCAATTCCAAGCAGCTTTGTATGCTTTAAGTCAATAATTGTTAGTTCGGCCTGAATCTGACTCTCAGATACATCTTTCTTGTAAAAACTTTATTAATATATATAATATAAAATTATATAAAATCTATATCATATATATGAGAAAATACGGCATCACATATGATGTATATACAACTCAAATGGATACTTTAAAAGAAAATAATTTGGTAAGTAAAATTTTTTTAAATATATATTCTTTCTTCAAATACTAGATCTAGTCTATTTAAAATGTAATTCAATTATCAAAAGAAGTTTACGTTGAAGCTGGTCATAATCTTTTTGCACAAAGTATATTTTTATATTAAATATAATTTAAAACAATAGTACTTAGTGTCTTAAAAAGACATGATATGATTAACGTGCAATATGTGAACTATATAAATGATGTAATGTAAAAACATTTATCTAAGCTGCCCATTTTGACAGATATTTTCTGCTTTCTAACACAACGCCATCATCTCTCACCTGGACCACTTGAATAAACTCCTAAATGATCTCCCCATTGCCATTAAACTTGTCACCTCTGTTCTCTTCTCCAAATGGCAGCCAGAGTGATATTTTTAAAAAGCAAATTTATTCTTGTTTCTCTCTTGCTTAATACTGCTCACTCTCTCTCTATTAAATTTAGAATGAATTTCAATGTGCCTAGCAGACAGAGCTTCTTGCTTTATCTTGACTTAGTTTCATGGCACTCTCTGCCTCATTCATTAATCTCTAGACACTTTGGTCTCTTTTCCCTATGGGCCTTTATTGCTGCAGGGACTTTGTATATCTTTTATATTTTGATTAATCATTCGTTTACTTCACCTCAGATTTAACATCACTTACTCTTTCAAACTAGCTTGGTGTTCCACTTTTTGGTCCTTTCATAGATTATTATTTTCCTTATTATAATTTTAAATTAATTTTTGGAAAAAAAAACTTTTCGTAGAAAAAATCATTAGGTAGAAAACTAAATGAGTTAAGGGAAATTATCTCCTTACACACTGCTTTATCACTGATGGCTAGTCTAGCGAGTGACATAAAGTAGATGTTTAATACATTTTGGCAACTGATTGAAAATAAATTTCAAATAGTCTCAGTACTTTGTTATAGATAGTTGTGTTATGCATTTGGGACAATTTGTAGACACAAAAAGTAAAACCTAATGCAACATTTTTATAGGCAGATTGTACAGAGATATTTTAATTTCTGATATCGTTTAAGTAGGTATCTAGTTTGTTTGCTCTCTTAAGAATAGTTATAGTATTTTCCAACTTCCTAACCATTTAAAAGAACTTATCTAAAAATCAGAGTTTTCTCAGGATATCAAAGAGATATCTGCACACCCATGTTTAGTGCAACCTTATTCACAATAGTCAAGATATGGAAACAACCTCAAGTGTCGGTCAATACATGTATTATGTGTACACACACACACACATACACACACACGTGCACACAGGAATATTATTCAGTCATGAGAAAGAAGGAAATCATGCTGTTTGAGATCGCATGGATAGACCTTGAGGAAATTATGCTAAGTGAGATAAGTAAGACAGAGAAAGACAAATATTGTATGATCTCACCCACATGGGGAATCTAAAAAAGCTGAACTCAAAGAAACAGAGAATAGGATGGTGGTTATCTGGGGCTGGGAGGTAGGGGGATTGGGGAGATGTTGTTTAAGGGTATAAACTTGCTACCAGTCAATAAATAAGTCCTAGAAATCTAATGTACAGCATAGTGATCACAGGGAAAAATAATCTCATAAACTTCAAAGTGACTAAGAGACTAGATCTTAATTGTTCCCATCACGAAAAGGAAATGATAATTATGTGATGTGATAAAGGTGTTAGCTAGCCCTATGGTGGTAATTGTATTGTAATATATAAATGTATCATATCAATATGTCGTAACTTTAAACTTATACAATGTTATTTATCAATTATATCTCAATTTTTAAAAATAAGTATTTTTTTGTATTTTTGTGTATTTGTTTTATCCTTTTGCTTGTATTTTTATATTTTGGAATTTCCTAGTGGCTATTTTACTACTCAAAATGATAAAATGCAATTGTCAAAGCCTGAAAAACATTTGGGTAAGTATCAGTATATTTTATTCTGAATTTCTCTCTCCATTAGTGCAAACAATTACAGCGAGTATGTAATGAAACTAGCTAAAATCCAATTAAAGATTTTTCCCATAGATAAATAAAGAACAAATTTAATTTAATTTACATTTGCTTTTTAAATATTATCTGAAGTTAACTAAATTTTTAATTTTGATATCTATGTACCATAGCAGAGAAAGTAGCATACAAAATAACTAGAAAATAATTTTCTAGGTCAGTTTCTCTAATGATACAATTTAGCAGGCTTACTAAAATGTAGGAAAAAGTAGAGTTGACATAACATTTTATAGGCATTACAGTCTTTGGAAAATTACCTAATTTAAAAATAAGATATTTTAGTTATGGTTGATTAAGCTACTTAAACAATCTCTGCTAATATGTGCTGCTTGTCTTTAGATAATCTAAAATAAACACATATACAGAAAATATTCACACTTCAAGATGAGTATATATTTTTTTCTCCTGACACATTGCTGTGTGTATTTTTATTGTTTTGAATGCACATTATTGTGGTTTTTAAGCTTAGTCTATTCTGGACTGAAGATGAGCACTCTATGTGGAAGTTGCTCAGTCACTTTCCAACTTTTGCAGTGGATTAATTCAAATATACAAAGTAGAAGCTCTCTCTTTGGCCTTCTTATTGTTTTGATTATATTTTAGTATTAAATTATTTATAACACATTTTAATGGAAATTTATTTGAACTATAGAGCTGGTTCTAAAATTTGTAAAGGGTTTACATGTAATCTTTATTTATCCTCATCAGTCCCAGCATTACGCTGAATAATGCAATACTTATAATCACTATTTTAAAGTATTTGATGAAATTATGTATCTATGCTCACTAGTTCAAATGAATACACTTGACAATAATCAGAATTTCTAATTCCAAACATTCTTCATCCCAGTGATTTCACTAACATGAAGAAAATGTGTAAGTCTATATAGCAGGCAATAGATAAGATTTACCATAATATTTATTTTCATACACTTTTATTTGGAGGTTTTTTTGTGGTTGTTTCAATCATGTAGTGGCTCTTGCATTTCCAGCCTAATTAATATTCACTAGTCCATGGATCTAAAAATTTTATGATTTTTCTCATCTCAAATTACAAGTTTAGGTTACTAAATGCAGAAATAAAATCTCTTATGGAGTTAATGTGGCTTTTTTTGTTTCATTGCATTTTATTGCTAAATTCTAATCCACGTTCCTGAAGATTTTGTGCTTATTTATCTATATTTTTGGAGGCAAGCAATGCAAAATGCCTTTGCGTAGGATGAGTCACTCCAAGGAGTTTGACTAGAGAGAGCATGTTAGTATTGCTTGACAAAGAAACTTATTATTCAAGCTCTGAAAGGGACGAGAAATTGTATTTGAGTGAATGGGAAAGGAGAGGCAGAAGAGGGAAAACATAAGTGCAAACTATAGCAACCAGAAAACTGGATGAAAAGAATGAAGTCAAAGTTCTAGGAGGAATACCAAATAAGAGCATAACCTGCCACACTACTTATCAGCTGCACACAGGCCAAGCTCCTCAAGGAAATCCAATTTGCTTAGAGGAAGTGACCAAAGAGTTAGATCAAATGGGCAAATGATCTGATGTGCCCTGTAACAAAACGTACCAGAGAAGCAGCTCTCCACAATTTGAAATGTTTCCCATTAGGCTTTGTTGTTTATGAGAAACCACTCACTTTATAATGGCACAAAGAATTCCTAGTTTGGTCAGAGTTACTATTATATATCACATTTTTTTAAAATTATGCAGTGGAAAAAGGTACTGACCACTGAAATAGTGAGTTCACATTTCTTAAGTATTGAACGCTTTAAAACCTGTACCAGTTTATTCTAAACTATTTGAAGATATAGCCTTGATCATTTAAAGAAATCCCAACCTGATTAGGGAAAGTAAAATAAAATAGTTTGGCAAGAGGTATTTCAAATGAAGATTCAAAAGTGAAAGTAGGCTATACTGACTGGAGGATGGCATCATTCTAAAAGACAAAAGCTGTGGTGATGGAAATGTGGGTGATATGGCAATAAGCTATAAAGGAATTACCAAAGTTGAAGGAGATAGAAGGAACATTTTCCCAATCATCTTGAATATATATAAAAAAATGTTATACAACAAATAAAACAAGAAAAATGTAGGCTTAAATAAAGAAAACATTTTGCCTCAAGGAGGTAATTCACACAATACAATAATCTCCAACTTGGTTGAGGAATCATGAAATCACCAAATTTCAAGGCAAGTATATCTGTAGATATGATGCTGGGTTTGCATAACCATTGGGACCTGATAATAGACTGGTATGTATATGCTATGTAAGCCTTTATCTCTAATTTTCTCAATTTGGAAGCCAATCAAGAGAAATGGTGCTGTGGATTCACAGTTCAGTCTTCATATACTTACATGCAAACCAGAATAATGATTTTCCTTTGCCCCAAGTTTCTTTCAATTCTAATTTACTTTGTTCTCCATTTCTGTATTTGCTGTATAACTGCCTGTATGACACCTCTATGGTTAGTAGCTGCCTATGTGCACAGTAGAATTTAATTGCATCAGAGTTGTTTAAAAGTACTGCAGCATCAAAAAGTCTTGAAAGCATTTCCAGGCTTAATGTTGTGCAAAATGATCTATTAGTTAGAACTATATTTAAGCCTATGTTGTCTTTTGCTGAAATGGAACAATTTTTCAGATTGACGGAAAATGCACTAAGTATCCTCAAGTATCATTTTCTAATGTGTATGAATTAATATTCTGACAATAAATTTCTCTCTATAGAAATTACAAAAGTTTTCATGGTTTCTTTTGTCTATATAATGTTTCTACTTACAGTCTCACTTCAAAAGTGGGAGTGTGCAAAATCACTGAATATCTCCTCATATCATATAATTGAAATATGCTTATAATTTCTAATGTAATGTATTCTCAAAATACTTGAAGTGGTTAGAGGGAAAAATTAGGTAGGTGTTATATGGAGTCTTTTCAAGTTGTTTAAATTTATTTAGAAACAATTAACTTTATGTGCATGTATCCAATCCACTCATGTTTATTTAGCGCCTATTTTATACAAAGTACTGTTTGAAGGTCTAGGAATGCATCTCTGAACAAGACAGGCAGTTCTCTCTTCCCAGAAATTTTGCATTCTTTTGATCATGGGCAAATAAACAAAATGAATTAATGATCAAATACCCAATTGAAACGTATGAGTCTGTGATTCATACTAGGCAAATAATTAAAATAGGGTAATGTAATAAAAGCTGAATGAAAGACGTAAGTTGGTTTGATATGGGAGAGTTCTCTGACAAGGTCATACATATGCTAAGATATGGATAATAAAGAAGTAGTCATAAAAAGTACCAGATAGAAGGGCATTTCAAGAAGAAGAAATAGATAAATCACATTTTGTGACAGATACGCCAAGTTGTCATGAAATATCAGTTCTGCCCTTTCTCCATAGAACTCCTTGTAGGGTACATTCCTTCTGTGAGTAAGATTTACATGTCCTCATTTCCTTTTCCCTGAGGTATTCACACGTGTCTAAATTTGGTCCAAACGTGCAAACAGAAGTGGTATATAATAGATGCCAGAAACCCTCCTTACAGATAACCAGCTTGTGCCCTTTGCCACTTCTTTGTCTCTTCCAACGTCCTTTTGTCAAAAAGACAGAGGAGATGGCTAAAATTAAATTCTAACTACCAAGTTATACCATGAAGTTGAGGGTCCATATCTTCACGGTGAAGCATTTAGTGGAAAAAGTTTGACTCCTTCACTATGAGGACCATGAGAACTTCCCAAAACAGGCACCGATGTCAACTATGGACTGATCACCAAGGGGTCGCAGGTAAAGAGAGGGGCCATGATTAACTCAGCTTTTTCCTTAGACAACTAAGTAAATTCCCAGTTTATTTGAGTGTATAGGATTGTCCAACTATAATAACACAGAGAATAAAACTTAGATAACTTCGCATTGGAAAGAATAAAAACTTTTTAAAAACATGTATATTAGTTACGCTTAGCAAAATTATCAAAGACATTGTACTTCTGGAAAAATCACAGATAACGTGTCATTGGCCTTGCCTTCCATACGAAAACAAAGAACCCTTGCAGGCCCCAAAATAGGTAGTATTCCTACTATACTTTGAATAGAAGGGAGAGAGTCTTATAGATAGAATGTTATTTGACTCCAAACTGTAATTTGATGACTATCTTGCAACGAAACTGGTTGGTGTGGGAGCAGGTGGTATTGACAAAATAATCAGAGGGAGGAGACTGACATTTATTGGTCCCCTAAAATATTTCAAGAACATTCATATATTTTACTATATAGCAAACGTATTCTGAGATGTAGGCATTGTTTAACTCATTTGTAGCCAAAACAAATTTATCTAAGGCAATTTAAATAAATTTCCCAGGGTAATAGGAGTTTCAGAAAAGGAATTGGAACTGATTCATGACTTATATGCCACTGTCTATACAAAATTAACCACAAAATGGTAGTGGCCTAGTTCTTTTTTTTAAACAATCCAACTATTCTCAGTAATAAATCATAGTAGTGAAGACTAGTTAGTGGAGAATATATGTGGATATTAAATAATTATTTTAGATGACATATTTTGCCACTCTTTATCTATCAATTGTCTACCCCTGAAAGAATCTTCCAATGTGCAAGATGTATTACCCATTTGATTTTAATAATCCAAATGTCCTCATCTATAAAATTTAGAAGATTATACGATTATTACAAAATTAAATGAAATAGGGACTATACATCAGATCCTGACTGGTAAGTATTAAATAATATTAGCATTATTATTTCTAATTTTTTGTATAAATAATAAACAATGAATGGTGTACAATCTTAGTTAACTCAAATTATAAGGACTCAAATCATCAGAAATCAGAGAAATAATCATTTTTCCATTACCAAAAATCACTAAGCCAATCAAATATTATTTTAAATATAATATACAAATTTATTCTAAAATTATTTTAAAATATATACTTATATTAAAATATAAATATGTATTTATATAAATATTTAAATATACATGTTTAAGATATATTTAATATATTCGTATGTTTACGTGTAAATATATAATATATAAACATATAATAAATATATGTATGTATGTAAAATATTATATATATGTTTGAGGACAAAAAGTATACATCTAAAAGATATTTTATATTAAAATATAATGGACATTTTAAATAACAATGGGATCTAAAACAGCTCATGTATTTCTCTTAAACTTTCATATGCTCATTTGCTGTTAAATATTGGCTAGTTTTTTAGCCTAAGATTCATTTTGTTGCATAATTTTATTTTCATAAATAATTTTAGAGGGCCTGAAAAGATGGGTACATTTCTAAAAAATGGCTAAATTCCTTAAGTTTTCTGAAATGTAACATAATCCAGTTATGGAAAAGGAAAAGATTATGCAAGCAGACAATACACGCTAGCATTAATCGTTGTTAAAAAAAAATCCCATTCAGAAGATGGGCAAATACGTAAATAATTTAGGCATTATAATTGAGCATTAAATAATTTGAACTGATACTTGCCTATTACATAAGAAATCAGCTAAATTATACACATATAATGTCTAAATCTTTTGTGCCATCCTTCACTGTTGCAGTTTATAATGGAAGTTAATCTAGTCATATTAGACAAATTATTAGGAGCAAGAAATAGAGTTGAAGAAAGCACACAGTCTCTTCTATCCTACAGTGCTCTAAAGTGATTATCCACATGTTTTCTGGTTTATTTTTCCTTCAAAATGACAATGTTAATAGTAAGATATCATCAAGGTATGCTTTTCTACAGTGAATATATTTTGAATTACATGAAACGTTTTATTAGCTCACTTGAAAATTCTATTATATTTTATTTTCAAAATAATAAAACTATAGTTGAATAAAAACATTTAGTGTTATTTTCTTATCATGGTGCATTAGCATTATCTGAAATGTCTCAGGAATACTTTGTTACATCATGCCAGGAGGAAAACAAACAACTATTTTTTTTTCACAACATCTCATTCATAAGTAAATAAGGTATTGCAGTCTGACTGCATATTTTTATGCAAAATAATGTTCCATTACTTGTGGCTATGTGCAAAAATGTATATTACAGCATTAAATAAAAACAAAAAACTTAAAAATTTTTTTTATGATACCAAAGGGAAAGATATTCTCCATACACTTTTCTTTCAGCATTTTCTTAGAAAAACTGTATTTGTAAGTTGTTTCTCTGTCTCTTTGAGATGTAGTTTATTTTTAAAAGTTAAATGAGCCTCTTGGCAGTCTTGCATTCTAAGGGTGTCTTTCTTGCAGAACTGGGAATCTTCTATTTGAAACGTGAACATCAAGGAGGGTGGCACTCCTGTGGGTGTTTAGCCTAGGCGCGTGGTTCCAAGTTGTGACTTCTGCTTGTTGAAAAGATACAAGTTTTGGAGGCCGGCCCATGGTTTAGTGGTTAAGTGCTCACGCTCCTCTGCTGGTAGCCCGGGTTCGGAGCCCGGCGCGCACCGACGCATGGCTTCTCGGGCCATGCTGAGGTTTCATCCCACATACGGCAACTAGAAGGGTGTGCAACTATGACATAAAACTATCTACTGGGGCAGAAAAAGGGAAAAAAAGGAAGAGGATTGGCAATAGATGTTAGCTCAGGGCTGACCTTCCTCACACACGCACACAAAAAAGATACAAGTTTTGTATTACCTTTGGACAAAGACAGCATGTATATAATAGACTGTATCTGTCTGGTGCCACAAAAAGGTGAAATTTCTTTTGGTCTTTGTTAGCTCTTCAGCAGATTACCTGTGATGCACGTTACAGTCTGGTTTAATACTTATTCTATGATGGAACTGTTTTATTCTTTTCTTTCCTTTGTGAATAGGTTTACTGGATTGGCAGGAGATTTTATTTTTAATTATATTTCTCCAACAATTTGACAATGAGGATGGGATTGGTTTGGCAGTTCTCGAATTGAACAGACCAGCTGTGGGTCTTGTGGCCACGCAACAATCAAGTAAGAGATCTTAAATTATAGAAATTCTCCCTCTCGTTCTTTGCTTTTTTGGAATAAGAAGCAGACAAAACACTCCAAATCAAGATTTTATGATCAAATAAGCATCAGTAATACAGGCTCTTATATCCTGTCAAGATCACTATTACTTGCGATGGTGCAAAAAGATGGTAAGCCAGCAATGTGTCCCGTGGGTTTTTCTCATAAAAGGCTAATATTTCTCTGTAATATTTGCAATAGGTAAATATATGATGCCAGTCATAGAGTAATCTGAGGATGGTGCCTCTGATTTGGACGAAATAATGTATTTATGGGAGTTCTTAGAAGGAACTTGTCTTAAGTAAATGGAATGCTGGTACTTGTGGGATCAATATCATTCTAACAGAAAAGTTAAAAATTAGATAACCAGAAGAAAACATTGAGAAAAATAGCAGAGAAATGTGGAATTAAAGTCACTTTCTTTTTCACAGAAACTCCCTTTTCCATTCCTTACTGTCTCTACTCCCTTTCTTCCTCCTGCCTCTCTTAGTTTCTCCATTCCTCCATTCAACTCCTAGGAAGAGGGAGGCAATGATCTTTTAGATAAGTGGTTGTCTTCATGTGTGCATTTCCCTACAAAGAGGGTCAGGTGCACAATATCATTAGCTGGTAATGAATCACTGGCTCTCTTTGAGGGCACAAGTTGATGAAACTCATGCCCTAACTCTGAGTCCACTTCATATGTTAGCCCAGATTTCACCTCCAAGAATCCTTTACCATACATGCACCATGAGGCAGAAATGATAGAGATGTGATGAAGGAATAATTGAGAACATGAATAAAATATGGTGTCCCTACGTGAAGGCAACATGTTGGACTGTACTTGCATTAGTCATTTGGAAAAAGACAAACAGAAATGACGTTAGGCAGAAAAATACCAACACAAGGGAAAACAATCAAAGTGCCATAAATTCTACATTTTTCTTGCCTCAATGTAAAGGAAATCAACCCTTCCTTCCTATTCAGATTGCCAGTGAAGCTGATGTCAGTGAGAAGCTACCCAGGCCTCTTAGGTAATCCCCCCACCTTCCTCACCAGCTGATATTACTCAGTTAAAGGTTTTTTGTTCATTTTTCCCCCTGCTCTCTTGCTGACTGTTCAAACTCATTAGCAAAAAGGTAGCAGGATGACAAAGAAACTATTACTCAAGTCTTAGCAACAGCTACTCAGTTGAGGGACAACCTAGAGACAAAATGAATAAAAAAAGAAAAAATAATTAAAAACAACAACACAGTGTTAGCTGCTGAGTTAGAACTATTTACCCAATATAACCCTTACTCTGGAAGGGAGCAAAGGAAGAAAGCAAAACTGTATATCATTATTGCAAAAGGCCAGGACACTGGAAGATGAATTATAGAAAGAAATTCTGGGAAATGCAGAAATGGCAGGAACAAGGGATTCCGGAGATCCTAAACAAAACCTTCAGGTAGGGAACAATTGACAAATGGCTTAAAATTGATGGATTGAGGGAATCTCAGAGGTAGGAACCGGTGAAATACGTTTCAATAATTTTCCTTTATGCTACCCTGTCTTTGCCTTTTCTAGTAGATACTGGAGCTATTTATTCCGTAGAAGTTTCTTTCTTTCAATCTGATGATAAATCAATAGCAGTTGTTGATATTTTGAGGCAGACCTCTCCTTTTTTTACTTTCTTTTTCCCTTTTCCTTTTCTTTTTTGGTTTTTGTACGGTTTCCGCTAACAGAGGAACATGCTTTCTTTCTCCTGATTCACTTGTAAACCAATTTGGGAGATGTTTGCTATGCAAATTAAAGGCCTCCGTATTCTGTACTCCAGATGGAATGTTTATGGAGCTCCCTGGGGGGAAAAATAAGGCATCTGATTTCGGTTATTTTGTCCTTTCTAAAAGAAAAGGGGTATGGCAGAGAGTGTCTGTCTCACACTGTGTTGGAAAAATACTCTGAATGGAAACAAATCAATGTATCACTTTGAGCCCTGGAGAATAGTGATACTGGTTTAATTTGATATATAAAACTAATGAAAATAGCTAATAATAAGTCATGGCCATGTATACAATTATATCCTTTGTCATGCACTCATTTAGAAGGCGTAAATAGTTATAAAACAATTAGAGAACAAGGGATATGTAAAAAGAGAAGTCCCTCTGTAATGCTCCTATATTCCCTGTAAAGAAGGAAGGTAAATCTGATCAAGGTGGTCGCCACTGGACCACTATATGGAATTGTGTAAGATCTTAGTGAAGTAAATAAATTTTTTTTCCAATAACTACTGTAGTTCCTAACCCTGCAAGTATTCTGATTTTGGTACCATTATCCGCAAGGTTTCTCTCTCTAGTTGGTCTATGTTCTGCTCCCCTCATTCCTCTAGTGTATGACTATTAAAGTTTTATTGGCTTTTACTTATAAAGGAGTCCAGTATTTATGGCAAAGTAGTTCGAGAGGTTTCAGAACTCTTATTTTCTCTAGTCATTTACAGGAAAACTTGGAGAAATTTGTCCCACCAGAGAGCTCTACAAATTATTTATTATGTAGGTGATTTGCTGGTACTTTTGGAAACTAAATAGCAATGCAAAACTGGTACATAGTTTTGGCTACAATTCCATGATTCGCAGGAGCATAAGGCCTCCCTAGACAAATTGCAATATTGCCAAAGTGAAGTAAAATATTTAGGGCATCTGTTGTCAGCTGAAGGAAGCAAATGTTAGCAGTCTAGGAGTCAGCTAATTCTGTGAAACTAAAAAATAAACTGTCAACATAAATAATCCATAATCAATCCATAAGTCAAAACTGGGGTGACTATATTGTATGCCAGATCTGAAGGACTAGCCCAGGACCTTCCTTCCCCAAAGAAGGAAGGGCACCAAAGATGTGGGGTGTACAGAGTGGTTATATACCTTCTTGGAACACAGAGAATACATCACATATCACAGGAATGTCCCTTTTACAATACTCATGAGATTGCTTTGCTGGAACAGCAGATCAGCGAACACAGCAGGTTGGTGGTCACTAGGTCAGTGGTCACAAGGTGAGCACAGCAGGTCAGTAATTAATCCTTAGTTTAGGGAGAGATGCTTATCCTAAAGGAAATGCCATTAAGGGGGAAGTTAAATCCCTGTCTTTGGGGGCATCATTCTTGTCTTTGGGACATAGTAAATATTTAAAGCAGATATACAATGCATGCTCAACAGGCCACATTAGGCCCTTTTGGAAAAACAAGGTCAGGCTGAATTAGTTCTAAACCAAATGGCTTCCTCATACACTTCAATATATCCTATTGCTTTTCATTTATTTATCAAAACAAAGAAGCAAACAAACAAACAAAAAACCCAAATAGACAATTTGGGGACTAGTAGGACATTATAGACAGTGGTCTCCCACTTTTGCAGAAGCAAGGAAACGGTCGAAGAAGCAACTGCATGGTATTTCTTCATTCTCTCAGTGAGTTCCTAGGAGCTGAGGAAATTTTTGAACAGCTGAAATGTGCTATCATCTCTCTCTCTCAGCTTTGGGGATTCCAGATTTTGCAAAACCATTGTACTTGTTTCGTCATGAAAATGAAAGTACTGCTAGTGAAATTTTAACTCAAAAATTGGTAGGGGAGTGGAGATCAACAGCATATTTCTTCATTCTTCTGCAAGTGGTGGCACTGGGAATGCCTGGATGTCTCCCAGCAGGTGAATGGAAGCCATTCTTTTGAAGAAGCTCAAGCTCTACCTTGGGTCACCCAACAGCTCCCTTACAAGAGCAGAGGACCCGGCCTTGGTCAGTGCATTGTCACACTAGCTCTGAATGAGCATTATTTTCTAATCATGCTCTTTACTTAGGAAATGCAGTGGCCTAAACCTTGCTATATATTTTTTTTTAAATCAGGTCCTGATCAAATAGAGGATCATGACTGTATAGTGATAATAGAAGGCACTAGTCCCTGACTGGGTATCTCTGATATTCCTGTTCCAAATACAGATATGATAAGTACAATGATAATGTTTATTTCTTGGTCATATCCTTGGGATAAAAACGGCCAAGTTAATTTTCCGCTGCTGTAGTGACTTCTGAAATTTTGGAAGCTTATGTTTTGTCTGGAATTAAGCGGGCATAAGCAGCTGAACTTCTGGCAGTCACATGAGCTAAAATTGTTGGTTTAAGATTTAAAGTTATATATATAAATAAATATATATCATATAAAATATATATAAATAAACGTTACATATAAATATATATAAAATACATATAAATAAATATAGACTATATATACAGTGTGTGTATGTGTGAGTGTGTATGTTTGGTGTCTGTCACGCAACAGGGAATATTTGGAAAAATAGAGGATTCTCGACTTTGATGAGAACTAAAATGTCTCATGGAAAATTCATAGCTGATTTGTGAGAGGCTTTACAACTAATTGCCGGCTTAGGTATCATTAATTCATTGTAGAGCTCACAAAGGGCAGAATGATGAAATTTCTGAAGGCAATGATGTTGCTGACAAAGTTGAAATTAAAAAAAAAATGTTAAAACATGGCAGACTCCCAACTTAGAAGTCCCACTTTAAAACAATAAGAATTTTCATAAAAAAGTGATTCACAAAGGAAATGAACAAATGGATTTAGGAAGAAGATAAAAGCAATTCAATGAGTAATGGGAATTATGGTGATGAAATAATTCCTATATTACAGTCTTTATTTGCTTGGTTAAAATTTTTGTCTCACCAGTAAAATTGTCTAAGTAACTAGACTCTTACTACATCTACCAAAAAGATGAAATTATTCAAAACATATTAAAGACATGCCTATTCGTCAGCAGAATTCTTTACAGGCCATTCTCAAAGTACATGCAGGATGTTTCCCCAAAAACTTTGTAAGGAACCTGGTGACAGTTGGGTTTCACAGAATCGATGTCCATAGAAGGTAAGACATTTGGTTTAATTATGGTGTGTGTGATGCCCATATGACCTAAAGTCTTTCCCTCTTTGAAAGCTGATCGTCAGACAGTAGTAATAGCTCTCTGAATACAGAAAATTCCTATTTTGGGGGATACCACAGCATACTGAGTCAGACGGAGGAATTTTATTTCCAGTATCATCTAGGAATTACACAAATGTTTGTGAATTCCTATTAGCTATCATATTTCTTTATCCTCAGTTCTTTGAACAAATAGAACGGATGAACCAAATTCTAAACCAAAACAAAATCCAACAACTACAATTTAAAACAATTCAACAATTCATTGGCTAAAATTTAACAATCTACTGGCTTAAAATGGCCTGGAGTTTTACTACTAGCCTTGTTAAAAATTACAGTACTCCTGCAAGCAAGAATAGTACCTCTCCCTTTGAACTTGTTTGACAGCTCTATGAATTTGGGTCTGAGACCCTGTTCTATGCCTGACTTAACTGAATCCTCTCAATTGTTTGCAATATTTAAAAGGAGCTTTTCTAGGGGCTGGTCCAGTAGTGTAGTGGTTAAGTTCACACACTCTGTTTCAGCGGCCTGGGGTTTGCAAGTTTGGATCCTGGGCACGGACCTACACACCGATCATCAAGCCATGCTGTGGCAGCATCTCACATACAAAAAATAGAGGGAGGTTGGCACAGACGTTAGCTCAGGGCCAATCTTCCTCACCAAAAAAATAAATAAATAAAATAAAATAAAAAAGACTTCTCTATTCCCTAGAAACTAGAGATATAAAGTTATAAGAAAATGCAAGGACTCACCTGGAGAAATTTGTCACCATTATCTATTGGGAGATTCCATCTACATAAAAGTGTTCCAGAGGAAAGATGGGCCATCCTCCACTGAGAAGGACCCTTTCAAGTGCTAGTGATCATTCAGAAAGCCTAAGTTAAATGAATACTCACATGAAGCCAGAGCCTCAGGAGGACTGGACTGTGGCTTCAACAACGTACTTGAAACCTAAATTTTCCAGGGTAACTGATACTGGTACTGAACTCAACTGAAAGGGGTATTCTAGAGAACTTCGTCCTAGTCTCATATTTTTCCTTGCTCTACTATTCACAGGGATGGTAACTTCAATTACTTTAAGGATCATATTTTACTAGAAAAAAACATCTAACTTGTCAAACTACTTTTTCTTCCTGTACCCCCAAGTCATGATTACTACATGTGCAGAAGGGAACAACTAGGTACTGAGACTGCGACGACACCAGAAAAGATAGAGAGATGTTGTTGAACAGAAAAAACTTCTAATTAGTAAACAAACACATCTGGCATTTAGAGACAAAGGCTGCAAAAGACAAGTCTAATGTCGCTCGATTAACTTCGGGATCTAAATTCTTGCCAGTGTAAGTATAGCAGATAAACACAGGTGGCTGCCTATTATTCACAGAGTCATAATTGACTATTATCATAATATAGCTATTGATTTTGACCAATGTGAAAAATGGCCCATAGGTTGTGTTTGTCCTAATGACAAAATAATTAGAGCCGTGTACATTAAACACTAGAATTTTAATCTGTACCCTTCGACGATTGCCTCATAATAAAACTTTGAGACTGGATAATGGCCATAGCTGTCCTTGTGTTTCACATCTGGGAAAAATTATTTGGGAAGATAGAAAAATTACCGAAGTACTTACCTTAGGTTAAATGTAATTTTACTTATGTGATTGATGAAAACTCAGGAGAAAATTTATTGGGCTTTACAACAAAAACTCTTAGAAAAAAATTAGATTATCAAGCTCCAGAGTCAAGCAATAAAGACATCACAACAGCGTGTGTAATTAATGTATGATAAAGGACAATTTTATCATATTACTAATCAAGAATCTGCTTTAACCATTCATTATTAGTATGATTTATTTAAGGTAATACCCCAAAGCAAATGTTGTACCTGACTTTTTAATTTCATCCTATTGTAATTCTGACAATTGTTTTGCTTTGTATTTTGTTAGGTACTTGCTAGATATTTAGATGGTCAGATTTCTCTGTAACTGCCCAGAGAAAGGTAAAACTAGCCCTGGAGATAATGAAAAGAATTGTAGTGTTACCATCAAATAGGAACAAATGGAAGACATTGGAAGGGTAAATACAAATCTAAAAATAATAATAAATTTTAGATTTTCCTAGTGCCAAAGAAAAAGAGAGCTAACCTCCTCTTTTCTTTCAGCATTTTCTTTAAAAGAAAAACAACTGTATTTGTAAGTTATTTCTCTATATCTTTGAGATGTATGCAATTTTCCAGAAGATCAACGAACCTCTTGCCAACTTTGCATTCCAGGGATGTCTTTCTTGAGGGTCTTGAGATATGAACATCAAGGAGGGTGGCAACCTGTCATCTACTCTCTGTGGTTGTTTAGCTGAGGTACTTGGCTCCAAGTTCTAACTTCTGCTTGTCAAAAAGATACAAAAAGTGAATACGGTTGCAAAAATAAACTCATTTTCTGAAACTGAAACCAATAAATAAGGGTGAAAATGTATTTTAGAACATTGACCATGTTTACAAGAATAAAATTAATAGCCCAATACTTTCCTTCTTAACACATCCGCCATCATTACTCATCATTGGACTCACTTTCACTACTGGGTTTTCCATATGCCCATAAATACCAATAAAGTATACAGAGCATCTTATTTTTGGTCTCGGTAAGATACATCATCACGGTGACTCTGTGTCAATACACTTACCCTGTATACTTGGAGAATTCCTATTGTAAAAAAAATTAATTATCCACATTGATAATGTAATTTATAGTCCATAAACTATTGTTTCTGATAAGCATTCTCAAGTATCTTGGGAAAAACTAATTTTGGTGAGATCCTCACCGTTAGATGATTCCTCGAAACTCCAACTTTTAAAAACATGACTTCAAGCGATTTAAGATGACTTCAGTAGTATTTTCTTTGCTCACACTTTAGTGAAACCCTAAAGTATAGTATATAATAAAATATTTTGCTGCATTAGTATGTAAATATAATATAGTATAATTATTAGAAAAAAGCAGGTGAATAATTTAGTTCCTGAACAGATTTTCAAATTGTTATATAAGTTTCCTACATCTACTTCTGACCATTCCCAATAGAAAATGAGTTTACAACTGTTGTCTAGGGAAGTAATTACTGCTCAAATTATTGTGTCCATAGCATCTAGTGTGTACCTGTGAAGTTCATATTTTCTTTCAAAAAAACTACGTATTAAACTTCAGAAGCTCTTACTTTTTATGCCACTAGATGTACAAAATAATTTTCTGTGAATTCACTGTCTCATGAATTACTATTGAGTAGATGTTGTCAATTTTTCTTTTGAGTATGAAGAACATAATAGATCTAATAAAGTAAGAGGAGAGAGGCTGCAACAATTGAACTATGAAAGAATGAATAGTTCATTAGTACAGCAACTCTCTTTTTCCTTTCATCTGCGTCTTTCAGAATTAGTATAAGCTATAGGAATCTGTGTATTGCCGTTTGTGAAAGGGTTAGACATATGAGTTTCTTGAGAAGATATATTTGAAAGTAGTTACTTGACAAATTCAGGTAACTAGTTTTGTGTCTAGTTTATACAAATAATATTTTGATATGCTAAATTTTGGTTAGTCAAAGGGACTGACTTCCTTTGGAGACTGAATATAATGGCAGTTCATTAAATTGGCTAGGTCAAGATTTACAATAATAAATTATTGTATTAATTACATTAATGGTACTTTCTTAATTTGTTGCTGAAAAATAAAAAGCTTATATATTTTCACTGAGCTAGAAAAAAGTCAATGTAGAGGGGAGACAAAGACTGTACATATTTTACACTAAGAAACCCAGTTATACACATTTAAAATGTCAATTTGAAAAAAAATTAGAACATGGTGCAGCATTAGTCATACAAGAGATAAAGATATTTTACTTTACATTCAGATTTCTAACAGTTTCATGCAGTTCATTCTAACCCCAACATAACCTGAACAATCTAGATAGGCAAAACTTCAAAAAGATATACTGTCCAATTCTGGAAGGAAAAAAATAAACATGATATATTTTGTAACCTGTGCCACTATCCAATGTGCGGTAGTGGTGTGCTTTGGATATGAGAATCTGGAGACAATTTAAAGGTAAATAGGACCAATCTGTTTTAGTGAATTTTAGGAGCCTCCCCCACCATCTCGCCTCATCATAATTTCTGTAGCACCGTGGATTCCAGGATATGAATAGATTATTCCTGCAACCAAGCTTTATTTTGAGTCTCACATTCACGTAACTACCTAATTTATATTTCAATCTGCATTTGTCAAGGCACTTCAATGATTCCAGCGACTTTCTATGACATGATATTGAAAATGAAGGATAGGAAGCAAACTGGCAGATGCTTGGGGTAGTAACGTAGTGAATAATATGACTAGGAGTGAAAATGGACGTGGAAATTATTATGATAAAAATGTAAGGCCTGCCACAGGGTTATGTTTACAGTTCAATGAGGCCACAGATGTGGGTGAAATATATTCTGTCTTGCAACCAGAGAACCCTGAGAGAAGAGAACCAAGGATATGACCCTAAGGAACACATTTAATGAACAAGCATTAAATACAGTTAGAAAATAAAAATATAGTTAGAGAATCATACTTCCTTCTCATAGAAAAGGAGAAATGGAAGAGAAGTCAGGATGCCAAGATCTCACTCAAGAATGTTGTCAGCCAAACAGATGGATGCCATTAAAGCTTGGGTCCTCAAATCGCCTCTGACGTTGCTTTCTGTAAAGAAGAAGATTTCTTGAGAGAGAGAAAGTGTGTGTTTGTGTGTGTGTGTACACCCTCAGTGAATAATGTACATTATAGCACAATTGAATTAATTTTTTTAAAAAAAATTAAAACTTATTTCCATGCTAATGGTTATTTTGAAGGAAAAATGTTGGCCTAGTTTTAATAATGTTAGTTGTTTAAATTCCTCTATGCTGCTATTTGAGCTGTATATTTGTATGGAGAGAAAGAAAATACATTTTACATTAAGAATGATGGCTTTTTTAATCATTATTTTTATTTTAATTCATTTTTTGGGTGATTTATCCCCTTTTTCCATTTCCATTATTTGGAAAAATTCAGAAAACCACAGAAATAATTGATTGCTAATCCTGCACTCAGTATTAACCATTGCTAAAATGTGCATTCACACACTCATATGCATATATATAGAGATTTTAATTGATATATGCGATTTTATAGGTTATGTTTATTTTATTCATAATTTATTTTTTCTACACATTGAAATATAGGTTGAATATTTTACTATGCCATTAATCATGTTTTTGAAAAATGTTTTTCATGGTGACATCATATCCTATATAAGATAGGATATATTTATCTATTATTTAATCTGTTGTTCCAATTTCCTCTAATTGGACTTGTTGGCTGTTACCAATATTTGTTACCCAATATAATTATACAATAGACAAATTTAAAAAACATTTCAATGTGCATTTTTAAAATCAGTGATCTTTGGAAAATATTCATATACATTTTTAATTGTATATGATACATATATTAAGATATATAAACAAACACATAGAGACAGAGATTGGATTGGTGGTTACCAGAGGGGAAGGGGAAAGGGAGGAGGGTGAAAGGGATAATTCGGTACATGTGTGTGGTGATGGGTTGTAATTAGTATTTTGGTGGTGAACATGATGTAATCTATGCAGAAATAGAAGTATAATGATGTACACCTGAAATTTTTACAATGTTCTAAACCAATGTTACTGCAATAAACAAAAAAAAATGCATCAAAATTATATATATATCAATTATATATGTATGTATATATATTTTTAAGATACATACAGAAATACATACATATAGCAAATTTTCTTTAAGAAATGTAATACCAAATAATCAACAATTCAGTTGAGTATGTGATTATCCAATACTAGTTTCAAAGCAAAAACAAGATAATTTAGAATTTTTTCCAATTCATAGTAAGTCAATCTTTCTAAATTTGTAATTACTGATACTTTAGAATTGTTTTCAATTAGCAATAATTTACACTGGCATGCCATAGCAGTGTTGTTGATAACACTTCCACCTATGGTAAATTGGGAAGGGATGTGTAGAAAAGGTGATTGTTGCAGGTTGGGCTCCTCATTAGCAGACTGTAAGGTGGCGATTAGTATGTAGAAGGTTTATTAAGGAATGCTTTGGGATCAACAACAATGGAGCAGAGGGGAGGAGAGGAAAGGAAGCTAAACTTGGCAGAAGAAGGAATTGAGCAGCAATGTAGTCACAAGGCCTCAACGGACCCTGTGGGGATCTCTGAAGCTGGGATGAGTCTTCAAAGCTTTCCAAAGTTGGAACAAGAGCACTGGGCCATATGTTCGTCAGCCAGAGTTGCCATAATAAAATACCACAGTTGGAGTGGGTTAACAACTGAAATTTGTTTTCTCACAGTTTTGGAGTCTTGAAGTCCAAAATCAAGATGTCGGAAGGTTTGGTTTCTCCTGAGGCCTCTCTGGCTTGCAGAGGGCTACCTCATTGTAGTCTCACATGGCCTTTTCTCCATGCATGCATGCATTTCTCCATGCATGCATGGTGTCTCTCTCTCTTCTTTTAAGAACACCAGTCCTATTGGATTAGGGCCACCCACCCTTGTGACCTTAATTACCTCTTTAAAGGCCTTATCTCCAAATATAGTCAAATCAGAGGTTAGGGCCTTAACATATAAATTTTGAGGGGATACAATTTAGTCCATAAGAGCTGTTCCAGCCAGGCATTGATCAGTCATCACATGTGAGCGGCCCTGGGAAGTTGATAAGTCCTTTGTCTAGGTGATGCTTTTCAGCTCAATTGAACATCCTGCCAATTTCTGAATATATAAGTGGAATCAACATGCTTAGCAATTGGCAGAGATGTCACACTGACTCTTTGATCTGTAGAGTAAGATTTATCATAGTAGGAAGGTCCAAATGGAAGGACCTAAAGCTGTTTCCCTTCCAAGGGAAAACAAGTAGTAAATTTACCAGGATAGTAAATCAGGAAAAAAAAAAAAAAAAAAGGAAAGAAACCAAACCACCTCTCAGGGACGATGGCAGATCAAATGATTTTAAAGATACAAGAATATCACCATCCCTTGAGAAGAAGATTAGGCACTCAGTTGTAAGATGACTACGTCAGGCAATGATTCATCCTGACTGGGATTGACACACATTGCGGATATTGGTTTGCCTTTTCTACCCAGAGGACTTCAGCCAGCATTACTGCCTAAAGGATCACAGAGTGTCTGATCTACTAATATGAAATCCCACAAAACATAACTTCGGACTAACAGACCCACCTTTCACGGTGGATGGTATAGCAATAAGCGTGTGACCAGGAGATACACGGATCCTCACACTTAACTCCATCTGCAGAAACTGCCAACGCATTAGATCATCAGAAAGTCTTCTTGAAGACAGAGTTTAGGTGCCATTTTGATATTGGCACCAGTGAGGCAACGTATTTCACAAAGAGGAATACACTTCAACCGAGTTATTATATGTGTTAAGTACATTATTACTTCTCTGTTACATCAACAACAGTATCATTGAATATAGAAAGGTGAAATGTATTAGGACAATCACCAAATACAATCACAGCTTTGCTCACTTTAAATGACAAAGTTCATTGTGTTCCCAGACAGGTTTCCATGCATAACCCTCACCCAACACACACGCTTTCTTTATTGCCTGAAAATACTTATGAGAAAATCAATTTTATTTTAAAAATCACTAAATTATTTAAAATATAACCTATTAGAAATTTCTAAGGAACACCACTATAAATAACATGATGGATTGCAATTTTTCTCTTTTTTAAAATTTTTCTGTCATTTAGGTTTACTGCATATATTAATAACAGATTGGCTAAAGCCAAAATACATTTATAAAATAAGTGGATATCAAGTTTATGTATTAGTGGAGATTTTATACATGAGGAAAACTACTATTAGTATTAGAATTGAAGAAATAATGAACTAGGTTCTCTAGAGTTTTAGGAAGAAAATGAGATTTAAGGGTCAAATAGTCTTTAGTTCCCTCCTGAGAAAGTTTTATATCTTTCAATCTTATGTAGTATAAATATCAATCTCAGAATTTAGAAAAAAATGACAATATTTAGGCTACTATTACAAACATTAAATTATACAAGCACTGAATTGGGATAATTATTTGAATAGGGGAAATATATTGACATATTTATTATGTAAATATTTTATGTGGTTATAAATGTAAAAATAGTATTCTTATATAAAATGATGAAATTACAATTTTTAATCTTAAAAAATAAAATTGTGAATGTAAAATGATTTTTATGACATACAACAAAAATGTCAATTTTTAAACTTTTACAAAATAACTATGTAAATAGAAATTAGCATAATTTAATAATTATGCATAATAAAATTAGCATAATAAAATGAACAAACAAATTAAACACTTTAACATATCAGTATTGCTCATATATATAGTCAAATTAAGGTGCTATATATTTTCAGTTTCCTTACATCATCTTTCTGATAGTTTAAATCTACTTAAAATACTTATCAAGCAAATTAATTGTTATATTCAAATAGTTAAATTATCAATGAATTTGTGATCTGGGGAATCTTTGAAATGTACATTCACATAACAAGTTGTAAATTAATTTAAAATCAATGTAAAGTGATATTAGAAACAGTACCTTAAATTAGGAGTTTAAAAGGAGAAAGGAGTATAAATTAGTTGGAAGATGCAATGCAGAGCAAGGACAGTTATTCTACTGAACACCAGGACCATTGGAATGTTCAATCACCTCTCATTGAGCAAATACTTGTTGAACTGTTACACATGCTAATAAGGAAGTCATAGGAGTCGTTAAAATCTGAAATAATTACGGATAGGTTATTTAACTGCCACTGTCCCCACCCTCCCACTAGGGATCTTCTCCAACACCCTGAGCTTTATCCTAGGACATCCAAACTTCTCACAATTAAAGGCTCAAATCCAGGCAAAACAGGTGGTCTCCAGGACACTATTTTAACTCTGAGTCCTGTCTACTATGAATAGCCAACACTAGGACCATAATGGTTTTAAATATTCTGGATAGTGTTGTGGATTTGTATTGGGTCCACTCTGCTACATTGGAACTACAGTTTCCCAGAACTCTCTTCCCCACACAGTCTCATATTATTCTGGGTCACAGAGATATTTTGTCTGAGATGTTGAAGACAGAAGTGAAGCAGCAGACGCATTCTTTTTGTACTTAAAAGTCAGTGCAAGGCATGAGAGATTGTTGCTTATCACATAATTGTCTCTTCTGCTGGTCGTGTGAGGCAGCAGCCAGGCCCGAATCTTCTCCAGCTCCAAATGGATTTCTTTCTTAAGACTGCTCAACTCCTGGACCAGGTGTAGGTTTTGCTTCCTGAGGAAGGGCATCGTCCTCTCCTATGGAACATCTATATCATTGAAGGTGAAGGCATCCAGGTACTGAGAGGCTGAGGACAGTTCCAGAACATCCTCACTGGTTCAGGTTTTTCCTCTCTTCCCCTACTTCATGTTTATTTTTCCTTGCTGATGGCCCTACTGACTTCAGGATCTAGTTCCAGATGTAGAAGCACCAGTCTCACCTAGACTTTTTAACTCTATCTCCCATGATGCCTATAATAAATGCTTTTAAACATATGCCATAGTAAGTTCTGTCTTTCTAATTCTCTGATACAGAATTTAGTACAGGGAGTGTTTCTAGTGGAACAGAATGTTAAGAATGAATTATTTGAATTGGGTACAGTTTATCCACAGTGATTTATCATATGATTGCGTTTCAAGGCATTAATGACAATATTTCCAATGGTAAAGACAGTGCTAGTAGTTCATGGAATATGGGAAAACATGGAAAGTGGCAAAACAATGACTTACAAATATCATCTGCAGATGCTAGTAATCAAATGTTTACAGAAAGTAAAGTATTAGGTGACAAATTATTTGCTGCCACAAAAAAACTGTAGTGCAGGGGCTGGCCCGGTGGTGCAGCAGTTAAGTGCCCGTGCTCTGCTTCAGCGGCCTGGGGTTCATAGGTTCGGATCCCAGGCGCCACCAATGCACCCGCTTGTCAAGCCATGATGTGGCGGCGTCCCATATAAAGTAGAGGAAGATGGGCACGGATGTTAGCCTAGGGACAATCTTCCTCAGCAAAAAGAGGAGGATTGGCATCAGATGTTACCTCAGGGCTATCACACACACAAAAAAATCTAGTTCCCACAGGATAATTATACTTTTTTCGTTTCTAACCAATTTTCCTCAGAATATGGATTCAGAAAAATCATGTAAATTTCCCAAGAATGCCAAGAAAGAATTCACATGGAAACTATGCTACTGGACTTGTTAGGGTCTTTACGTCAGTTCCCCAAGATTAAGGAAGAAAAGCCGTCCCCCTTCTATCTATAAAAAAGATTAAGAAGCAGAAAACTCTCTCTTAATCCCCTCTCTTTCATTTTCCTGCCCTGAAGTATGTAGGCATTCTGCCTTTCTTCTTTCTCCTCAACCCTACCTTGCAGTTTCCTGGTCTCTCTATCTCAATCAAGCAATAAAGTATCTTTTTTTAACTTACCTAAACTTTCTCTGCTGTGTAATCTATTTTTCCTGTAGATGAGTGATATTTTGTAATCCTCTCTCCCCGATTTCTTATCCAAACTAAAGCCAATTGTACTTTGTCTTTTCAGAAGGTAAAGATCTGAATATATGGGTAATGAGATCCTTATAAATATATTGACTTTTTAGAAAAGTCACTTGATCTTGCTATAAAATACACATTGCTTTTGGCAGGAATACCAACTGAGAAAATATATGAAGAATAATTTAAGGCATTGTAAATTAATATATAACACATACGGGAGGTACAAAAGAGAAAAGAACACACAAAAAACAATTGCTTTTTTTCTGGATAAACAAGGTGAGGGAGAGCATTCTGTGGATTTTCAGAAGAAAAATATAGAAAAAGGACCTATTCTGATAGTAGATGTGGGGATGTGAAATAAATTCAATTTATAAATGTTGTATTGTTGGCAATTGCGTGGTATCCAAGTAGGCATAGGTTATATTAGCTAGAACTGTGGAGTCAATTTTAAAATGAAGACCCATTTTATTTAGAGGAATAAAAGCACTTTGATGCAAGAGAGAAATGTCTCAGGTATTCAGCGAATGTAAAATAAAGAGATGTGACTAAGTGAAACAAAAGAAAGTGACAGTGAGATATAAGTAGAGAAATTAAAGACTCTACTGTCACCTATTGAAGGTGACAAAGGATTAGCTGGGATGACTAATGAGCATCATCAAATGTTTAAGAAAAGTTAAAGGGGATGAGACTTGAAAGAAATTGTATTTAACTTGAAGAAGATGGAAGAGGTGATGCTATAAAATGGATTAAAAACAGAAGCCAGGTTACTAAATTCTAATAAGAAAAGAGCACAATGCAGCTTTGAAGAAATTTACTATCGAAGAACTAAATGAATGCTGAATCTCCCTAAATTTTTCAGATATATCATATTAGTCTCATATTAGCCAATAATTCTTGTGCAGCAAGAATTGGAAGAAAATAGACATGTAATTATATTTTGTGAATGATCTAACATTTATTCCTCTACAATTAAATTTTTATATCAAAATTGTTGATATTAGCAAAGAAAAAATTAACATCCAATTAAATTGGTCAATATTTCTAAATGCACTGGCTTAGAAATCAACTGAAAATTATGTTCAAAATTTTTGTCAGTAAAAAATATCCCTCTCTATTAAGACTCGATAAATGCATGACAAATTTACACCAATTCCTTTAGAGAAAAATCAATCACAAAAACTACTTCCGAAGTCTACCTTCAATCTATCATTGTCTTTATATTTTTCGTATTTTTCTCATTCCAAGAAAAAAAAATCTAAGCAGATGCAGTTTATCTTATCTTGTAATAAAAATTGCTGAAAAAATAAGGCACATGAGAATTGCGTTTATTCTCAAGATCTGTAAAAGGCTGAAAAAGAAGAAAAACTATTTTTTAGTTTTTCCCCTAATAATAATCCCCGAAGCTACAGTCTATAGTATAAAAGGAAAAAACACAGTTCTTGCATTTAATATTAAAATAATTTTTATCTATTTATTTTTAGTGACATGTGTTCATAAGATAATCTGGGGCTGGATAAATAACGATAAGGTAATAAATTGGAGCAATGTTCTCATGTATGCAACTTGAATCAATGAAGATCAGGGGGTCTCAGCACTTCCCTGACTCACTGCTGCAGGATGCTACGCTTATTCAAGAAGCCCAGTCAGCCGTGCACCAAGCACTGCTCTCTCAGTGGGAAAGAAGCCCATTTAGAACTATAGACTCAGCAGGATGGCTAGATACAAGCTCCATAGCAGACTCAATTGTTACAAACGTTCTTTTCTTGACTCCGTATAGTAGTGTGCACTCTACATTTTATATTGAAGTACGTATCACATGTATAAATACATAACGTATGTGTGTATATATATTATATATGCTGTATATATACAGGTATATATACATACATACATAAATGGTATCTATATGATATATATACCACATATATACATATATATCATATATACATGTATAATATATGTGTAATCCACCATGATAATTAATATACTAGAGGAGCAGACACTTTTCTCCAATTGAACAAGTTGGATGTCAAATACTGAGTTAACTTATATCACCTTTTTGTTACTATTCTATAGCAATTTGAATTTATAAGCTCCTTCATTAACTCTTAATAAAATATATATTGAGCATTGTAAATTAGCTCCATAGAGCTAAGGGCTCTAAGATTTGAAGAGGAATTGAAGTATACATAGTTTAAACCTGTAGGTGCTCAAAATTTAACGGGGCAGATGGACAAGAACGTTAATAGTTAATGTCTAGCAATATAGTGAGGTATCACAGCATTACAAAGATTTATGATTAGATAGAGCACGCACTAGAATTTAATCATGCACCTACCTCTACCATCAGAATAGTTCCCTTTCTAAATTTTACCTGTTCTGAAAAGTCTTAGAGAGCTGTCCTACCTCTTGTTTCTCCAAGGGAAAAAAAAAAATCAATTTCTGTTAATTTCTGATAACCTTGGGAAAGCATCTTAACTTTCTAAGCCCCAGATTCTTTACCTCTAAATAGGACTAATAACATAGACCTTGAAAAATTTTTAAATTTATTTTTAAAAATAGAACATAATTATGACATTTATAACATAAAAATGGACACTGGGCGATTGGTCAGACATTTCTTGCAAGAGCCCTTTGCAGTGACACTATGTCAGCATTTTACAGAAAAGAGAGAAATATATCATCTAACACTATCTGATTATAATGTTCAAGTGCTTTATTATATTTATTTATGTTTTTATTCACTTATTTTGACTGAATAATATTCCAACATTCTTTCTATTTTTTTTTTTTTGTGAGGAAGATCAGCCTTGAGCTAACATCCGATGCCAATCCTCCTCTTTCTTTTTTTTTTTTTTTTTACTGAGGAAGATTGGCCCTGAGCTAACCCCCACACCCGTGCCCATCTTCCTCCACTTTATATGGGATGCCGCCACAGCATGGCCTAACAAGCAGTGTGTTGGTGTGCGCCTGGGATCTGAACCTGCGAACCCTGGGCCACCAAAGTGGAGCACGTGCACTTAACCAATGCACCACTGGGCCGGCCCCTAACATTCTTTATATTTTTTAAGTTTCTTAATGAAACAATGTTTCATGGATTAAAACAGGGTACAAAGGAACAAGATACTTCCTTTCACTGCCCCAGAAAATGGGAAGAGGGGAATATGAATTTAGCCTGGCCACCAATTTGATGCTTCCACATCAAATCTTCAAGGCAGTACTATAAAATAATGAGATAATTGAAAATTAGTTCTAGTTCATGTGTAGCAACTGGAGCTCTCACTAATTGCTGGTGAGAATGGAAAGTGGTACAACAACTTTAGAAGATGGTTTGGCAGTTACTTACAAAACTAGATGTACTCTTACCATACCGATCCAGTAATTGTACTCCTTGGTATTTGCCTGAATGAGTTGAAAACAGATCCACACAAGAACCTGAGCATGAACGTTTATAGCAGCTTTGTTTATAGTTGCCAAAACTTAGAAGAAACTGAGGTGTCCTTCAGTGGGTAAATGGATCAACTGTCTAACATCCAAACAATGGAATATTATTCAGCACTAAAAACAAATGAGCTATCAAGCCATGAAAACACATGGAGGAACCTTAAATGCATGTTACTAAGTAAAATAAGCCAATCTAAAAGGTTATACATTGCTCAATTCCAGCTATATGATGTTCTGGAAAAGGAAAAATTATGGAGATAGTGAAAAGAGCAGATAGTAAATAGATCTTTTCCTTCTCTCTCTTTCTCTCCTTCATAGCTTTCCTAGTGAGTGTGAAGTGGAATGTTGGAGAAAGTTCCTTGTCTCTCTATCCACTCCTTTCGGAGCTCCCATTAAGGGTATGTTAGTACACTTATTTTTTGTCATGTTTCTGAGGTTCTGTTAATTTTCCTTCATTGTTTTTGCTTGCTGTTCCTCAGACAGGATCATCTCAATTGAACTATCTTCAATTTTATTGATTCTTTTTTCTTCCAGCTCAAACCTGCTGTTTATGCCCACTAAATTTTTAAATTATTTTACTTTTTGACTCCAGAATTTCTATTTGCTTCTATTTTATAATGTCTATCTCTTTATTCATGTTATCTATTTGATGATATCTTGTATTCATTCTTTCCTTTACTTATTAGATATGATTTTCTTCAGTTCTTTAACATATTTAATAACTGATTTAAAGTCTTTTTCTAGTAAGTCCATTGTTTGGTCTTCCTCAACAACAGTTTCTATTAATTACTTTTTTCCTATACATGAGCTGGGTTTTCTTGCTTCTTTACCTATCCCGTATTTTTGTTGCTGTTGTTGTTGTAAACTAGACATTTAAAATAATGCCAAAACTCTGGAAAGTAGGTTCTCCTCCTTCCCCAGGGGTGTTTGTTGTTGTTTATATGTTTAGTTACATTTCTGAAAAAAATCTATAAAGTCTCTATTCTTTGTTGTTTACAGCCACTGATGTCTCTGCTAGGTTTGGTCATTGGTCCATTAATGATTGGACGGAGATTTTTTTTAAATGTCTCGAACCAATAAGTCTCCCAATCTTTGCTGAGATCTCTGCATGAGGCTCAGACATGCCTTCAACACTCAGACAGTTTAGAATCTCACTTAGCCTTCTTTTCCTGCTTGCACAGAGTCTCCAGATCAGCCAGAGGTGAGAGCCTGTGAGGTCTTTCCTGTGACTGTGCACAGCCCTTCACATGTGCATAGCCTTCTAGATTCTCAGGAACATGACAGAGTTTATCAAAGCTCTCCCGTACATCTCATTCCCTAGCTTTTTCTTTTGGTTAGTCTATTTTTGGTCCCACTTGTTATCCACCAACACAGAAATCAATGATTTAAACAACTGCATAAAGTTTTTTGACCAACGACCCCAGGGGAAAGGCTTTTTGCACTGGGAGAGCTCTGATTCGGGGTAAAGACAGCCTTGTACGTACGATCTTCCATGGAAGCACCAATCATGTAAAATAATGATAGTGCTCTCGGAATGGGGCTTTGAAGTGGCTTCCACACTGTTCTTCCCTCTTCAATGGCTACCTGGCTGCTGGTTTTCAAGGCTACTGATGGGCTGGGTCTTTAGGGATAGGAACATGGCAAGTTAAAACACTACATAAAATGCTGTTGATACTGGGATTCAGTTGTTTTTTTAAATAAACATTCCCAACTTTATGCAAGCCTTTGATTTTCAGGGTTCTGGAAAAGTTGGCTGTGACCATTTTTGCCAATTTTCCCTTGTTGTTATGAAAGAGAATTTTCAAGGTCTTTTTCTGCCATTTTCACTGACATCCCTCCCTGCATGTACACTAGTCATGCACCTTTTGTAAATAAATATGAAAAATAAAAATTCATGGGAAAGAATGGTATAAATATAGAATTTCTGATTGAAAAATTCATTAACTTATATAACTCAAACCTGAAATTTAAAATGAGTATATTGAAATATTATAATCATTCATATTTTCTATAAATTCAGCTTTCCTTAATATTTTATAACATCCTCAGATAATATATTTGCTCTGACAAATTATTAGGTTTAAAAACAGGTGAATTATTTCAGGAAAGCCATGCACTTTATCGAACAAGATTTAAATGAGACAACATTATTAATACCCTGTTTATTCTAACCCTAGTCTCTTTCTCCAGTATTTCATATTTTTTTATCAGCAACATCACGTCATTTTTTAACAATTTTTAAAAATATTTTTAAAGCTAGATTAAATTCATGATATTGTCTAGTTCTGTTATTTTTGTTTGTTTTCTCTCAAACTTTTCTTGTGGTAGACAGGAAGAGTCCTTGGGAAGTAATATTAATTTTTTAATTCTTGTAGTGTGGAGATATATTAGTATCTATTTTATTTTTCTGCCCGTTAAGATACTCTACCTTTTTAAAAAAATAAATATTGTTTAATATTAATGTACTAAGTTAAATATAACCACTGAATTTCTTATTTCTGTAGGATGTGCTTCCATAATACACAGCGTTTTTGTTTTTCTACGTCTTATTTACAGCACACTACCTAAAAGAAAAGAATTTGCCTATAATTTGTGCCCTAAATCTTCTCTTTACGTTGGCATATAACAATGTTATTATTTGGAATTAAACGAAAGGGAGGATGGTTTCCTTGTGGAAATTAAACCACATTACTCAACTGCCTGATTGCTTCATTAATTTCCACATTTGTTAAATAAGTTTTAAAAAGCAGTTTTGTGGGGCTGACCCGGTGGCATAGCGGTTAAGTTCACACATTCCGCTTCAGTGGCCTGGGGTTCACTGGTTCAGATTCTGAGCATGGACCTACTCACCACTCATCAAGCCATGCTGAGGCGGCATCCACATAGAAGAACTAGAAGGACCTACAACTAAGATATACAACTATGTACTGGGGCTTCGGGGAGAAGAAAAAAGGAACCTTAAAAAAAAAACGTTTTGTGCTTCTTGAGACTTATTTATCCAAGTAATTTTTATGAAAAACATAAAAAATCATTTATCCATATCTGATTTTTGCCCCTCATATACATGTTTTCAATGTGAAATAGAGAAAGCAAATACTAAAATTAACTTTTTAATAAAGTCTGTCTGTAATTCCACCTGTGTGCACATGTGTGCATGGGGGAGGAGGGAGAAGGAGGGAAAGCAAGAGAGAGAGAAGGAGCCATTCATTCTTTCATTCATTCGTTCCCTCACTCCCTCCCAGCCAACAGTTATATTTTTTAGTTGTTTAATATTTGAAAAATCAGTTTGTAAACTATTACATTATGTTTATATTGAAAAAAGTCCAACAATATATAAGAATTCGTTCCATGTGTCAGACAAAAACTGACTATAAATTCTGCTTCCATCATTTATTAGGTTTGGGGCCTTAAGGGAGTAAAATATCATCTCTAAACCTCTACTCCATAATCTACCAAATTCTGTCCTAATGTTAACTTGGTATAATTTTTATAAATATTTTGTAAAGGATTTAGCACAGAACTAGCTGTACAATACTAAGAAGAATTTTACATTTGACATTGACTGAAAATTATTTTAAACTTATATCATTCAAAAATTAAGATAATTTTTCTTCCATATTGATGTAAAAATATAGATTTTAAGCTTCCAGAGTCTTGTTAAAAAAAAATTTAAAAAGCAACCCCCATGAGAAGTTAATTACGTTAATACACGTTCTTATACATTAATATGTATATTTAGCAATTACTACTGACTAGCTAGTTGTTGCATTTGATATCTTCAATTAAAAGATGAAATCTGTTAAGTTGTACCTTTGCCACTGGGTCCTTCTGTGACATATCTAGCAATATGAGTGAGCTAAGATGGTGCCTGATCAAATATCAAAGATTCTAAACTCCATGGTCAAGACCATTTCATTCTAGAAAGTTGGTGTGTCAACTTTCTAATGGAATGCATTGTAAGAAAACATGTTTACATAGGCAAATTTGGGACCAAATTAATGGAATCAAAATGTGGTTGGCACTGGAGATTTATGTAAGAATACAGTACGTGACAACAGACCAATAAATAATCTATGCACCAATAATATACATGATTGTATGAGGAGAATGTATTCTCATTGTGTTTCTTCAGAATCAGGTGAATCAAAGGAATGAGTCACATTATACTGCAGAAAAGATGAATCTCATTGATATGAACTAATGCATGGACACAGAAAATATCATTTCTCATCTAAATATGATGATAAGAGACGCTAAAAATTAAATGAATATCTTTGTATAGATACCCTTTTACAATTTTTCCTTAGTAATGAATGAAATGAGAGCCTATCTCCCAACATTTTTTCCAGCAGAGAAGAGTTCGTTTTTAGAAGTAAAGCCATAGTGAATATACGTATTATATTTGTATTAAATATTTAATTGTTGGATTTATTCTACCAAAAACATTGGTAGATATGTTTCTTACTTAGGGGGAGGAGATTTAAATACATCTCCTCCCCCTAAGTAAAGAAGTATTAAATAGCATATACAATTAAACATTTAAAATTTTCCTTCCAGAGTTTATTCTTCATTATCATTATCAAATCTATAACTAAAGACAAGTGATATAAATCAATACATAATAATTTATTAAACTGTTATAAGCATTTTCATAAGTTCCAACAGATCTAATGTGCTAAAAGCTTGCTTGTAAATTTCTTTCATGAGTTTCACATCATTTAAATATTAATATGCAATTAAGTAAAACTTTCTTTAAAATAGAGTACATTAGAAAACAAAGGCAAAACTGATTTATAAAGATCTTGCTAATTTGCTTAAGGAATTAAACGCGTACCTGCACACTAAAGGGAAAATCATTGCTTTGAAATCAGAAATATCAGCTTGATCATTTAATAATAGTAAATATAGGAAAAAGGATCAGAAGTATATTTCATTTTTCTATTCCTTTTGCTTATTAGGAATTGTAGATCATGCTTCACATAATGTCTTTAAGGAAGCTATTTTAATATGTGTTGTTTTAAATTTCAGTGTGTGAAGGGAAATCATGCTCTAAAATTGTGGGCTTGCATTTTTAATCAGCCTATGTGCTAAGATATAATTAAGTTGGTTACTTTTCTTCTCTGGATTACTTAGATACTATACCACTTCTGGTATCAAAATATGTATCATTCAGGGATCAACCAGGGAAACAAAACCAGTAGGAGATATATATAAAGAGATTTATTGCAAAGAATTGTCTTATGTGATTGTTGGGACTGGCTATATAAGTCTGAAGTTTGTAGGGAATGTCGAGAGTGATAAACTGGGACTCTCTGAAATCAGCTACAGCTGCAGTTTGCAGGCAGAATTTCTTCCTCAAGAAAGCCTCAGTTCAGTTCTTAAGGCCTTTCAATGATGCAATCAGGCCCATCTAGATTATCTAGAATAATCTCATTTAAAGTCCATTCATTTGGACTTGAATCATTTTTACAAAATACCTTCACAGTACCACCTGGATTAGTGCTTGATTGAAAAACTGAAGACTTTAAGCCTTGCCAAGTTGACACATGAAGTGACCATCACAGTCTACGTCTTCTCAATTTGGCACCCATACATAATCCATAAATCACTCCAAATAAAGATAATAAGAATGTAATATTTCCACTTAATACAATACAACTATGCCACATACAACTGAAAACATGCTAACCCTTTACCCAAGGAGGATGCAAAGTCTTTGGGTGATGTTTACTCTTCTCCTTTGATATCCTATAACGTAAATATTGTGACAAAATTAACTATTAATACATCTTATGTTAGAGAAGAAAATAAAAATATTTGATTTATATACAAATATTCATAACAAAATTAAGAACAAATACTCCTATTACAATCCTCATTTCAGCAACTGATCATGTGGTTATAGCTGGTATTTTTAACCATATCATTCCATATTCCCTTTGCCCTCAGCAAGCACTTCAGCTGGTCATAGAGATTTGCCTGGTGTGGTGAACTAAACCTTAACCTCAAGAGTCTAGATCATTAGCAGTCTTGCATAAATTGGATTGTTAAAGGTTTTCATTGACTTTAATCACAAGACATGGTAAGGGATTCCTATGGGATCTGCTGTATTCTGGGTATGTTTTCCTTATCTCCATTTTGCAGTAATAACACAATTTCCCCTTGGTAATCATGAAAAATCGTCCCATCCAGTACAATAACTTTTTTTATTGACTGCTGATTTAGAGGCATGAGGAACCCAAAATGACCAAATGACAGTTCAACTTCTACTTCAATGGAATCATTATTGTCTTTCCTAGTGGAAGCACTTGTCCCTTTGAAACTCATACTTCTAGACCATCAGAACCTAAGGTTATGGGAAGAGAAGGAAGTATTTTGCTAGTGGATAATTAATAAGTGGAGCCACTCTCATTTCCACACATTGATTCCTGGACCTTTGACTCTTGGCAATGGGAGTAACAACACTATCTATTGGAAACTGATTTAGAGCATATATAGCATCCCAGAAGACATTTTCCCTGCCCCACTAGGCATTGCCACCAAGTTGGTGCTGTAACTGAGTCTTCAAGGGCCATTCCATTCTTCTATTTTGCCAAGTGCTTCAGGATTATGGGAAACATAATATGATCAGTGAATTCCATGAGGATGAGGTGACTGTCATACCTCATTTTCTGCAAAATGAGTTATTTGATCATAAGAAATGCTGTGTGGAATATCACGGTGGTAGATAGGGCATTGTGTAATTCCACAAATCTGTGTTTTGGCAGAAGTTTTTCATTCAGCGAAGGAATATCCATATCCATAGGAAGTATCTATCCCAAGAACTACAATGCTGCCCCTTCTGTGACGGAAGCAGGCCAATGTAATCAACCAGCCAAGAGGTAGCGGGCTGACTACCCCTGGGAATGAGGTTCATAATGGGCACTTAGTATTGTTCTTTGTTGCTGGTAGATTATTCATTCATCAATGACTAGAGCAATGTTGGCCTTTGTCAGAATGGGTCACCCTATATATTTTCTTATTAAAACTCTCCCCTGCCAAGTTTGCACTTTGTTGGTAATTCACCTGGGGGACACATATCTTCACACTGTTTCCTATTCAGAAAGGATTATCCAAATACATCTTCCCAGATCTTCTTGACATCAATTTCCCAATGTTTCTTCCAAGTCCCTGACCATCCAGCCAAACCATTGGTCACAGCTCATATGGACTACTGCTTCTGTTCACTTATCTTTCCAGGATAGGTGAGCAACACAGTGCACCACTTGAAGTTCTGCCTACTGAGAGGATTTTATTTTGCCACTGTCTTTCAAGTTGTCCTAGGAAGGGGCTATAGTGATCCAGTTGTCTACTTTCAGGTGGTGCCTGTATATTGTGCAGGAGCATCTGTAAGCCAGGCCAGTGATTTCTCTTTCTCAGTCAACTAGTTGTAAGGGACTCCCCATGAGTTCATAGGTGCAGACTAGGAGAGAGAAGGTAATGTAGTAGGAGCAAAGGTAAAGAGAATTTGTGGCTCTATCTTATTCTTCCTTAAGCAGACCCTAAAAGCATGAGCCTGATCTCATATATGTGTACCACTTCTATTTGATAATGGAGTGCTGCTGAGAATGCTAAACATTATGATTTGATGGGTCAGATGATATCTAGTTCATAATGAGCAGCTCAGGTTGTTTGGTAAATAGTGGCTCATGGTTAAGCCTTCAGTCTCTACTAAGGCACAGTAGCAAGCCCAAAGCTGTTTCTCAAAAGGAGTCTAGTTATCCATAGAGGTTGGCCGAGCTTTGCTCCTGAGAATTAGCACTGTCATTCACCTACAGGGGCTTTCTACAGGCTCCAAACAGTATGACTATCTCCCACTGATAGTTCAAGCATCATTGGATCTGCTGGATCCTGTGGCTCAAGTAGGAGAGCATCGTACACAACAGCCTGGACCTGTTATGGAGCCTTCTCTTGTTTTGAGCCCCACTTAAAAGTAGAAGTTTTGGGGGCTTCTTGGACCAGAGTAACACATCCAAATGAGAAATACGTTGCTTCCAACATTAAAAGAGACCCACTAGGCATTGTGCCATTTTTTTGGTTGTAGAAATAGCCAGATGTAATAATTTATCCTTCACCTTAGAAAGAATAGCTTGGCATCCCTCATACCACTAGACCACTAGAAATTCCCCTAAGGTGTAAGGCTCTTGTATGTTTTTGGATTTATTTCCAACCTCTGACATGCAAATGTCCTACTAGTATGTCTAGAATAGTTGCTACTTCTTGCACACCAGATCCAATCAGCATAATATCATCAATGTAATGGATCAGCATGATTTCGTGTGGAAGGGAAAGATGATCAAATTCTCTGAGGACTAGATTATGACGTAGAGCTGGAAAGTTGATATACCCCTAATGTAGTATAGTGAAGGTGAACACTGGTCTTGCTAGCTGAAAGCAAACTACTACTAGTGATTTTTACTAACAGGTATAGAGAAAAAAATGAACGAAAAACCACATTTGCCTTATTATAGCAACAAGACAGATATCAGGGTATTTGTTAATTTGCTCAAGCAATAAAACTTCATCTGAAACAGCAGTTGCAATTGGACTCATCAACTGATTAATTTTATGGCTGTTGTCATTGTCCACATCCGTTTCCTCACAACCCAAACAGGCAAGTTGAATGGCACATAGAGGAATCCCAACCCCTACATCTTCCGTGTCCTCAGTGGTGGTCCTATCCTCTCCAATCACTCCAGGAATGTGACATGGCCTTTGATTTACTATTTCTGTAAGTAGAGGCAGTTCTAGTGGCTTCCACTTGGTCTTTTGTACCATAATAGCCCCCACGCCACAGGTCAGGGAGCCAAAGTGAAGATTCTGATAGTTGCTGAACATGTTTTTTTCAATCGTGGAATCTAGAGACCCATCGGGCCCATTGTGAGACAAACAAGTTAAAATCCCTTCAAAAGACTTTACTAGGACACATGGGCTCCAACTGATGTTTTTGGTTTCCAGGAATTGGTACTACTTCAGAGCTAGTGTCTAGTAATCTTAGAAAAGTATGATTTGGGCCGGCCCCGTGGCTTGGCAGTTGGGTGCATGCACTCCGCTGCTGGCGGCCCGGGTTCGTCCTGGGCGTGCACCGATGCACCGCTTCTCCGGCCATGCTGGGGCTGCGTCCCACATACAGCAACTGGAAGGATGTGCAACTATGATGTACAACTATCTACTGGGGCTATGGGGAAAAAAAATTAAAAAAAAAAGAAAAGTATGATTATTTCCCTCTCCCTAATGCACAGTCTCACTGGTAAATTTCTGTAGTCCCTGTGGAGCGGTCTAGGAGACTCTCAAGACTGAGAGTTGATTTAAGGGCCATGACTTTGTTTTGATGATTAATGTTAGATTCCTGCTCGTTCAATTCTGAACTCTTTTGCTTATACAGATGAAATAAGTATTTAGTAGACTATCCTTCTATTTTTTTTTTAGGGACACGATGATCAACTAGTCAACTGCTTTGACTCCACTGTCCATTATGGTAACCACAACCTCCTTGTCTTTGGTGATTAAATGCCACCATTGGGCCCTGCCACCCCAGGATCCAATTACCCTCACTTAATTTAGGGATCCCAGTTCAAAGATAGCAATTCCCATTGTAATTTCTGACCTACAGAAAAGAGTGATGATAGAGCTCCTCAAGGATGGTGGGGCTTCCCTCACAGTTGAGGTGAAATATGGGTTTCTGGATCTCACTGGAGGGGGTGAACAATTCTTACAAGATAAATCCACTCTAATATTTCAACCTTTCTAAACTTTTTGATATTTTTCTCTATAGCTTATGAAAGAAGTTCTGGTATTTCAACTTATTTATTGTAAACCACCTCTAGGTCCATGTTTCAGCAGACAGACGACACAAGCTATTACAGCCCTTTCTAAACCTTCAAGCTAAAACATTGAATCTGGAACCTCTGTTTAGTGGGCACAAATCAACAACTTTGTCCTGATCTAAGTTTATATTCCTTCTATCATGATCCCACATCCTTATGATTATTTTCCATACATATTCCTCAGATTTCTGTTTGTATAAATTAGAGAAACCATGCAGTTCTTTTGATGTGTAGCACAACTCTCTGTGGGTCACACTTTGGCTTTCAGCCTTTGTGGTCTTACGGGACTTGTTATTGGTCTAGAAACAAATAGGCTGATGGAGATAGGTCTTGAAGAGGATTAGCAGTTCCTCTCATGGCAAATAACTCAGTGGAGACCATTACAGATTTGTTGGACAAAGAAGGCTTATCTCCATAGCCAGCGGTGGAAGAGCTATTTCTACAGGCGGAGACGACTTGGGAAAACCTAGATGTCGGTGTCCCCGGGTTCATCAGCATCTACCCACATGTTCCCATTCCAATTTTCAGGGTGTCATTTTTCTCCCATAAATGCCCTAACTTTAAAAGAAGTTTCACTGCTAAATTGGGAATTCAATTTGTGTTGTAATTTAGCCACTCACAGAATTTAACTTTCAGAAAGCTTGACCCGGAAGCTTCAGGATATAGGGTTTATTTTGGGAAAGATATGGAAGATTTCAGGTCACTTATGTGAAACTTAAGCTGGTAATTTGAAGCCCTGAGATTATCCCTTTCTTTCCTCATTTTCTCCAGCTCAGTTATTAGCAAGTAGCCAATCCTATCGTAGTCCTTAGTTTGATTAAAATGTTCTTAGTATAATCTAAGCCAACAGACCTTAACCACTACAGGTATTTGATTAGGAATATCCAACTGCAATATTTTGTTTATGGCTATTGCCATATCATGCCATGAAATACCAGTGCTCTCTTTACTCCTGAAAATACAGTCTTTAGTGGCTTTATATCTAATCCTATTAGAGAACAAATTTTAGAAGACCCCATTCAGAAATCTCATTCTTAAAATTCTTTTCCTCTAGAACCACTTTTGGTAACAAAATCAGTATCAGTAAGTGTTCAATCAGAGAAAGAGAACCCACAGGAGATATACATTAAGAGATATATTGTAAATGCCTGGCTAACACTATTGTGTGGTCTGGCTATGCAAGTCTGGGGTCTCTAGGGCAAGATATCAGGAAAGGCAAGCTGGAACTCTTAGGTATGAACTGAAGCTGCTATCAAGAGGAAGAATTTATTCAGAGATGTCTCAGCTTGGCTCATAAGGCCTTTCAACTGACGGCATCAGGCCCACATTATCAAGAATAAGGTTCCCTTATTTAAAGTCAACTAAATATGGTTCAAGCATATCTACAAACTACCTTAACCTGAACATCAGATTTGTGGTTGATTGAAAAACTGGAGACTGTTGCCTAGTTACATTGACACAGAAAGGTGACTGTAACAGTTACATTTCAGTATTTCCTTTTAGAAAATGTAATAAATATTAAACATAAAGTAGAGGAGAGGATTTACCTAGTTAGCGTACTTACCTCTCTTTATTGATTTTTGAAATATTCTTGAGGTTCACAACTTTAAGAGTTAGAATACACTATTATATCAGACTTGTCTTGTATGTCACTTCAAATTCCCTTGGCCCATATTTGATCCTAACCATGTTGTAGCAACTAGCTTTGCAGGAAAACATTTGCAGCCCCTTGCTTCAGTGCCATTGCGTCATTCTAGATTTCTCTCTCATACTTTCTGTAACATTGTGGAGTATGAATCCTGTAGTAATGCACTGGTCTTTCAGCACTTAAAAACCCAAAAGAGTGAGAAAATTGCACTCTATGTGATGACCCTTGACCAATGAGGAAAATGAACCGGTAGAGATATTCTTCCTTCTCTGTTTGAAATGTTAATACTTTTTAGGTGTTTTCTCACACAACTTCTCAAATGATTTCAGCGGGATCAAGCCCTAGTTAACTACAGAAGAAATGAGGTCAATAATAACTTTGTATTAGTTTTCCTTCTCTCTCTTCCCCAGTTTACTTGTCTCCTTCCTCAGATAATTTTCCACATTAAAATGTATGCACTCAAGTCTTGTCTCAAGCTCTACTTTTTTGGAGAAACCAAAGCTAATAGAGTTGGTACCAGGGGTGGCCCTAGAGAGAAGATCTTCAGAATGGGATTTTAGAATATGAGCTCTATCTCTGGTCTAGTGATGATAAGGACCCCATTGATGCTGGTATGTGGGATAATGAGATCCCTTGAAGTATAGGAATAGTATTGCAATTATTGATGTTTTCACATGAGGGACAATAGAGAGCATTGATATATGTAGAAGCAGTGGCCCCTGAATGGACTCTCATTGTAATTAGGCCAGGGGAAATAATGAAGTTCCAGATCAAGTGCAAAGCACAGTGAAGCTATAGTTACAGCTGGTGGTTATTATTTCCCACACTCAACTGCATTATCAAGATGGAAATAGTTAGCAGGCGAAACACTTACATCGGTTCTGTGATCTGTGGAGTTTCAGCCATTATTTTAGAAAGAGCCAAGTCTTGAACTACCCCCTTCACACCACTTGGAATTAAAACATATAATTCTAAATATCTGAATCAAAAAAATCTACACAATAAATTTAAAAAAATGATAATAAAAGTATGATGTTTCAAAACATGTATCTGAGCCTAAAAGCTCAGGGGGAGATTTATAGTTAAATATATGAATAAGAAAAGGGATAAGTCTGAAAATAGGTGGCATATTCTTCATATGAATGTTTCAATGTTTCATATGTATTCTTCATATGAAGATTAGGAGAAAAACAGATCAAACTAAACAAATATATAAAGAACTAAATAATACTCAGCCATAAGAAACGACGAAATCCAGCCATTTGTGACAACATGGATGGACATTGAGGGTATAATGCAAAGTGAAATAAGTCAGAGGGAGAAGGTCAAATACCGTATGATTTCCTTCATTAAGTAGTAGATAATAACAACAATAAACAAACACATAGGGACAGAGATTGGATTGGTGGTTACCAGAGGGGAAGGGGGAGGTAGGAGGGTGAAAGGGATAATTGGGTGCATGTGTAGGGTGATGGGTTGTAATTAGTTTTTTGGTGGTGAACATGATGTAGTCCATGCAGAAATAGAAGTACAATGATGTACACCTGAAATTTTTACAATGTTATAAACCAATGTTACTGCAATAAACAAAAAATTAAAAAAAAAAAAAAAAAAAAAAAAAAGAACTAAATAATGAAAGTAACAGCAGAAAGTAATGAACTGGTACCATACAATGGGGAAAATCAATGAAATAGAGAGTTATTGTTTTTTTAATTGATAACACTATAGCAAGAATAATAAAGAAAATAGTGTGAAAATGCAAATCATGTCATCACATAGCAGGATAAAATATTATATCCTAGAGAACACAGAGACGTTAAAAAGAAAATAAGTGGATGTTAAGAACAGCTTTACCCTAATACATATAAAAATTGGATTTAAATAAAAAAGTTCCTCAAAAGCACAACTAATTAAGACTAAATGAAGAAAGACATTATAGAATTCTTCTGATTTACAGTAAATAAATCAATCTATTCTTTTTTTTTTTTTTTGTGAGGAAGATCAGCCCTGAGCTAACACCCATGCTAATCCTCCTCTTTTTGCTGAGAAAGACTGACTCTGAGCTAACATCTATTGCCAATCCTCCTCCTTTTTTTCCCCAAAGCCCCAGTAGATAGTTGTATGTCATAGTTGCACATCCTTCTAGTTGCTGTATGTGGGACGCGGCCTCAGCATGGCCGGAGAAGCAGTGCGTCGGGGGCACCCGGGATCCGAACCCCGGCCGCCAGTAGCCGAGCACACACACCCAACCGCTAAGCCATGGGGCCGGCCCCTAAATCAATCTATTCTTAAAGATTATTTCCATCTCCCAAAAACCTGCACAACTTTATAGCTTCACTGGTAAAACATTTAATAAATAAATAACACTAAATTCACATAAACTCTTAATGTTACCAAACCAAGTGGGTTCACCTCCTGGCGAGTTAAATAAGACTCTACACCAGTGGAAGTTGTCTCACAAAGTAAAGCTTATTTGCAGCAATAGGCGACTATGAGGAATCGTTTCCAAAGTCATGGCGTCCCTGCACAAAGAAGCAGGGGCCTTTATTTCAGATGGAGAATGAATATTGAAAAGTGAGTGGTAGCTATTCCTTTGCTCAGGCTCAGTTGGAAAACCTGCTTCCACATACACTGCAGGTTCTGGTGACAAAGTCTAAGCTCCTCCTGGAGAGATCTTAGCATTAAAAATAAGGCAAAGGTCATGGCCGTAGCTCTTGTGGTGAGGCTTGCTCTGGTTCAGGGTGGTGGGTGGTTGCATCGCCTTAACATAACAAAAGGGAAAAAAAATAATTAGGGAAAACAGTTAAATGCTTCCAAACCCACCCTACAGTTCCTCAGGGCACCTAGCCAGGGACATTAATAGGAATAGAGGAAACATTTTTATGAGGCTAGAGTAACCTACCTTAGATAAAACCCTAACAAGGACAATACAAGAAAGGTACATTATCTCTTAAACATAGATGCAAAAATGCAAACGTGACACTGGAAAATCAAATCCAGCAATACATAAAATGATAAATCAAAGCTAAATTGTTTTCATACTAGAAATGTCTATTAAAATAATATTCAAAGCTCAATCCATGCGACAATGATAGAAGCAGAAAAATCATGATAAAAGTCAGCATGTCACCCAGATACATTATAATAAAAATGCTCAGAGCCAAAGACAATGAAATTTTGAAAAAACAGAGTAAAGCTACTCATAACATAAAAAGAAACCCAATGAAATTAATGGCTGACTACTCAACAGAAAAATAGAGTTCAGAAGGCAATGCAAAGATATAGTCACAGTGCTTAAAAAATCGGTCAACCAAGAATCTTATAAATGGCAAAACTATCTTTCACAAATCGAAAGCAATAGGACTCCAATTTCAGCCCTGACATGAAAGAGCTTGGAAGTTTTCAATCCCATACTTATAACAAGAAAAATTCTGAACAAACTGAGAATCAATAACTTTTCTTGGATCCTTCAGAGAAAGGAGATCACAGGCCAAACTGACACTCTGAAATCTGGAGAGGCAGGCAAACACAGAGAATTACAGGTAAAGCTTACCTGGAGCAGAAGTTGCTGGAGCCATAAACTGGTAGGAACACACAAATAGTAATTTTGACAAATTGCTTGAGGATATATGTGAAATAGAATGAGAGTGAGCATCTTATGGGGTTTGCAGTCTTGGGAGAACCCCATATTTTTGTGGTTTTACCTCTAAGAACCCCACAAGACTCTCAAAAATCAAGATACGAGAAAAAACTTACCTCATACCCCTGGCAGGAAGAGAAGCATGTAACCATTTTGAAATAGGCTTGGAGTGTTCTCCATAACAGAGGCCTAGCAGCAAAAACAACTTTTCCAGAGCCTTATATCACCCCATGGAAGGGCATTTCCCTGACTCCAGCTTCTTCTCGTCTTCCTGTCTCATTTATAGGAGGGAAGAGGATGAAGAAATACTTGTGAAGGTTGCAGTCCAGAGATAAATGTTCACTAAAACACAAACTTAATCATAATATTGTAGAAGGTTTTTCCTCTATCAATCCTTACCATTGCATCACCAGGGCTCAAGTATGTTAACAATGGATTATAGCTGAAAGAGCTGCAGACTTCAGCCTCTAAAGAGGAAGTCTTAGGGAAAACAAGAGACATCTAGGAAGGTAAAATAAGAACATCTAAGAATGTTGAAACCCCTTGCACTTAAAGCTACAGCAAATATTAAAAACACCCCAATGTTAACAATATTAACATAAAATCTCACGTGAAAGATTTACATCAGTTCCTATTACCCAATGTTGTGGGTTGAATTGTATCCCCAAAAATATATGTTGAATTTCTGACTCCCAGTACCTGTGACTATGACCTCATTTGTAAATAGGGTCTTTGCAGGTGTAATCAAATTAATGAGGCCATACTGGATTACAGTGGCCCCTAATCCAATGACTAGTGTCTTTATAAGAAGAAGGAAATTTGAACACAGAGACACACAGGGATAATGCCATGTGACAACAGAGGCAGATATTGGAGTGATGCATCTGCAAGTCAGGGAATACCAACAGTTTCTAGAAACCACAAGAAACTAGAAAAAGGCAAGGAAGAATACTTCCCTAGAACCCTCAGAGAGAGAATGGCCCTTCCAACAACTTTATTTTGGACTTGTAGCCTCCAGAACTATGAGATATAAATAAGTTTCTGTTGTTTAAAGCCATCATACTGTGGTGTTTTGTTATGGCAGACCTAGGATACTAATATAGAATTTGGTAATGAGAGTGAGGTACTGCTGTAACAAATACTTAAAATTTTTGAAGTGATTTGAAATTGGGTAATGAATAGAGTCTAGTAGCATTTTGAGGTTTATGATAGAAATTTGTTCTGAAGTTGATATGGAAAATTAAAAGACACAGAACAGTCATTATAACAATGAAAAAGAACAACCAAGTTGGAGGACTGACACTACCCGACATCATGATATACTATAAAGCAACAATAATCAAGACAGTGTGGTATTGGCAATGAATAGACATATAGATCAATGGAAAAGAATAGAGAGCCCAGAAATAAGTCCATACAAATACATTCTACTAACTTTTGACTAAGGCACAAAGACTATTAAATGGAGAAAAAATAGTCTATTCATCAAATGGTGCCGGACATATTGGACATCCAAATTCAAAAAAGTTAATCTTGATATAGAATTTACCAATCTCACAAAAATTAACTCAAAATGGATTATAGATCTAAACATAAAACACAAAAATATCAAGCTTCCACAAGAAAATGTAGGAGAAAATCTAATTGACCTTAGATTTGCTGATGACTTTTTAGATACAACACAAAAATCATGATTTATGAAAAAAAACAAAAACAGAAAAATTAGACTTTGTTAATTTAAAATCTTCTACTCTGTGAAAAACACTATTAAGAGAATTAAAAGTAAACCACAGATAGGGGAAAAATTATAAAACCAATATCTGATAAAGGACCTGTATTCAAAATATATAAGGAACATTTAAAATTCACTATAAGAAAATTGAACAGCCTAATTAAAAAAAAAATGGGCAAAAGATCTGAACAAACACCTTACCAAAGAAAATATGCAGATAAAAAGACAGTCAAAATAATTTTTCATTAGAGAATTGCAAAGTAAAACAACAACAATATGCCACTGTACATCTATTAGAATATCTGCAAGGATAAAAATAAATAAATCTGACATTACTGAATGCTGGCAAGGTTATGGAATGGCATGAACACTCGTTAACTGCTGTGAGAATGCAACAATTTTAACCTGTGGAAGACAATTTGGCAGTTTCTTATGAAAATAAACAGTCTTACCACACAATCCAGCAATTGTGCTCCCAGATATTTACCCAAGTGATTTGAAAATTTATTTCCACACAAAACCCTCCACACAAATGTTTCTAGCAGATTTATTCATAATCAAAGCAACCAAGAAGTCCTTCAATATGTTAGTGGGTAAACTGGGGCACATTCATACTACGGGAAATTTTCAGTGATAAAAGGAAATGAGATATCAAGCCATGAAAAGATATGGACAAACCTTAACTGTCTACTTTTAAGTAAAAGAATCCATTCTAAAAAGGCTGCCTACTATATGATTCCAATTATATGTCATTTTATTTTTATTTTTTATTTATTTATTTTTTTTTTGAGGAAGATCAGACCTGAGCTAACCTCCATGCTAATCCTCCTCTTTTTGCTGAGGAAGACCGGCTCTGAGCTAACATCTATTGCCAATCCTCCTCCTTTTTTCCCCAAAGCCCCAGTAGATGTATGTCATAGTTGCACATCCTTCTAGTTGCTGTATGTGGGACGCCACCTCAGCATGGCCGGCAAAGCGGTGGGTCGGTGCGCGCCCGGGATCCGAACCCGGGCCGCCAGTAGCGGAGTGGGCGCACTTAACCGCTAAGCCACGGGGCTGGCCCCTATATGTCATTTTAAAAAAGCAAAACTATTGAGAGAATAAAAAGTTCAGTGGTTGCCAGTGGTTTGGGGGTTAAAACGGAACATTTAAACAGGTAAAGCACAAAGGATTTTGATAGTGATGAACTATCGTGTAATGATCGATATATGACGTTATGGATATGTCAAAATCCAAAAAAATTTACAGCATAAGGAGTAAATCTTAGTGTATGTGAATTTTCTAAAAAAAAAATTGTTTAGGAAGTTGAAAGATACCAGGAATGAAAGCAGACTCCAACAAGAGAATCCACCCGTATGACAAATGTATGAAACAACTTACTGCATGGGGTCAGAGAAGAAGCTGCTGACCTCTTACTTTGGAAATGAGTGGAGTCTTTAGGACTAAAGACAAAAGAAACTGTCCATCAGTATTGTACCCTAGTTGATAAAGTAGCTTCCCACTGAGTATGGCTTAACATTTCTGGTACTGCTATAAATATATACTGAAATTGAACAATTAAGTAAATGGCTGGTGGATAATGGGAGCTAGGTTTATCAGTGCTGTGGTGGGAATTTACAGATAAGCAAGGGGTGATGCTAGAGTGATCCATTTGGTTGATAATGGATTAGAGCTGCAGACATTGGTGTGAACTCATGTTTAGCAGTGCCAGAGCAAGACAGTCTGAACTGTAATTGATGAATTGCTAGAGTCTAGGGTTGACAAGTCTGAGAGCTAAAAACTCCAAAGGGACCCAGTCATAGGGAGTTTATACACTTTTCTGAGATTTACCTCCAGGAGCTTGACTAGGTTCCCACAGCAAATATCAGAGAAATATCCCTTCTTGATACCAAGAAGGGGGAGGGGAAAAAGGAATCATTTTGAAATATACCAGAGCACTTTGTTTTTCTTAACAAACCTGTCTTCAGGAGAAACTAGTTAACCAGAAGCCTAACCTGCTGGGGGATTATCAGAGCCTAATTCACCTGGAGGAAAGGAAATAGCCAACTCCAGTTACCTTACACGTAGAAGGGAACTACCCAACTTCAGCCTACTCTAGCCATCCTGTGCAACCTAAGGGAGGAGAAAAAATTAAATATGCTTGTGAAGTTCACAGTCCAGAGGCATATGCTCACTAAAAAACTGAGACCTAATCATAGGACTATAGAACACTGCACCTCCCCCCACACCTAACCACCACGTACTAAAGGCTTATTTACAGCAGTTCTTTTAACACGTTACATCATGTCTGATGATCAAGAAAAAATAACAAATATTTACAAAAGGTAAAAGATACAATTTGAAAAAACAGAGCAAGCATCAGAACCAGACATGTCAGGGTTGTATCAGACCAGGTATTTAAAAAAACTAAGATATATATGCTAAGGGCTCTAATGGGTGAAGTAGACAGCTTATAAGAATAGATGGGCAATGTAAGTACACAGATGAAAACCCGAAAAAAGAACCACAAAGAAATGCTAGAGATCAAAAACATTATAAGAGAAATGAAGAATGCCTTTGATACATTTTTAGTAGACTGGACACAGCTGTAGAAAGACTCTCTGAGCTGAAGGATATATCAATAAAATGCTTAAAAACCAAACAGCAGGGGGCCGGCCCTGTGGCATAGTGTTTAAGTTTGGCACGCTCTGCTTTGGTGGCCCGGGTTCGCGGGTTTGGATCCTGGGTGTGGACCTACACCACTCATCAGCCATGCTGTGGCAATGACCCACATACAACATAAAGGAAGATTAGCAACAGAGGTTAGCTCAGGGTGACTTTTCCTCAGCAAAAAAAAAAAAAAAAAAAGCAAAGAGAACAGACTGAAAAAATAGAACAGGATATCCAAGGACTGTGGGACAATAAAAAGAAGTTGTAACATATGCGTAATGGGAATACCAAAAGCAGAGGAAAGAGAGAAAAAAACAGAAGAAATATTATGAAAAAATAATGACTGGGAACGTTCCCAAATTAATGTCAGACACCAAACCACAGATACAGGAAGCTCAGACAATACCAAGCAGAATAAATTCCAAAAATAACTATGCCTAGGCATATCATTTTCAAACTGCAGAAAATCAAAGATGAACAAAAAACTCCTGAAGGAAGCCAGAGAGGGAAAAAGACACCATACCTACAGAAGAACAAACACAAGAATTACATCTGCTTTTCCTCAGATATGCAAGCAAGAAGAAAGTGAAGTGAAATATTTAATATGTTGGGGAAAAAAAAACACCGCACTAGATTTCTGCACTCTGCAAAATTATCCTTCAAAAGTGAAAGAGAAATAAAGACTTTCTCAGACAAACAAAAACTGAGAGAATTTTTTGCCAGTAGACCTGCTTTGCAAAACGTGTTAAAAGAAGTTCTTTAGAGGGAAGGAAAATAATATAGGTCAGAAACTCAAATCTACATAAAGAAACAAAGTGCATCAAAAAGGAATAAGTAAAGGTAAACTAAAACTTAATTTTCTTATTCTTATTCTGAATTGTTCTAACAGATAATAGTTTGTCAAAATAATAGTACCATCTAGATCTCAAAGAAGAAATCTGAGTTGAAGACATATATTTGAGATTTTCTAGCATGTATATGGTATTTGAAATCATTGAAAAACAATACTAATAATATCTTTGATTATATGTGTATATATGCACACAAATATGCATATGAATATATATATATGCTTACATATGCTTATTTATAAGTGAAATGAATGACAGCAATGATACAAGAGATGAGAGGTAAGCACTAGTATTATTTTGTTATAATATAATATAAGGTACTCACACTACCTGTGAAGTGGTATAGCGTTATTTGAAAGTGGACTCGGATTAGTCGTAAATGTTAATTGCAAATTCTAGAGCAACCACTAAAAAAAAGTAACAGTAAAAAGTATAACTGATATTGTAAAAAAGGAGAGAAAATAGAATTATATAAAATTCTCAATTAATAGCACAAAAGGCAAAAAAAGAGTGAAAGACACAACTAGGAAGAAAGAACAAGGGCAATATGCAGAAAACAGTAACGACTATCATAGACATTAACTCAAACATAACAATAATCACTTTGAATGTTAATGGTCTAAATGCACCAATTAAAAGACAGAGATTGTCAGAGTGAATTGAAAAACAAGACCCAATTATATGTTGTCTACAAGAAACCCACTTTAAATATAAAGACATATATAGATTAAAAATAAATACGTGGAGGAAAGTGCTCACACTAATCAAAAGAAAGTAGGAGTAGCTATGTTAATTGCAGATAGAGCAGACCTCAAAGCAAGGAAAGTTATCAGGGATATAATATAAATATAATCTATAATACTTTAGCAAAACGTTCAATAAAATATCCACTACAGTACTGTTTGTGAATTGTAAGCCTCTAAGTTGAACCCTTTATGTAAAAATTGTTTATGTATGAAAATATATATATACAGGTGAATGTGTGCGTATGAGTACGTGTTTGCATGTGTAGATTTCCTAAAACATAAGTAGAAAAATAAGCAGTTCATTACATCTCATCATTTTGACGGGGGAGTTTGTAAGAGAAGTAGTCTTTTTATTATTCAACTCATAATCTCATGCAGTACTTGATTTTTTTTTAACTCATCCTAATCACGCGTTACTTTTACAATAGTAATTAGTTTGAATAATAATCAGCAACTAATAAAAATAATTCCTAGAAGTTTTCCAACATTATGTAAATTGAGATGATTTTAAAAAGCAAATTAGAGCAGAGGGAAAATGAGATTAGGAAAACAGAATACAAGGGAAATATGAAGAAGAAGAAGAGTAGGAAATAAAAGAAGAAATAAAATAAAAGTGGTTACTTCATCAACTGAAATTATATTGTGATGCTTTGAAAGTTTGATTCTGTATCAACGAGGAAGAAATAGATTCATACTAGTGTTTGAGCCTTTGCCTTACACAGAATCTGGAAGATTTTACAATTTTAAAGGTTAACATTTTGTTTCTTTCAAAAGTGAACATTGATTACAGTTTAAAATGCTACCACAAAATGAGTAAAACCTTTTCTCCTCCAGAAGGAGAGAATTAGGGCTTGAAGCAAGAGAGTGAGTCAATTGAATCGTCTTCAAGCACTCGTGGGGAAAATAACCTGGAAGTGGTTAGCTTGCTGACATTAGGAAGAATACAAAGTAATCTAGCTATATGGCATGGATTTACTTCCAATTTCTCTCTCCTCCCCCTTTTCAAGTTGAATATGTAACTCACTGGTTTGTCAACTTGCTTTGCTTTATAGCAAAGAAAAAAAATCCTATGTCTATTCCTTACCATTGTCCTACTGAAATCCAATCCCTTCCACACTCACTATTCCACTGCAACAGCTCCTCCTGTGTTGACCTGCATTTACTACATGTCTTTCTTGAACATTGTGTTTTTCATATAACATCTCAATCTCCTGTTTTTTTGTAAGATTGCACTTTGCTGGTTTTTTTCTACCCCTATTTCTCCAACTCATTAACATATTTATTCTTCTCTCCTGCATATTTTATTAAATGCTCAAGACTTTTTCTTTTTCCAACGAAGAAAACAAGTAAAACTAAATTAAACCATTCTGCATCTTATGCAGCAATCACATGTGCCTGGACTCACCTATGGAGCCAACTTCTTCAAACAGTTGATGGAAGTTGCTCTACCTATTTTTTATCACTCACTATTTACCCCACTATAATCTGGGCTCCTCTTCTTATTCTCCCAAAATATATTTTGCTAAGATCAATAGTGGCTTATGTGACGCCGAATCCTACAGCAGTTTATATCGTTGACCACTCTCTCCTCGAAACCCTCACCTTTCTTGGCTTTTTTTCCATCCTCTTCTTTCATGTCACTGAGTTTTTCTTCCTGATCTCCATTTTTTTCTTATGCTTTTTGAGTTCCTTCAGATCTTATTTTTAGAACATGATTCTCCTTATTTCTATGTTTTTCTGCAATAAACACCAGATTAGTGAATTTGTCACTATCAGATTTATTTCACTTTTATACTTCCAGCCCAACTCTGTCCTCTGAGCTTTATACCTCCATATCTATATTCCTGTATGACACCTTCCTTTGAATTCTCAATTCACTTTAAATGAACAAGTTGAAATAAAACTCACAAACTCTCCTTCCCCAATTTTGTACTCTAGTAGGGTTCCCTATTTTAATTCATGACACCTTCACAATTATTTAAACTGGAGAACCTAGGATCCAAATTCGACATTTCCCTGTTTCTTTCCATGCTTATTCAAGTCATCGATATTTCTTGGCCATTGTATTACTTAAATATCCCTTGAATCTATCAGCTTTTCTTCTCTACTGTCTGACAATTTCCTGCTATTGTAATTCTTAGTTTGAAATATTGCATCCACCCAATGGGATAATTCCATCTCTCTAAGTATATATAAAGCTGGCCTTAACTCAGGTATTTCCTATATATCAAGCAGAGTCCTCTTATCCAAATGCAGTTCTGATTTTATTGCCCTCTGCTTAAAATATCTTAATTATTTTCCTTTGTCCTTAGATAAAAGCTAAAGGTATTAAAATAGAAAATAAGACTAGATATGCTGACCCCATCTACCTGTCTAGCCTCATCCAAACATTCTCCTCTTGCTCTTGGTGTTCCAGATATGCTACATTGATTTTATTTCCTTGTGTACTTCATGTTCACTTTAGCGCAGGGCCTTTGCACATGGTTTCTTCTCTCAGCCTAGAACTCTCCCACTCATTGATTCCTCCATTTGCCATGTTAATTCCTATTCTGTCTTCAATTTCAGCTCTATCATTTCCTTAGGTAATCCTTCGCTGACCTCCCTCACTATAAATTTTCTTCGTAACGCATTTTCATATTACCAAGGACCTTTCTATTTAGCACTTTATAAACAACTTTTAGTTTTACATTGATTTATGTGATTCTTTGATTAATAGTTGTCTCTTAGTAGATTCTATGCTAAATTAGATCAGAAACTATGTATTTTCTTTCCTTTTCATATTCCTAGTGTTTACAAAGAAACTGAGATGGAGGTTACAAAGAACTTTACAAACCTTAAGTTACAAAGAAACTTAAATATTTGTAAAATACATTAATAAGTGAACAAATGAATGAATAAGTTCCATGACGCTTACTAAATTTCTTATTGTTATCATATATATGTTATTATGTCACATGCATTTTCATAAGATATAGTGTGAAGTGCCTCTGTATTTTGGAAAATAAAACCCCTATGTCAGATTTTCCTATTTATTAATAATATTTAATACTGAGCACTATCCGTGCCAACTCTATACGAAATTTTGGGTCATAGATCTGAGAGCTCTATATTTGTAGTTAGAGCTCCAAGTGAATGGAATAATTGTTCTAGATTTTTCCAGAAATAGAACTTCTTCATGGAACCATAAACTCAGTATTGGTTTACTAGGGGAAACTGTTACCTCCACATTAATTTATACCTAGTGCTTCACTTAGTTAAGATACTTTCTACATAATAGATGTCTTTACAATATTAATAATCAACACTAGGTAGAAAATACAAAAGTCAAAACATCAAAAGAAACTCCATAATTGACAGTATTGCCACTCAGTTAAAAAACATCTGGGACATCAGTTAGTAGGACCAGCTTCAGAATAAATTAGTAGATTAGCAAGGGACATGGCTATTCAAGGAATTGCATGAGATGATAATAAAATACTTGGGAAGTTTTAATTATTAAATTTCCCCCAAGGAAAACTTTGCTGAACAATCATTAAAAGTATTCTTTAACATCTCTTCCATTTTTTTTTGTTCCTCCCAGTGATTCAAATTTGAACAATCATGTTTCTAAAAAAGATCTGTAATAATACTTATTAGAGAGACTTTAAGAGTAGTTACGCCTGAAAAAGACATAGGTGGCATTTTTAAGGTTCCTTCAAGGAATGACTCTTTTTTGAATTAAAGTGCATGCCACCTCATATTCTAATATTGGTTAAATTGAACATTTAGTGAATGCATATTTTGCTCTAGACATTCTCTTAGGAGCTATCTTGCTTAATTTTTTAATAACACTTTTTTATCCTATTCGTAATTCACAAAAAGGAAACTGAGGTTCATTGGAGTGCAATGCATGTATGAGTTTTAGTAGCCAAGATGAGGCTGAGCCAAGGTACAATTAATTGACACCAAACTCTGGGTATCTTTCATTATGCCATATGATCCCTAGAATACCAAGGCATTTTTCCACTTAGAGAAAAGATAAAATGTTAATACCCACAAGATTGTATCTCTGCTCTACACTGTGCATAATAACTAATAAAACTGCTTACATTTTAAATTATTCTCTGTCACAGTGCTACCACTTAACCTGAGAAGAACACACTCATTTACATTCCAAGGGCAGTTTGCGATTTGAATTAAACATAAGTGTACACAAGAAAGGCATCCCATGATGTTTTCCAGGAAGTTAGCTTCTAAGCACTCGTTAACTAATACATTTTTTTGGCAGATAAATGGTAAACTATGCTGTCAGCAGAAAAAAAAAACTGAACTGAGGGCTATTCTGCATCCTAGTGTCAACTACAGTGGTAACTTGTATGACTTTGGATGAGTTGCCATTTCATGTTTTTGAGTCATATTTTTAAATTTTTCACCACGAGGGGATTGACTAGATAATCTATGTAGTTATTTTCAGCCTTAAAATAATTTTTAAAAAGTAAACTGATTATAGAACCCTTCCGAGAAAGATCACAATCCTCCTAGTTTCCTCATGTCAATCAACCCACTAGGTCAGTCCTCAAGCCAGAAAACATTCTCATTTCATTTCTTCCCCTTGTATCCTGTGGAAAACGAGACACATGCACAAAGAAGGTTTTACTGGGCAACCCACTTAGGCTCTTATCACCTGGACACTCTGTGACTGTTCTTCCATAAAGACCTCCCATCCAGATCACTGCTACTCTACATTTTTCATGACAAATGTGTGAAGATGGTGGATTTTGTTAGCATTCCAATGACCTAGCATACAGGACGGGGACATTCTGTGCTTGGGTACCAGCTGCTCAGGGAGCTACACACAACGTTGGTTAAACCAGCTACCTGATAGAGTTGCATGTTAGTGTATGTATCGTCATGGCGCTCTGCAGCACCTGGAGGAGGTGAGGCTACCTGAATATCTAGGAAGTGGGTTGATTTCGTGACTCTTTATTTTCTAACTTCGTGTATTTAAACTTACAGAAAGTTCCTTTTTTTTTTCGATTCCAAAATTTGGCCTGAATTTGATTACTTCTCTTTATATCCACACCTGCCACTCTAATCAAAGCCTACTTGATCCTGGATAAATTTTTTAACTGCTCCTTGGCATCATTCTTAATCTGATATGGGCCATTTGTTCATAAGCCAAAAGGATTGATACAATTCATCCTTTCTGACTCAGAACATCCAGACCTCTCATTACAATACAAGGTCCCCCTTTAACACTATCCCCTTTTCTCCTCTGAATCAGCCATGCAAGCTCCTTTTGGTCCCCTGACTAAGGTAAACCAGTACTCACCTTAGTTTCCTGGCTCAACTCTTTCTCTTTCACCTCACATTTTATATGGTTGTCTCCTGTCATCACTCACGTCACAGCTCTCAGAATATCGTTCCTGAACACTTGTTTAAAGTTTCCCAACCCTCTGCCCCTCCCTAATCATCACCCACATTAATTTTATTGATCATTGTCTTTATTATTGCTTATTTTTTAACATTAATTTTTTCCTTTTCCTTAGATTGTACACTCTATGAGAACATAACACTGTCTTGTTTAATTCTGAATTCCTATTGGATTATATGATAGAGAGGATGAGAGGTAAAGAGTTTGAGGGGTGAATGAGTAGAGAGGTAGAGAGGCAGCAAAGTACAGCTAGAAATATCTGTGACACTTGAGACAACTGCCATTTTCTTGATTAATGTATGTGTTCATATTCATGTGTAATGTATGTCTGATGTGAATTATGTGGTCTTTATGATCTCTTTCCACTATATTAATACATCTTTATGTGTATCCATAGATAAAAATACTACCTTCATAAGAACATAATCTCATGAAATTTAAAATTATAAAAAGTATAAAACAGAATGCTGAACGTGTTCCTTTGAAATTAATATTTACTTAAGAGGTGAAAAACTCTTATTTCTTCAAAATTCTACAGTTGATTCTAAGATAAAAATACTCAGATACTTAGATCTGGTTTTGCTTTATTATTAGACAAAAAGTTTTAGTTGAGAAATAGTCTGGCTTGCCGTGTTTTACGTATCACAGTAATTTATTTGCTGATGCAAGTTGATTTGGACTTTTTGTACCTTATTTCTCACTATAAAATAAAATATTGGAACTTGGCTTGTGAATAGCTGAAATTCTTTAAAATTGTTCCCTCAAGAGAATGAGTTCTCAATAGAATGTTGTTTTGAAAAGATGAATAGTATTGCTGGAACATAGAAATCTTTATTAAGAGGTATTTTTGTTTTGTTGTATTGTAGTCTTATGTTGCTTTGTTCTCAAAGCCTTTTTTGGAATATTAGTCCAAAATAATTCCAAAACTTAGTTGAAATAAAGACAGAAAGAAGAATAGCAAACTAACAATGATCAAGTTCCAAACATAGAAACTAAAAGTAGTCAAGGGGGAAATATGAACTAAAATTGCTAAAAGAAAGGAAAATAAATTGATAAAAGAAATGTCACTTTAAGACATCAGAATAAAATGAAAGACAGATGGTTTCAATTTAATGACTGCTTGGTGGCTTATATGAAATGGATTGATTTTCGCAGTCTAACTTTTAACAGAAAATCATCTATATTCCAAGACAAGGCTAAAATTTGAGTTAAAGAAAACTTTACACAATAAAAACTTCACATATTTTCCACTGAACCAGCTATGAAAACATCTTAGAAAATATTTACAAGCCTAGAAGAAACTTACAGGTTTTATTTGGTATCTTTCATTGTTTTTAGCTCTAGATCAAACTTTATAAATCAAACTTATTAGTAAAATTAACTATATGTTTGCCTAAAACATGTTTAAAGATTTTTGACTCATTTTATAGTTGTGATAATTGAACTCATTGGTAAAGATGTCACAAATCAATACAAGATAAATCTAATTTTACTTCACTTTACTTTTTTAAAAAGATGTTCTTAGTGGTGGTGTAATTGTGCAGTCCACGGTTTCAGAAAACTGGATGGGAGATGTCAAAATTTAAAGTAATTTCATGGTAATCTTTGAAAAAAATCTATTCAGGAATAGCTTGCTTTCTTCACCAATATTCACGACCTTTCAACCACTAATCAATTTTAACATTTTCTCACATAGCTTCCATATATTACAAGGTCTTGTCTACCAAATGTATCAGATTTATCAATATGAATTTTTGGGGGTTTAAAATTTGTCTATGCCATATGTTTCAAATGTTAATCAACATAAAGAATTAGTATTCTTATAAATAAGTAACATTTTAAGTCAAAATCAAAGACACATTTTATATTAACTTGAATAACCTTATTTTTATCAGTACTGTAGAATTTCATTTTAGCATTTATGGAAACTAATTGCGATATAGTAGATTATTTAATAATCTGATATCCCATAAAACTAATGCTTATAAAGTGGTATTCATTATAAGAACAGCAATGACATTGGATTTAGGACCCAAGCTGATTCAATATGACAACATCTCAACTAGTTACATCTGCAAAAGACCCTATTTCCAAACAAGGACACCTTCTGAGGTCCCAGTTGGACAGGAATTTTGGGGTACACTATTCAACTCACTGCACATGGCTTGAGAAAAAAGAAAAAATCCACACAAATTGCATTAAACTCAACAATTTTACAGGCCCGTTTTAACAATCATTCAAGAAACAGATATTTTCTTGTAGAAACTGGTCAAGAATCTAGAGCAGGAAATCTACCCACCTTGTGTGAGACCCACGTGATATTGTTACCAAACTGAACACCACTGCAAGGAAAAAGGGAGGCCAATCTCAAGTATGAACATAGTCTCTCATGCATATTTTTTTAAATATTAGGGGAATTATACAAACAATGCATTAAATATATGCCCATCAATATCAGGGAAAGTTTATCGTGGGAGGAGGATTCCATATATAATTGAACACTAACAGATTAAAAGAGATAAAGCATGCACTTCTCTAGTTGAATAAAAAAGTGCTAACGAAAAAAATTTATCATCTACTCATAATCAATTAAATTTAGAAAACCAACTATAGAAGAGAAATTTCTCAATATGATGCTGCATATATAGGGGGAAAAAAAAAACCCTGTAAATTGAGGGCATATATCTAGTCAGCATCCATTTATTAGCTTTTAATTTTAAAGAGACACTTAAGCCAGTGTATAAATGGTTTCTGTCTAGAAAGTGAAGATGTGTAATTTTTATCACGGTAGAGTAATCAGTGTAAATTTATGTTTAGTAAGTTATCCATCAAAAGCAGAGATGTCCTATGTTTGATTCAACTAAATTTCCTGTAACAAGCATCCTTGTAAACACTGTTGACTAGAGCAAATTTGTAATTAAATACTGAAGTGATTTTACCCTTGCGGGTAATGGTTGTTTTCCATGGGAGCTTTCCGCACACTTTTTGTACCTAATTGCAGAATATCATACGAAAGCTATTTTTCCTTTTTCTTTTTTTTTCCTGGAAAGAAATGGCTTAAATACAATTTCATGATGACAATAACAGAACATACATAAATTTAACTCAAGAAATTCATCTTACTTGCAGTTAGCATTATGTAATTATCCTTTTACATTCTCCCTTACTTTTGCAAGCAAGTATAATAGTCTGACACTTTTTATATTCACAGTATTGTGTAAACAATTTTACTTCCTCCTAAGTGTTGCCATCAAATGCAAAAGAGATTTGTGACTTCTGGTTTCTGTTCATTTTAACCAAGAATGAATCAGGATATTTGGATCTGATAATTTTCTAATTCCATACACCCATTCCAGTGCTTCCTTTGAACTAATTTGCTTCACCATCGAGTATTTTGAGTAGAAACATTCTCCTGATTATTTCAACCTTATTTCTAAATGCATATAATATTTCCATCAGTAAATATTTTTGATTTTCATTAGTAGTGTAGCCTAGGTAGCATTTTATTATTATTTCTGCCATGTTTAAGCCAGAGATATAATATATTGCGCAATTTAGATTTTATTTTTCCTTATCATTTACCATACCATGGGCACAATCCTACTCTTTAATCTGGTGTGATATTGCTCTTCCCTTTCTAACAAAACTAGTAAAGTCTTGGATAATTTCAGAATTATTGGGAATGTATGTTGAATGGTCTTTAACAAAGAGAGTGCACACTCCTTAACTATTCGACTAAGTAATACTGAGAGATAAATGAAGTATTACCAAACATATTTCTATTTTAATTATGTCCTGAGAGTTAGTTATTAACTAATACTAAATTCTTTTAAATTTTTTGCCTTTCTTTCCTTCAAAGGGATGACACAACCCATGTATTGTGAGTGCCAGTATTTTTTGAAAGTGCCGTAAACCACAAAATCTCATGATAGCCATGGACAAACATATATCCTAGAAAACAAATAAATCCCCTTACAAGTTGCCATTATCTTCTTCCTTCGAGTACATGAACTTGGGTTAGTTCAGCCAAGAGAAAGGTCTTACTATCATTAAGTTTCCTCTATGATGGAGGTATGAACGTAGTTAATTAGGAGAAGAAAACACCTTTCCCCTTATTTGTTGCTAAGATAAGCAATCTAGGCATGTTAAACCTTGTAAATTATGCTAGACACATGGAAATTCAATATACAATAGTTAGCAGCTCACAAGAGAAAATTAGACCGCAAGCCAATACCACAAGGCATCAACTGCACAAAGGCCTTGAACAAAATAATATGAAATATGATCTACAGCATTGTTTTATACAAAACTAGTTGTCTGATACATTGTTTAATACAGTCCACAGATGATGCATCTCTAAAAAAATACTAGCTTTCCACACATGTGCATTGCTCAATCTATTTTGGAAAGTCAAAAAGAAAACAAAATAAAACAAAAAAAGCTAATAATTAAGAGCAAGTAGAAAATAACACCTTTAACTCTCAGGATATAATTAAGAAAGAAATAGTCACTAATAATGAGCAAAAAAACCCAAAGTAAACTATATGGAAATACATAAAGAATTTCTTTGAAGTTTTCAACATATGGGAAAAAATACAGAGAAATATCTAGTTGAGAACATTCTATGAAGCCTTTAATAGCTCATCAAAATGATTCTTGTAAGAAAGAGTGTCTCTAGGGCTGAGAAAACTCTCCTAGCTGATGACAATTCCCAAGTCCAGCACCCACTATCCTGAAATGCCTATAGTCATGCCTCTGCTTTTAATAAGTTAATTCTGTCAATATTGGGGTTTCCAAATCTCAATTAATAAGATACTCCATAGGGAGATTTTTACAGACTTCAGACTAAAATGTAATCACTCAAATAATGAGGTTCCTATAAAATAAGATATTTATAGTAGAAATTTAGATGGTGCAGTAGTACCTATGTTTCTTAATGTTAACCCACAAAATAGAGTACATTTTAAGAGTATTTAAATGTATATCGTCGCAGATTCATACAAGTGTACTACCAAAATTACAATAAATTTACTGTCAAATTTACAATACACTGTCAATATATTTAAGGAGTTATATTCCTTGCCTTGAATGCATAGTGAGGTGTAAAAGATACTGACTCTACCTAGCAAAGCATCTGTGTATGTACTTTACTCAAAGAAGACCTTTGGAGAGCCTGGTGTTAACTTTTAAAAGCATGTTTCTGTTGCAATCAAAACACCAGCAGAACCTTCAGAATCTTTTCCTGTCTTAATGAAGTATTGCCCTTATTTACTTTACACCAGGATGAAGAGAAGAGAATTCCAATCTTTGGAAAAAATAATTACACCCTATTATATAGCCTAAGACCAATCAACTGATCCTTATTTGATTTCTTGTGTGACTTTTTTCATAAATTAAATAAACCCACAATGAAAGTCTGAGCCTTTGTATTTAAATTCAACTTTTCTCTGCACTCCCCTACCTGACTAGACTTCTGGATATTTAATGCCCATCTGTGTAAACTTACCATTTACCACATCTTTGTGTCATAACTCCCATTCTCATCAGTACTCACGGTCTTCAATGTGTAACATAAATTACTTTAAAATTGTTAATCCAAGTCCACAGATTGTATATGTTATAGAAAGTCTGCACTAAAAAAATATATTTTGATAAGGGACCAACTTGGTAGATAATACACATTTTCTGATATGAAATTTGGCATCATAATTTTTAAGAGTCCAAGGAAATGCAGAAGACACTTGACAGAGAGCTCTTAGCAAATTGTCTTCTAAAATGTTATCAAAAGTATAAAAAAATTATAGAACGTACATCCAAGGGAAAATAATTCTAGTCTAAAGCTTTCATTCATAAAAAATTTTTATCTCTTCAAAAAAACAATTTAGTGATTCAAATTGATTTGGTTCTGGTTCTTATTAGGCTACTGTTTGTATTGTAGTTATAGAAAACATGCTACTTAAACTCTTAGTGTGTTATAGCTAACTGAATTCACAGGGGATGTCTGTCAAAACCCATGTTTTTATATGTTCTTGTAAATATTCCTAGTGAAAGTAGGCAATGGCCTACTTTCTATTATAACTCTATGTTGTTCAATCTACTTACAGCTGAAAATATATAAAAGTGATTTTATATTTAAACAAAATTTTAATTGATCATAATCACTCAAAACATTATATATTGTTATATGTTACTTATATGTTTCATGCTAAGTTTGATTAAAATATAAAATTAAAAATATATTTATTCATTCGAGCATCCTAGGGGGAGGTACAGCCTCTGAAAGTTTTAATTTAATATTTCTTAATCTTTCAAATCTCTTATATACTTTCATATGTTTAGTGAACTTATATTGCACTCAGTTCGATGTATTATCATGAAGGGGAAGTTAATGCAAAGCTACCTACACGTTTAGTGTTACTTCAGATAACGCTTTTTGAAAAAAATAGTTTTCTTGTCCACGAAGATCTCAATAAGGCACAAAATTCATTGTGAGTCTACTTTAGATTCAAATTTCATTACGATATTATTGATCATACCCTTTACTTTTAAATTTATTTGGCAATCCCAATATGTGCTCTGGATTTATGGATTGCTGATACAATAGACAAATCACTATAATACACTCTTCCAGATCAAAGCCCTCTAACAGAATTAGAGATCACTAGCAGCATAATAGAAGTGCTCATTTATGCAATCATTACATTAAAGTGAGATAGATATAAGAAATGGTCACAGAGGCACATATATGAATATTACATGGGAAACTAATTTGAAGTAGGTGTTAGATATTCCGAGAGACCCTCACCTTGAGAATAACCAGATCTTGCAAAAGCCATACTCTTTGAGGTGATGATGCTCGCCCAAATGGTAGGGAAGGACCCAAGAATTGCCTCTTCACAGAAATGCTAACTACTATAATTAGAGCTAGGACCACCGAGAAGCCGCAGCAGGCAAACTTCAATGAGACGGAAATGTGGGTCTCCCCCGAGGGCAAGCATTAATAGAACAGTAAGAGCAGCAGTGACATCACATACAAAACTGCTAGCAAGTAGCAAAGTGACATCTCTGAGCGTGGACCTCTGGTTCTCCTTCCCTCTCTCTTTCTCTCCCCCTCACCTATCACACTCACTGAGTCAGGTCACTCGTGGCAGCCCAGAAATTCCCAATTTGATGGTGCCCTCGCCTGCAATCAAAAACAGAAGCAGATTCTCTCTGGAGGAAAGTGTGCCCATTTTAAGCTCAGAGGACAAATATTGAAAGATGAAAGAATAAGTTCATGTGCAGAGATCATCAAACACAGAAGAAAGCAAACTACTTTGAGTTTGGGTCGCCAGAAACAAACAAAACAGAACAACAACAAAACAAATCTAGACTCTTGAAGACTGTAGACTTATGTATCTTGTATTAGTCAGGATTCTCCAGAGAAACAGAGCCAACAGGAGATATATGTATATATATAAATATATATAATATATGATATATATATTATAATATCTATATAAATGAAATAAGATGTCATATATCATAATAGATGTATAGAATAAGGTATTGGCTCGTGTGTTGGTGGAGGCTAAGTCCCTACAATCTGTTGTCTGCAAATTAGAGATTCAAGAAAGTGTGTGGTGTAGTTCAAAGGCCTGAGAGCTGGAGATCCAATGGGTTAGATTCCAGTCTGAGTCAGAAGGCCTGAGAACCAGGAGCACAGAAGGCAGAAGATCAATGTTCCAGCTCTCGCAGCCAGGCAGAGAGTGAATTCAACCTCCTCCACTTTTTTGTTCTTTTTAGGCCCTCAAAGGATTGGATCATGCCCATTCACATTGGGGAAGGCCATCAACTTTACTCAGTCTACCAACTCAAATGCTAATCTCTTCCTAAAACACGCTCACAGAAACACCCAGAAATAATGTTTAACCAGCTGTCTTGTGACCGAGTCAAGTTGGTACATAAAATTAACATATTGTATATGTTTAATATATATAAAATTAGCTATGGCATATGTTTAAATATATGCTGTCCACAAAAGCTCCACAAAACAAAGAGCCCATATTTAGACACCTGTCACTCAGAAGGCATAGATGTAAGAGGGAGGTGGAGACAGTGTGAGAAAGCTGAGAAGCACTCCATCTTCGTTCCGACTGAGTGTTTGAGTGCCTCAGCCACGCCGAAGCTGAATATTTGTTTTTGCTTTCTCATCATCCATTCTCCAACACTGCTGACTTTTGATTGAAATCTGTATAGTTTCAGGAAAATTAAATCCATATGCTAGCCAATTTAAACCAATCTCAATCCATGCATTCTTCCTCCTTGGAATGAGCAGTACAGAGATGAGTATGTAACTTATACTGTGCAACTAAATATGGAAGGTGTTTATGAGGCCTGGATCAGGTGCCATGATAGAAGCCAACACACAAGAAACTGATAGAGTCAAGAAACCACAAAGAAATTGTGGTGGGGCCTCCCTAACATTGGACTTGATTGTTTTTGATTCATAAATTCCCTTCATTGTTTAAGCCAGTTTGAGTAGGTTTTCACCTTTTTGACATGAAGAATTTCTAATGAATAGATATGAAACTGGCTCTCTTATGTGTAAATTTTTCTCATAACAAAAATTAACACTTCATTTTTATAAGACTGTATGCTTTGGGTTTTGTTAGTTACCCACTCCTTGAGTATTATATGAATATAGCTAGCAAACTGTTCTTTCTTCCCCACGAATGTTTAGAAAAGTACGGTGTAAGATTGATTTCAATAATGTATTTTTATAGACTCACATACAAAAAGGCACTAAGGTATTCAGAAAGCCATGATAGGTATCTCATTTCTTAGTTTGTTTAAGGAAACTTTCTAGTCCAATAGGCCAAGGGCATCATCACAAGTCCTTTAGACATTAGTAACTAAAAAGCTGCACAAAACTGATAACCATTCTTTACAAGCGCACACATAAGGAGATTAGGGATGGCTTTGCCGAATCAGCGTAGTATTATGAACTGACAATCAGCGTGAAGACAGCTCATTAGCAACCTAAACCACAACAACAGCACAGAGAACTAAAGATCTCCATGGGTGACATGGAGCTGAAAGCTGTCAGTGAATACCGCTCCTTCTTCAGCATGAGTGCCTTTAAAGGAAAAGTTAATAGGAAAAAATAGCAAACCAGATCAATAAAATCAGCATGACCTTCAAGATGGCAGGAGGCAGAGTACGTTATCCAACCAAGTTAATGGTTTCTTGAGCAGCCAGAGACTCCACTCATTTTGAGGATTTTGTTATTTGTATCTGACATGGACATTACATACACAACTTTCGAAACATAATTATTTAAGAATTGACCAAACATATTCTATATTTGACAGGAAACGGCAAGGAACCATCATTAACGCCACTTAAAGATTAAAAAGGCAGAGAGTGTTTGAAGCAGTTTTGCAGAAGTATCAAATGAAACAAGAACTTTTAATGAAAAAAAGGAGTAAGTGTGATATCTATATGGTTTGAGTTAGAACATAAAGTAGTGGGAGTATTTGTTCAAAAGCATAGATACAATTGGCAAGTTCTCAAAATGGAAAATATCAAATAACTGAGAAAAGTTTATAGTTTATGATTCAAATATCTATATAAAACCAATAGGTAACTTTAGGTTCTACTAACCCCTATGATATAATTCTCTACAAACTTTCTTCAAATAGTTGGTTCAGGAAAAAACTTACTTCCTATAAATATTAATAACTTTTAAAAAATGAGCCATATAATAAAGAGAACAGATTAGTGGTTACCAGAGGGGAAGGGGGTGGGGGCTGGGCAAAAGACCATAGGTGATGAGCATAGTGCAGTCTATAGAGAAACTGATAAATAATAATGTACACCTGAAATCACACAATGCTATAAACCATTATGACCTCAATAAAATAATTGAAAAAATCTCAGCCATATAAATTTAAAAAGAAAAAGAAAAGTACGGTGAAATATGAAGTACTTTTACCAAGAAAAATAATATTGCTTTTGGGTGCATTAATATTATAAACAAATATGTCATCATTATTCAAAAATCATAATGAATCCGTATCCTATGTAAAGATTTTTAAACGTGTAAACTACAATGTGTCACTAAGAGATGGTGAGATAGCGAAGATGAAACTTGCATTGGCAGAATTAAGAAAAGGAAAAAGAAAAACAGATTGCCCAAAAAACGGAAGGCAAGCTTCAAAAGATCAAATAAAAGAAGAGATTCCAAAAGAAAATCCAGTAAGGATTATATAATTCCATTCTATGCTACTAAAATAGGTACCATCTTTGTTTTCCGGCTGTAAAGGTTTCAATTATAAGGTAGTGGTTATCAAACTTTTTCATCTCAGAAATCTTTTACACTCTTAAAAATGACTGAGAACTCCAAAGAGCTTTCAGTGATGTGGGATTCTTTAATAATATTTACCATATTTGAAATTAAAACTGAGACGTTTATATTTATCCACTAATTCATTTAAAAGTAATCATCATAAACCCAGTATGTGTTGACATAAATAAAGTATTGTTTATTTAAAACACTTTTCTAACATAAAAAATTGTGAGAAGAGTGGCTTCATTTACATTCCTGTCTCCCTTCATTGAAGGCAAGCGGCTTCTCACGTCTGCTTCTGCATTCAATATGTTATACCATGTTATTTTGGTTGAACAACATTAAAAAAAAAATCCATTCTCACAAAGACATGTAATTGCAAAAGGGCAAAAATTTTTTCCAAGCCTTTTCAGATAATTGTGGATATTCTTCTTTGATACTGCACCAAATACAATGTGGAATCTGATCCATGATAAAATCCATTGGTTTATTTTGTACTTTGAATGAATCTTTACTCAAACATGATTTTTTTTTATTGTCTCATTATCCATCCATCCTAATCCTTCAGACTTAATTAAATTATATACTTAAATGGGGTCTGGCCCCGTGGCATAATGGTTAGTTGCATGTGCTCCTCTTCTGCCTGGGGTTCACGGTTCGGATCCCCAGCGTGTACCCACACACCACTTGTCAAGCCATGCTGTGGTGGCGTCCCATATAAAATAGAGGAGGGTGGGCACAGATGTAAACCCAGAGCCAATCTTCCTCAGCAAAAAGAGGAGGATTGGCATCAGATATTAGCTCAGGGCTGATCTTTCTCACACAAAAAAAAAAAGAAAGAAAAAATTACATACTTATGGTGTGACTAAGTGCATATGATACGTGGTCACTATCGTATGAGTGGATAATGTAGCGATATGGCATTGATGGCATAAGAAGTATTTCTACCTGGAACCTAGATGCTAAATTGGTAAAATAACTCAGCAAAAAGAAGTTTTGAAAACTTTTATATACAAAAGATATATGTTGGAATTACTTGGAAATGTGGTTAGGCTACAAGAAGTCTGGAAAGCTTAGTCCCACCTAGAGTGGAGATTGTGGAGCCCACTCTACTCCTGCTGGCAACCATTGGCAAACAGAATGATTGTTGGTAAGAGAATGGGGTAAGGAGACATAGGAATGTGTGTTCATGAATATTCCTCAGGCTGAAACCTGTGAGTAACAAAAGTAAAACTCATTTTGTGCACATTTTTGTGTGCACTGAAATGCTTAATTTTGCCAATCCTTAAATCCAGTTCTTTATGGGCCCGATTCAAGAAGTAAAGGAAGATATAATTACAACCTGAGAATGAAAGACACTCATAGCGTAAAACCTAAATTTGTGGCCTCTCTTAAATGTCTTTCATGCATTTATATGTGGCGTTTTAAATATTTTTTGGAAATAGCATAAAACCTTTTGTGGAATGTGGCACAACGTATGCATAGGAAGAGTCATCTCCATCATTCTACAATATAACAGTTATGTAATTATTAAGGAATGTAAATAAAAGTCATTTATGCTTTTTAAAACTCACTCATAGCTTAATAACACTAAATACTGGTACTTTGTTCTCCTTAGAAATGACTTTATCTGTTTAAAAATATATAGGCTACATAAAATAATGGGAAATTTAGTTACTTCTAGAGAAAATTCTAAAGCTTGATTCTTGGGCAAAACTTTAAATGGGTAGCTAACAATATTCAATAGTTTAGTTCAATAGTTTATTATAAATGATACTCTAAAAGATATAGTCAAATTGAATTTTGACCTTGTATTCACCTCTGAATAAAAATGATAAAAGACTGTGTGGACTAGGGAATTTAGGCTGAAGGAAGGAAAAATCAATAAAATTAAGTAGACTTTCCTCAGTAGCCTGGAGTGTATCTTTATGTCTTTGCTAAACTGTATGTAAAGTCTTTTTTTTCTTTTTGCATTGACAAAAAGCTCTTTACATTTTTATAGAGATAAAACCTTTCATAATCATTTCAGATTAATATCTTTGAAGGAATTTATTTAGCTTTCCAGAGGTTTTGCTCTGTTATTTAGTTAAAGTCACTTCAATAATTGTTGAAATAACTAAAGAAAGATTACACTTTAAGAAAAGATTTCTCTATGTATTTATTATTTTCTAGCCTAGTTCAAAAAGTTCCTCCTTTGGAGTTTTCGTGATTACCTATTTTTTCAAATTTCTTAATCTTTCCAGTTGCTTATTTCTCTAGGTCAGAAATATTGGTATGAATACTTTTTAAACCTCTTGCTACAGTTGCTTCAAACTAAAGCAGTTCTGCTTTTTGATGCTCTTTTTTATACTCTAGGTTATTGAACATATGCGTGTACATATACATAAATATGCATATATATATGTATCTCTATACATACATATTTTAATTTGAAAGCTATATATGCTTAAATTTTGAAGTTTGTATTTAATGTATAAGGAATAAAAAGTTATAAAAGCATGCTGTCCAAATACTACTCTGGCTCAAAAAGTCATATTGGCCCATGCGCTGACTTCATCCCATAGGTATACTGTGTTTGATTTAGTTATCAACATTTTAAATGGGAAGATTTTACTTAAATACCCCATATGCATTTGAAGTTTTGACTTTTACTTTCCTTTGGCTCATTGCTGAAGAAGGTTGAGGAGGCGGGAAAGAAGCAGATTTCATTTTGTTGACATACTAAATATTTCAGTGTGCCAGTAGAGGAAGTTGCTGTAATCCGTGGCTGTTTAAAAAAAAAAAAAAAGAAAGGTTAATAATGGTTATGTACTTGTCTTAGTCAGCTCAGGCTACTATAACAAAATACCATAGACTGCTTGGCTTAAATGACAGGTATTCATTTCTCACAGTTCTGGAGGCTGGGAACTCCAAGATTGAGGTGCAAGACAATTTGGTTCCTGGTGAGAGCTCTCTTCCTGACTTGTAGATGGCAGTCTTTTCCATGTGTATTCACACATCAGAGAGAGACATCGCTCTCATATCTTTTCTTATAAGGTTACTAATTCCATTGTGGGGGCTCCCAAAGACCTCATCTCTTAATACCGTCACATTGAGAATTAAGGCTTCAACATTTGAATTTGGCGGGGGTTACAAAAACATTCAGTCTATAATAACACTCATATAAAACTACCTCCCCTTCTCTTCCTTAATATCATAAAGTCAATGTAAAAGGATTTTCTAATAAACGTTCAGAATAGAAGATCCTTAATATCACTCAAAATGGCTGTGAAGATGTGGTCTTATTTAAAACAACCCTAACGTTGAAATTTCCTCTTACCTTTTCTTCAGCTCTGTATATTATGTAGAATCAATGAGCATAATATCACCCTCTAGATCAGGTTTAAAAATAAAGTAAGCAAGGGAATGAGAAGTAACCGAATACAGGTTTTACAAAGTGCAGAACCACAAAAGTGAGAGGTAAAGGTAAATGGCCACACTAAAGTGAATGATTTATTATACTCATATTTTTCTAAAAGAACATAAATTTTAGTCCTTCTCAACAAACAGCCATGAAATCAGCATCATATTTCCATATAATTCCAAAGCTTAGCTCCTGTTAAACTTGAGGGAAATTGCACAATCTGCTCTTTCTATCACCCATCAATCTGACAGGAGCAGAGCCAGAAGAGTCTTCACACTTGCCTCACTTCCTTTAAGCCCCTACAGTGCATCCAGAATAAACATCCTCATAAAATCTCATTATGTTGAGCGTACACATTGCTCTCAGTGTAAAGAACAGAGTCTTCTGCTGACACTACCAGCACACGGATAGGTTCCCCTATGGAGAGGGCATCATCTTGTATGTTACATATTGTTGTCACTGACTTGGCTATATTCCAGGCATGACTTGCATCAAGAAGCAGAACCAAGGAGGAAAATTTGTAAATGTACATAGTCAAAGTGGCTTTTAGAAAGTCATTTTCCTTTGATGAAATACATTTATAACCCTTTTGCTTATATTTAGAGACTATGGCCTCTGAGAAATAGCCATAGGGTGAATCCCTGTGACTTTACAAAAGTCACACTTGAGAGGGTAAGATGACAGAAGCAGCAATAAATAATAGGAATGATTGAAAAGCATTTTATATATATGATCTGATTTAATCTTCTCAACCAGTTTATGATAACTACTATTTTCCCTTGACGTGAATGGAAACCGAGCCTTTATGGTTATGTAAGTAACTTCAACAGGAGTATAAATCTAGTAAGGGCCAATATGACAATCTGGTTTTATCTCATTTCAAAGCATATTCTCTTAGGAACTTTACTATCCCTCTTGCTTCTAGAGAATGCAGCATTGATATTTCCCAATAGACAAGACATTCTGGGTACATAAAATTATAGATTCAGTATCCTTCAAAATAGCATCACAATAACTTCCATTTTGATATTTTTTTACTTTCTTTTCTTCTGATTGACTCTGGCTATCCCGTGCTTCCTCCAGATGTTTACAAACTTGTATCCTCCTTTCCCTTCGCTCTCTCTTCTTTCTCTTCATTTTTCTCCTCCTCTGCTTCCTCCTCTTCTTTCTTGACCTTTTTAAAAATGTCCTTATTATGAGGAACTATACGATGCATGGACCCCATTTACTTATTCTGGAGGATTGTTTCTGTATTAAATTCTAGGCAAAAGCTTTCTTCTGCTCTCCATTGTGTGCAGTGTAAGCAATCCAAAGTAGGATGTTTTCCACTTGCAGTTTGGGAAAGTGCAGAAGCAGTGTAATGCCTTGAGGACTAAACTCTTCCAAAATTACGATGTAAATGGAATTATCTTCCTGTATTCTTATTCTCCTTGCTATCTACGTCAAAGTAGAATAATTTTCACATATTTAATCAAGTTATTTAAAAAGTTGCTTCTCTGTCATTGTCTGCCATCTTAGGTTCTTGCTTAATAAGAACCTTAGCATTGTTGTCTCTTTGCCTTGTTATAATAGTTATAGGTATTGTTGGGTGGTAGATTATTTAATTAAAGAGATATGTAACCAATTTCATGAATATAAGGAACACTAAACTTCACAGTATTTGAATATAAACAGAGCAGGAATTTATCATCTTAGGAAGACATGGTAGACCCTACATTCCTAGACTGCTGACCTAGGTGTTAAATATATACGGTAAAGTCTCTCATGATTGTTATAAGTGGGGTCAAAGCATCAACTGTGAGGTCATGAAATGAATAGAGTGAGCCTAACTAACTGCTAACTAGCTGATTGCAAATTCTGTGATACAGAAAGCAAGCATGTAATTGTGGGGTTCATTATTGCTTGGTTTCACTGTTGCTTTACTATAGATGTTATTTTAGATACATCTAAATACCTAAACAGTTAATGTGGCCTATTCTACCAATAGAGAGGTTTAGTTACAAGCAAGTAAAACTGTTTATCAGTCCACAAAATTAACACGTTGTTTCATACCAATTTTAGCATCATTATTTCTCCATTCATTTTACTCTACCAGTATTTCCAGAACCATATGTGTAATCATTCTCAATCTCTCTTTCATTTTCCTCCAATGGCCTGTCTGAAAAAACACAAGCATATCTGTATCTCAGAATCTATTTCACATCACTCAATTAAATCTGAATCAGAATAAGAATCAGAAATCTATATTTCTCTTAATTTTCTGGTGTGGAGATTTATTTATATTGTTTCATATATAGCTAGCTATTTTATATACCTATTTGTAGAAATTTGTCATTTTAAATCACAATTTTCCAATTCTAACTTGGCACCTTAATCAGTATCTTAAGGAGATGCTAAAACATTGTGTTTGGTGAATAAAGTCTTTCATTTCTAGATGAATTAATTCAGAACTTTTTAAAATTTCTGGGACAATTATAATGTGCAGCCAAAATGAAGAACCACTGATAGCTCAAGTGACCAGTGAGAACAATTTCTCTGAAGCCTTATTCCTGAGTGCCTTGTGTCTTTCTTTAGTAATAGAAAACTGTCTAGGTTTTCTGATACTCATTTCCTTCAAGCTGTGCATTCATATAAAAAAACAAGTTTCCTTCAGCCCAAATCTCTACCACTCCACTTCTATAAGATGAGGGAGAATTGAGAGTTTAACCCGAACATCTCTACCCCCAAAGCTTAAAGATTTTCCTCAAATTGTAACACAGAAAGTTAGTGTGGTAGGAGAGTAATATAAAAATACTTCTCACATGTCACCACCTTCTTTACTTTTTATTGCTAACCCTGGAAATGAAGCACATCTGGATCTGGAATAGTTTTGAAAATAGTGTACCTGTGTATATATAGATGGTATTTTTAGTACTATTATTAATTAGTAATTCATTTGTATTAAATTGGGAGTCAATACATTGTGGCAATGGGCTAAATCTATACGGTCAGCTGCTTTTGTAAATAAAGTTTTATTGGAACACACACACTCTCAGTCATTTACCTGTTGCCTATGGCTGCTTTCCTGCTGCAATGACAAAGTTGGGTAGTTGTGACAGAGAATGTATGATCTGCCAAGCCTAAAATATTGATTATCTGACACTGTATAGAAAGTTTGCCAATGCTGTATTAAATTTAAAAATACACACACACACACACACACATAGATACACACACATATCTGTAAAACACTTCAAATAACAGGAGAGAATGTGTAAGCTAAAAAATGATCAAGGTTTAAGTGGCAAAAATTACTTGGACACATCAAAATAATTCCCTGTGGATCCTACCAAACTGATCTTCTAGATATGACAGGGATTTTTGCACTGCCTTGAGGGATTTAAGACCATAATTTAATTCACAGCTAAGGAACCATTTTTCTACTATGTAGAAAGTAAATTGGAAAAAACAATCATAATAGAAAGTAAGACAAGTTGGAGAGCATGCAGAAAAGAGTTAACCTAGCAGGCTTGATGTTGCTTTCAAGGTTGGCCCTTGGCTAGAATCTCAGAGTGTTAAATGATAAGGATGTTTCCTCGAGCCTAGACTGTTTGTGTAAATGATTTATTCTTAAGTTATTCTTCCTTTCATCTTGGAGTCTGGAATTTTGATAAATTTTAAGTTGAGGGTGCTTATACGACTGGTTCCCAAAAATAAACCTTGGCATTGAGTCTCCAATGGGCTTCGTTAGGCAGAAACATCACACACATGTTGCTACATTTTCATTGCTTGAGGAAGAATTTTCTTTGTGTGACTACTAATAGGAGGGAGAGAACAGAAGATAGCCTGAATATGAATTCCTCTAGAATCCACTCATGTCTTTTTCCTTTATGATCCAGCTGTGTAGACCTGTTATGTTGCTATAATAAACTTTAGTCATATGTATAATTATATACAGTCTTGCGATCCTTCAAAAAAATCTTCAAAATGGGCATGGTTTTGTGCACCTCCACTACAAGGGATATTGTAGTAGTATAACCAAATTATGGGAAAGAAAGAACTAGGGCAATGGTATGGAGAAGGAGGATACATTCACAAAGCTGGAAAATGGACCATCTCCTAGTTTCTTATTGGAAAAATATTGTCTTAATGAACAGTATTGAAGAGGAAGTGAGGTATTATTATATTTCTAGTACACACCACAGAAAGCTATCAAATCATGATTGTCCAAATATAATTGATTTATCGGAAGACAAGAATGGGCTCATAACATGTCCAGAAGATGTACAAAAGGAGAATGTGGAAGCTTTTAAGCTGTGGTTTTAGATTGCTGATTTTGGGAAAAAAAGCATGTAACTCTAATTCTGTTGCCAACAGACAACAAACAGGATCTTGTGATCAGAAGTAAAGCATGCCATATAAGGAATAAAGTATATCAGAGAAGCAATAGGTAATGAGAAAGTAAACAACAGATGTGTCATAAGGACTATTGCTGTTACCCTTCCTGAAAATTGCCTTAACCCTCAAAATTGGGAGTTTGTGTACCAAAGGATGCAAAGAGTTCAACTTACTTCTCAATGTCTCTCTTGAGAACAGAGTAATTTGAACATTTTTTTTATAGTTAAGTAATTTCTCTAGTTATAAGGTCATATGACATGACAAAGAAATGTGGAAGATCAAGTAGACCTTGCAGGCCTGCATCTCTTAAAGCCTTAAAGTTTGGGTAGTTGTTCCAGGTCTCAGGCATGAAGTAGTGTGTATGAAGGTATATAATGGCTAAAGTGCACACTTATCTGCCTTAAAATCAAATGTGACTAAACTCATTACAGACTTGAAGGCGTTTAAAATAAATTCTATGACTACATTCCATTTATTAGAGATAAATAATATTAAGTGAGGTATATGAATATTATTTCCAATCCTCAATTCACAAGTATGAGTGAAAGTCAGAACCACTTGTTACTCAGCAACAAGATATGATATCGCCCCTGGCTTAGGTTCTGCAAAAACAGTTGGTGGGGGAAGAGATTCTCTTAATTTGGGAAAATGTTTAATTTTACTGTTGGTCTTAATAATAATATTGTCTACCATTTGATTTACAAACTATTAAAGTAATATAGTGTAGCTAATATGTGATTGTTATGAAGCATTCAAGGCAAAGTCAATATTTTGGAGGGGATTTAGGGAAAATCCTCTCTCATAGGACCCAGTTTATGTACCCTCCCGGAATTTCTCAGCCCCTTATTCCCTTGAGCTGCATGGAATCTGATTTAAACATCAGCTGGCTGGAGTATAAAAGGAGGGTCAAGTGAGAGAACATAAAAATACCAAGAATAGAAAGTCCAAAAAGTCCCATTTCCTGTCATCTTTATCACCACCCCTTCACTAGAGTTACTGTATAAAAGTCAGCGAGACTGAGACAACACTAAGTGTCAGAATTGTTAGGTCATACGTATAAAATCAGATATCTTACTTAATGTCAAATTTTAATAATCATTTCAAGGATACAGATTATCATGAGGCACCGAAAAAATATACATAATTCTGGGACCAACAATGCCCAACTGCAGGTCTCTTGTATTAGATTTAACACAGGTATTTAAGCAATGCGTGTGGTTATATCACTTACATGATTGAGAAAGTCATCTCAATCATGAAACATCTCCATTTTGTATCAGTTATATAATGATACGACACTTTCCCTATATATTTGTTGTCTTTTTGACATGTCAAGTTGGATAGGCTGAACTACAGTTCCCAATTATTCAATACTGATCTAGGTGTTTCTGTGAAGGAATTTTTCAGTTGTCACTAAAGCCCCTAATCTGGTGACTTTAAATTAGGGGGATTATCCTGAATGGGCTGATTTATTCAGTGGGAAGGGAGATTTCCTGGGTGGACCTGACTTAATCAAGTAAAAGTCCTTCAAAGAGAGTTTAGCATGTCTCTGGAAAGAGACTACTTGTGGACATCAGCTAAAATATTAGAGGCCTATTTATTTTAAGTAGTATATACTTAAGAGAGTTCTAAGAATAAATGATGGCGCCATCTTTGTTCTTCTGATAACATCTCTTGATAACAGGACAAGAAATATTTAGGGCCCAGAATGTAAAATGTAGCAGCTCTGTAGGACTCTGACCCGTATGTTTCTCTCCTCTACATTTTCTACGCATCAGAACAGGGCTAGTGCCTAAAGACTCTAATTCACCAAAAATTGTTATATAAAAATTGGAAGTTTAGGGGCCAGCCCAGTGGTGTAGTGGTTAAGTTTGCACACTCCACTGCTGTGGCCTGGGGTTCGCAACTTCAGATCCTGGGCGAGGACAGATGCACCGTTTGTCAAGCCATGCTGTGGCGGCGTCCCATATAAAGCAGAGGAAGATGGGCACGGATGTTAGCCCAGGGCCAATCTTCCTCAGCAAAAAGAGGAGGATTGGCAACAGATGTTAGCTCAGGGCTGATCTTCCTCACACACACACACAAAAAATTGGAAGTTTAACTTTCACAGGAATATACTCATGTTAAGACTCAGTCAGTGGGGTGTGGTTATTCTTAGTTCAACTAAATTTCCCTTTTCAATAAAATTCATTTGGTACGTCCCAACATACTTCTAGTAAGACCGTGTTTTAAAACTTATGAATACCTAAATGAGACAAAATTATATTTTCAGTGTTTTGTTGTTCACCAACTTTTAGCTAATTCTACTTCAATATCATGGTTATTCTGCCTTAATAACAGAAGTTATTTAGATAAAACACAGACTCATCAAAGTATAATTCCTGGAAGACAGCTCCCTACATGGATAGAAATAGCAAGTCCACAGCTCTGACTCTCCCACCTTGCCTCACCTTCAACTTGAGGTTCTATTGCTTTGATTGATAACATTGTCACCAATGAAATGGCTACAGTCATATGCTGACCCAGAATATGCCCAAAAAAGACAAGAAGAAACTTCAGGAAGAGAAGAGACTTTCCTAAATACTGTAGAAGAATAAAGGAAATATAAATAAGGGGAGGCAAAAAACAAAAATAACTACTTGAATTATGAGTTCAGATTTTCCATCCTACATAATGAGTTTTCTCCTTAGTCATGAAAGCACTTAACCATTCAACATGCTTTGAGGTAAAGAAAATGAGATAAACAAAACAAACAACCCCAAACCTAACATTCTCAATTCAAATGAGCATTAGTACTTGGGAGGCATAGTGCACAAATTACATATTTCTTAGGTGCTTGCCATGCTCTTTAATAATGATGCCATCTTAATTCGATTCCTAGAGCTCTGATTTGTTTTTGGCCAAATCAAAAATGCAACTGAATACTGAAAAATACATATTGTTAGGCTGCCCATATAGCCCCATCCCCCTAACAGATTAAAAGCGAGTTCAGGTCTACAGTCTCAGTGACAAATAAAACGTTGCAAGTTCTCAGGCAGAAAAGTTTGAGAATAACCACTAATTGATAAAGATTTTTAAAATATATTATCAGGGTTGGGCCCTGTGACATAGTGGTTGAGTTCAGTGCGTTTTGCCTCGGTGGCCTGGGTTCATGGGTTCAGAACCCAGGTGTGAACCTACACCACTCATCAGCCATGCTGAGGCGGCAACCCACATACAAAATAGAGGAAGTTTGGCACAGATGCTAGCTCAAGGCTAATCTTCCCCACCAAAAAAGAAAATATATGTATGTATGTATGTGTGTGTGTGTGTGTGTATATATATATATAATCAGCTTGTTATATTATGAACTTCTCACACCTATCTATATCACTCATAATTACGTGAGTAAGACGTAGTTAGCCTGACTAGCTGTTTAAGCAGAAATGTGAAACACTTTTATAATCATCAAGATGCGTGAAATCCATACTTAAAAGTCCAATTTCCAGAAGTTTGTACTTAGATGCCAAAATTTTGTGCTTCAATACTTTCTTATTATTACTATTTTAATCACTGGAGTCTCATTAAGAATGGAGAATCTTGGAGAACTTTACATAAGTACATTCTTATCAATATCTTTTGTGATAATTTTAATATGCCATTCAATCAAAATTCTAAACTGATCTATCCAAATGAATTTTAACTTGACTTATTACAAAATAGTTGTAATTAACTAAAGTGTAATTATTAAAATGACAAATACAGCTAACAGTAATAAAATTTTAATTCATGCCTTTAGTAACAAAATAGCAAGGCTTCCATAGATAGTGAAAGTCATTTACTCATGAAAACAAAACATAATGTGAGATCTTAATTAGGTCCTGGCACAGAAAAAAGATTTCAGTGGAAAAAGTGGGTGAAATCCAAATAAAATCTGTAGTTTAGTTCATAGTATTCAATGAATATTATTATTTTTTTTAGTGTTGGTCATTATACTATGGTTATGTAAGATGTTAACATTAGGAAATCTGAGTCAAGGATATGTGGAACTCTGTACATTTTTGCAACTCTTCTATAAATCTAAAATTATTTCAAACTAACAAGTTAAAAAAAGTCATTGCAGTTCAATTCCATCTTTGGACATTTCTAAAAGTAAAGAAAAAAGTTTTTATACTGAATCATTATTTGTCTTCCTGCAGCTTCCGCCCATACATTCTAATCTTATCTCTTGAGAAACTAGAACACAGTTAATACCTTCTCTGTGAAGGATGGCTTCAGATATTTGAATGGACTTACCACATTGCCAAAATGTTACCTTTTCCAAGTTAAACATTTTCTAGTCCTTCAGCTTTTCATCATGTAAAAGGTTTTTAATACCTTCACCATCCAGTCACTTTCTCCCTAAATGTGAAGGTACAGGATCTGCTTTATCCTAAGGGCTGTACTTGACAGCAGTGCCCCTTGGCAGATGTAGGCACATTTGACAGAAACATTTCCTGATGCAGACCCTCAACGGCTAGGCCTACCAGCAGTGTCTCCATCAGCTGTCAAACTTTCCTAGAGATAGGAGTTCCTGGCAGCTTGTAAAACTAACAGTGACAGCTCTTGCTAATGTTAGCTAGTAATGTAAGTAGCAATTTCTAGCTGGATTCAGGGCTTTTCAAAATTTCCTTGGGGTGACTGGTATTTTTGAGTAGCTCTTCTACTCCTCACCATTGCTGTAATAATATACCTAGTCAGAGGTTTCCTGGATACCAAGGAAGGGGATTCACGTGGCTGTGAAACCCATTGTCTTAATCTACTCTACTCAGGGTGCCGTAACAAAATATCATAGACTGGGTGGTTTAAACAACAGAAATTTATTTTTCACATTTCTGGAGGCTGGGAAGTCTAGGATTAAGGTGCCAGCTGTTTAGGTTTCTGGTGAGGGCCCTCTTCTGGCTTGCAGATGGCCACCTTCTCACTGTGTTCTCACATGGCCTTTCCTTGGTCCATGCACTTGGAGAGGGGGCTCTGGTGTCTCTTTCTCTTCTAATAAAGGCACCATTTCTATCCAATCAGGGCTCCAACCTTAAGTCCTCATGTAATCTTACTTCCTTAAAAGACCTATCTCCAATAAGGTCACACAGCAGGGAGTTGGGGGGTGAAGGTTAAAGCTTCAACACATGAATCTGGGGGGGAAACAATTTAATCCATAGCATTCTTCTCCTGGACCCCCAAAATTCATGTCCTTCTTGCATACAACATACATTCATTCCATCCCAACAGCTCCAAAAGTCTTAACTCATTCTGGCATCAACTCTAAAAAGTCTCATCTAAATATCTAAATCAGATACAGATGAGACTTGAAGTACGATATCTCTTGAGGAAAAATTCCTCTCCAGCTGTGAACCTGTGAAACTAGACAAGTTATGTGTTTCCAAAACACAATTTTAGACAAGCGAAAGATAGACATTCCCATTCAAAAAAGAAAGGATGGCGGGTCCCAAGAAAGTCCAAATCCTAGCAAGGCAAATTCCATTGGATCTTAAGGCTTGAGAATAATCCTCTTCAGTTCAATTCTCTGCCCTCCAGGCTCACTGCAGTGGCAGAGTCATCCCCACGGCTCTGCGGGTGGCCCTGCCTTCTTTAGCTCTTGCAAGGATAGTCCCTCCGCTGAGACACAGGGCAGGATCATCCTGGCTCCCTGAAACCACAGAGGCAGCCAGCCCCATGAAACCAGTGAGGGAACAACCTTGCTCTCTTGGCCAAGGGTGGTAGTGGCAGCCGTGATGATCTTTGAATCATCTTCTAGGTAGGTCATTCTTCTCTTTCCTTGAAGAATAGCACAATTTTGTAGCACAATAGTTCTATTGTCTGGTCCTTCAGTATTCAAGAAGTCCAATAGCCTTCCTTTATTCCATCCTGCTTTCTCTGCCCCCTGTGGTTCAAACTGGCAGTGTCTTTGCTGGTATAATCTCATCTTTATTCCTGGCTGCTGTTGAAATGGCTGATTAAATTCATGAGTCACACCCATGATCTCTTTATCAAATGGTTGTTCTGCCACACACTTAGCATTCGTTTCAGAACAAGCTTTCTTATTTTTTTTCAGTATGGATGGGCTGAAAATTTTCCTCAACTTCAAGCTCTGGTTACTTTTTAAATTCCTTATTAAACTCAACTCTTTCCTTTTGCATTTTACTATAAGCAGTCAGGAAGAACCAAGCCAGTCCTTCAAAGTTTTGCTTAGAAATCTCTAAACTAAATATCAAATTTCATCACTCACAAGTTCTACCTTCCACAAAAAACTACAATACAATTTGGCCAAGTTCTTTGCCAGTTAATAATAAGGATTGCTTTTCCTCCAGTTTCCAATGAACTGTTCCTCCTTTCTGTCTGAGACCTCACCGGAATTGTCTTTAATGTCCATATCTGTAAGAGGCATCTCAAAACTCTTCTAGCCTCTACCCATTACCCAGTTCCATGGATCTAAGTGAAAATTTCTTGTACTTGTTTGTGAAATTCATTGTGATTCTGGAATTGGTTGATGCCTGACTTAAATGTTTTTAGAATATTATCGGAGATTAGTGGACATTGGTTGCATCCAAAACATCTAGAAGGCATTTGGTCCAACCAAAAGGTCTTTGACATTTGGTCCTGTCCAAAACATCCATGAGCATATTTGGTCCATGCCAAACGGTTTTGGACAGGACTAAATAGTAAGGACCTCTTGGTGTGGACTCAATGTCTCAATGGATGTTTTGGATAGGATCAAATGTTACCAGATATCAAGAACCTTTTGGTGTGGACCAAATGTCTGATGGATGTTTTGGACAAGAATAAATGTCCCACAAGATTATCAGATATTATTTCTTTGAATGCTACCACCTCACGTTGTCTCTATTCCTTTTGTCTGTAACTCAGATTAGATGTATTTTAAATTTTTTAATTTTAATCTTTGTAACTAACTTTTAAAAAAATTTTCTATATTTTTCCCTCCAAGTTTAATATGCAATTTCTTTAGATATGCATTTCAGCTAGATAATCTCATCTCCATCTGTGTTTAAATTGCAGTTTGACTCAATAAAAATTTTATTTTCCATATATTGTTTTTATTTTAAGAAATATTGTTTGGATTTATACAAATCTATCTTATATTTACTATTATTTTGTCTTTAAAAATTTTTTTAAAGAAACAAAACATACTAATTTTATACTATTTAACTGATAATTCTATTAACTGAGGTGTGTGGGTTTTATTTTTCTCTTGTTTGATGTTACTCTCAGACATATGGATTTATGAATCGTGTGTGTGGTGTATTGTATTGTGTATGCCTGCTTATTATTAGTGTATGTTTATCTGTGTGTGTTTGTTTTTACATGATGCAATCACTTAAAGCAAGGGTAAGGCTTCAAGCTATTGAAGATAAGTTACACCAGTTTTTGCCATACTCCCTGAAATTCTTTACTAACACTCAGAGCCCATTAATATCAGAAGATACCCCCAAACACTGAGTAGGAATTCAAATACCACTCCTGTGTCTTTTGCTTCTCTTTTGTATTGAGATAACATTGGTTTATAACACTATACAAATTTCAAGTACACGTCATTATATTTTTATTTCTGTGTAGACTACACCTTGTTCACCATCCAAAGTCTAATTGCCGTCTATCACCATACACATGCCCTTTTACTCCTTTCACACCCCCCCGCTTCCCCTCTGGTAACCACCAATCTATTCTCTGTGTCTATGTGTTTGTTTGTTGTTGTTGTTTTTTATCTTCCACATGTGAGTGAAATCATACAATAGTTGCCTTTCACTGTCTGATTTATTTTGCTTAGCATAATACTCTCATAGTCCATCCATGTTGTCACAGATGGCATGATTCCATCTTTTTTTATGGCTGAGTAGTACCACTCCTGTGTCTTGACAAGATTGGGATCTCAAATCCTCAATTCTTTTTATTTGTTTTACCTTTTGTATGTTTTATTTTGTTGTTGTTGTTGTTTTAGTTTAGATTCTTTTCTACAAGCAGCTCACAACGAGCTAGGCATGGTACATTATATAGTCGTCAACCAGTTAAATAGCACAGGGTTAGAGCTTTTGAATGTTTAGTAGAATTCCCTCTGAAGCCAGCTGGACCGGTTGCATTTTTGTGAGCTGGTTCATTAAAAAATTTCTCTATTCCTCTCTTGGAAATTGATCTGTGTAAAAATTTTATCTTTGGGGCGATTTTTAGAAATTATATATTTTTTAGAAAATTATAAATTTAAAACATTTTGAAAATGTTTGCACAAAGTTTTAGAAATAAATATTTTATAAATATACTAAATTATTATCATTCTAATAATTATTTCTCCCTTGTAATTTCTTATATTTGTAATTCTTATTTTTCCTTCGTTAGGTTGGTGAATGGTTTGTTGATTTTGTATATATTTTTTGACATATTTACCATTTTCATTCATTTAACGGCTCCATTTTATTGGTATTTTAAGTGATTAATGTTTGACTTTTTATATTATCTCTATTTCTGCTTCCTTTTGGTTTACTTTGTTGTACTTTCAGATATTTTTGAAGTTGTTACTTAATTCACTTATTTTTCATTCTTTCACTTCATTTATATGAATATTTAATCCTACTCTCTAACTTCATTGTGTCTCATGATTTCTGGTATATTTTATAAGCATTAACTTTAAAAAAAAATTATTTTCCATCTGTTTTTATTTTACTACTGACCTAATGTGTTTAACTGAGTGGGAAATTTGTTGTTCTTTCTTATATATGTCTAATTTTTTGTATTTTAATCATACATTGTGTTTTATTAGATTTACTATATGGCATCTATTGTGACTTTTTAACAAATGATTTAATATAGGTTAATATAGTTTGGTAAATGTTCATGTTTCTTGAAAAACAAGTTGTGTTTTTTATTATAGGAATACAAACACTCATAAATATAAATGTAAATAGAAACAGAAATGCATACAGATATGTGAAATATCTTGATTATGTTAAACTTACTTCATATTACATCGTTTTTTTTGTGAATAAGAGGAATTGGTTCTAATATTTGTATAGGAAAATGAATAAGAATAAATAGCAAGAATAACTAAAAATGATGTGCAATAGTGAGGGGTTAAGAGAAATTCTACTAGATAATAAAATGTATGTAAGTGATAAAGACCTCATGTTTTGGACTGAATGTTCGTGTTCCCACAAAATTCATATGTTGAAGTTCTAACTCTCAGTGTGACTGTATTTGGAGATAGGGACTTTATGGAAGTAATTAAGTTTAAATGAGAGCATGAGGATAAGGCTTTTATCAGTTAGGATTAGTATCCTTTTAAGAAGAGACACAAGAAAGCCCTCTGTCTCTCTCTCTCTCTCTCATGCATGCAGGCACAGAAGAAGGGCTTTGTGAGAACACAGAGAGGAGATGCTCATCTACAAGCCACAAAATGAGGTCTCAGCAGGAACTGAATGAGCCAGCACCTTGATCTTGGACTTTCCAGCTTCCAAAACTCTGAGAAATTAATTTATGTTAAATTTAAGTCACCTAGTTTGTGATATTTTTTTAAAGCAGCCTGAGTAGACTAATACACTCCATAATAAAACATATTTTGGCATGATGAATGTTAAAACTAATGAAATAGAATAGAAATCCAGAAATAGAACCAACCTATTACAGAGATTTATTATATATTAAGGAGAGTATCTCAAATCATTGTAGTTAAGACCACTTCACAAAAGATACTGGGGAAGTAGAGAGTCATTGGAAAAAAGATGAAATTGGATCCATACCACCAACATACACCAGAATAAACTCAAATAGAACCAAATGTAAAAAAAAAAGAAAAGTGAAATTATGTAGAGGTGTACGTAGAAAATGGAGATACATAAGCATTAATAAAAAAAAAAATCTCTGAATATTTTTGTAAAAATAATTTCATGTGAAGCATTTTTTAAAATTTATCTATATTTGGACATATATTATTTATCTTGTATGTGGAACATTTATTTTTGGATTTAGAACTCAGATCACGCTCATTTTCCATCAAGTTTCTGGCCAAGTTTCTAAAACTTCTAGATTTCAGAGTTATAAAATAGCCTAAAGCCATCCTGGGCTGTAGAGGGAGAAGTGAAGCGGCTGGCCTGGAATCCATGTCTCTCCAAATGACAAGGGAAAGTTGTTGGAGAAAGTTGTCCTGGGGAAAGAAGGTTGGTATTTTGGTCCGATTTTCTTGTAAATATACTTATATCTTGATCATCTGGTAAATAAACTTCTGATATTTGCTAGGAGGAGAGTGCTATCTGTGGATTAGTTTTAGCAGAATGATCGTGCTTTAGGATTACTTATAGTAAACAAACCTAGAATCTATGGATTTATGAGGCATGACTCCCCGGAAAATGTCACAGAAGACCTGCAATCATCTGGGTATAAAGCAAAGCAGCTTCATAACCTGCACTTTCCCTACTGGGTGAGGTGACCCACAAAGTACACTTAGTGACCTCCCGCATTACACTGGGCCAGAGGGAATGTGTCCAGTGTGAGACTGGAGTACCAAGAAGCTACACAGAATGTGCCAGATCTCTCTCACCTTTGCCTTTGCTTCTTGTATGATTGTACCTTTCAGTTTATTAGTAGAATTTCACGCTGGGTAATGTCTCTGATTTGTGTGAGTCAGATCTGACAACTGAATTTTTGTGTTAGCTTTCATTGGCATTGTGAACAGGATCGCTTCACAGACTCATAAATCATAATGGCTAGGGCACTTTTTAGAAGAAAAGGTGGGTATGGAAAAATGTAATGAGGCTCTGATAACAGAATTACTACCTACCCATCCTTTGTGTGAAGGAAATGATGGAGTAAATTCATGTGGGAAATCTTTATCAGTGGACTTTGGGGAAAAGAGATGCAGTGGAACTGGCTAAATAGATTGTTAGGCAATGTAAGACTGAAGGAAAGGCAGCAAAAGTTCTATTCCTTGGGCCAGTCTAAAAATCTAAAAGAAGAGTAGATGAAAGGGGGAGAAAAATCTGTATGTAAGATTAATTTTTCTTGTCGCTGGAAAGCTTTCTGAAGCCTTTGGCTTAAGCAGCCTTATGGCTGTGGGGAGATGTGATATTCACTTATAAAGTAACTCGATTAACGTCATCTGTTAGCTGGAAGAATGTACAGATATCTGGATGCCAAGGAAAGTACTCTTTTAAATAACTGGATTGTTTTATAGATCAGTTGCAGCAGAAACCTGGTGAATTATACAGGTATATATTCTTAGAATTAATGTTCAGAAGGCACATCACTAATTTTTGATTCTACTGAATGGAATGGATTATTTGAGTTGATATATACTCAACAGATTGCAAACTTTTATAGGTAAGAGCTTCCAGGCATGTGTCAGCTATTCTGCTGCAGTGGATAATTGCAGCTACTGGTCACATACGCCTGGAGAGGGGTAGCTTCCCAGTCTTCCTCACACACAAATGGAATCCTTCCTAAGTGATTGAAATGTTAGCAGTATAAGTGACTTTATACTGTTTTTATGATGATCATAGAGACAAACTTAATTTAATGCCATTAACAGAGATGTTGATCAATGTAGTGATGGGCTGGGCTTCTTGATCTGTGGTGCCTTGTATAAACTTGCCCTTGGGAAGCCAGAGGAATATCCAGCAGGTGCAGCCTTAACTGGCTCAGTACTGTACAGAGGGACTGCGTAAGGAGAAAAAATATCCACTCCTTACGATAGAAAGAGCGCATGAAAGAAGACTAAAAGGCAGGTGAGGAAATGATAGCCAGATCAGCCGGGTGGATTTGTTTATTTAGCTTTTAAAAATGGAATGGAAGGGCCGGCCTGGTGGCACAAGTGGTTAAGTGCTCGCTCCACTGCAGTGGCCCAGAGTTCGTGGGTTCAGATCCTGGGCGTGCACTGACGCACTGCTTGTCAGGCCATGCTGTGGCGGCGTCCCATATAAAGTGGAGGAAGATGGGCACAGATGTTAGCCCAGGGGCAATCTTCCTCAGCAAAAAAGAGGAGGAGGATCAGCATTGGATGTTACCTCAGGGCTGATCTTCCTCACAAAAGGAAAAAAAAAACGAATGAAAAAGTAAATATTTGGAGTTTTCCTCTTAAGGGTTTGACAGCTTGTTATCAAAGTTTGATTGGTGAAGGGAGCAGCTCCAGTCCCACTCCCCGCTCCTTAAGAACCTTGGCAAATTCATTCTCTATATCCTAGTTTGAAAGAATTCAAATCCAATTATGAGGATCATGATTTATAACAGATATTTCTCAAATAAGGTGCTGAATTTTTTGCTTAAATTAAAGCCATAGAATGTGAAAATGACTGGATGAGAGGCCGAGATCTTGCCCCACTGCAGAGAGCGAATGAAGGTGGGATATGAGGCTGTGCTCAATGGTGTGGGGGACACGGCCTTTGGGTAGTAAAGAAGAGAGGGAACCACATAGCAACGCTTACTCATAAGTGGATTGTGCTGAAGAACTCACTAAAGGGAGCAGAATTCAAGCAGAGTCTACTGCCTTCAGAAGCAGGTTGATTAACTGCCCCAACGGTCAAGGATAGAAGCTTCCAAGGACCTTTTGCTTTCCTCACTCTCTGGTCCCATCCCAATGATTCTGTCCCAGCCAAGGCAAAGCTGGACACCGGATTCAATGTTGCGACTCTCTGGATTGAGAAATGCTTTACTGTTTGGAAATCAGCAACAATATACCTTGGAGATAGTACAACCTTGCTGGAGGAGGGCAAGGCCTAATTTTTACAGTGTTCGGTTATGAAATATTTTTTTTTTTTTTGATGAGGAAGATTGTCCCTGAGCTAACATCTGTGTCAATCTTCCTCTATTTTGTATGTGGTGTGCCACCACAGCGTGGCTTGATGAGTGGTGTGTAGGTCCGCGCCCAGGATCCAAACCCATGATCCCAGGGCTGCAGAAGTGGAGTGCATGAACTTAACCACTGTGCTACTGGGCCAGCCCTGAAACATTTATTTTTTTTAAAGCTGTGGAAGAAGCACGAAGCTTCCAATCTCAGTGCATCAGTTGAGTATTCACAGAATCTTAGGATAAGGACAACAGCATTTATGTATAATTACGCAAATTGACCCAGAATGAATGGAAATATTTGTGGGAATTTCAAAAAGTAAAGTGGATAACGTACGTGACCACCAAAAAAACATAGTTGCAGACTCAGAAAGAATTATGAGGCTAAATCAGATGCCTTGGTCATGTCCCAGAAAGTGGCTTCTAAATGTGTTAATTAGACTTTGCATTTGATGGACTAAGAAACAACCCAAATCCATGGACCAAATCACCAAACCATGAGGTTATTGTGCCAAGGAACTAGTGCCCCATGCAAATAGGAAAGACATCACTTGAAAACAGCTCTAAGTGAAACTCTCCAAAAACAAAGTTCAGGGTGTTACATTAGACCTCTCCTCTAGCCTCAAGCAGGCGTTAACCTGAATGATACCTATTCTACACTAGCCTCTGCTTATCCTGTAACAGAACCAACCTTGAAGAATGCAATTTAAGGTCTATCAATTTGGCCTACCTGGATGAATTTCTTTCTGATCAATATACATAAAGGTGGATAATTCACAGCTACCAATTTACATAAATGCACAAGAAAAGAGAGTTTATATGGATATAGACCACAGACCATAAGTCTTACCACAGCTAGAGCAGTGACCTTGCTGAAAATGGAATGGGCAACTGAAATACTTGTTACTTAAAACAAGTGGCAAAAAGTTTGGCTTTTTTGGTTAAATCGATGTGCCTTGAAATTGAGCATGAAAGGAAGTAAGATTTCTAAAATCTGGGTGGGGGAGGACGCAATTGCACAACCATGTATCTTCACCTCCTCAACACAATTTTTTCTTCTGTTTTCCTGATCTACTGCTCCCAGGCCTGCCTGAGATTAAATAAGCAATCCCAAGGAAGTTGATGCCCCAAACATAATCAATAACATCATTTTTGATAGTGTGTGTTCCAAGATACTTTAGGTTGGGTCATAAATTTACCTCACCTAGCCTCATGAGGCTAATTGTGAACCCCTCCATTACCAAGTGGCAGAGGCAGATTCTTTATTTTTCAAAACCCATGCTATGAGCCTGGGCCTGGGGGCCAAAAGCAATTTCTAGTGAAAGTACTGTTACTATTTGTTAGTGTCCCGGAGTCAATTCCAACTCCTTGTTGATTTCGACTCCTAGCGACCCTGTGTTCAGCAGAGCAGAACCCTGCCTGATATTTTGGTGTCATTGTCTTGCCTTTCAGTGCTTTATCAGATGATTTTTCCGCTGCTGTTCATAAGGCTTTCATGGGCAATTTTTTCAGAAGTGGGTGGCCAGGTCCTTCTTCCTAGTCTGTCTTAGTCTGGAAGCTCCACTGAAACCTGTCCACTGTGGGCGACCCTGATGGTATTTGAAATCCCAGTGGCAGAGCTTTCAGCATCACATGCAACATGCAGCCACCACAGTATGACAACCAACAGAGGGTGGTATTGGTTGGTTCTCTGACAGGGAAATGAACCCAGGCTGTGTCAAGAAGAGCGCTGAATCTTAACCGCTGGACCACCAGGGCTGGCTGCTGCTGTTAATAGCTTTGTAGTAAATCGTACATCTGCTGAGCTAAAAAATCTGACTTAGGGAGAAGGTAGAAAGCACGTAGTCAAAATTACCCTTTTTGTAGGGAGAATATTTCCCATTGATAACTTCAAATCCTGGTTGTCTTTTGGTTGTTAATTGTCTTATCATTTTGTAAAAGATTTTGGAGACAATTTTGTAAGACAAATAACAACAACAAAAAACCCCGAAAAATATATGGCAAATGATACTGGACTAAAAGGGATACACTTGGGAGGAAAGAGTTAAAGCGGCTGGACTGTGATTCATCTCTCTCCGGAATAGTGGAGGGATGTTCCTGGGGCAAGATGCAGGTGACCTGGTCTAATCTCCTTGTAAAGGTGTTAACTGAAACTCCTCCTAAATAGACTACTAATATTGTCCAGAAAGAAGAAGAGTTCTTATCTACGGAGATTCTTAGCTGAGTATCCTTGGCTTAGGATTCCTTATGGCAAACAAAGCTAAATCTGGATCTGGATCTGAGCCCATATCTGGGCCTCTTTGTTTACCTGCTTCTTCCGTATAATTAATAAAGCTTGATCCTGGGTAAGAACTCTGATTTGTATGAATCTGATTTGACAATCTGATCCTCTGTGTTTGCTCATATACTATACCTGTTTCTTCCTTTTTATGAACCATTTCTTCTTCTGTATGTTAATTGGATTTTCTTTGTCTTTGAAATTTAAATATGACAACCAGATTTTCAAAATTTTGGAGTCACATTCCATTCATATTGCCTTGCTTTTTGTGAGGCTTTTAAATCGGAAATCCAAGTTTAGTTTCCTTTTTTATTTGCTTCCACATCATGAATGCTCTTTTTAAAAAGTTGTTTTGATTCTTGTAATCTTTTATTTCCTTTTAAATTCCTATTATACAAATTTTAAATTTGCTGTGTCTTTATTCTTCCTTACTTTTCTTATTTCACTTCCTTTTAAAATACTTCCGCTTTGAGAAAACAAAACATCTTGACAATATTTGCAACTTTACTACTTTCATTTGTTGCATCATTAAATTTATTATTCACCATCTTCAATAATGCATCAGTCACATTTTCTGACTTGTGGTATTTTCTGATTTAAAATTTTTATAAATTTTTGATAATAAAAATTGTAAAACTTTCCTAAACATCCTAATTTTTGTACTAATTCAATTATCAATCTACTTCCCTCCGAGATTTTTTAAATAATATTTTCATGTGTCTGATTCTTTAATTAATTAATTTATCTTTTCAAAGGAAATCTTCTGCTTGATCAGTATTTAAAATTGAGATGAATGTTGTTAGTGATTTGATTGCTGTACAAATTGTTCAGAACTAGGTACCATACAGAGAATGTTGAAATATAGGGTAGTTTAATTTTGCTAATTCAGAGAACCAGCTAAGAGGAGTCAGTAGAGAGCTCATTTCAGGGACATTTGCTGCAGAACCCTTGCTGTTATGATGAAGAACTATTTAAAGTTTTAGGTAGCTGTTAACTATTAACTGGTAGTATTTTCTTTTATTTACCCCCTTTTGTGTGGTAAAGATGAGATTCGGTATCCTTGCTTGGGATGGCATCCAATATCAGTGCACTCTCCACTTGTACTCTGGAAATGAATAGCTGCCCAATGGCTTCCCCGACTCATCTCACTTTAGAAAAGGGTTAGTGTAGTCTCTAGTCTCTTCTGTGTACTTCTCAGAAGGCATTTGGGTATAATTGCAGAACAATTGGGCTCTTTCACATAGTCTTTCCTGGCAGATAGTTTTCTAAATTGTTGGGTGAGTGCACCAACTTTTTCCAATATATACTTCCAGCACAGAAGTTTTCAATGTTAAACTAGGAAGGAGGCCAGAATTAGATATCAATATTCAAGTCCCAAGCGTCCTAGAAGTAGGTTTAGTTGACTAAATGCATTTCTATATTATAAATTCACATCCTAAGAACATCACATCTTCCTTGCTGAAAACATAATTGTTTAATAGGGACCGTACATTGTATAAATGACTCTACATGCATTATCTCATTTAATTTTCACAACAGCTATATGAAATAATATGGTAGATAATTGATGGTTGCCCTCTTAGCAACAATGAACCTCTGTCTTCTTGGTAAACTCAGTTTAGGAACTGAATGTCTTCTTTCAGGAAAGCTACACCACATCTACTTCAAGATGTGAAGACTTTTACCTAAATTAAGCTAATCAGAATTGTCCATTTATTTACCTGACAACACCGCATTATTCTGGGGGAGATATTTGACCTTACCTAGTCCAAATGTGGTAAATTTAGATCATTTTCTGGGAAGGTAGGAATTGTCCTGGGGATATAATATGGTGTTTTAAGGGCTAAAATTCACATTGTCATTTTTGCTATCATAAAGAGTACCAGTCTCAGATTGATTCCAAAACTCAGAGGAAGAAAGAATTGAAAAGGACACAGAACTCTGATTGCATTGTAAAATTTTGGATCAAAATGTGCCTTACTTAGTTCTACCTCTGGATTTTTGAAGTTACATTATCAATTTTTTGGGAGAAAAAAAATTTGAGTTGTGTTTTATGTTTGTGATGCAAATAAAAAAAGTATTAGAGAAAATGAATAGCGTGCTCAATTGTACACACTAACAGTTGGTAAAATTGAATGCTAAATTCAGGTTGATTCCTCCATCTACTTGTTTCAACATTTTCAAATACTATGTTAGGTAGAAAACACTGTTCTTGAGAATGATGCAAAATAATTGAATAGATGTATTTATTTATATCTTATTTAATTTATATTTTTATGGGCTTATATTTGCACAAGGTAGCTTATTGTGGTATCCATTTTACTGATTAATCTTTAACCAATTATTTTTGGAGTTCCAAGGGTTTCCTTGCATATGGTTATAAAAAGTCTACTCAACTACCTGGTTTTCTGACTTGGTTTCTTTCCTCTCATGCTTTTTAACAACTCCTGCCCATCTTCTGCCATTGTGTACCAATAAGTTTGGTGATTATTATCACATTTCCTGAATATCTTTGATGATTTGCCTTGTTTTCTACCAGCCCATTTGGTGCTGTATGTTACAAGTGTGGAAAATGTCCCTTTTATCCATAAAACAGTGTTCCTTGGAATCGTGTGTCTTATAAATTTTTTCAGGTAAATGCATCACCCTTTAAAATTATAAAAGACTGACTCAATGTCATTCATATATACAATCTATGACAGATGACATGTTTCCTACTGAATCCCATTTTAAGCTCATGCACCAGAAATTTCTCTTATTCTTCTTCCAACAAATTTTTACATAAACTGACTCCTTAAGTGCTCATCAGAAAATCTATCAGACACGTGGCCGCAAGAGTGATTCATGTTAGGACCCTTGCTTCAGTTGCATGAAAAAGAACAAAATATTCTTGTGATATGTAGTCAAGAACATTGAAACCTCAAGTGGACTTGAGAAAAATAATCTTCTAAAATGGCTATTGTACAAAAGACTAAAAGAATCAATAAATGTGGGCAGTTTTTGTGGCAAATATATGCTTTTGAAATTCCTCAGCCAAATTAAAATCCACTACATTGTATATTTAAATAAAGCAAGCTACACAATAAGCAAGATGATGCTTCAAAATTAAGTAGATAAAAATATATTTTAGAGAAACTTTTGACCTTAGCAATACCCTAGCATTTTATGAATTGGTTTAACTGTAAGAATCATGAGATGATGCACTAACATGATATGGATCCACAGGAAGACCACATAGACTTTCAAAAATTAAAATTTATAGCTGGAAGAGTGGAGAGTGAGAGTTCCCAGAATAGCCATGTGTTTTTTTAAGGCAGCAGACTGTAAAGTGAATGCTGCAAAAAATAAAGAAGGCATATGGAAGGAGAGCATCCTCCCCGATTCACCTGTAAATGAGGGTTATGCTGACTAAATACGTACTGTCATTGGTGCCCATAAAAATGAAACAGGAATATTGAATATCTTTATGGTTTTATGCAGCATAAACTATGTTTTTCATTGTTAACCATTTATATATCTCCATAGTTATAAGTATTTTCTATCACTGGCCAGTAACATGAATTAGTCTAGAACTGATGGGCGAATCATGAGATCACTGTTCTAATTGTTGCATTAAATACTGATATGGCTTATATAATTAGTATGGTGTGCCTTAGTGTCCTCCGTTATTGATTTTTATTCAAATGATTATATAATTCCTACACTGCCTGCTTCATGTCTAATTTTGAAAAATAAAACACAATAATTCATATGAAAATGCATTTTAAAGCACAGAGTGTTATCTTGGTAGATACTTTTTGTTTCAAGATACTAAAATAGCACTATAATTCAGATTGGAGGCCACTTTGCCATAACGATCTTTTGAAAATTTTGGGGTATGTTGCTAAAGAATTATTATTAGTGCTAGCTTTATATTTGCACAAAATTGCCATCGACTCCACAATGTGATGTGAACAAGATTTGAATGAACTCTCGACACTGAAGCTACCAAGAGTTCTCCAGAAATACTTCTTTTGTGTGTGTGTGAGGAAGATCAGCCCTGAGCTAACATCTGTCGCCAATCCTCCTCTTTTTGCTGAGGAAGATTGGCCCTGGGCTAACATCCATGCCCATCTTCCTCTACTTTATATGGGACGCCGCCACAGCATGGCTTGACAAGCAGTGTGTCAGTCTGCACTGGGATCCGAACCTGCGAACCACGGGCCGCCGCAGCAGAGCCTGTGAACTTAACCGCCATGCCACCAGGCTGGCCCCATCCAGAAATACTTTTATAGTTATAGGTTAAACCAACTCCTCGACCCAATAGTAATATAAGAAATACAAAGAAATAATTGATTTGTCAAAACATATTCAATTATAACTAAACATACTTTTTACACATTTATTTTGTCATGTTTATTATTATATTTATATGTTCATTAAAATCTGTTGTCTAACATTTGTTAATTCATTTATTCAATAACAATAACGACAACACAAAATAGCTAGAAGTATAGATAGAAACTAGCAATGCACGGGCCCGGTGCTTTGTCCTGGGACTCAGTGCTGTACAATATCTATAAAGCTTCTCTTCTCACACAGTTTACATTGTCCATCCACTGGAAGACATTTCCATGATTTCTCAGTGATGTATTATTTTTAGTGATACTTAGACCCCTATCGCCAACACTGATATTGCTTTTATTGGCAGGAGATTAGCTATCCCAAGTAATGTATCACTTCATCTCTCAAAGACACGTGTGTTCAAAACCCAATCCCAAGATGGATTTCAAGTTGCAAGATTGCATGACAGGAATTTTGTAAAAATTAGCCTTCAGCTAATTTTATTAAAACTAAACCTTGGAAGCAGCAATATTCAGATTTCTAAAACTCTTCCTGGCTATTCCTACTGGTTGCATCGGTTTTCTGCTTGAATAGAGTTAAAGATATTCTAAGCTTCTTGGGAACATAGGGAAAACTTAGTGAATGATTTATTTTTAATATTTATTTTATTGGCCCTGTTTGTACATATTTGAGTTCATCATGTTATTTGCTAACCATTGTGTATTTGTAGGAGCCAAATACCTTCTCAAATAGGACAATTTTTATTTGTTTTCTCCTGAATCTTTATACTTTTTCAAAATAACATAACATTGTCAAGAAAATGAATAAAACAATGGTTTCCCCATACTTTGTGAGTGAGAATGGCAGTATGGGAAAAGGAGAATCCTTTAGGCATAGTGCCTTTTTCTAGTTCAGAGATAGCCTTTGAGAATCCATGGAATTGTGGAAATCTGTACTTTACGTAAGTAGATCTTCATTCCCTCAGACTTGGAGCCCAACCAGCCTTTTATGTGCCATCTCTCAGGACAGAGATATTAATAAATAGGGTCCCTTTGGACCCCTATATTCTGATTCAAACCCTTTCCTTGACTTCAGCAGGCCTCGGTATTAAGGATGAAAACGAAATTGATCTGGTATCTATAGTTAAATGACTTACAAGAAGCTGTCAAGTTAATGAAAACCACCAGCATTCCCTAGCAGATAGATGAGGTAGTCAGCCTATAGTAAGATAACTGATTTGAGTAAGTAGGAAATACGGTATATGAAGCATGTAACTTGGGTTAATAATTAATTATACTTAAAGTTCACTTTAGAAAATTCTAACATCACTATATGGTCCTAAAGATTTCAAGACTGCAATTATAAATCTGATGATTTTTCTTTTTACTATCACATTATGTTGAGTATTCATGAATTTTGACAACGAGGGACACATAATGTGATTCCCTTTTGCAGATTTACTGCACCTTGTGTGTATTATTCTGCTTTCACTCTGCAGCTCAGATTTGGGCTGTGCAGCCTGAACAGGTGCAGAGTGATGAGCTCTTTAAGTAGCTCTCCACACGTTCTGGGACTGGTTGAGAACCATTGGATGAATACGGTCCTACCTTGCCAAGAGAAAAATCTCCCCAAACAGGAACAGATGTTAATATGGGCAAACTGTTCTGTAACAATAAAATTTTTATTTAAACATTTATAGGAATTCTTTTATTCCCCAAAATGCTTCAGCTTTCCATTTTAGGCAAAAATCATTTTGCTGCAGAATTTCTGCATTTCAAGGTAACCAATAAACTGCTACATAATAGAGAATGATAATAATTTAGAAAATAAATAATCTCTTTGAATTATTGAATGTGGATCTCACAGACTCATGTAGGTTGGTTTTAAAGATTTGATTTAAAGTAATCATATAAGAAATTACATGAAACTTAGTTGAATATATATATATATATTTGATGAATCTCTGAAATAGTCTTTATACATAAATTGATCTTCAAGGCAATTCATGCTGTCGGGTGAACTTCCAATACTTTTTCAACTCTTTAAGAATTTCCACTGCTACAAGATTTTGAAATCATTTAAACGCACTCTTGAAAGTAAAAATCACATTTTAAAGCTGTTTTTCTAGTCAAATATAAGTTGAATGAAAAATTTTCATGGCATGATGTTAATATTTTAGTTGTCACTAGCTGTCATTAGCTTTGTAATATTTCTTAGTCATTTCAGATGATCCTTTTACTTTAATAAATAAATGTATTTATGTTAATTAGGGACTAACAAAAATAGTGATTTTGGACTATTTTTATTTGTGGAACACCAATTTAGCACCCAATATTTGAAGCCAGTTATTAATTTAAACAGGTATTCCAGAAACTTCCATGTATGCAGTTTTAGATGTGACATGATTAAAATTTGATTTTAGAAACTGACATGTGTGCATGTTGGTACGTATATAAACATTACTATTACTGCTTTGTTTTACATTTGTTGTACTTTCTTTCATTTAGAAAACGCTTAAATCATTAAAAATAAAGAGAATTTTTTAGAATTTCAAAGATGGTTTCAAAATGTAAACTTGTCTATTTTTTCTGAAAATGGTAACTATACATTGTATTGCTTATGTGATTAAATATAAATTCACAGGAAATACCTGAATTCAATGCATTGTGTATGATATTGTTATGAGAGGTTTGGGGATTCGATCAGAGACGTAAAAGAAACTTTCCACTCCAAACAAATGGACTGAAGGTATATTTTACTATATAGAGGATTGTAAAGGCGATAGTCCGCAAATAGATCTGAATAGGTCAAATAATACGAGGGAAAAACATCAGCTCGATCGGAAAGGGAAACACCAGATAGGCTGAGATAGCGGCAGACTCGAATAGATCATATAATAAGAAGGAAAAACATCAGATCGATAGGAAAGGGAAACACCAGATCGATTGAAGGGAAATGACACAAGTCAACCGAAAAGAGAAACACCAAGTTGACCAAAAAGAGAACACATCAGATCAATTACTTTTATCATAATATCATAATAATTAATTATTATTAATATTAATTATATTAAAATATTAATTATTTTATCATAATAAATCAATTACTCACAACATCCACGCCCCACTGCCAGGAGAGGCCTGTCAATCGACACGGCTGGGTGGGCAAGGATCACACGTCCTGGGCAAGGCGCCCCTTCCACAGGTGGAACTCACACCAGGCCTCGGTTTCCAGCAGTTTATATAAGCAGTTACAGAGTTTCCAGAGCAAGCATTTAGTGCTTCCATGCACAAATGGTTATCAGTAGCTTACGTGTGCTAAGCCCCCTGGCTATCGTCCCAGCCCAGTAGTTGTGTATGTGCACTGTTTGTTTACCCTGGTTATCGTCCCAGCCTGGCACAGATGGCCAGTCTGCCCCAGGCTGTGGTGCCCGAAGGGCCTTGAAATTTTTACATATTACAACTATCTCCATGAGAGAAGGGCCAGTTCCCACCACGCAGAAAGCAGCTTTTATATTTCTTTTTGTGCTGGTGGCTGTAGGTTAATGGAACGGCCAAAAATGGCTGCACTCATGTCAAGACAGGTATCAACAGAGTTGAATAAGAAAAGCAAATATATAAACTTTAAAGATTTTTTCATCTAGTACCCAATATAAATTTGATGAATTGAAAGTTTAAATTATTTACTTAGTGTCATCATATAAGCTCAAATGTACTTCTTTAGACAAAAAAGTATAAAAATGACAGTATGTCAAATGTTGGATAGTTGCCAAATTATGGTAGGCAGTTAATGTTAGCATGTGGCAAACGATCTGAACAATCTAACTCTGACCTTTTGGAGCCAGGGGGAATATTAAATATAGTTTACTGCAAGTATGTTAGAGCAAAAAGATTGTCTGCAATGGTATTCCTTTTAAAGAACAGATTGTAGACATCTTCGATGAGCTCCACTTATCCACAACATGTTAAGAAAAAGGAAAGCCCTTCTCTCTGAGCAGGCAAGCTTCAGAGAGACAGAAAGAGACAGAGATCTAGGCCACTACAGTCAGTTACTGTGGGTTTATTTGAAAAATTGTATGTGGACAAGATGGACATACAACTTCCCAGTAACCAGCAGCTGTGGTTAGTAGTTTTCAGTTTTCAGACTGATTCGAAGTGACCAGATTTCCTTTTATTCTGCATTGAATGCAACGAATTACATGTTGGCTAGAAGGAAAAGAACACTTTTGGCTCTAGAAATTTAGCAATTGAACATATTATATTTAGAGTATGGACTCTGACTAAATGAGGACAGATGAGTGTGTTATATAATTGGTATTCAAGTGTTAATACAAAGAAAAAAACAGATATCAATCAATATGGAATTTGAACAAAAGGAGTTCAAAAGATGAATAAATGCTGCGACTCAGAATAACAAGGGAGAGGATCCTGACTAAACTAAGACAATGATTTTATCCACCTTTACCGAAGAGTTTCGGCAATTCCCTAGTGCTTAAGGATTGTGTTATTAGCAGAACCGCACATATATAACATTTTAATTTGACATTTATTAATTTGGGTCTTTGTTAGTCACCAGCAAATTGTATTTTATTTATTCCCTAATCATAATTGTCATTCTTAACAAATTCTCTATTGCCTCTCTAAATCCTGAGTTATTGAGCCTGCTCAGATATTATCTGATAATTATTTAAACTGGATTGATAAAGATGAATACCTCAAGAAAAGCAAACTGAATTTAAGAGAAATACATAGCTAATAACTCTTACTCCCCGAGCACACAATGTGTTATAATGACACTAAGATTTTCCTTCTATTTTGTGCATTTCCAGTTCCATGTTGAGCCCTGCCATTAAATGCAGGAATTAGGCACCATAACCTACTGCAATAAGAAAAGAAAAATGGGTGATCAGAGCCTAATAATCTTGAGGTTTACTTGGAGCATCTTGATGAAATAGTGAACTTAGATGTGAAAAGACATAACTATGATTAGTTGAAGTTTTTCTTTTTTTCCTCCTTTGCAGTTCTTTCATCATTACACCTGGGTTAGTTGATCTCTATGTGGCAATAAGAAGACATAGGGTAGAGAAAAGGGAGACTATAATGTAGAAGACATTTTCACTAGGCAAAGCAAAAGAGGAAATGCTACAGCAGGATGGAGAAACTTTGGAAGTAAAAGAAATAAGATGATTATAGTACTCAAGGCCACTCAAGTGAGGAAAAATATAGGAACATATAAGCTGGGACTCCACATCCCCGCTACATCCAGCAGAGTGTTGGAGTAATAGAAAAAGCAAAGTTGAGGATGGAGACTAGATTGATGAACACCAAATGGTACCTTATCTCCCATAGTCTCTATTTGGTGTACAAGAGACCAATATGGCACATGAAGGGTACATGGGTGCTGAGAGAATTAGTGGCTGCTCGACAACATGAGGTCACCCAAGGATGCCCCAAAATACAGCCACCTCACATTTGAAGGAAAAAGGCGAGCACCTGGACTTCTGTAGTGAGCTCTAACACGACATCCAAAAGGAGCTGGTAATAATGGCCACGCGATGAGACTCCTCACTGCAGAATCACAGGGATGCAGTTTTGACCATCCACTGTGGAGCAAATTCCAAAAAAGACATAGAAGAAATCATTTGGACCAAGGGCTTTATCTCCACCATCACAGAGAACTATCCTTGCGAGAGAAGATTAGAAAGGTAGACATACTCGGATAGGGAGATGGGATATGAATTGACTGTATTTTACTAGTAGGAACTGAGATAACGTGAAAGACAGCTTTGACCTCTTTACAGAAAAAAGTTTCAACTTGTAAGACACCGGCTGATGAATTTAATGACAATTAAATGACAAGTTAATGACAAAGACCAACTGGCAATTTGACCAAGTTAACTGAAAGTCAATCCAAATGTACTATTTCATTGTGTGCATACTCAACTCCAGCTAAAAGAGATATAGGAAGTTGAAACTGCGTTCAAAGTTTTATCATGGGAAATTATATAGGGAGAAGAAAGAGTTAACCCGTTTCTACTGAGAATCTTTGGCACTGATTTTGCAACAGGGAAACAAAATTTAACAGTTGTACTCAAGTAATAGCTTAAAAAGCATTCATTTATTTTCTAAAGAGTGACCAATTATAGGTAATGAGTGGCTTACTTTTATCTTAATCCCCCAATATTGTAGGTTTTAGAGGGCAACATTTAAGTACTATATCCTGCTAAATTTGTTTCAGATCTCAACACCTTACTATGTAATTACTTTGTTGCCCCTTAGAAAAGCAATTTAATTCAGTTTCTGTTACTTCTTTCAACAGGCCAGTCATTTCTTCTTTGTTTTTGGAGTCAGGGAACTTTTCAGATATTTTTAGAAAATACAGAAAGTGTTTCAGAAAGTGTAAACAAGACTATTAAATTGGGAGAGAAACACATGATAACTTTTAACATGGTCACAATTTACTATACAGTCTCTCTAAAGAAAAGAATTTTGTGATTACCAGTCACCTAACTTGCAAATTCATTTACTGCCAGACACTGTGGCTGAAAATATCCCCTCTGATTTCTAACAGGGAACATCTTTGAAAGAAAATTCTTCATATTTTGAAAGCAGTGTATAGGGAGCAAAAATGAATTCACACTTTGTAATTTTTCTCAGTAAATCTTTGTCAATATAATTCTATCTTTACTGAAAATATGCTTCATTTTTGTTACTCATATTTGAATGAACTGAATTTTCCTAAACTGTTTCATGAGGTTCCTCAGGAAGTGGTGAGGTGTGGAAGAAAGTTTCCAAGCTTTGCCACTCAATGGCTCCTTCTTCTATTGCTTCAGTAGAGAAAGTTTCTTTCCAGCATGGATTTTTGTGTAGCCACAGGTCCTCTGACACTAAGAACCCAACATGGTTCAGGAGAGCTTGTGCAGCTCCTGGGCTCCCCTGTTTTCTTCTCAGGCTACTTCAGAAGCCACTGTCACCAAGAGACACAGCCCTTGATTTCCAAGGCGAAGCACTGAATTTATTTTCGTGAATTTTATTTTACTAGAACTTTCTGAAAATTGAGATGTTTAGGTCACTAGGTAAACTTCTTGCCTTCCCTATGGACTTTCACTAGCACCTGAGCCCTGTTTTTTTTTTCTTTTTTTTTTTTTTTGAGGAAGATCAGCCCTGAGCTAACATCTGTTGCCAATCCTCCTCCTTTTCTTCCCTTTTTCTCCCCAAGGCCCCAGTAGATAGTTGTATGTCATAGTTGCATATCCCTCTAGTTGCTGTATGTGGGATGCCGCCTCAGCACGGCCGGACAAGCAGTGCAACGGTGCGTGTCCAAATCTGAACCCAGGTCACCAGAAGCAGAGCGTGCGCACCTAACCGCTAAGCCACGGGGCCAGCCCCCTGAGCCTTGTTTGATCTCCACCCTGGAGATAGCAGTTTCCTTTCTGGGTGGGATCCTCTCCCTCCTGGAGTGACTATTTACTTCACCAAGGCTAGACCCTTCCTATCTCCCAGTTCTTCCCCATGACAGCTTGAGGACCCCTGACTACATGTGGGGCACCAACTTCAGTAGAACTTATTTGAAGTATCTCAGGTTACCTTCATCTCCTAGTTACTCTGAAAATGGAGATTTTTGGGTTTGTTGTACTTTTGGGAAATTTGTACAATTCAAAACCAAACGGTCTCCCTGTTTTACAGATATCAAAAGCCTTTATAGACACGACTTTATATGAAGATCTATGGGGAAAATTGCTTTCCAAAGGATTCTTGGGATGTCATAGGGATCTCAAGTTTTATAGATTGAATTCTCATCCAGAATTTGGAAACATTTTCCTATGGAAGCACATGAGATCTTCATTTAAATCATAGGATCTCAGAAGGGTACAAGGGTGCTTAGGTATTTAATTAAAATGCCTAGCACGCATTTGAAAGTTGTCACCTAAAATATAGTTTACACACATTCTAGAAGCTTTCAGAGTCTACTTCTGGCATTCTATATGTTTGCTTAATACTTTACACTTCATTGTATGCTGTTATGCATCACAACTACTTATTAGAATATAGTCTGATTACATGTATGTCAACTTCACCAAATAATAAGCTCTTGGAGAGTGAACAGTGTATCTTCTTTAGCCTTGTTGCTCTGGCACATAGGATACTGCCTGGAATAAAAGACGTGCACATGAAACTCCTCTACTCCACCACCCATTTCTAATCAGGCATTTTCTCCATAATTTTTTTTCCCTTTTGATCTTATCAACATTTATATTGCCTATATTTTAATTATTTTTTCCATGTATTCTGCTGCTAGAAATGAACCTCATGTGGGCTGGGATATTTTTGCCTTTTTTGCACATTATGTCTTGAATAGTGTCTGTCCCACAGCAGATGCTCAGTGAGTATTTCTTTTATGAATAAATGAATGTAGAGAAAAAATGAGTGACTGAGACAGAAAGCAGAAGAGTTTACATATGGATACACATTGGCCAAGATGATCTTAAAAAAGAAGAGCTTAAGCAAATACATTTATTCTTAAACTTGACACCATGGGTTACAAAATGGGATCCTGCTGACTTCTTTTGTTTGGTCCACGCAGATCTTTTGTTTCTTTTTTTTTTGGGGGGGGGGTGTTGTTGCCAACTGATTGCACGTTAAACAAAACTAGATTTTTGATTTGTTCTAAAAGATGTATGATTTGGCCGCATTCAACGTCATTACCAATTGCTGGGTTAGAGCGGATCCTTCAGTTTGCCACGCATCCTACAATTCCTTATCGTCTTCTATATTCTGCGCCCTTTACTCAGTTATGTTCCTTTGTTTAGTACAGACATTTAAATTTGTTATGTGTACTCTACAGAGAAATTGAGTTGTCACAATTACCAAATTTTTGAGAACACTACTTATCATTTTGTAAGACACTCGTATTATTTTTCTATTGCTGTGTGACAAATTACCACACATTTAGCAGCTGAAAAAACATCATATATTCATTATCTCATAATTTCCGTGGATCGGGAATCTAGGCACTAGTTAGCAGGGTCCTCAGCTCAGGTTCTCACCAGGCTAAAATCAAGGCATCAGCTGGGGCTGCAATCTCATCTGAGACTCAAGTCCTTTTCCGAGCTCTTGCAGGTTTTTGGCAGAAGTCATTTCCTTGTAGCTGTAGAACTAAGGCCCTGTGTGCAGCTCTATGTGTAGTTCATAACAGGGCTATTTTTTCCCTTCCTGGAGTTTAGAAGGAAAATCTCTTGACACTTCACCTTCTTTTAAGATGTCACATGATTAGGTCAGGCCCACCAGAATAATCTCAAATTTGATTAATAAAAAGTTAACTGATCGGGGGGGCCGGCCCCGCGGCATAGTGGTTGAGTTCGTGCGCTCCACTTTGGCAGCCTGGGGTTTGCAGGTTCGGATCCCGGGTGCGCACCAAGTCACTGCTTGTCAAGCCATGCTGTGGCAGCGTCCCATATAAAGTGGAGGAAGATGGGCACAGATGTTAGCCCAGGGCCAATCTTCCTTAGCAAAAAGTAGAGGATTGGCAACGGATGTTAGCTTAGGGCTAATCTCCCTCACAAAAAAAAAAAAAAAAAAAAGGTTAACTGATTAGTAACCTAATTATGGGAGTGACACTCCATCATATTCACAGGTTCTGCCCACCTTCAAAGAGAGGGGGTTATGTAAGGATGTGGGTCACAAGGGATTATTTTACAAGTCTGCCTATCTTAAATTTTAACTCAAACTAATAAGACAAATCCTGAGACTGGATGTTATCACCAAGTTTACAGAGCTATAAAAATTATAAACAACAGAAATACTGCTATAAGCCTAGAATTTCTTTGAATAAACTTTTTGAATAAAAATCTTTTCATGGGATAGTCATTTAAAACTACACTAGGCATTGCCTCTGCTCTTCCGAACCTAAGTAAGATCATGTTTGGCATAGGATGGTTATGCCCGAGGGATGTTTCGTGTGCCACATTTGACAGTTGTACAGTATAATTGTGCAAAATTGGTGATTTTGCATTTATCAAATGCCCCCACAGGGATGATTTGGTTATTTGTGATACCACCACGCTCCTTAGATTAGCCTTGTCACTCTCTCTGAGATTTTGCACTACAAAAGGTGACACACATCCCCTGCCACCTTATTTAATTTACAGTGTAAAGCTGTTTTTGCTTCTCACCAGGTGCAAAGATAGTTATCACCTGCTTTTCCAGACTACACAAATTTCTCTTTAAGATGCTTGAAGAGGGTTTTCTCTGTTTTATTTTTTTGGGGATTCTGTCCCATCTCTTTACAAGTCAAACAACCATCTTGCAATTTCAAAGAATCATTCAGGTGAAGACTCACTTGACTCTATTTTTTTGAATATGACTTTATCCTTGAACCACAGAAAAGACATTATTACTGTTCTATTGACATAAAGGGTAAAGAATGAAGGACTTTAGTCCTTGTTAACTAACAACTTTCTGATAACTTGATGCATTCTCTAGGAAATTTTACTTTGGAATACTTTCTGTTTAGATGTTTTATTATTATTAATAATATGTTATTTGTAGATATAAACAATGAAGGATATGTGATAAGAATAAGATTTCTCAAGTGAATCTACAGGCCAAATACAGGCTTAGGAATTATGGTTCTGAAAAACATGCACTGAAGTATGCCATGATGCAAAATGTGGAAAGATCAATAACTCAATTCTTGTTACAAAAAGGAGAGATGCTAAGAATCTTACAATGAAGAGAGAAAAGTCATTTCAAACAAATATTTCTTACATGTTTGGAACTGATTTATTTTTTCTGTACCAAGATCCGAAACATATAGCCACTTGTATTCGCTTCTCTCAACTTGTAACCTGAAAGTTTGAAGTCCATAAAATTATCTTGTAATTTAATATCATTAAGTACTATAATCTATCTAAAGTTAACTTCTGTGTCTGTAATTTAGGATCATTTTGAAAATTCCATTATATATATCATCCAGATTTTACTGGTTGGAAAGTATTTTTACACAAATGTTATCTTGTGTATTCTCACTAATTCTTTTAAGGTTGGAGTATTCTGGAATGTCTTACCATAAAGATGGTGGAGTTCCATGATATTAGAAATAAGAAAAAGAAGACATATTTAATAGAATTAAGCATAATTTTATGAAAAGCATTTCACTGAAAATATATTTGTGACAATTAAGCAAAACTACTAGTTTAAGAATATATAAAAGTACTAGTGTTTGAATGCCCCTCCCTTTTTAAAAATTGTTGTAAAACCCTACATGTGTTTGAACTGTTTCCCATACAATGACTATTGCTTTCCTATGATGTACACCAGAACAGATTCTCATAGCTGCCTTTGATGCTTGGTCTCAGACACTGTCAACCAAATATCTCATTCATATATAGAAACCATAATTTAGAGAGTTTGGTGCTGTTATCATCTGTAGCCACCATACTGGACTTTTTGGCCAGTAATCCTGAGAGCAATTGGTATGACCTGAAGAAGCTATAGTGTTGATGAGGATGGGCCACAAAATTGGTACTGTTTTTAGTAACGCCCCAATGTGTTGATCTTGCTGTATATATTATAATATTGGCTCTCCAATTTTTCAGGAGACTCTGAAATTCCTAATATCTTTTAGAATGTTTTAAAATGTTTAAAAGATTTATTTCCTGCTTTATCTAGTCAGAGTGAATTCTGTTGTAGGTAACTGAGAACCTCAACTACTGGAAGTATTTATTAAACAAAGTAAGTGCCTGTAAATATTTTAAAAATGTAGTGTCCGGCTCTGAATATCATTCTTTCTCTCTCTATTTCATCTCTTCCATTATAAAAAATAGATTTATATTTATATGTGTAATTCCTATTGTCAATTGCTTTCAATTTTGTCAATTTACCATGAACCTAGCATCTTAAAACAATACAAATTTATTATTTCACAGCGTATGGGTCTGAAGACCTGGTATGAAGTGATTCAGATGGGTACATTGCTTAGAGTCTCATAGGCTGCCCTCAAGGTGTTGGTAGATCTTACACCCCTTCTGTAGGTAGACCCTTCAGTTGAGCCAATTACCATGGGCTCTAAGCTCACTTGTTGGTTTGATTACCAATAGACAAGTCAGCCTGGTCTTCGGGCTGTAGGGTTTGTATTAACCTAACTTGCTGAAATGTGGGCCTTGACATTTGCCTTGTTGGGTTGAAATAATGGCTTACTTGGAGGGTTTGGAGCTCCAGATCCCAAACCAATGAAAGCCCCAAGACCCGTAGGAACAAGGTCAACAGTTAACAGAAGATTGTGCAGCTACCTTGATAGGCTTTTGTTATCTAACGTGACTTTTCTCCTGTGTGTTTTACCAACAAGGAAGAGTTGTCTGCTTTTATAATTATGGGATGTGGTGTTGGTTTTATTATTATTTCTGAATGCGATTTTTGTTTATGAAGTAGAGTTTTTATTTTTTTATATTTTATTTTTTATTTTTGTGAGGAAGATCGGCCCTGAGCTAACATCTGCCAATCCTCCTCTTTTTGCTGAGGAAGACCGGCCCTGAGCTAACATCCATGTCCATCTTCCTCCGCTTTATATGGGACGCCCCACAGCATGGCCTGACAAGTGGTGCGTTGGTGCGCGCCCGGGATCCGAACCGGCGAACCCCGGGCTGCTGCAGCGGAGCACGTGCACTTAACCGCTTCTGCCACTGGGCCGGCCCTGAAGTAGAATTTTTAAATCTACCTTTTTGGTAGTCTACACTGTCTGTGGGAATGGCTCTAGAGAACTCACTTTAATTTCCTGGAGGGAATCTGAGGGAGAAACTGGATTACTTAACCACTCCTTATAGCCCAAATACCGAGGAGATTTTTTTAAGTGGTTAAATTTCAGGTTCACAAGAGTTCCACACCAGATGGACAGCTATGGTAACAGGTCCTTGGAGACTATACACGCTTGATATGACCTCCAGCCCTACAGGATGGGAGCAGGATGAAAAATCCATAAAAACAGGTGGAGATGTTATTAAAGGGTCTCGTATATGATCAGTGTTCATATACATAGCAGTGAGACATATCCTCCTGTAAATAGAAAAACGGGCAATGGGAATGTATTTTTATAGTTGGTGTGAGGTGTGAGTAAGCCAAGGCACCTTAAATTAAGAGAGATTAAGGCCTTGAGCACTATAGAGACCCATTTGGGAATTCGTTTGTCAGACTGGAGTTTAAATAAAAGTTGTTTGAGGAAATCTTTATGTCTCTCAATTAAACGGGCTGCCTGGGACTTATTGGGGAAAGTTCTATTGAATGCCTTTTTAAAGAGCCCAGCATTGTGTATTCAGAGAAGTGAAATGTGTGCCTTGGTTACGATTAGCAATGTCTGAATCTCCCAGTGGATAAAGAGTGTCCTTGGAGGCCTTATACTGTGGCCTTGGTATGTAGAGACGTGTGGCCTTGATTTATATTTTGAGTGTCTGTGGGGCAAAAGATTCCCAGGGTATTTTTTTCATCCTGAAGGGGACAACTTTTAGGCAATGGCCCAAGAGTTTGTAAAAATGTGCAGATGGGGCCATTTGCTGACATCCAGTGCCAAAATGACTGCCTGAAATTTGGCCAATTGTGCTGACCGTGGGTCCCCTCTTTTATTCAGGACATCCTCATAAAGGGATGAAAAACAGCTGTATTTCACTTAGCTCCATCATTTTTACGACAGTGGCAATGCCATTCCTACAGTCTAGGAAGTCTCATTGCTGTTGACTCAGTTGATCACAAGGGGTTCCTCAGGTAGCCAGTGGTCTTAGGGAGGGATGACACCCTCCACCACAGGGTGTCTGGCCAGGCACTCAGAACAGGGGAGACCACCTCCTGCAGGTGGAATATGCCCGAGGGTCCAGGTTTGGCTCCACCCTGAATCAAGGAGGCCTCACCAGACTTGCCGAGCTTGTGGGATGCTGTTTCCATAGACCAAGGCATAATGGGCCGCTAAGTACACAAGGTCACAGGCTCAGGATCTGAGAAAATCTCTGTTTTCAAAAGAGGCTAGTATGTGGCTAGCAATTTTTACTTTAATAGTGTGTAGCACTGGGTTGAGACAGGCAAAAAAATCTCTTGAGGCGGAAGCCCATGAACGACTTATAGTCATCATAGGTGGTTGGTCCAGAGACTCCAGGAAATGCAACAGGAGGTTGCTAAAGTCTCTACAGTGAAGGAGCCTCTGGGGGCAGAGTGGGAGTGTCCATCGATTTTAATGTGGACAGATTTTAAAGCCTTTGTGGGAGAGAGCTCCATTTATAGTGGACTGGTTTGTAGGTAGCAACATCAGTGAGATTAAGTAAAATTTGTAAATGAGGAATACGTTGCCTCCAGAACTCAAAAAGAACTAAAAGATATTGGACATATAGATCATTAATGAGTGAAGCAAATGAAACTCCTTGGAGGAGGAAGTAATCAACGTAATGTCATAACTGTGGTCCTGGAGAAAGTTGGATGTAATTAAAATCTTGCCTGCAAAAATTGTACACCATGGAAAGACTAAGGTAACCCAAGGTAGCCTGAAAAATGTGTATTGTGTCCCTTTAGAGGCAAAAGCAAACTGCAGCTCATAGAACTAGGCACTGAACAGAATGAATTAGCCAAATCTACGGCAGCAAATTATTTACCAGTTGTTGATTGGATGGAGTTAGTAACTTCAATAATATTGAGCCTTGGGTTTGGGGACCTTAATGGATGGGACCACAGCATTAACCTTGCAGTAATCCACCGTGAGGAACCACTCACACTTTTTAGGTTTAAGAATAGGCAAAATTGAACTGTCAAATAGAGAAGCAGTGAGGATAATCACCTATTTATTAATTACATTTTATATAATAAATTTTAATATTCAAAGACCCTATTTTAACTTACATTGAGCCATCTTAATCAATTTAAATGGGAGTTTCCATGGAATCTCATTTTGGTAAGCCAATTTGTAATTGCCAAAGACTTAATTTAATGTTAATTTAGTACTCGTTGTGTCCGAATGTTTGTACCCAGTATGGAATACTATAGGACAGTGGGTACTATGACTATGGTAAATTTAGGTAAAGCTATGGTTAAGATGATGTCTACTTATTTTTCTAAATTATGGCTAATTACTCTCCTCAGATTATAGGAGGTGCCGTGTTTAAATTCAGTGGGATTGCCAGGTACATGTGTAATTTGAACCCTCGTATTGATTAATCCCCCATGAAGCTTTATTAATTGGTGCCTTTTAGCACATGTTAAATATAATTTAGAACCTCTGTTGTATAGGCACAAAAGCCAAAAAATGCTCTTTTTATCTATATGTTATGTAAATTCTTTTAGTAAATTTCAGATTTCCAATTCTGTCAAATTATGCATGCATATATATAATTTATTTTTAATTTTTAAAATTTCCTACCCTTGTGTCTAGAGTTTTTTGTTGTTTTGTTGTTGTTTTGATAACTCCTATGTAGAACTTCTAGGTGGTTATAGGAAAAGGAGGAAGAAGGAGGAGTCCAGTTATCTTTCATTCTAAAGCTTCCCAATCCACCTCCCAGGGATTAAGATTTGTACTTAGAGAATTATAGCATCCTCTTCTTGGGACAGCTCAGGTAACCCACTTGTCTTAAGTATCAGTCCCTTGGCGTGTTGATATGTGGAGATACTCACTAAGGCTCAAGCATCCTGCTAGAGATCTTGCATTGTCAAGCAAATGGGTAACTTTGGCAGGTACTGGGGTTGTGGTGGGAGGTACAGGGATGAGATATTTGTTCCTTTGCCACAGAGACCCGCTTTGGATTAAACATTGGGCTACTGGTCTCCAAAGGTGTAACCCACAGTACTCTTGAGAGTCTGGGGGTCCTATATCTCACTGGGACAGCAGCAAGGTATGTGGCAGCAAGGAAGACAGGTAGCTACCCCCACCTGGGCATCATCACTATTGAGACCAGGGTACCGTTTCTATACTGTGGGAGAGCCCAACCAACACCTCCTTCTATGGGGGTCACTGAAAACACATGGACCAACCAGAGTTCTGCCACAGATAATAATAAAGAAACACCAATGCCAAAGATGTGACAGGCTCCTGGAATAGACCTCTGCCAAATACCAGCTGTAACAGAAACCCTTTGGTACAGGACTCCAGAAAGTGCAGCTTAAGTAGTCCATCACTTCTCCTCAGCTGTGGTAGCCTGTCTGGGTGAGTGTCTAATCCCCTGAGTTTAGAAATTAACACCAGTTCATTTTGAATATTCCCACGCTGAGGAAATTTGTGTCGGGGAGACATGGCAAGCACCAGTAGACACAGCAGCAAGCAACAAGTGTCTAGCGTGAGATTGCCCTCAGGGGGTAGTTCCCTCCCAAGCTGCTCCCAGGATGGTTTATAAACAATTAGTAATCTAAGAACTGTTATTTACAGCTCCCAGCAGGGATGGCTGCCAGGCAGGGCCACACAGGGGGTTGCACCTGGTGACAGGGTAACAGCAAGCTGGAGTTTAGGGAGCAGCTTATGAGGGGTGAACGAGGTGGGGTTAGCTAGGTTGCTTCTGGGTCCCTGGTGGATTAGCTAATTTGCATAACTTTGTGGGTTCCTGGGCATGGGACTGTCCCTAGTTTTCTAGTACCTGGCCCCAGGGTGATTAGGATGAGTGCATAGTGGCCCAGAGTGTGAGAATCAGATAAGGGAAGTGTTGCAGGGTGGACTAAATCAGCTGCTCAAAAAGAGGAAATGACAAGCCTCTGGGCTAGACCTCAAAACTGGGTCAAGACAGCATTAAAGCAAACAAGCAAAAGACTATATTATACACACAAACATGACTTGAAGGGAAAAGTGAAAAAAGAAGTAGAAGGCCAATTCCACTAAGATATAGGATATAGCCTATACTCATGAAGAATTACAAGACTTCAACAAATTGTACTGCTCCATTGAGGGAGATGCTATATGGCGGAGAATTCTAAGGGATTTAGTTAAATGAAAAGGAATAATTGAGAAAAATTAGCATAGGTTTTCATTTGGAATTCATAGTTTAATGCAATGACTCATGTCCTGAAAGTCACTTTAAGAATCTGTAAAATGGGCTAAATAAATTCTAGTTTCACTGGTGGCCTACAGTTAACGAGATTGAAATTCCAATATAACACTGCATACTATAATGCAATCGGTCCGAAGTTTCAGGTTGGTGGGAATGCTGGAACGGCTCTATTAAATGCAGTCTGCTCAGCACTCTTTATTCACATGATCTGGGAGAAAGAGCCTGAAAAAATTCACTCTTTACCAAGGAATGGAGAAATGCTTTGATGACAGGCCCATCACAGTCCTTGAAAGGCTATGATGACTGATTTCTGTAAGATGAAGATTTTGATGCAAGATGCTATAATGGAATTGGGTTGCTTGATCTCAAAGGGAATAATGGGATTTTTTATAGGTAAAGGCTGGGTGGTAGCCTTTAACCCTTAGAGATATAATGGGAACAATCAGAGCCATAAACCATATTGTGTGGGTTATTGATTGATTGATTGATTGATCTGCAGGGACGTAGGGTGTTGGGTAATTTATTTGCTGGGGTTTTAGAAATAAAGGAGATTACCAAACTAATACAATGTGTATTGACATATATAAGAAGAAAAATTTTAGATCTAGAAGGAAGAAACCTTACTAGAATCATCATAGTGCAGATTTGAAATGGGCCTCAACCCGTTTCAAAAATGAAGCCAGTTTATAGACTTACAGCCTCTTGATTGACGGGAAGCCAGAATCCACTTGAGGAAGAACCTGGCAATATGGTCACAGATACATACTTTGAATCTTCCTTCAAACCTTCTCAGGAGAAAGAGAAAAACCAAATCATGTAGGGATTATTATCTCCTGACTTTGAACTGGAAACTAATGAAGTGGGGGACAGGTGATAAATGGAGTCTTGACGCAATTCACCCTCAGGACAATCTTAGACTAAATCTATAGTTATTTCTCTCAACTCAAAATATGTAGAGGGTACAGACATAAGAAATAACTGTCAAAATTCCCACATTGGTTCTCTGATCCATGGAGGTAGGACTGTTACGGTAGGAAAGGCCAAGTAGCAGTTACTAGAATTGAGCCTGCTCAGCTCTGACTCGCTAGGAAACAAAACAAAACAAAAATATCACAGCACTAGAGGAATTAAAAAGATTAGTGCCACCACCAATGACTTGAAATATGCAAGAGTGCTAATTCCTACTACATCCCCATTTACTATGCCTATTTGGACAGTGTAAAGCCAGATGTGTCAAGGAGAATGACAGTCGATTATCACCTACATAATTAGGTAGTGATTCCAATCACAGCTGCCTTTTCAGATACGCTATCTCCCCTGGAGAAAATTAACACAGACCCTGACACCTGGTATACAGCTATTGAAATAGAAATGCATTTTTTGCCCTATCTCTGCCAGCAAAGGAAAACAGAAACAATTTACTGTCACAAGATAAATATAAGCATATACCCTTCCTATCCTGTTTCAGGCTATGTCAACTCCCCAAATTTCTGTCATAAAATATCGTGGACTAGGGACATGTGTTGTCTTGATATTGCACAAAATACAACACTGGTCCATTATATTCCTGATTGTATGATAATTCCAAAACAAATACACAGGAAGTAGTCAGCATTCTAGATCCTTAGTAAAAACACAGAGGTGCTAAAAGGTGACAAATAAACCCCTCAATGTTCAGGGATTTGTAAAATTGATGAAATATCTTGGAGTCAAGTGATCCGGGGCATGTTTTCTTATGCTGTAGAAAGAAAGAAAAATTGTTACACCTTTCAATAAGCACTATCAATAAACAGGCACAATACTTAGTGGGTCTTGTTTATGGATTTTGAAAGCAATATATATCACATTTGGCCATACTATACTATTCCAATCCACTTCCTGGATAATTTGAAAGGCTGATAATTTTAAGTTGGGCCCAGAACAAGAAGGGCCCTGTGATAGATCCAGGTTGCTGTGCAAACTGCCTTGCCACTTGGGCCTGATGACCCAGACACCTATTGTTAGTGAAAGTGTCTGTGTCAGAGAGATAATTTTCATGGAGCCTTGACAAACCCTAGTGAGAGGTTAGGAGTCCTAAATCATAGGATTTGGGTGTAAGGCCATGCCCTTTTCTATTGATAAATTATTCGCCATTTGAAATGTTGTCTGGCTCACACTGGGCTTTGCTTGTGAATGTGTTACCTTACATGGCAAAAAAGGACTTTGCACATGTGATTAAGTTAAGAATCTTGAGATGGAAAAATGCTGGGTTGTCCAGGTAGGCCCAATGTAATCACAAGGATACTAAAAAGAGGAAAACAAGAGTTTCAAAGTCAGAAAGAAGTGATGACAGAAGTAGAGGTGAGAGAGAGAAAGAGAGAGAGAGAGAGATTGAGAGAGAGAGGGGATTGGAAGGTCCTATACTGCTGATTTTGAAGATGAAGGATGGCACAATGAGCCAAGGAATGCAGGTGCTTTGAAAAAGGTAGGAAAGGAAAGAAAACAGATTATCCCCTAAAGCCTCCAAAAAGAATACAGCCTGTCAACACCTTGATTTTTGGAATCCTGACATCTAGAACTATAAGAAAACAGATTTGTATTGTTTAAGCCACTAAGTTTGTGGTAATTTGTTACAGTAGCGATAGGAAACTAATACGATGAGACTCAAAATCATTATTCAAGTTTGACTGTTCATTATGCAGTGGCTGTTATCTGATCCACAAAATAAAAACCTACATACAAAATACATACACTTATACATATGTAAATACATTCATAAATTAAAAAATGGATAGGCACAAAATATTAAATTATATGATAGAAATGGTATTTAGGAGACTGGACCTGAGTAGGTCCTAAAAGCCAAAAAACAAAAAAACGCTGCATGAGCAGATGTCACAGATTTCTGCATTAGAGCTCCTTTTGCTTTCTTCTTTCCTCGAAGCTCACAACTATGACCTCTGCTCAAAATTAATGGAACAGAGAACAGCATGAACCCTATTTGTGCATATATCTGCACATTCTGCTTCCATCAACCAGAAGTGAATGACTGCTTCCCTACAGCCCCACTCAGGGGTAACTCTAAAAGACAATGGAGAAGGGAAATTATCCTTGTGGACAGACCTTTCAGTGGTACACCTGGTTGTTCAATCTATGGAAAAGAAGAAAGCCTGATATGGAGATCTATAGAAATTCATAGGCAGTGGCTAGTGCTTTTACTAGGTGATTAGTGGTGTAAAAAACCCCACAAATATTGGAACATGGTGCAGAAAGTTTGGGGGAAAGGCATGTGGATGCATGGGCGTGGAGTGCGAAGATATTTATGTTGCGCGTAAATGACTACCAAAAAGCATTTACTTCAAGGAAAGCATGCAGCTATCAGATATATAAGATGATCATACTATAAATATCTTTTTCCAGACTCCCCAGCACTTACTCAATGGCCTCATGTATAAAGTTGTAATGGAGACAAAGAGCAGGGATAGGCCTGAGCTGAGCAACATGGACTTCTCATCACATCTAATCTGGATAGTTGGCAACACTGTTGATGTGCAACATGCCTACAGCAGAAGCCAATGCCAAAACCATGAGGTGTTCCCACTTACCTGGGGGAAACAGCTGACCGTGTGATGGAAATTTGATTAGATATTTCATCTTTGAGAGAGCATGGAGGGGGAATTTGATTCCATAGCAATTGCCTTATCTATTTTTGTGGTTTCATATATAATATTTCTCAGACCATTGGACACAATTCATAAGAAATGAAGTGTGGCAATGGATTCACATTCACAGAATTAACCAGTATCATATGTTCCATCACCTAGAAAAAACTAGCTTGGTGGAAGTGTAGAATACTTTTCTTAAGTGTGAGTCAGAGTGCCTGCAAAGTTGGGATGTTGTTCTATAGGATATGGCAACTGCCATAAAACAGCAACTGACATAAATTATCTCTTCCATAATCAGAACGCATAATTCTGGGAACCAAGGGATGGAGGTGACATGACCAATTATATGATTATCCCTAAAAAAGCATTTAGAGAACGTTTTTTTCAACCTCACAACTTTAGTCTTGATTAGCTTGGAGATCTTTGAGCCCAATAAAGGAGTGCTTTCACTGAGGAATATAGTAAGAATTCTACCAAGTTACAAATATCTGACTGTCGTCTGGCCAGATTGGGTTTCTCGAGTTGTGGAATGAACACGAAGAGAAGGAGAACATGTGCCAGCCAGGGAGATTGATCCCAGTCACCAGAAGAAAATTGGTTTCTGATGCACTATGGAAGATAGCAGGACAGTGGTATTCACTGGGGTCCGTATTACTACTTTCTGCTTAATAATCCTGGTTAGTGGAAAACTCAAATAGAAAATAACTCCAAGAGATAAAGGTTAAGTTCATTGATTCAAAAGTCTATCGAGCTGATTGACTACTTGAGGGGAAGATAAGTAGAAAGAGTACTAGTAATGTAGAGACATGATTACAAATTCAGTTCTTCTGATCAGCTAAAAAAATGAAAACTGTACTATATTAATGATTACTGCTTCCTACCACCTTAACCCCACTGCCTTATATGGAGAACACTAATGATGTCCAATATATTCAGTTTCAGGTAGAACGTGAACTGAGCTGACATTGTGAATGCTTATGTGGTAGCTGCCGGGACTTCAAGTTCTCCTGTGTTGTAAAAATTAAGTTTTCACCAGAGTAAAATATAAGAAAGAATGCTGAGGGGTAATGGAGTGGACATTTTGGAGATCTTCCCTTTGTGTCTCTCTATTCATTCTCTACTTTCTTCATCTGTTCTCTGCTCTGGGAAGCTGAGCTGTATGGGTGACATAGGATCCTTTGCTATCTGGGATCTGATGGTTAGAAGAACTGGGAACACTAGGAGATCTGGGAGACAGAGTGAAGAGTGAGGTCATGGGATTTATTCTCTTTGCTTACTACCTTAGTGGTTACTGTAGGCTTGTTGTAACCTGAAGAAAACCTCAGCTTTTGGAAAAGTAGCTTTCTCCTACAGCTACTTGCCCGGTTTCTAGTGACCTTGCTGTCTTGTTGCACTTTCAGGGCTATGGATAATTACAGCACCCTAGGGTCCCACACTTTCTGTTTTGGTGTCCCTATACAGTCATATGTCACATAACCATGGGGATACAGTCTGAGAAATCCATCTTTAAGTGATTTCATCATTGTGGGAACATCAGAGAGCACACTTACACAAACCTAGATGGCATAGCCTACTACACACCTAGGCTATATGGTACTCATCTTATGGGACCACCGTCCTATACGCAGTCTGTCAATGGCGAAAACGTCCTTACATGGTGCATGACTGTACTTTTGCCATAACATAGTCCTTTCATTAAACTCTTCTCCAAGTTTGCTAGTTTGAGTTAGCTCCCTTTTCTTCCAGAATCCTGACTGATAACATTTCTCTACAACACGCTAGACACCAAATGTGTATTAATGTAACCGGATGCAAAAGGGGAATCATTTTAAAATTATATTCTGTTTTCACTTGATGAAATGTCTGCATGCCAAAGGTGCTAGCATTTTCTCTATGCAAGGTAGAAAGGCACCAAGGAGCACAAATACTTGGATGAAGCTCAATCAAATTATTATCTTGTTATACATGAATAGAGGAAAAATCAACTTGTTCTTAGAGAAGCTTAGACGTTGTAAAGGGGTCAAAATGCAAATATGTTGGAAATAGATGTTTAGTATCATTTTAAGAGAGAAAAATATTTCAAATAGTTTATAATTTGTGTTATATTTGAATAAATATTTCTTTTTCAACTTTCTGATGTGAGCAGGCCCAGAGAATCACTGACAGTGAATGTCTCAGCCTTGGCACCCTGAGAGCTTTCTATGAATCAGAAAATACCCCACAATTGGACTAACAGCTTATGTTTCATAAAATTATCTAATATTATTTATTATATAATTATTTTCTTTGCTTGCTGTAAATTTGAACAGAGAGAAAGAACAACTGGTACTGGTAGAGAAATAATCTGGTTTGAGGTGATGGATTTCTGAGGCATGAAAATATTTTAACAAGATTCCCAGAAAATGTCTTGTGAAAACTTGCACAGGTGATCAGAAGATTGAGCGTAGATAATAGTTACTTCTAATACGCAGGGGGGAGAAAATTTGAAAGAATATTTTAAGACTTCGCTATGATGAATGATGTACAGTCAGAACAAGTGACAGAAATATCAGCCAATGACAACAGTTTAAAAACTAGCTTAAGGTGCACCCAGGCATTGAAAAAGAGCATCTAAGAACTAAAAAGAGAGTTTCCAGGAAGGCTTGCAGAAATTCAGGCTGTTGCTGAGTTTTGGAGAAAGATTAAGTTAAAAAAAAGAGTACAGGAAAAGATAGTTATTTGGGGAATAATACTGTATATTAGATGCAGAAGTGTTGAACTGTCCAACATTCAGAGAGGATAGCTAATTCTGTAGCATGACTGGAGTGGGGTCAGCATGTGGGGTAAATGTGGGCTTAAAAAGGGAAAATTACACAGAGATAAGTCCCTGCAGGAATTGTATGTTTAAGACAAGAAGTGCAAAAATCATATTGAAATCATGGGGGGGCTACAGATTAATTTTACTTATAGGACTGGCATAATTAGTGTAGAATTTTAGCAAGTTTGCTTATAGCAATATCAGATGTATATAAAGGAGCCAAGCAGGAAAGTAGAGGAAAAATTAGAAAACTGTTACACTAATGAAGGGCAGAATTCAGAGGCAAGGAAGAATTCAAGAGAAGAATACATAATTAACTAAGCTCAGTGGCAAATTGGTATGGGAGATAATGAGAGTGGGTAACCAAAACGATGCTCTGGCTTGTGGGATGAACTGATGTTGGTATCAGTCAGTGAGACAGGGAACACTGTGATGAAACAGATTTGGGGACAAAAAGTAATTTGTTTTATTAGGATAAAATTTGTTAAGTTTCAGTAGGAAAAGTTTAATTTGACATACTGATAGTGTAGTCATTAAAAAAGATGTTGAAAGAAAGTGGAAATTTGGGAATAAGAAGGTGCTGGCATTTGTTTGGCTGTTCAATGAATACATCAAGGACTGAGGTCCTGTACTTTTTCCCCGTCTCCCTCAGCATGAAGCTGTGTATCACCACATGTAGCTTATGGCTATGTGAGATGGACGTGGCTTCATGCTCATTGCCCTTAATAGGAGCAAAGAGGAAGAGTAGTACTAGCCACATTTGTTTTTCTTCTCTGTGCCTCGACTTGTCATGTGGATCCACTAGTTAAAAGGAGTAGTAGATGGCAGTCCTTGGTCGCTTTAAAGGGAAAAAGAGGGTTAGGCATGAGTTTCAGGTTAGTCAATCCATAGAAACTGCCATCAAGAAATCAGTATGTTAAAAATGAGATAATAAACACAATTCTAAATATACCCATAATTTGAATTAATGTAAATAGGGTACTAAATGTCCCTCAGCTTCAGATTCAATTGTTTTTTTTTTTTAAATGTCTAGCATGATGGGATACATCTAAAATATGATGATGCTGATAGGCTGAAAGTAAAGCAATGAAAAATGATACCAAGCAAAATACAAATCCAACACAGAAACATTAAATATTACACAACTATGTTTTAATATGAAGTCCATTAGTAGAGATTAAAGGAATTTAGTAATTAATTAGTAAGATGGATTTAATAATTATTTTAATAATTAAATGATCACTTACTTTTTAGAGTTTAATAATTATTAATGATTTTAATATGGAATTAATAAATTAAAATAAACAATCTACCAAGAAGTTACAGCAATTATATTCTTGTATAAATATTTGAAACTAGCCTCTGAAAAACACCAAGCAAAAACATATATATATGTGTATATATATATATTCACAAAAGAAATTACGAATGTCATGAAATTGGGAAACCATCATAAGATTGGAACATTTGCACAAAAGTTTTTCAGAAATAGATATATCAGGCAAATATATTTTATTAACTGTATATAACAATTGAATAACTCAATCAACAACTTAAAAACTAGTGTTTCCTTGTGAGCTCACGTGACATTCATTAACATTTACTAGGAAATTGATCATAAAGGAATTATTAACAAATCATAAGGGTAATACCACTGAAAGAATATTACTTGATTATAGTACAATGTAATTTAAAATCAATAATAAAAAATAAAATGTAAAAAATGTATCTTAAAAAGCTAAAAATAATTCATGGGTTTAAGGTAACATATATCCATCAATATATCTAATTGAGAAAATACAGACCTATATATATAATTTAATAATAATGTTAAATAAGTAATACTAATAATTTTAAATACATTGTTGAGTTCAAAATAAATGAACAAAATTCCTGGATTTTAGATTCAAAGAATCACCATAAAGTCAATGGAGAATCTCGTGAATTAAGACTTATGAGTCACAGAAACTAAAGTGTATATTGCTCCAAATATTGCTCCTAATGTCTAGAGATTAAGTATTTAATATTCCAAGACCATTCTGATGGAGAAATAGAGTAGGGACCCCTAACTGAATGAGGAAATAAAACAACTGTGCTAGCAAGATGGCATAGTTGGATATTTCAATGCCTGCTGACAATAACTAATGGAAAGAGCAGATAGAAAAATCAGTAAGGATATAAAAGACTTAACACACTATCAACCAGCTTGAACAGATTAAAAATTATTTACAACATTCTGTCCAAAACAAGCAGAATTCAGATTATTTTCAAGTGCACTCAGAATAATTACCAAGAGAGACCCTTTTGGGGTCTTAAGACAAGTTTAATCATATATGGAATGATGCAAATATTGCAATCTATGTTCTCTGACCACTACACATTAAATTAGAAATCAATAACAGGAAGATACATGGAACATTCCCAAATATTAGGAAATTAAATAACAAACTTTTAAGTAACTCCTTGATCAAAGAAGAAATCAAAAAGGGAAACTACAACATACTTTGAACTGAATTAAGTGAAATCACAGTCATGTGTCACTTAACGACAGGGACGCATTCTGAGAAATGTGTCAGGTGATTTTGTCGTTTCCGAACATCATAGAGTGTACTTACACAAACCTAGATGGTATAGCCTACTACCAGCCTACTACTAGGCTATATAATATTAATCTTATGGGACCACCATCATATACTTGGTTTGTCATTGACCCAAACGTCATTATGCAGTGCATGACTGTATATCAAAAATTGTGAAATGCTACTAAAGTGACACATAGCAGAAATTTATAGCAATAAGCCCCTATATTAGGATAGAGAAAAGGTTCTCAAATCAATGACTTCTGTAATAAATTTTAAAAAACAGGATATAGAGCAAATTTAACTCAAAATAGAAAGAGAAAGGAAATAAGAAATATCAAACCACAAATCTATAAAAATAAATTAAGAAATTGATAATTTGGATTTGGTCAAAATTAACATTTGCATATTGAAAGACACTGTTAAAGAATGAAAATACAAGATACAGACTTAGACAAAATATTCGGAAATTGTATATCTAACAAAGTATCCAGAATATAAAAACAAGTCTCAAATCTCAATTAGAAGAAAAAAAAATTAAACATGGGCACAATATTTGAATGACACTTCAGGAAAGATGATAAAGAGATGGCAAATATGCACATGAAAAATGCTAAACTACTGTTGTCATTGGGAAAACGCAAATTAAATACACAAGGAGATAGCACCACATTAGAAAGTCTAAAATTGAAAAAGCTGATAATACCAGTGTTGGTGAGGATAAAGAACGAGTGGAAGTCTCATATCCTGATGGTGGGATTGTAAGAGGGTACAACCAATTTAGAAAACAGTTTGGCAGTTTCTCATAAGATTGAACATACACCTACCACATGACCTAACTATTCCACTTCTAGGCGTTTACCCAACAGTAATGAAAGCATATGTCCACACGAAGACTTGTACGTAAGTATTTACATCAATTTAACTTTAGAGAGGTAGTAACCAAAAAGTAGAAAGCAACAAATGGCCATCAATAGGTGAATGAAGAAGGACACGTTTTATATCCATACTAGGGACCACTAATCAGGAATGAGCCCTACAACAAAATGCAATAACATGATTGATTCTGAAAACACACAGGCCAGAAAAAAAGTGTGCATAATGTATGAATCCATTTATATAAATTCCAGAAAATGCAATTTAATCTAGAGTGAGAGACAGATCTAAATTTAATCTAAAGTGAGAGAAACCGCCTTCAGTTGTAGAACATAGTTTGCCAGGGAGGAGAAGTTGGAAGGGACTGCAAAAGGACACGAAGTTATGGTGGTGACAGAAATATTCAGTATCTTTACCATTGTCAGAGTTTTACAGAGGTGTATATGTATGTCAAAATTTGGCAAAGTGCACACTTTAAACAAATATGGTTTATTGTATGTCAACTATACTTCAATAAAGTTTTTAAAAATTAACATCTCAAAAAGGCACTAGACTTTGCAAGTAAATTTTTACCAGTCATTCATATATATAGATGATATCAATAATATAAAACCTTTTGTAGAAAATAAAGAAGAAAGACAGACATCCAACTTATTTTAGTTAACATAGATTATACCAAAAATGGACACAAAATTAAATATAATATATTCTAATCATATTTCAACCATCTAATCCCCCATATTATAATAACATTAGTTAAGGAGTTGTGTAAAGTATGTGTGATGTGTTTCAATGAACAACATACTAAAAAGCAGTCATATTGATGAAAGCAGAGAGAGTCAAGCAAATGCCTGAACACGTTGTCTATGATGAAGTGATAATCACCCATATTATCATTGCAAGCAGAGACATGGAGAACGTGTAATGATACTGATCATAAGCAGACTTGCAGTTGAGAGTTTTTCAAGTACAATATTCTCATAATTGTTTCCTTTTCCAGTCCAGGAAGTGAAATATAGAACAGGAAGATTGGCCCTATGTAAAAATTTGTAGATAGATATTCATTAATCATTACAGTTCCCCCCACTTCTGTCTTTGCAAATGAGTTATGTAACTACTTCTTCACACTAAAACACATTATTCCATTTGGGGAGACCAAAAGAGTGGGGAGACAATCAACATAATAGCCTCATAGACAATCATATAATAGCTTCACCTAAATTTACTTGAGTTAACAAAAAGTCACTAAAATAATGAAAGAGGCTAAGAAAATACTACTTGACATCACCAAGAGGAAAGGGGATCCTGTAGAAGATTAAATTGCTTTAAAAAAAATTTATAATAAAGAATCTATCCACCAAATGAAGCAGTGTTGTAAATACACTCATATTTCAACTCAGATCAGATAATTCAAAAATGGAAAATAACCAAAATGCCCAAGAACACACAAATGGATAAATAAATTTTGATATATCCATGCAATTGATATTATTATATTAATATAAGTATATTAGTTGATAGTACATTATATTAATTGATATAAGTATATTAGCTCACACAACACCATGAATTTCAAAAAAAAAGTATGTTCAGTGAAGGAAGCCACACACAAAATAGTACTTGCTGTATAATTCCATTTAATTATCTTCACAAAGTGGCATAACTAACTGATATTTATGGAAATCAGAAGAATGCTTATACTGAGGCTGGAGCTGTAGATTATAAGGTGCATGAGGGAACCTAATGGGATGCTGGAAATGTTCTATCCCTTGATCTGGGTGAGGGTTACTGGGTACAGAATTATTGAAATGTACACTAAGATTAGTTAATTTTATGCACATTACTAAACGTAGGCTATCCTTCAAAAAAAAAGACAGAAACTTTTAAAATATAGGCATATTGTATGATCATGAACTGAAAGTTTCAATATTATAAAAATATCAATGCTTCATAAGTATTATTCTGAATAAGTGGGAACATTTTAAATAGTGTTATTTATCATTAATGTGTTTGTAGTGTTTATTTAATTTTTGGCGTAGTCCCAAAGAGAGCAACCCATCAGATATGCCAGCATTCAGTGATTTCTCTTGAATATGATGCTATAGAGGCCTAAGATTAGTTGTGAAGAGAGGATGTTCGCCTATAAATGTGCTGGAAGCATATTTTGTTCCCATGAAATGACCTCTGGGTACAATTTAAATCCTCAAATATTCCAACAGGCTTTCTGGTAGCATTTAGCAGGGTGATTTTAAAGATGTATGGAAAAGAACAAATTAGCTTAAAATAAATGTGGAACCACTTAGGGCCACAGCCAGACACTCTTGAAGAAGAAAATCTAAGTTGGGGACTTATACTGCCATAAAATGTTAAATATCAATAATTAAAACAATGTAATAAAGATGTAAGTCGAGGTGAAATTTACCAATGGACCTAAAAAGATAGTCCATAAATAGGTAAATACAAATATTGCCACCAAATTTAAGATAAAATTTCTCTGAAAAACCATAGGGGAGAGTTTTTTTCTTTCATAAATGATGACAGATGAATTGGACACCTTTATTTTGAAAAAAATAGGTTGAATTTTATGTTATATAAAAACAGTAGCAATTAATCAATTCCAAATGGATCATATACTTAGAATGTCTTCATGAATTTGGGATAGTCACAATTACGTTAAGAAAAGGAATAACTTTAAAGGAGAATATTGATAAATTGAACTTCAGTAACACTAAGAATGTTCATTAAGACATACCATTAGGAGAACAAAAAGGCAAGTCACAAAAATGGAGGCGATATTTGCAATATGGGTATTTGAAAAAGGTTTTTTATCTGTAACATATAAACCAACTCCTATAAATAGTTAAGAGGCAAACAACCAAACCAATTAAAAATGGCAGAAATATGTGAACATATACTTTACAAAAGATGGTTATAAATCCTACGATCATGCGTTTTAATTTAAGAAATCTGCTCTCTTTGACAAAAGTTCTTGAGGTTGAATTGTTTTGTCACCAAAATGGTGAACAAGCACTGTATTTAATCGTTTTGGTATGGGCCTTTCCGTATCCCATACTCAGCTCTAATCACATAGCTTTAAAATCAGTAGGAACACAAGAAGTATTTATTGAATTGAGGTGAAATATTAAGTATGGTGTGGGTACTAAATTGTTTTAACTACTCTCATTTATATTTGATTTTTTTTTCACTTTTGACTCAGATTATCAGTGTTTAGATAGACAAAGTCCTGCTTAATGTTAGAATTTAAGAAATTCAATGCAACAGTTGACTTCCTTCATGAATTATTTTGAATATTTCTTGGTATATTTCAGGATATCTTAACTCATACAAATATAGATAATAGCCTATATATTTAACTGAAAGACAGATGGAGAACAAAGGTTTAACTCTAAAATTACATTTCCCCTTTAGAAAAAGAAAATTAATCTAAGTAAGTACATCTTACTGAAAGAACTGGGAAAAAAGTTTAAAATTAAATAGTCAGTGAATATGGAAGTTAATTGTAATAATAGGCAAATTACTGTGAGTGGCTTAGAAATTAGTGGTTCCTCATACCAAATAAATTCAATATGGAAAGAATATATTTTTCCATGTCAATTATCACAGGACTACACAGTAGTAGTTTTTGATTTTTTTAAATACGATGCCAGCTTTCTTTCATTTTTCTGACTTTTAGTTTTTTTTTTTTTTTTTTAAGATTTATTTATTTATTTATTTATTTTCCCCCCAAAGCCCCAGTAGATAGTTGTATGTCATAGCTGCACATCCTTCTAGTTGCTGTATGTGGGACGCGACCTCAGCATGGCCAGAGAAGTGGTGCGTCGGTGCGCGCCCGGGATCCGAACCCGGGCCGCCAGCAGCGGAGCGCGCGCACTTAACCGCTAAGCCACCAGGCCGGCCCTGACTTTTAGTTTGTTTGTAATAGCTTTCTAAAAAGTTCTATGTCAAATTAAGCCACAGGCCTCATCTGAGGAGATAGATGAAATGTTTGATAGTCCGCCACTCCATATATGTGTATATAATTTTTGGATTATGACATCATGAAACAGGAGATCATCAAAGTAACTTCCAAATGTGAAAGCATCAGGGAGTTCCAAGAAAAGGTAGATTGCCTGCTATAGCCTATGAAATATGTATTATCAGCGGAGTCTTCTATTGAAGATGAAATTCATAAAGAATCTTTTCATTCTCTGCCATAGGAAAATCTCATATATCACTCATCGAAAAGGAGGAGGAAGAGTTCACTGGAATCACATAATAAAATGTCAGTCCTAGATGGTGATTAAAAACACCATCTAAATTCTATTTGGGCAGGGCACTTGAGAATCCAGATCAAATAAGCCATGAATCAAGGGAGCAGAATAAATGTCACAATGTTCCATAGTGACAGATTAGATAAGTGCCCGAGAAATATATAGGCCCGAAACAAGAATGACTAAGCAGACATCTTAAAACATGTTTCATAAGCATTATTCTAAACAAGTAGGGACATTTTAAATGATGGTATTTATCATCAATGTGTTTGTAGGATCTTTTTAATTTTATTTAATTTTTGGCATAACCTCAAAAAAAAGCAACCCATCAGATATTCTAGCACTCAATGATTTCTCTTGAATGTGATGCTAAAGAGGGCTAGTTTAAATGTGAAAAGCTGGTGTTTCTCTATAAATTTGATGCCTTCCATCCTGAAATGTTTTTCCATTATCATCTTTTTCTTTCTTTTGTTGCCTTTAACGTTAGTCTCCAAAAATCTAGTTTTACAATGAAATTTTATCAATAACTAATTTAGCATACATTCAGATGAGAACTTAGAATTTTGAAGACGTTAGAGGATAACGAAACAAGAACGCTTGACTAGGGCCAAGCATTTTTGAGGATGAAAGAGAGAAAAACTACAATCATTCTCTCACTACTCTATGCAAACTCAGAGTGTCCTTAAATTCTGCTTACCTGTTCCTCTCAAAAGCAAAATGAGTGATTTCTTTTTCATTCATCATCATGTGTGTGAATTCAGGTATTTCCTCTTTTTTTATTTCTCCTACATTGTTTCTTTCTGTTATCTGCTGCATTGCTACTCAGTACACCAGCTTAATGGTGCTTATGCAGGATTAATTTGATAAAACAAAATATGTAATGCTATGATCTACTGTAACTGTATTTTGTGAACAGAGCTAACAATGATTTTTTTTATTGAAGTAATACGAGTCAAGTGCACTAATCTTAACGCTGAAATTTTTGTTTTGCATACATCCATGTAACTAATAATTAGGGGAAAAAAAGATAAAAATAATTTCAGGACCACAGATGATTGCCTCTTGCCCCGTCCCAGTCAATACTCATCCCAAGTTTACCAATATTCTGGCTTCTATCAAAATTGATTAATTTTGCCTTTCCCCTTGAACTTATATTAATTGAATCAAAGAGTGTCTCATCTTCTGCCTGTGGTTATTTAATTCCACAAACTTTCGTGAAATTTCCATTTTATTCTATGTAACCAATTTTGTTTTAACTTGCTGTGTAGTATTCTATCATTGGAATATATCACACTATATTACAATATTATCTTTTTTATAAATTAATAGCCATAATTTTTATAGCAGTTTTAGGTTACAAAAACTGAACAGACAGTACAGAGAGTGCCCGTATAATCCCTCTCCCCTTTGCCCTCCTAATTTCCCCTGTTATTAATGCCTTGCATCAGTATGGTACATTTGCTACAACCAATGAACCAATACTGATGCATTATTATTGACTAAAGTCTGCAGTTTACCTCAGGGTTCACTCTCTGTGTTGTACATTCTATGGGTTTTGACAAAATATCATTTAGCATTCATTACAGTATCATACAGAGGAGATTCACTGGCCTAAAAGTCCCCTGCACTCCGTCTATTCATTCCCCCCTCCCTCACTCCCTTCCCCCAAACCCCTGGTAACCACTAATCTTTTTATTCTCTCTCTAGTGTTGCCTTTTCAAAATGTTATACAGTTGGAATAATACAATATATAGCCTTTTCATACTGGCTTCTTTTACTTAGCAGTATGCATTTGAGTTTCCTCCATGTCTTTTTGTAGCTTGATAGGTCATATTTTTCTATGACTGAATAATATTCCAATGTATGAATATATCACAATGTGTTTATCCATTCATCCCCTGAAGCATATCTTGATTGTTTCCATTTTTCGAAAATTATGAGTAAAGTGCTATAAACATGCACGTGTAAGTTTTTGTGTAGGCATGAATTTTCAACTCATTTAGGTAAATATCCAGGATTGGACTGTTGGATTATATGATAAGACTATGTCTAACTTGTAAGAACTACCAAATTGTCTTCCAAAGTGAGTGTACCATTTTTAATTTCTGCCGGAAATGAATGAGAATTCTTGTCACTCCACAAACTCGCCAGCATTTGATATTGTCAGTTCTTTTGGATTTTAGCCATCATAATAGGTGTGTGGTGGTATCTCACTGTCATGTAATTTGCAATCCTCTAACGGCATATGATGATGAACATCTTTTCATATATTTATTTTCCATCTGTATATCTTCTTGATGAGGTGTCCGAACAAATCATTTTTCCTACTTTATTATTAAGTAGGTTTTCTTTTCTTGGTTAATTTTGAGTTCCATGTATATATATATATATATATTTTTTGTGAGGAAGATCAGTCCTGTGCTAACATCTGCCAATCCTCCTCTTTTTTTTGCTGAGGAATACTGGCCCTAGGCTAACATATGTGCCCATCTTCCTCCACTTTATATGCGATGCCACCACTGCGTGGCTTGCCAAGCGGTGCATTAGTGTGTGCCCGGGATCCAAACCAGCGAACCCCTGGCCACCACAGCGGAGCACACGCACTTAACCACTTGCACCACCAGGCCGGCCCCCATGTATATTTTGAATATACGTCCTTTATAAGACGTATGTTTTGTAAATATTTTTTCCTGGTCTATGTCTCCTCTTGTCATTCATTTACCACTGTCTTTAGCAGAGCAGAATTTTTAACAAATGAAATCTAACTTATCCTCTTTTTTTTCCCTTCCATGGATTGTGCTTTTGGTGTTGTAGCTAGAAACTAACGACTAAAGCCAATTTTTAGAGTGTTTTATAGTATATTTTTCAATGCTTACCTTGCTCTTTATGTTAAAAAATACTTTTTTGTAAGATGCAAAGAGGTTCTTTCCTCTCATATATTTTTGGCCATCTTTGGTTCTTATTTGGAATTTGTATTGGTGGGCTATTGCAATCCCCTTTATTGGTCACAACAATTTATACACCCCCTAGTTGCAAAATGCATTCTCCTCTTCCTCAAACCACAAAATTTTTATCCAAGTAGGAAATCTGACTAAATGCTAAGAATCTTACTATCTCGATCAAGTCTAATACTGGTTCTTTTGTTTTAGAAAACTGTGATAAAAACTATTATAAAACTATTATAAAAATATAATTTAGAGCCAGCCCTGATGGCCTAGTGGTTAAGTTGGGCATGCTTGACTTCAGCAGCCTAGGTTCTGTTCCCGGGTGTGGACCTACACCACTCATCTGGCAGTGGCCATGCTGTGGGGGCGGCTCACATACCAAAAAAAAAAGAGGAAGATTAGCAGTGGATGTTAGCTCAGGCCCAATCTTCCTCAGCAAAAAAATATATATATACATATGTAATTTATCTGTTCCTGCATATCCAACAAAAGATGGTGAATTAGAAAAGGTAAACCACAAGTAGCACCTCCATTTGAAAAGGGAAAGACAGTAAAACACATAGTAATCATTACGTATAGTGACTTAAGCAGTCACTTGTGTCCACCTGGCAAATGTGGCCAGGTCTCCCCAAACTAGAAGCAGGAAATGTTCTTTGCATAGGCATCAGTTCTGCTTCCTGGGAGTGGCTCCATAATTCATCTTTCTCCATGATACTTGCATTCAGTTTCTGAGGTGCTCCTTCATTTGTATCATACCATTTGATCATTTTTTAAGAGAGTTTTGAAAAATACATACTATTTGACATCTTATAAGTTTTCTCAATCTATTTCTTGCTGGTAAACAGAAAGATAGGAGACTAAATGTCTTTTTGTACTTCATAGAGACATTTTTTTTTAACCAAGACTAGTGACACTTTTTCCTCTAAAGCTCTCTCTCAGGAACATTGTGACCTTTGTCTATGTATGCATTTATTTTCCACATGTCAAAGCCACACCCGAGATTATTTGAAGACATACCTCTGTCTTAAAATGTAATTATAGGTAGATTGGAAATATAATACTTCCCTGAGACCATGTCCTTAAGCTTCTAGAAATATTTTGTTTAAGAAAAGATCTGCTAGGCAACATCCTAATGATTTCAGATGCTATAATAAAGGTAGTTAGAGACACACTTTGCTGCATAAAATAACTAACAATCTCACTGACATAGAATGTAAGCATTTGGTTTTTGCTCAAACATCTGTCAATCGGCTGAGGTTCAACTGACTGTATGCGGACCTTCATTGCTCTTGGTTTCCAAACAGCAGGTTTGCTTTAGGTCTAGTTCATGTATCACTCATTCTTCTTGGAACAGCAGACTATGAGGTATATTTATCATAGCAGAGGTCAGAAGTTCTTGGATAACTTGAAACTTGTGCTATTTCTTAAGAACTAGAAACTTTTACACTTCATTTCTGTCCCAATCTACTGGCTGCAGAAACCCTACATGGCCAGGCTGCCCATCACTGAAGAAGGTAACGTACTCTGTCTGTACTGGATTGAACCGAAGACACATGACAAGAAGTAGACACAGGAAAGAGTAAATAATAGTGACCAATGTGAAATATACCATGGGGCAGTTTGTCCATTTTCACTTAATATAGTCACGGATACATTTTGGGTTTAAATCTACCATATAGGTATTTATTCTATTTTATTCTTTCTGGGATTTGCTCATTTTCTTTCCTTTCCTGACTCTCTTGAATTAATTGAGAATTTTTCTTTTATTGTCATATTTTTTCCTCTATTAGCTTGTTGATTACACATTTCTTTACTATTCTTTTAGCCTTTATCGATGAGGTTACAACATGAATCCTTGACTTATCGTACTATATTTTAAATTAATTTTTTCACCACTTCTCATGCTGAAACTTCCATCCCAACACTTCAAGATCCATAAGGCTGTGTACTTACTTACCCACATCCCATCAGTAATGCTATTTTTGTCATATATTTTAATACAATATATTTTTAATCCACTAGCACATCATCATCATTATTTTACATAGTTGTTATTTAAATACATCCACATATTTTATCTTCTTTATGCTTTTCGTTCTATACTGTTCCATCATTTCCTGGAATATTTTTGGTTAGTGCTATGCTTTTCATGACTAAATATTTTTCCTCTAAATTAAATTCTCACAAATGTATCAGAATTATTACTTTTTTTGATAAACTTTGTTCAAAAATCTGTTGCATACTTGGGTAGCCTGTGGGAAGTGAGTTTGAAGTTAATTTTTTTTTGGTTCTTGACATCTGTAAATAAGTTATTAAAATAGGTAAATAATATTTGAGTAACTGTTTGAATCTATGAAAATGAGAGGAAAGTTTTAGTATGCACTATTGGTAGAATACATGAACTTTTAAATGATAAAAGCCAAGTAAATTTGTAGGATAATTTTATAAATCATTTTAAATATATTTATGTATCTATTTAATATATTAGAATAATCATCCTTAATTTTCTTTTGAACATAGCAGATGTTTCCACACTCCCATCCCTTTCTATGTCACCTCAGGATGCCACAGAAAGCCTCTATTTCTCTTCAGCAGAAAGAGTTTAACTTGAACAGATAAATTGTGGCAAGCCTGTTCCAGCTATGTTCGTTAAAGAGCTTCATGGGTAAAGGGGATTTGATTTGAAACAAAAGAAAATTCTGATTATTGCAATTGCTGGTGAAATCTTCCAGGAGTAGTTAAAATGCAGAAGCAAGCAAGATGCGAAATCATCATCAGGTCAAGGAGATTACTGGAGGTCTTTGAAGCACAGGAATGGGTGAGCTCAGATTCAGGCAGGGAACATTGCATCTATTTTGCTGAGCCTTTGACTGCAACCATATAGAGGAAAAGTTATAAGATTGCAGCTTCTATTAAGTTGAAAGCAGAGATGTGGTTACGGGTTTGGCGTATTCACTGCGGCTTCATATGGGTCCTAGGCCCATTCACGTATGATCCTAGAAATTAAGAGTTAAAATGGCCTTGCATTACAGGCTTAATTCCATGTAGATACCTAGGGCCTTTTCTCTAAAAGCCCTTGTACCATATAGCATTTTATTTTATTTGTATAGATCAGATACCACTATAGTGGTTTAACCAAACAAAACTTGTCTTTTCTCACTGTGTTCAATGGTTTGTGAATTACAGCTGTTCAAAAAACAAAACTCCTTTCTTTCTGCTCTGCTCTTCTTAGTATATGATTTCCTCTTCATAATTTTAGGGGAGTTGCTCCACCTTTGGGTACCATTTCCAAATTCTATCAGGAAAAAGAGAGAAGGAAAAAGACATGTACAAATTAATTCTGTCCCTTTTTATATGGAAAAATGAAATATTTTAAAAAGCACAGTACATTTTTCTTACATATCATCAAAAAGAAGTACACATATGGCCAGATGAGGCTACAAGGATATCTGATTTATAAAGTCAGATGCATTCATTTTCTCATTAGCCAAATCATTATTTACTTAATCAATCAGACAAAAGAATAAAAGTGAATCAGCATCTAGCTGTATCTATACAACCGTCTCAACATAAAGAGCTGTTACCTACTATCCAACTCTTACAATTAATTACTGGCCTGGGAAACCCAGGTCCGAACAACTCCAATGATTCAGAGATGATAACCATCATGGAAACCCGTATTCCGACACACACAAAATTCTTTCTGATGTGGTTTGGCTCTGAGTCATAAAGACCTAAACTACAGTGGTTGACATGGTACAGATATATTTCTTTTTTAATGACTCTACTCTGGATTGATATGGCAGCATTGTTCCACAAAAATCTCAGATATCTGACTTCTTCCATTTCACCATTCCTAGCTATGACTTTCATCTTAGTAGTCCAAAATGGGGCTCATTCCCTCGAAAAAATAGTCTAGACCAAGTGTCAGCTTTCTCTTTCAGAAGGCTCCCCAAGACTCTAAATAGCACTACTGTTCATCTTCAGTTTGCTGAGACCTAGTCACTTTGCATATTCACCATCAAGGGAGGAGGAGAAATGGGGTTCTGATTATTGGAAATCAGCTAATAAATGAATATTTATGGTCTGTGGAAAACTGGTAGTCTCTGCTAGAACAATCTCTTAATACAAAAGTGATCACTCTCATGCAGATCCTGGAACAAGTAACAGATGTTAACTTCTAAGAAGGTCTAAATCTACACCAGTGCTATACGAGAGAATCATCTGTGATGAGGGGAATGTCCTTCTGTGCAATCCAATAGGGTAGCCACCAGCCACATCTGGCTATTGAGCACATGGAATGTGTTTAGAGTAACTAATTAACTTAATTTTCTTTTTAATTTAATTTTAGTTAAATTAAATTTAAATTTAAATAGTCACATGTAGACGGTGGCTACCATACTGGACTATGAAGGTCTAGATCTTCCCAGTAAAGGCATTAAGTTCCTGGATGCCATCCTTTGGCAATAACGGTAAATCTCCAAACCACTTTCACTAGAACAAAGACAATAATTTAAAGATCCATCAAGATATTTTTATATCAATAATTTGCCTTCTACATTTTTATTTTGTTCTTGTGTTATACTTTCATGCGACGAAAAACTGAACAATCAATGGCTCCACAGGTGGTTGACTCAGTAAATTTTAGATAAGAACAAATGGAAAATGACATAAGAAAGTTTTTTTTTTTTTTTTTTTTTTTTTTAGCTCTATGTGTGTGTGTGTGTGTTTTAAGGCAGAACTTTAACCCAGGTTTTCAGAGACTAAGAACAGGTCCCCAAACACCCTTCCACCTTGTCCTCTCCACTGTAAGATCCTTATATAAATCTGCTGAGAAGGTGACCTGCAAAGCCATAACTTACTGAAATGAGCCCTCAGAGTCTCACTCAGGATCTAGAGCCCACAATGAAAGATTATTGATGTTTTCAGCAGAAAAGCTGTCAATTAGATGTACAGTTTGCCATAACAGCTCCGGGATATAAACCTGAGCTCTTCTGTAAATTTACTGAATCTACTTTGCAGCCACAGGGCCAAGCACACAACTTTCCCTTTGCTTGAGGAGATCCAGATGTTCACCTTATTTGGATGGGTGCCGGAAACTGGATTGTGAGTTTGATGCATTTCGGCCTTATAGCACTTTGGGGTTGTAGCCTAAATGCTTATTTTTAAAAGTATGTTTATTTTTTCTGACTATAAAGTAATGCATGTTCAATGTAGCTAATTTAGAATGTATGAAAAATATGAACAAAATTATAGTTACTTGTAATTCTACAACATAGTGATAATGACTGTTATCATATTTCCTCCAAGTTGAGAAAACTGCTATTTTCATTAACTTTGCTTTACCATGTAACATTTTAGAAGTGTTTTCTTCTCTCTGTCTCTGCTCCCTCATTTATCATTCACGTTTCTCAATGCACTGCCATCTGGCTCCCTTCCTGTCAATCCACTGTAGCTTTTGTTGCCAAGGTCACCAATGGGTTTTTGTCACTAATTTGAATGGACACTATTCAGTCTTTATCTTACTAGAATTCTCTGCAATAGTTCAGAATCCTGCCACCCAGGGAAGTTTTTGGAAGCCGCTGAGTCAGACTGCTTCCAAATTATTGCTTAAGCTTTTGAGACTAAACCCTGTCAACTTTTTGTGCCAAGAAAAAATTAGGACTAAGTCTATTTTGTTTCCCCGGCTAGTTTACCTCAAAAATTCCCAAAGGGGCAAGTGTATCTGCTCAATTCTTATAAAGTAGCCATCTGTAGCATTGCTTTTTGCTCATTATCTCCCCCATGTCTGTCTTATGTCACAGAACAAGTCATTCTGGAAAGGTAGTAAGTCAAATGGTCAACCACACTCAATACAGGAATGCATGTATAAGTCAGCTCAGTCTTCTCAAATTCCAGTCCTCCAGAGCAGTGGTCACTACAGGGTTGTGCACACGTCATGAGCAGCCAATCAGAGACATTTGGGGGCACTGATGTAGATGTGATAAATTTTAGGGACTTAAAGCATAGAGAAGCCGAGGCCCATTTTTGCACATTGGAAGGAACTTGCTAGAGCTTGAAGCCAACATAAAAGAGAGAGAAGCAGAAACAAAAGAGAAAGCCAGACAAAGTAGTTTGAACCCTGGAATCCAGCTGGCTCTTGGTCTTTTTACTTTTATGAACGAGTAAAATACTTTTCCTGCTTTCTTTCTTTCTTTTTTTGTGGGTATATATGTATGTATGTATGTTTGTATCTATCTGTCTATCTATCTGTCTACCTACCTACCTAATCAAGGTACTAAAGCAAAAGATCCCATCTGTCTCCTTTTGCCACTTTTCCTCTATTCTATCTGGTGACCCTGATTACAAAAATCATATTCATTTTAGATTTCTCTATTCAATTTCTCTGCATTCTCTCCCCTCTTCTGAAAACTGGCTGCTAATTTGAGGACCCGCAGCTGTCCTAAGCTGTTCACGTTGGCCTACATTGGAATCACCAGGATGGCTTGTTAAAACACAGATTTCTCGGGCTGGCCCGGTGGTGTAGCGGTGAAGTTCACATGCTGTGCTTTGGCGGCCCGGGGTTTGCATGTTCTAGATCCCGGGTGCAGACCGAAGCACGGCTTGTCTAAGCCATGCTGTGGCAGCATCCCATATAAAGTAGAGGAAGATGGGCATGGATGTTAGCCCAGGGCTAATCTTCCTCACAAAAAAAACCCACAAAAAACAAAAACACAGAGATTGCTGGGCCCTACCCTAAAGTTTCTGTCTATTTGCTCTGGGGTGAGGCCAAAGAACTTGCATTTCTATAAAAGGGTTGATGCTGGTGATCTGTGACCACAGTTCTGCTTGTTATTAGGACAGAGCGATGACTCCCAAGCCGCCTGTATGCCAGACCAGAAACCTGAAGTCTAAATCAGACTTTTCAAATATGTATGAAGGTTGACCAACAACTTTCTCTTCTCTGAAGTTATGCTGAAGAAATTACAACAAATATGGAAAAACTTTAACAATAGCTCTTATAAAACTAAAAAAAGGTAATAATAATTTGAACATAAGGAACAGTTAAGCAAATGCCATGTTTATATTGAATCAAGAGTAATAAAGCGATTAAAATAAAAATTATGAAGATTTTGGCAGTTATTTGAAAATATATTCAAATATTAATAAAACACAGCCTTCAAAAGTGATAATGATTAAACTGTATAAAGCAAATAATAATAAACAAACCAAGAAATTTAACACACAAAAATACATACTTGCAAAAATGACATTTAAAATGCTAACCATTCTTTGGGTTTTGTGGTTAGGGTCTTCTTTAATGTAAAATCTTTGTATAATTTCCAAATTTCCTATACTGAGCCCGTAGCTGTTACAATAAAGGTTATTTTCTTAAGTGTTAGGAAAGAGTTAATATAGAAGGTATAATGGCTTGCTCCTTGCATATCTCCAAGGCAACCTGGAATCATGATTGATCCTTGGTCAACTCTTGGGAATGCGGCCCTCAGAAGATTCTTAACATCAGTGATTGACGATTTTGCTGTTTACACTTAGAACAATGTACCATGCTGTACCAGCTTGTCAGGTTTGCTTTGCACAAACCCCAAGATTGATGATGTGTGCTTTATTTGGTTGTTGGGGGTCCTGACTTTCCGTTGCCAGGGCTGGGAGTATAATAGGATGTGCCCATGTGACCTGCCCTCCATAAATCCCTGGATTCTTAGACTTAAATGGGTTTGCATGGACAGTGACTTTCTACACATATTCCTGTACAGTAGTCTGCTTCTAGAAAGAAAGAATCTTCTGCATGGCCCTAGACAAGGAAGAACTTGAAAGCCTGTGGTCTTTTCTTTTTAGACTCCACCCAATGTACGTTTGTTTTTTGCTGCTTTTGTTCTGTATCTGTTGCTGTAATAAACCTTCACCATGAGTATAACTTGCTATATTTGGAGTCACATGTGTCCTTCCAGTGAATAATCAAATTTGAAGTGGTCATTCAACCTGCAAACAATATCTATATATGTTTGTATGAGTGTATATATGTGTGTGTGTGTGTGTGTGTGTGTGACTTACACACAGCAAATAATTATCCAATAATTTATTCTATCTCTATCACAAAGTGCTTTTATATTAGAAATATAAAAGATCAAATGTACAAATTATTAAATAATTTAATCAGTCACATCTGTAAGTTCCCTGAAAAATTTCATTCATTTATGCATGCATTTGTTCATTTATTTGACAAATATTTTGTTAAATAAATATGCTATATGCTATGCACTTGGTATATAATAAAGAACAAAATAGTCCTATCTTCATTTTTACAGTTCTTATTTTCAAAGGATAAAGGCATATACACAGAACGCTGCAATGCAGAGTTAAAAGTTATATCAATAAAGGAAATTATTATCATCTTCATTATTGTTTTTACTAATTTATATTTGTTGAGCATTTACTCTGTGCCAGCCAATATTCTAAGCATTACAATATAATACTTCATTTAGTAGTCATATAAATCTCTATGATGTATGTCCAATTATGATTCAGATTTTGCAGATGCAGAACTGAGTCACTGAAAGACTGAGTGATTCGCAAAACATTACAAGGCTAATAAACTCGGTACTGTGATTCGAACCTGGACAGCTTATTTTGATCTCAGAGACTATACTCTTCACCTACATCAATACCACAAGTTGGTTCAGAAATACAGAGATTTTAAGACTTTCATAAGGGCTACTTGAAAAAGGCAGCATTGATGAGCTAAGCTATACATTTGCAAAAACCCAAAGTATGAATAGAGCAAATTTTACATAGGGCATTGGAGTTTGTGGGAAGGAAGAGGATAAGAGTGTTCTAGACACAGGGACCAGCATGTGCAAAGACCCAACTCTGAAAACATGGATGGTTTCAGGGACATGTTCTTAGAGGGGCCCCGTAATTGGGTTTTAATTATCTGAGGTTGCCATCTTGAAAGGCTTAATAATTTTATTTTTGAATTTATGTTTTAAGAGAAGTCTAGTGAGACAATAGAGCATTTACAGTGGGCTCCCACTGCCTCCCAGTCTTCCTGGAGATGTTCTCTGTAGCTGCTTCCCTATCCCTGGGGCCCCAGGCACCTCACTTGGCTTCATTTTCACAGTTCTGATCCAGTTGACTCTGCCACATTTAGCCTTCGGTGTGGACTTGGGCATGGTGCAGGGAGGGTCAGGGTTGGTGTGTCTCCTGCCGTCTTGAGGCAGAGCATGATGACAGCCATCTCTGCTGTGGGATAGCAGTGACACACACATTCCTAGGGCTACTTGGTGAAGGTGAGCCTCTCACCCAGCCCTGATCCAGGTACGTGGCCTGACACAGAGGGTCTGATCTCTTGGGTATTCCTTTGTGGGTCGGGAGGTGGAATCATGAGAAGGAGACATGCCCGTGCCTGAGGCAATTAAAGCAAATGGAAAATACCATTATGGGTTCAGAGAGAGGCCTTGGAAGAAAGGAAAAACTTTTATATCTTAATACCATGAAAGGCACTGATTACCAGCTTGAACAAGGGTACTGATGCTCTTGCGTTTGCACTGAGCCCCTGAAATTATGTTGCGGCTCTGTGTGAAAGTCCATGGTATGCCATGCCTTAATAACTGAAAGGATTTCAGTATCTGTGTATCAGATGGCCTTTACTAATGTGACTAAATTCTGGATACAAAAAGAGAAAACAAATTAGATCATATCAAGAAGTTATATTCTAAGAGCAATGAAGAGTGAGTGACTTGTTTTAAGCATAAGAATCTGGTGAACATATTTGTGAAATAGTTGCCTAATTCTCAGTTATATCATTAAGATGAATTTTACGGAACCAAGACTAGAATAAGGAAGGTCTATTAGGATACCATTTCTCTCATATCAAATTGCAGATTGTTATGGCCTGAATGGAGTTATGACAATGAAGGAGAGAACTGGACCGACTTAAAAAAAAATTTGGAGGAAGAATGGACAGAAATGTATGAATGAGAAGATATGGGCGGATATTGCAGTGTCAAGAAACATAACTTTGGATTCTGGCTTGGCCATTTAAGTATATGAAGATATCATTTACTAATATCTTGCCTGGGGATATAGTTTTGAAATTAACCAACATAAAAATGAGTATTTAAGCAATGGGAATAAATTAGATGACCTGGGGAGTGTGTGTTACTTGAAAATAGAAATAATTGAATTATTACCTCTAAAACTATGCTGTCCATTACAGAGGTCACTAGTCACATGTGGTTATTTTTTTAATTAATTAATATTAAAGAAAACTTAAAAATCACTTCCTCAGATGCACTGGTCACATTTTAAGAACTCAAGAGCCACCTGTGGCCATTGGCTACTGTACTGGACAGTGCAGATTATAGAACATTTCCATCATTTCAAAATGTTCTAATGGACGGCACTGCCTAAAACTTCTGGATTTTAGGGAGAGATGAAGGAATAGCAGTATCATACAAGACTGAGAATCAGTAGCTAGAAAAAGAGGAGAAAAATAGGAAGAAATAATGAGAAAGCAAAGAGGGAAAGAGAATTTTTCAAGGGGATAATAACCAACGACATCACATGCTGAGGGGAGTTCAAACAGCATTAGGATTAAAACGATCCTTTCTCAATCCCAAAACATTCAACTGGCTTTATTCCTGACATTCAGACTCAAGTATATTAACTGGCTAGAAGATGCTTAAGCAACTGAAATTTAGAGGTAAACTTTGATATATATAGATATATCTATATATATAAAAATGCATATTCTGAAAATTTTTGCTTCCTCACTAATTTTTCTACATTCCGTAACCACTAGTACTGTACACTTCAAGATCGTGTGAAGAGCAAGATATAAACAGATAACGTTTAAATCCTGAGCCAACAAATTTTCAAAGATTGTTTTGTTCCTCTAAACCGATCGAGATATATGTACAAAGGACCATGTCCTGGAAAAGTTAAGGGTCATTAATATTGCTAAACAGAAATGATACTGTTAGCACAGTAAGAGCAGAGTGGGCCTTACTAACCAACACATATTTCCCTTCTACACTTTAAAAATGCTGATGCAGTGGAGGCTGAATTTCTCATCTCTTAGTCTTCAAAATATTGGTTTGTAGAAAATAGTTTTGAGAGACACTAAAGTATATTCCCCTTGCTTTTATTTTAAGGTTAGAGTCCTTGAAAATGCTTTATATACCTCTTGTTACACATAATTGTTTTATTCCTAGAGACTTTCGTTCCTTTTTTATTATATTGGTAGCATTTTATTTCCATATAGGCTGTAGGCATTTCTTCTTTCAATATATAGTATTGAATATTTCTCCTTTCTTTAATATTCGATATAGAACTGCCTTCACAGCTGCCTGTGAATGCAAAATTCTCCCGACATTTACCAACCTCCTTCATTTTTCTCCCTCTCTCTTTTTTTTGGCTTGAAGAACTATTTATGTTAGGAAAATATTTTCACATTTGTAAATGATAACTTTTTTGGAATGTGTAGAAATAAGACCAGCCAAGGAGAAAAAAAGAGCTATGATCATATTGATGATATATACACACCTAGAAGCAAAGACACAGATATTTCTGCATGTGTGTTTACACACACCACACACATATGTTTACACACACACATGTAAATAAGCACATTCAAAATCAACACAAAGGAGGATTTTTAGTAATAGTGATCCATTTCATTGGAAGTATAATAATCATAGTTCTTGAAGACAAAGAAAATGCAATTAGGGTTGTAAAAACTAATTTAGAATTTACAAGGCATAATTACAATTTAATAAAATTTACATTAAGTGATACTCATTAAAACAGTTTATGATTTCTAGAAATAAACTTGTATTCAGCATGAAAGAAAAATATTAAAATTAATGAAATTATAAGATCATTTACAAGAAATCATTTTGGAATTCACGTGGCAAATAAAAAGTAAAAGCTAAGAAAATGAAATGTGTAATCTACCATGTTCATTTGACTTTGTGAAAGCTGCTCCCTTTGGTGAACACTGTAAATTCTATTCAAAGTTTTAATTTGTTTGTTTATATACATGATTTTTTAAATGGAAATTATAACCTTTCAAACTAAATGTATGAGCTTTATGATGAGAAAAGTCAACCAGAGAATGAAATAATCAAAACGTATATATTATATGAGTCTGTACTTTATTATTCTTCTTAATTGATTTTCCCCTTATTGACATGATGGACGAAAGAAATACTGTAAAATATTTATTATGCCAAAATGTATCTTTTAATGCAGAATTACCTTTGAGTGAATATACCTAAAATAGAAATATTCTTTGTACAGTAGTATATAAAAATTGGCACCAGAAAAAATTCCTTCATGAATAGAAGCTAATAGATATTTTTAATTCTTTTTAAATATTTGTCTTCAGAGTTATTCAGACGAAAATAACCTTGTCTAAGAAAATCTCCTTTGGAGTGATGTGCAACTTTTAGCTTACCACTGTATACTGCACATTGCAATGCTCTCTGGAATTATAGGGTTAGACTCAAATCCTTTTCCTTATTTGTTACATGTGACTTTGGGAAAATTTCCTTGCCTTACTTTTATCATTTGCAAAATGGGATAATAATGCATAACCTGCAGGGTCATTGTAAAGATATTAAATAATAATGCACTTAAAACACTTGGTGCAGAATGTTGTACTAAATATAGGTATGTTATTTCTCTTAAGTATATTCAAAACACATGCAAATAAATGCATACGATTTGACATTAAAGAATTGTTACGCAGGCATTTTTCCTAAGTCTAGTTTCTTTTGTACCACTTACTATTATTAATAACAAAGATGTTTGTATTCAGTAAAATATCTATACTATTTGTGGAAGACACACTTGTAATACTAAGATAGGAAATGGCTGCACGAGATGGAGATTATATTAATATTGTGAACATTTAAAAATATTTATATGATATAATCTATCAAATAAATAAGTTTAACTGTAGTTAATATATTATTTATTCCTGAGAGGTCATCTTTTTTTTAAACTGGGGAGAAAAATATTAAACAGAATCTCACTGAGCCGTGATTCCCAGATTGAAATTTGACTCTGAATGAGTCAACTTTCCAAGTTTCCTTTGGCTGTCCTTTTGAAAGGACTGTTTATTGTCATTTTATATTCATGAAGCAACCCAATTTAATACTGAAAAAGGAAATCTAAATTCTCAAAGGTACAAGAAAGCAGATTGTTGATGAGGTTATTTGTATATGAAACAGAATATTTTTCCTACTATGCAGAATAATCTTCCTTGTCTTTCAGTACTCAAAGTGACTTTTTATACGTTATATTATTTGAATAATACACACATATGCACAAACTAAAGAAAAATCCTTAATTACTACTTTATTATTAGATGTTCATTTTTTTTAACAGTGAAATGAAGAATGCGTCAATTTTCAATATCCCTGGATGGCAATGCTTCATTGAGTACATACACTTTTGGATATTTATGTGACCTATAATTTCTATGAAACATCAATAGAATTCCCAAATTAATCATTCATTCTTTAATCAATGTCATGAAGCACTTACATTCTCCAAGCTCTGTAACATTTTAAATAGATATGCTTAGGGAAAAAGACAATCATCTTGACAAACTCTTTGTATACTTTGAATTTAGTAATTTGTTACTGTCACATTTTTCACAATGTTTAAAGAGATTATTAGACGTAAAATTAGTGTGAAAAAGTGATGAAAACATTTTTATGAGAAATCCAGGTAACTAACTCACTCCTATGTTTGGATATAAAATAATTTGTAATAAAAATGTTCAATGTGTAAAAATAAGAATACGAATGAATAAAGAGGAAGGGGAAATATCATAAGAACTCTGTAGAACCCCACGTTCCAAGGAAAAGTTCCTTAGCATATTCCTTAGCACCTATATATCATATAATCATTACATATATATTTTAAAAAAGATTTCATGAATATTATGCACAAGCACAGTATATATTTTATCTTATTTGATCATTAATAAACTTATATCAGAAGTACTATTATATTTCTAAATATAATAAAATAAAAACCTTTCTCTACAGTCAAAATAAGATGAACACATTTAATAAAATATTAATAATTCCTTAATATTATTAATAGTCATGTTAAAATTTATCTAATATACTGAGAACTTTCCTTTATAATTGGTCTTGTCCAAACAAGGATCCTATTCAGAACCACATTACATTTTGTCATGTCCCTTGAGTCTCTTTTAATTGAGAAAAGCACTTTTCTTTGTAATGATGTTAAGTACTTCAAGACACTCGAGCTAGTAGAATTTACTACGTTCTGGAACTTTTCAAATGTATACTCATGGTGTCATTTAGTTACTCCTCTTTCACCTCTATTATCTACAAAACAAAAATTGTACCTACCAGCTTTCTTAAATCCAAGTTAAACATTTTTGACAACAGTGTCATGTGATATTACGTCTATACTGTTCCACATCAAGAAACAACTAATATTTTTGTTGCATTATTTGTGTCCTAAGCAATTCATTAGCAAGGTGCAATTTTTTCTCCCTTAAGACAAAATGTAGTCTGTGTGATATTATGTTGGCTCTATATAAATGTTCAATTCCTCATCAAATATTTGACTATTAGATTTAATACCAACTTGATAATACCTGTCTGAAGCAATCTTTCATTAGGTTTTCAAAATGATCCAGTGATTTCTTATTCATTTGTCATTCTTCTGACTATTGAACTCTAATGGTAGATAATCAGTGTCACTGTTAGGATTTTGTTAAATTAACATTTGTTAATTGAAGCACAGGGTGCAGGATGGCGAGCCTTGGTTCAACAAAACCACAAAAGAAATTGAAAAATAGAGCTTTATTACTCAGGTTCTGGAGGAAGTACACAGCAGGTCTGGAGGGGCCACACGGGGAGGTCAAGGCAGAGTGCAGGCAGACAGGGAGGCAGGGTCTGGGGCACATTCCTTAATTACAGTCTGTGGGTTTTGGTAAGCTTCATGGGGGTCTTATCTAAGGGGCGCACAAGGGGAAGGAGCTGGAAGGTGGGGGAGGCTGTTTATCACAAGGTCTGTGGGAGAGTCGTATTGGAATCACATTTGCTTGTGACTCTGCAGGCTGTTATCTAGAGTATGCGCTTGCATGAAGAGGCTAGTGTCAGGTTAAGACCCCCACAGGCTGCTTGGCCAAACAAAATGGACGCCAAGGCAGCAATACCATGAAGTAGCTTAGCTAAAATCTCAACAGTCACCCTTTGCTTCAAAGGTCTTACAGTTGGTGTGAACTGCTATTTCTTTTTCCCTCTGGTGACAACTCTAGAGACAACACCTTGAGATGAGAGAGCTCAAGATGAGAGCAACAGGATCCCTGAATCACGTCATGAAAGATGGCTCAGAGAGTCACACAACCCCAAACAGACTTGCATGAGGAGGATATATTTTCACCGTGCATGAGAAACCACGCTTATGTGTTGCAGTAGCAAAGCTGAAATAATAAAATACCCCTCTACCACTTTTCTACTGGGTTATTGGCATTTTTTTCTTCCCTGTTCCTGGAACTCTTCTATATACTAAGGAGGATCTCTCTGTCTCTCTCTCTGTCTCTATCTCTATCTCTTTTCTGGTATGAGCTGGATATATTGTTTTCTGAGTTTCTTATTTATCAATCTTTTATTTTATAGCTTTTAAAATTTTTTAGCATAGTTAAAAAAAAATCCTTACCTGCCCATTTTCTAGTATTTTTGGTTTAAAATTTTTACATTTAAATATTTAATTTTTTAGAATCAATTCTAGTATTGTTATGAGGTACAAATTGAATTACCATTGCTAAATCTTTGGAGTAGATTATGCAATTTTTATTCTTTTACTAATTCATCTTAATATTTATATTAATAGATTTTCTAATAACGAATAGCCTTTGAAATCATGGAATACATATTTCCTGATTATTATGTGTGACAATTTTTAAATGTAGTTTATCTTGTTTGAGAGTATTTATTTTTGAAATTTTATATCCACATTAATATGTGAAATTGGTTGCTATTTTACATTTTTATGCAACCTCAATCAGCTTTGAACTTTTCAATAAATATCATTTACATGGTTTCCTTCATTAACTGTTCTCAAAAACAGTGTAAATGCAGTAGAATTATCTGTCTTTAGCAGACTGAGTAGAATTACCTGAAATATTTTGGTCTGCTCTTTTTGGAGAGTTGTTCTCTGAGAACTTTCTCTATTCTTCATATGGTGATAGATCTGTTTGACTTTGTACCTCCACTGCAGTGAATTTTGATAAAATATTTTTCAAGAAAATTATACATTTTTTCAGGTCTCCAAATTTATTTGAAAAAGGTAGTACAAATTAGTCACATTATTTATTGCTAATTGCTCCTCTTTTAGTGGTTATTTTCTCCTTTTAAATATGTGGGCTTTCTTTTTTTTTCATGATTAGGTGAGTGGATGGTTTTATCTAGTTTTTAAATGTTTTAAAATATTGACTTTTTTCTCTATGATTTCTCTTTTTTACTGTTTTTCAATTCACTGCTATCTGCTTAAAAATGTATTTATTCTTCTTTTTCTTTCTGTTTACTTTGTTGTTCTTCATTTAACGTTTATATTAGATAGCTAAATCTAATGGCTAAATATATCTATATATACACACACATATAACATATACTGTATATTACATTTTATATATATAATATATAAATATAACTTATATATATAATATATATGTAACACATATAATATTAATATTGATATTAAGTGTTTAAGGCTTTAAATAGATCCCTGAGTACAGCATTATCTGTTTCACACATATATTAATATATTTTCAATATTATTATTTCAGAATAATTCTATGATTTCAGTTTTTATCAAAGAGTTATTTGATAGAAGTGTTTTGTTTTGTTTCATTTGGCTTGTGTGTGTTTGAGTGTGTGTGTGTTTCTGTTTTTAACCCAAGGTAATAAAAGAATGCTGTTCATATTGTTTTTCTAATTTAGTAAATTTAGTGAATTGCTCTTTTTTCCTCTCAATATAATATATGGGCAATTTCCATGATTTCCATGGCTACTTGACAAGAATGTATGTTTTTTATGAGGATTATAGATTTTGATGCATATAGTTATAAGATCTGTTTTTTTATATTGCTGTTTAGATTGTCTATATCCACATTTTTTTTTACCATTTCATTTCCCTTGACTTTAGAGAGATGTTTTAAAAACTACAATTGGTATATACTGGGTTAAATTTTCTCATATATTCTATACATTTTATTACATTAAAAAGGCTGCTATGATATTTGGTACATTGATATTCCTAGCTTTTAAAATGTCTTTGTAAATTGTATCTTTTAGCCATAATTTTTTTATTGTTGTAAAACCCAGTAAAATTGATAAAACATTTGGAAATATGATTAAATAAAATATATGGGAAGAAAAAAACACCTTTAGATATTGGAAACATGAAAAAACTAAAACAATATTAAAGCAATTAAGGTAAAAATTAGAAATCCTGGAAGCAATGGTACATTCTGACCAAAATATAAATAAAAAGCCAAGACTATAATTTATCTTGAGGAAATAATTTCAAGCTTTCTAAAGTCAGTTATTTCTCCTGTGTAATCCTCCATATTTTTTATCTGAAAAATAGTGATAATCATGACATCAATTTTATAGGATTTTTGTAATAATTAAATGAGTTATTATATGAAAGTGCTTAAAAATGATGGTCATATTTTAAGTGGTGTATATATATGCTAATATTGTCATTATTATTATATTTATTATTATTATTAGATAGCTAACATTTTTTAAAAACCTAGAAACAAATGATGTTGTGTGTGGATTATATTTAAAGTTTCCAATAATATTTTATTTATATTTATTTATTTGTATTTATTTATGACTTTCTAAATCTAGAAAATCATTGAAATTTGCTTTTTTTATCTTCATGAATCCAGTAAAGAATGTTTCTCAAAAATCTATTGAGGTTAGTGTTAAGAAGGAAACATTTAACTAATCTTTTTCTTTGAATATTTATGCATAAATTAAAGAAAAATATTAGAAAATTAAGTAATATGACATAAAATAATGTACTGTATTTTAACATAATAATTCAAATGCAATAGTAATACATTGTATGAAACAATTAATACAACTGACTAAGTAGCTTCCAGGCCATCAAAGCAAGGATGGCTCAATATTAGTCAAACACTAAAAAAAAAAATTTCCGAAAAATGGAATGGGGATAGTTAATAGCAGAAAATGTATTACTCACAAATTAATATATAAATACAAATCCATTTGGAAGTCTGCAAATTGGATTAAATGATTTAGCATTCCAACGGAATAAAAATAGTCTAAGGATGGCAGAAACACAAAAATTGGCACCATAGTAAAATGATTAAGAGGACAAATTCTGGAGTTAACTTTCTGGGTTTATATTCTGAAAATGCAACCTTGTAATATTTCCTTCACCTATAGAGATGATGATGAGGAGGAGGAGGATGACCACAATAATATATCCTTAATGGGATATTATGAGAACTAGTGGATAAATGAGTTGTAAAATTCTCTGAACAATGCTTGGCACATCATAAGTACAGACTAAATAAAAATAGAAAAAATATGCCCAGTAGGCACTGGATTTAAAATGTATTAGTATGATTAAACAATGATGTTAATGGCATAGGAACCAACAAAATTACTGGTGAAACAGATTAGAAATACCCCCAAATAGTTCACTTTATATGCCAGTAAATCACTTGCTTGCACTTAGATCTATTCTCCCTACCCCTACCTCTGCTCCACATTACTTCTTTGCTAGTGGCTACTTAGGGATTTTTTTCCCCTCATGTTCAACAACATTTATTGTTGTTGAACTATTATTTGATAATTTGTTAAACTAGTATTTAATAATACTATACCATATGAATGAGAAGCAATATGGTCTACTACCATTCCTATTCATTTTGAACAAAATCATTGGTACATATATATTTGCATATGATACATATATAGTATATATATATATATAGGTACATATAAACATATATATTGGGTTTTTATAACTGAACAATGGCAACTAAGTTATCTTACTCCTTTGTCTTAATTCTTAGTGACTATTTTGAAATAGAATGCAAATCTTATTTCCAAATCCTACAGATCAGTACAGGGAGAACATTTGTATGCTGGAAAAACTTCTATTTTAAGGATTGATAAATTGATAATGTCTGTCAAAAAATTACTGTTCTTCCCTTTAGGAAGATTTTGTTCTCTGTATCAAAGAAAAAGCTTGAAAATACATAAAATAAAATTTAATAAAATTCTCTAGGAGCTTGTGATAGAGACATTGGCTAGGCGTAGGGATATTTCCCAGCCCCATTTTGGTTAGTTTAGAATCTTTTCACTGAATTCTAGCTAATGGGACGAGGGTGGTAGAGATGTATAATGCTTGTAGGCCATGAAACCATTATACCGTCCCACACTCTCTGTCTCCCTTCTTCAATGACTAGAGTGGTCATGTATCATAAGTTGGAAGAGGCCACAATTATCTGACTGATTTGGGAAAATCAAAATATGCTAACTGGAGGCATGCCACCAAGGATAATAATTCAACTTGTCCTGGAAAGGGATGTGAAAGAGAAATAAAATTTTTTTGAGATACGTTACTGAGATTGTGGGGTATTTGCTACAAAGAGCTACTGTTAATTATGTTATACACTACGGAGTCATCTAACCTAACATGATGGACACAGTATTGATCAGTATCTCCAAAAATGTTGAAAGATGAAAATCATAATAAACCTATATTTAAATCATTTTACATTAACTACAACATAAATAAATACATCTATTTATTGGAAGATATAGGTCCAACTTCTTTTCTTGGAAAATGGGTATTCTAGTTAGAATTTCCCTTTTATTTCCTGGCATAAATTACATTGACAGTCTAAAAGTGACGCTTAAAATTTGATGTCTTTAAAGTGAAACAAGAAGTCAAACATACAAAAAAAAAACAATTTGTGTGCATAGGCAGGTTTATATGAACTGTTTCCTTTTATTTTTATATTATGTCACCCTAACCTAAATGGATACCATGTTTTTAGCATCTCATTTTCACAGAGACTTTCCATAAATATGAATTTTTTTCACACACATTTCATTAGATTACCTAATGTTTAGGAATGAGGAATTTCCTATATACAGTCTATTCCACTGCAGTGCGTTTTGTAAACAGGAATTTGCTCCAACATGATTGATACTTTAGGGAATATTTTGAGCATAAGCCTAATTTCACATTTGTTTATGTGTGATTTCTTCTGCAAGAATCACTAGGTGATTAGAGAAAATTCTGCCCAGCAGAATTAAGCCTTCTAGGAATACATACACAAAAGTACACACACACCCACACCCACACCCGCACAAGCAAACATACACACACACATCGAATCAAGCATCTACCAGTTACCTCAGTTCATCTGTATGTGTTCCAAGCCATGCCCATTCACATCTGGTGTTACAATTTCCCTCTGATTTCAGATAACCCTTTTATCCCCTCTTCATAATAACTAACAAGCTGCAACTCTTCTGCTACAGGCTTACATACAGATTTCAGGGCTTTTTCAAGGTGAAGTACCATATTTATAGTATTTATGCATTTAACCATCATGATGTGTAAATCTGTGCTATCATTCTTAATAGATTACTGTCAATTTTGTGTGTATGTCACTGAAAATATTTCTGATTGCTTTGTCCCTAACCCTATTTTCCCTATGAACAATTATGTACAGTGAGGTGAACTTAGGAGCATATATGTTATTATATAGAATAACTGACCGTAAATATAACTGAATCCATCTGGCCAAATGTCATAGAGAAAATGGAAAGCATCAGTTAGCCTGGCAAGATGGATAATTGGGATTTGGTTAAGAGAATTCTAGCATAAAACACAGCATGGTGATGAGAGTAAGATAGTACTCCTTCCTTTGAAATACTTGTTAATAATATCTGTGGTTCCAGAGCTGATTGTGTTGTGGGTCCTTCCTCAGTCATTCTTAGGTCTTGAAATTTGTCGTCGTTTCAAGAAGCCACAGAAAACCTTTTTCAGATGTTATTGTTCAAGAAGCTTGCCTTATTGGCTTATACTTTCCTGTACCCTCAAAATTCTATTCACCATAGGTACATATGTTAATTAACGTGTAATATATTGAATACAGAAAGTTGTGACGTCAGCAAACAAAACAATTTGAGGAATTTCAGGGCACCAAACATATTGGATTAGTGCCCAAGCTAATGACCACTTAACCGTAATTATCTCTTCAAAGACCCTGTTTTGAAATAACAATCATATTCTGAGGCAGTTGGGGTTAGGACTTCAATATATGAATTTGGGTGGGTGGGGTGCAAAATTCAGCCCAAAACACTCTATCATAATCTTATTATTATTATTATTAACCAATATAAAATGAGTATATACTTTGACAAGGCAAGTGGGTTAAATACTTCACATAGTTTTTCTCATTTATTTATAAAATGAATAATTTAAAATTTTAGAGTTAACCTGAAGTAGATTGTGTATGTAGTCCTTGTGTACACACATTAACAGAAGTTTCACTTTGGTTTTTATAATGTTATTATACTGACTTCATAAAAGGAATTAAAATAATTTATTTTCTGTGCTGCTTAATCACAAAAAACACCACAGTGTATAATATTTCTTGAAGGGTTCTTTTCTTTCAATGCCATTAAAATTCTTCCTTGTTTTCTGAACTTAAATGTTTCTACAGAGACGTATGAGGCCAACTGAATGTCTTACATTTTTAGAGATTTTCCTCTTCTGTGAAGCGAAAAGATTATGTTATCTTAATTTCCACATTTATTAAGCTTACTCATATTTTCCTAATTGATTTTAAACGTTTCAATTTTTTGGAAAATATATCAATACATTCATTTACATAAAAAAAATTTTTTTGTATATTATGTTATTCTATTTTTCAGGAATATCAATTATGCTTATGTAGAATTCCCATTTGTCTGAATACAGTGACCATTTTCCCTAATAATTTTTATCTCTTTGCTTCCCTTTCATTTTGTGTCAAATCCTGAAACGCATTTTTACGTCCATGATTTTATTTTTAGCCAAATCTGTTCTGTTTCTTTCTGTAACATGTGGCTTTAATTAATTTATATTAATTAAATTAAATTTAATTAATTAATTTAATTTAATGTTAAGTTAAATAATTAAAATAAGTATATCTTCCATTTATTTATTGAATCCTTTCAGTGTATTTTCATCTCATTTATTCTCTTTAGTAATTAGTCCTTCTTTGTTATATATCTTATTTAGATATTTCTAAAATTATTCCATTTTCGTTATAATGAGCTGTGATTATCTGCTTGAAATTTTGTTCTGAGTCATGAAAATTTTCTTCCTTTGTTATATATTCTTCATCCATCATTTTCTTGAGTTTTTTGTTTATTCCATTTTCTTTGTAACATCGATGCATGTACTTTTGCTTAGTAGTACTATTGGAATAGGAACAGATTTTTCTATATGTCTATTGACTCAACAAAAATATTGTGTTTGAGGCAGTAGCCTGGGAGGTGTAGCTGGTAGGCTTAATTTTTGTATATCTCTCAGAAGAGATAATCTCTTACCATTTAGGTCTTCTCTCAAGGGGGCCATATATCTCCTGCACTTTAGGAACTCCTTTGGGATGAGCTTCTGCCCTAGGTGGGAAATCATCATGCCAGCAAACTGTAGTCAGAGTTCTCTCTTTGGTAATTTACATACAGTGCATTCAATACTCTTCAACTGACTCTGGAAAGCATTGCAGAGGGCAGTGATACCTGATCTCTTTTCTCAATTCCTGGCCATTTTTCTGGTTTACTATTGTCTGTGATGTGGTAATGTGTCAAACTAGCAAAGTTTCTCTTTTTGTCCATGTCCCATTTATATCTGTAAACCTATAAAGCATCATTGGTCAGTTTTTTCTTTTTTTCCTTTTCAGGACCATTCACTTAGCTTTTATTCTTTATAGTTCTAGCATTTATAATTTAATTTAATACAGAGATTTTTTTCTAATTTTGTATTATCTGTGTATGTTTTCAGAAAAATACAGAAAATGTAGAATAAAAATGGCTATATTCTGCTATCTTTACTAAAATATTGCATATTATAGTTTGAAGTCTTATTTTAAATAATTATGAACTGTATTTGTATTCATACCCATCAGTTACATTTTATGAAAATGGCTATATCCATCTTTGTTAAATATAAGAGTTGCAGTATGTAATATTAATCCATATGTATAAGTAAAATCTACCTTTTTTTCATGTTTGTCTTCTAATCTTCCCATTTACTCCTTAAAATGCAGTAGAGTTGTGTGCACATTTTTTAAAGTAACATTTCAAAGGCAGTTTATTTTTGACAGGGTATAATCCTTCTAACCTCTTCCTTTCTGTACTTTATGGTGAAAAGAAACAATGAAAATTGGCTCTTTAGAAATTAGACTGCATAGAAATACTTTCTCTTATTATATCCAGTAATATATGTAAGCAGGCTCTAAAATAATTATAATTATTTTAAACAGTGCCAGAGACCAATAACGTAGTTTATTTAGATGTTCTTATTTACTTAATCATAGAATGCTACTGAGATATAGTAACTTTGATAATAAGCGCATAGTTTCCCTAGTCTTCAATTCTTTGAAATATCATCTATCTAATCAAGGAAAGACATTATCAGAAAGTTTTATGAGTCTGAATCTTAAAAACTGCAAGTTACCGTAATTGTGGTTGGAAAAACTCTCCATTTCCAATTCCACCTAGATTTCTTCCTGTGAGGAACCATTCACACAATATAGGCAGCAGAGTCATGCAGTGGTATGGACAAGCGTCTTTCCTTCCGGGCTGCCTTCAGGCCCACTGCGGGCCATGTTCAGTCCGAAGGCTCGCACACTCTATTATGAGATGTGCAGAGACACCCCATACCTGTGCTGTAACTCCATGGTAGAAAATCATTCTCTCAACATAACGCTCCTATCACTACCAAGACATAAGACATATAAATAGTCTCATATTTTTTCTATGCATTTGTAGTTTTTGGTTTTATCTACTTTTTAAATGTTTTAAATAGAAATTTCAAAGCACAAACAAAAATGGAGAGAATAGTGTAGTAAGCGTCTATATGCTCGCTGTTTGTACCCAAGAATTATCAATGTTTTGAGCATCTTCTTTGTTCTGCTTTCTGTGCTTTACAATTGTGATGGCATATTTTAAGGAAAGCCCATGACTTTTTGTTATTTTTTTCCTAAGAATGCCTCAGTTTGAATATCTAACTGATAAGGATTTTAATTTATAAAACCACCATGACACTTATCACGTACCAGTGGCTAAATCATGTCATTTCTCCCACAGTACAGTCTCTTACCTCTATCGATATTTCACCCTAGCTTGGATCACCATTATTCTATCTAGTTTCCTGCAACAAATGTCTAACTAGTTTTTTTCCTCAGATATTGTTTTTCTCTAAGCTATTTCTTAAAGGGCACCTGCTGTGGTCTTTTGAAAAGCAAATCTGATCATGTCACTCCCAAGTTTAGTAACTTTTAAGAGCTGTCTATTACTTTTTGAATAATGTCCTGATTCCTTAATATGCCTCATACATAGTACTTCATAACTTGGCTCCTGATTACTTCTCTAGTCTTATCTTATAACTGATTCAATTTAATGGCAGCATAGTCAATGTTTTCTCTGATATTAGCCACTGGGTGTTTATATGTACTATTCCTCGGCTGAAATAATTGTCGCTCATTCTTTGTTAGCCCTTTAGGTTTAACTTAGATAGCTCTTCCTGCAGGGTATACTAACTAGTCTCCCAAGTCCTAGTTATCTATCCTTTCTGAATGCTCACACAGCACGCTATAACCTCCTCACAAGTACACTGCAAAGCAAGTTCCTAAGCACTTGTCTCTATAATTCTTGATTTATCTTTTAATCCTATAGTTGATCAATCAGTAGACTTGGTTGATCTTACCTGCAAAACAATTTAAATGTGTTCACTTCTCTGCATATCCACTGCTTCTAACCTAACCAAGTCACTACTTGTTATAACTAAAGTACTGATCCCTCTGCTTCATTTCTTACTTTAATTCTACAAATACTATCTATGAGATGATTTTTAAAATATCAAGTGGATCTTGCTATCAGATTATTTAAAAATCCCATGATAATGATTAGTCTTGGAATAAATTAATTTTTTTCCAATATGATCTATATGCTCTGGCCCTTGCCCACACCTCCTGCATTAGCATTTTATGTCACTGTCCCTTTCTCTCATACTGTTCAAGCCACACAAGCTTTCTTTGTTCCTGGAAAATGTAGAAATTTTCTTTTTTTTGTCAATGCAAGGGAATTTTTAATTCTGCTTCCTCTCTCGAGTGTTCTCCCAACAACTTTTGTAAGAATGGTTGTTCCTATCTTTCGTGTTAGATATTATAGGGGAAACCTTCCTTGAATTCCCCCTTTTTCTCAGTACCATTTTATATTTATGGCCTATTAAATTTGTGGGCTAAAATATAACCAACTTTTCTTTGTTGTTTGTGAATAATATGTTGTGAATTGAGAAGGTGTACTCTCTTTTACTGGAGGTCTGTATTAGTCAGAGTTCTCCAGAGAAACAGAACAAACAAGATGTGTATATATACAGAAAGCTGTTTATTATAAGGAATTGGCTCACACAGTTATAGAAGCTGGCATGTACAAAATCTGCAGTGTGGGCCAGAAAGCTGGAGACTTAGAAAGGCTAATGTTCCAATTCAAGTCTGAAGGTTATCTGCTGAAGAATGCTCTCTTACTCAGGGGAAGGTCAGTCATTTTGTCCTAAACATTTTGTCCTATAAGGACTTCAACTGATTGGATAAGGCCCACCAACTTTATGGAGGGCCATCTGCTTTACTCAAAGTCCACCAATTTAAATGTTAATCTCATTCAAAAACACTCTCACAGAAACACCTAAAATAATGTTTGACCAAATATTTGGGTACTATGGCCCAGCAAATTTGACACATAAAATTAACCATCACAGCGTCCAAGTTCCATAGCTATATATAAAATCTTCCTTAGCTATTACGAATATGTGGTTTAAGTCTACTCTACCCATACAGGTTTTTCTTCACTTTCTCTATTTAAATTGAGAGAGGTGTGTTGAAGACATATATTACTACTGTGTTATTTGTTTTTTCCTTTGTATCGCCTCAATTTTCAGATTTATGAAAATTGGGACCGTGATGCTTTTTAGGTGAATAATTATTAATGTTCACTGTATCAACTTTGTTATTTGTAGCCTATACCATAAAAAAGTTCTCTTTTGTCTCATTTAATGATATGTGTTCCAACTCTATCTTGTGAAATATCAAGAATGTGCTCCCTACTTTTGTTTATCTGCATTTTCCTGGTATATATTTGACCATTATTTTAGTTTTAGCTTTTTAAACATCTCTAAGTATGTTACTTCCATACAGAACAGTATTAGATTTTGCTTTGACAGTCAATCTGAAAATATTTTTTTGATTGATGAGTTGAGGCTATTTATATTCATCAACATTACTGATACTTTTTCACCTCAGTTCTATCATATAATTTTACATTTTAATTATTTGTAATCAAGTGTACAATGGTCTTTACTATCTTCTTGTTTTTTCTGTGCCTTTTCTAAAGTATACTTTTTGTTTTCAGAGAAAGTTTGTATATTTTTCTAATGGTTACTTTTATGCCAGCACTTCTATAATATATCCTTAGTCTTCTCTTGTTTGTTTAATGGTGTTTATTGTTTTTCTACCCTAAGCAGTATTTAAATTATCTAGTAATTGATACAGTCACTATGGAAAACAGCAAGGAGGTTCCTCAAAAAATTAAAACTAGAACTACCACATGACCCAGCAATTCATCTTCTGGGTTTTTACCTGAAAGAAACAAAATCACCATGTTGAAAAGATATCTGCATCCCTATTTTCCCTGCAGCATTATTTACAATAGCCAAGAGATGAAAGAAACTCAAGTGTCCATTGATAAAGAAAATGTGGTATATAGATATCCAATGGAATATTATTCATCCATAAAGAAAGAAGGAAATGCCATTTGTGACAACATGGTTGTACCTTGAGGGCATTATGCTAAGGGAAATAAGTCAGACACAGAAATACAAAGACAAATACCACATGATCTCGCTTATATGTGGAATCTAAACAAAAACCAACAAACTCATAGATGCAGAAAATAGATTGTTTGTTGCCAGAGGTGGGGGGTAGGAGGTAAGAGAAATAGGTGAAAGGGGTCAAAAGGTACAAAGTTCCAATTGTAAAATAAGTCCCAGGTATGTAACATACAGAATGGTGACATGGTTACTAATATTGTATTGTATATTTGAAAGTTACTAAGAGTGTAGATCTTAAAAGTTCTCATCACAAGAAAACAAAATTTGTAACTATGTGTGGTGATGGATGTGAAATAGACTTATTGAGGTGATCATTTCACAATTACATCTCAAAAGAAGGTCAGATAGACAAAACTAAAATGAAAAAAGACATTAAACTCCTATGCAGGATTTCCATCTAATAGGAATTCAAAAGCAAGGGACAGAAACAATCAATACCAGTAAGAATTCTCTGAGTTAAAGAAAGTTCCCTGGATAGAGTATGCATGAAGCTTCATATTGAAAGATCTCAAAGAGTATTGATAGATTTATATGTATGATAAATATTCTCATATTTAGAGACATCATCAGAAAATTTTAGAGGTACAAGAACCATGAGATGAATGTAAAATGTCAGAGAAAGGGGATAGACACAGTGAAAATGAGAGACAGAGTCCAGGAGAGAATGAAATAAAAAGCTACAGTATATAGGATTTTGAAAATCAACTGCTTTCTTATAGTTTCTTGAGAATATGCAGTAGCAAAACATACACAGATACACATATGTACAGAACCTGAGTGTAAGTCAGAAAATATGAAACAAAAATTTAAAACATCACCTAATAAAGTGGTAGGTGGAGGGGAAATTTGACAGGCAAAGTTTCTTATTTTGATGGACATTTAATTTGATTCTTGATGTTAATAGAAATATACAAATTTAAAATTATGACAAAAAGTTTTAAAAAGTAACATAAGGAGTAGAAAGAGAATGTGAACTTCCCCAACTATGAGAGGGGGAATGCTAACAATCCAAAAAATGTCAGAAATAAAATCCAATCAAGAAAATATAGTATACAGAAAATATACGCTAATATGACAAGCCAACCTCAACTGCTAAGGAAAAACAAGAAATAACAAAGCAGGTGAGGAAAAAAACACATCTTTAATGATACAATACAATAAAATGGTCACAAAACCAAGCTATAGAACAGAAACATCTCTCAGCAACACTATGGCACCTGGAATCAAATTAAGGAAAACTTTTCTCATCATTCTCAGGCCTGCAGCAGGAATCATAAGCGGACTTCTCATAAACAGGGCAAGAAGATCTGGGGCTATATATAGGGGAGAAGAACAGTCCTGTAGAGATCTTATTACATACCACATACAGGCAAGAAAGGACAGTTTGGAGCAAGAATTCTGCTGAAGAGCTCGTTTACCTTCTATGACCTACTTCCTCGTTACTGAGCCTAAATTAATGAGGAGAGTGAAGAAGGCTGTAACCAGCAAATCACAACAGAGGGAGCCTGTGTAAAGGCTGAATCTGGGGTCAAACTAGCCCCTGAATTTAATAATGTTAAGGTACATGTGCTGATTTATTAATAATAGTTTTGACAGGGTGCTTGAGAGGACAGACAAATAATTAAGATGTGTTGATCAGTTTAGCTCATTCTGCCTGCGCTCACCCTTAATTAAACATTTTAACAATATGAAAATACTAGAAGAAAATATACGAAAACTCCTTTTTCTATAAATAATTTTCAGAAAGGGAATGTATTCTTTTCTTTTCTTTTCTTTTTTTTTGGTGAGGAAGATTAGCCCTGAGCTATCATCTGTTGCCAATCCTCCTCTTTTTGCTGAGGAAGATTGGCCCTGGGCTAACATCCATGCCCATCTTCCTCTACTTTATTTTTTTATTTTTTTTTATTTTTTTATTTTTTTAATTTTTTGTTTATTGCAATAACGTTGGTTTATAACATTGTAAAAATTTCAGGTGTACATCATTGTACTTCTATTTCTGCATAGATTACATCATGTTCACCACCAAAATACTAATTACAACCCATCACCACACACATGTACCGAATTATCCCTTTCACCCTCCTCCCTCCCCCCTTCCCTTCTGCTAACCACCAATCCAATCTCTGTCCCTATGTGTTTGTTTATTGTTGTTATTATCTACTACTTAATGAAGGAAATCATACGGTATTTGACCTTCTCCCTCTGACTTATTTCACTTTGCATTATACCCTCAATGTCCATCCATGTTGTCACAAATGGCTGGATTTCATCGTTTCTTATGGCTGAGTAGTATTCCATTGTGTATATATACCACAGCTTCTTTATCCATTCGTCCCTTGATGGGCACTTAGGTTGCTTCCAAGTCTTGGCTATTGTGAATAACGCTGCAATGAACACAGGGGTGCATGTACCTTTGCAAATTGGTGTTTTCAAGTTCTTTGGCTAAATACCCAACAGTGGAATAGCTGGATCATATGGTAGTTCTATCCTTGATTTTTCCTCTACTTTATATGTGAGAAGCCCACCACAGCATGGCTTGATAAGCAGTGCATAGGTCCAAGCCCAGGATCCAATCCTGTGAACCCCAGGTCGCTGAAGTAGAGAGAGTGAACTTAACCACTATGCCACCGGGCCGGCCCCAAGAAAGGGAATATATTCTTGAGTTAAAAAAGTAGAAATCGAAAAGTTGATATTTGCATAGATTTTTACAAACAGTAATCCTAGATGTGCACTACTCTGTGTCTATACTAAATAAGAAATTGGTCAAGCGCAGAAATGGAATACAAATGAGGTTAATTCCAACATTGTTTTAAAAAGAAAAATAAAAAATGAGGAAAATATATAAAATCCATTACTAGCCTACATTTGTGGAATACTATGCAGCAATTGAAATAAAAAAGCAGATTTATACCTTCTCCTGAGACAGAAAATAAACATGGAGTAATGTAGTCACTCAGTTTTTAACTCAAAGGAGAGATTTCTCACAAATTTTGTAAGTTATGATGAAGCCTCTTTGTAAGTATTTTGAAGGTTTCTACAAGGCTTTTGTTTTTTAATCTGAATTTTTCTCCAACTTTCTTTACTATTTATTAACTAATATGTATCAATTAATATTCAACAATATTTATAACATTGGTTTATAAACGCAACTTAAAAATATTTGTTCAGGACTCACAGTACTGAACTAGCTATTGATAAAAATGTTCCCTGAGTGCCTACTATCTTATTACTCCTGACAACTTTTCTCCTTGCCCTGGGACCAGGTTCAACTCTCTGATCCAGTATAGCCTCTAAATCCTTAAATATTTCCCTTTCCAATGTTCCTTCCAAACCCTTGCACTTACTCTCACACATTTCAAGCAACATTGCAGAGCTTTCTTACAGTAGGTTTTTCTTACTGAATGTTTGCAAGAGTCGTGCCATTCATTTCCCCAACTTACACACAATCCAGCCAAACATTTTATATATATATGCAAATATACTCGTGTGTGTTCATATGTGTGTGAGAAAGAAAGAGAGAGAGAGAGACTTCCTACCTGCAAACCAATAACAATGCCATTGGTTCTCTTGGGCTTACAGTGAGAAGTGTCCTTGTAGGTAAATGAAGTCTGCACTACAAAAGCATGACAGGGAAACAATGCCAGAAAAATAAGAAAGGTTCTGACTAACCAATGAAGAGAAAACTCTGACATTTATACGTAGGGAACAGAAGGAAGGAGAGTAATCAAATAAGTAAAGACGTAGAGAAGTGGAGGAAGACCAGCTAGGACAGTGCACTGGAAGCCAAGGGGAAAGAGAATTTCCCGAGCCCATCTTGCTTACGAGCGTTCAATACCACAGAGTTTTGCCCCTTTCTCTTCCCTTACTAACTTTCCACACAATACTCAGAGGAGTCCTTTTATAATTTATGTCAGACCATGGACCTCTTGTACTTAACCTATAAATGATTTCTTATCTCACTCTAAATAAAATCTAAAATTCTTCCTTTGTTCTCTTCTTCCTTTGAGCCCACATAATCTGGCCTCATCACCTAACACTCTCCCCTGAACATGTTATGTTTGATCCTCTGTAAGTTCCTTGAACAGACCAACCTTGCTTGTGCCTTAGACATCTTGTCTCCTCCTTCCCTTAGAACTGTCTTCTTTCCCACAGATTTTGGCTGAAAGGTTGCCACAGGAGAGCAGCCTTCCTGATCTATCTACAAGAGCATCTACGTTCCTCTATTCACTTGCCAGGGTTTGTTTATCCATTGTGCTTATTATCACCTGAAAGATCATGTCCCTTTCTACTTGTTGAATTTTTACCCACCTCATTTGAATGTAAGCTTCTTAAGGTCGATGACCAATCTTTGTTGTTCATCTCTGTTTTACCAGTACCGTCAACAAATGTTTGTAGAATGCATGATAGCGCCAAACACACACATGCACCATAACTGGCCTATCTCCAACATTCTTTACTATGTTTTCATCTATGTAATAGTAACATTTAAAACAACAATTTTAATGTAGTGATAGGCCATAAAACACATTCCAAAGAGAGAATGTCAATGATTATGTGTGTAAGTGGCTGGCTTGAATCAATACTTCTTGTTTAATAACTCTGGTTTATTGGCAAGAAGAAGGAATGTTAATTAGCAATATCATCATAGATAAAAGCATGTTAAACACATTTGACTGAGGAAGAGACTGATTCACTGCAGATGAAAGTTTGATGGATCAAGAGCAAGATATCAAGAGACAAATTGGTTAAACAGGATGTTTATGTAAGCTAGAAAGGAATGTGAGTGAAAAAAGAGGGATTCAATAGAGATTAAAATATATAGATATTTTGCAGTAGAGAAGAGGAGAATTACAGGAAAATCCTCAGATAACCTGAAAATTCTGTATAAAGTAAGTAAAGTCTCTTTTACAGATATACAGAAAAATACCACCAATTTAGAACCGACGCCATGGGGAATATGAGAAAGGATCGTTTGTAGATGAGAAGAGCTCATCCAGAAGCAACAAACATGCAATAACGTTAATCGTATTTTGCCGACCATTGCAAAAAAATGCAAAACAGCCTGGCAGCAGAGCCACAGAAAGTAGATAGTGTAGTTTAATTGTTAGATGTTGGCCTAGTGGTGCCAATGGAAGGACGAAAGATAAACACATTGATTCGAAGTTTTTGACAGGAACAGAAGTCCTAATTGTACCATGATCACATACATCAGGAGACCTAATTTTGAATCAGTCAATCATCAACAGTTCTTATATTTTTACAGAAGTGAAATAAACTAGGGAAGTGCAAAAATACTTTTGAATCATCTTTTATTTTTAACGTAGGGATTTCATATTGTCCCAGCAGAACACATTGAATGACCCAATAGTCACATCATTTTTCTCTGGTATTTACACTGTTCTGTTGTACTGCTTGTTAGGCTGAGGATGCTCTGCAACTTACTCTTCCCCACAAATACACACTCATAAACACACACACCCCATAACCTGCCAGCGTTCTTTACTATGCGATTCTCAGATGGAAACTTGACTTGCTTCAGCCTTTGTGCACCCATGCTTTCTCTCTCATGTTCATATATGTATGTGTGCAGATGTTAATTAAACTGCGAGGTTTTCATATTAAATGCTGAATTTGACCCTGATTGTGTTAGGATGTTCTGAGATGATATTATGAGAAAGAGGTTATATGATAGAAAATAAACAAAGGATCATTCCTCTATCAGCTCTGATCCTCTTTGTTAATAGCCTATTGCTTAAAATGGGGTGGGGGAGAGCAGTTTCATATAAGCTATGGAAATGTTAGTGGTGCCATAAACTGTTTGAATATATGTCTTATGCTTTAATGATTCATGGCTTCTGGTAGTTAAGTCATTGTCATTTTAACGAGCAATGCTAAAATTAATAAAAAGCACAAATGGCTCTAGAAACATTTGATACAAGAGCAGTGTAGAACTTTCCTAATAACAATAATTAGTCTTTATTTGTACTAAGTCTGGCTGGACTATAAAAGTAGATTCCATTACATGCTATTAATTTCTCCTGATAATTAGTAATTAAGTTAATCTGTAAAATCAATCTGAAACCATTTTTTTACCTTTATTATTATTCTTTTAAAATATTATAACTAATTATTTCATATTTAGTTGAACATCAGATACATGTGAATGAGTTTTATTTTCTGAGAAATAAAGTTTCTTCTAGTGCTCTATTTTTAATATTTGAACTAAACATAGTGTTAGTTTCTAAAGAGTTCCATTTTTTCAAGAGTGAGTGTCATACAAAATGGAATGATCAATTATGATATTATCAACCATACAGTTCCAATTGTGATTTATTAATATGATCTAGAAATTGACCATTATTCTGTCAGACAATTAGAAAACATTTACAGATTATAATCTATCAGAAAAAGTGTTTGTTTATTCTTCCTTCAAAAGGATGAACAGCTAAATAAAAATATTCTCAGAGTATGGCAGAGAATTGGCAATGCGCAATGAATGAATGAAAAAAACAACAAATTGAAAAGGTAACAGGCATGCTATATTTGAAAGTTGAAGGTTTTTAGTGATTTTTCCCATGGTCTGCATAGATATTAGATTTATTATTATAAGTAATAGGAGCATGCAATCATATTTAAGCAGCTTAGATACAAGCATGAAACATATTGACTAGAGTAATTCTTCTGAAACTCTCCACCTTTTCACTTCAAGTATGTCAGGTCTGATCCAGCTGCTCATCTGCAAAGAACTCCGTACATAAGATAGCTGAGATAGCAGCTTGGCGGTGGTATAGCAACAAATCTGTACCACTCTATATGTTCAAGAATTTCCTATAGTTTTCTTCATCTTCACCTGAATGTGTTCCTGTTTAAGGGCTCTACAAATAATGCCTAAGAAGATCAGTTCCACAGGTGTGCTTTGCGATTCCCTTGCTAAAGGTCAGACCAATTAAAGCCAGGTCACATGTTTTCCCATTTTAGGAGAGAACTTGGACCTTTTTACAGTGACATGACATTCCAAAAGACTTTTGCATGGCTTCACATGGGGTCTGGATCATATTATACACAAGTAGGCATGGCTTTATATAAATATACCATAAATATGTTGAATTAATACATTGTCATCTTTTTGTGGAATTTGCATCAATTTAGTACATCTTTAAAAGTTACATTATATGCTCAAAACATGAACATATGTTCTTCTAATATGCTACAGCTCTATGCTCTCAGGCCAAAGAGAAAGGATCGAGACTCTCAAAGCAGTTTATGTGTTCAATTGGGGGATTATTTTTTTAAGCATTACATGACTAAAATTATTTTCAGAAACTTATCATATGCCTCTAGGTTTCAAAAGCACTGATATATTTCTGCTTTCAGTTCATTTTATCAACATCTAAGTTTTTTAAGTTAAAGGGTATTTTTTAAAGTATATTTATTTTTCAGAAGCTCAGTCGTTTTCTTTTCCTCCAAGTAATAAATGGATTCACAGGCATTTTTACATAATTTGCTAGTTTCTTCTGTGTTGATGACAATTAGTCCTTATTATTCCCTGTCGGGGTAATCAAATTTTGCTGAGTATGTTAGCTATCTACAATGTTAAAATTATATGGGCTTTTATATTATTTTTCATAATAGATTTGCTTATTTAGCCTAAAGATATAGTCTACTGTTGCAATTGGCATTCAGTTAAATTTGTTGCTGGTAACCTTCAATTCTCTTAAGATTTTCATCTCTTTTTTTATAGTACCTGTTTTATTGCCTTTATGTTTTTCCTTTCGAATGCCTCATCAGTTTTTGAAAATACTTTCTTTCTAAGTTAAAGAAAATTGCCAATTTTAGAGCATCTCTTAACCCAGTATAACCTACTTGACCCATTATTCTTTTTTTATACGAGTTTTTGACTACAATTTTCTTGTGATCATTACACACTCCCATAGAGAATATTTTTGGAGTCCCTTCCTCAAAAAATAACAAAAGAACAATGATAACAAAAAATAACTTCTAACATAAGGCAAAGTAAAATCATGAAATTTTCTGAAGACATCAGTGTTTAAAAACAGAGTCAGAGAAATAAAATATAAAAAATGAATATATGGAGATTAAAGATGATGAAAAATTGCTTTTAAACTCCCCAAAGGGAAATATCATACATTCATATTTGACATTTTATTAAGCAGTGTGAGCCTGCCTATGGAAGAGACTAAGGTATTCATATCTGGAGTTATTTGAAAGTTTAGTTTTTTGTTTTTTTTTTTAAAGATTTATTTATTTATTTTCCCCCCAAAGCCCCAGTAGATAGTTGTATGTCATAGCTGCACATCCCTCTAGTTGCTGTATGTGGGACACGGCCTCAGCATGGCCGGAGAAGCGGTGCGTCGGTGCGCGCCCGGAATCCGAACCCAGGCTGCCAGCAGCGGAGTTCGCGCACTTAAACGCTAAACCACCGGGACGGCCCTGAAAGTTTAATTTTTAATCTCATTATTTGTAGGCAAATATCAAAACTCCCTATAGAATTAGTTATTTACAAAGAGATTTGAAAACCATCTAAAAGATATACAGACATATTTGTAAACACACACACACGCACACAAAATGATGGACCTAAAAACACCAAAGCAAATTGTAAAGACATATTTTCTATCTTATTTTCAGTAAAGAGCTTTCGGTAATAAAACTATGAAAGTCAAAAGCTACTTCTACATTCCTAGAATTAAATCTTACCTCGACTGAGTATCTATCTTTTAATACATTATTTAAGGCTATTCACATTTATTTCTATACTTTATTTACAGTGATACATTTGTTAATTTATTATGTAAAAGGCATGTATTTTGCATGATATTTGAATCAGTTTCTTAACCTTGAAATCCATATGCTGATTTATCCTCATTTACATGAGTCTGAAAATTAGATTTGACAGAAAAAATTAAACACCATTAAATAGTGTCTTCATATCCTGGGAAAAGCTTGAATAAGCTAATTTGAGATCATGTTAAGTTATATATGCATGTTGTATTTCAAGATTAGCAAGAGAAGAAAGCCATAATGAGGAGAAAGCTAGTTTTCTGCCAACAATGCAATGTCAGTAAAGACTATTGTTAGCTAATTACTAGGGAATTTTTATAGGGAAATATATTAAAATTACAATACAATATACAGTTACAGCACAGATAAGCTTAAGATAGTAATGAAATGTGTACAGTCTTACTCATTCTATAAAATACAGTGATCTAGGAACGTTGGTCCTGTGCTATTTTCCTTTAGTGACTTGGGCTTTTCATTTATTTTCCCCCTGGTGATTTCCCCACTGATTCTCTCTTCCACTAGATGTCAGGCAAGAGGAGGAAGTGGCAGTGAATCTAAAACTAAGACCAAGTTACTTTTTAAAGTGTTAAAATTGATGACTAAATGCAGCCAAACTGAATAGCGATCAGGCATATGGAAGATAAAATGTTCTGATAATTAGTTTGAACTATATATTAATAACAGCAGCTGCAGGAGGAACCATATTCTCTTACAATAATATCAGTCTTTATTTTATCTTCCTCTGGGACATAGTCCCTGTTTAGAAAGTTTAGCTCCACTTACACTTTTGCAAAGCAACATGGACCTCTCCTTTGTAGCACTCAATACAATTTTAACTGAGTAATTAATTTTGTCAAGGTTGATTTAATGCATACCCTACTACCACCTCCCAAATATGCACCTTGTAAGGTACGGACTAAGTCTATATTGTTAATTTCTTTATCCACAGACTCAGCATAATACATTTGGAGATAGTATACTTTAAAAAAATATGTATTGAAGGAGTGACTAGATAAAAAAAGGAATATATATGAATGAATGAATGGCATATAGAGTTATCTGTTTCAAATAGGAATACAACCTAGATTCATAGTTTGGGCTCAATTTATATATTTGTCTTAACCAATAAGACTCGTGAGAATGATATATGGAGGCTTTGTGGTCTCTTTATTAGACCAGCTTTAATATTTTGGTTAATGCTCAGGACACGTTAATGACAGTATTGATACTTAATGGAAGATACCCGCAAAAAGGAGACAGAAATTAGGAACACAGATATATGAGCTCTCTGAACATATTATTCATATTTTGCCATGTTATAGTTCATTATGTTGCACGCCAATTCCTCTGACAAGAAATTTAAAGTTGCACAACAGAAGATAACTTACTGTCCTTGACCAACTCATGTTCTATGCCATTGAATTACCTACCTTCTCTCTCTAGAAAATCCATCTTCCTCATTCTTTTTTTTTTTTTTTTCCCATCTTCCTCATTCTTAACGGCCATGAAAATTTTCTTATTGATTCCTCAGGGGACTTCTAAGTATTACCTTCTCAATAAAGCATTCTCCAATTTCCTGGGTATACAATTGCCCTGTTCTCTCTGTTCCTATTGCACATTTTGTAACCTCTGCAATTACACTTTTAGCAAATTTTATTGCAGCTTAGCAGTTTATATGCATGCTTCCCCCTAGCTATTGAATCCCCTCACAAAATGAGCCATCTTTGTATTTATAGTACTTTGCAGAGTTCTTGACATGAGTTTGACCCCTAGTAAATATGTTGAATGAATTAATAAAGTAACAATGTACATTTCAGTTGAGGAGACCTAAAGAGCTTCATCATTTAGACTAGGTATTGAAATAGTATAATTAATCAAAAATTTAGTCCCATTAAGTTATATAATTTGAATATAAGACAATAATCAGGTTTTAAGAGCTGCATCCCCATTTTACTTCTATGATCTAATATTTAGCTATTCACCTTCAGGGCTGTGACATATCTTATTTACTAGTTTCCAAGAATAATTTTCCTTTGCTTCATGACCTCATATTCCACTTTCCTCTGATGCCTTCATCACTCTACATCAAATATTTCTTCTTTAGGACTTTTTTTTTTCAGAGTTATAAACATTTAGACTGCATATACACACTCACATTCATCAATTAATAATGAATTTAACTTTAGTGAACTCATATTTTCATCACATTGCCTTTCATATACAGAAAATCTGGGTTATCATTTATTACAAAATATGAAGTTTAAAGTGATTATTTCTGCTCACAAAAATCTAGTGTTTCCTATTTTGAGAAAATTCTATTATGTAACAATTGTATGAGAGTAGAATTAAGAATGGCAGAACTTCTGTACAGAAAAAAGAAATAATTTTGTGAGCTCTTTTCCAGTGCACTGATTAAATGGGAGACCGTGACTTTCAGTAGAATGAGCATATGTTATGAAACCAGGCATATCTATTATCCTCTCTCAAATGTATTTCAACATCTCGCTCTTACAGTTCAACGGCATCCACATATTGAAGTGGGTTCTACCCTTTCCCATTAAAATAAAGAAAAAAACACACACACACACACAGAGCAACAATGAACTATCTCTTTTTTACCCTACACTCCTCTATCCTGTTATTAGCCCATTTCTTTCCTCTAATGGTCTATACTCAATGATTTCTCTTTTACAACTTTTCCTGACAATTCACGACACATCACTGAATCTAAATTTTATTCCTAAATATGAAAGTCACCATTGACTTTCATATTTCTAAATTCAATGGACATATCAGTTTTTATGTTTAGATTATCTCAACTCTGTTCTCCTGCCCTGGAACTTTCTTCTCATCTTTTGCTTGCTCTACATGGTGTGTGTGAGTGTGTGTGTGTGTGCATGTAAGTTTTTAGGGATTATCTGTTTTATTCTTAACTCTAGACAACAAGCATAATGTTTAGCCTATAGATGTTTATTGAATAAACAAATAAAAATGTAAATTAATAAATTAATGTGTTGAAGTTACAAAGTTTTCTAGTGAAATAATATTAAGGAAGTTAATCTCTAAATTTATGTTCTCAGATGTAGTAAAGGGAGAGACGTCTTCTATTTTGAGGGATTGTTATGAAGACTATGTGGGAGATCAAAATTGGCCACCTCAAAATATGTCTCTTTAATTTTTTTTTTCTGAAGGACATTTGACCTTCCCCTCCCAAACTACCTAAAGAATTTTACATAGAAGGCTTGTTCCAGGAAGGAGCCACTAGTATATGATAGCTGTAGTATAATGGAAAATAGATGCAATAAGATAGGCACCAACAAGCCCATCTTATCAAAAATTCCGTCTCTCCAGCCACATTCTCTATAGGTGGTCCTGTAAAGAGTTGTCTGACAAACATTTGCATTTCCATCTCCATGTGAATTGTCTTCTTCCTCTCTGAAATCCCAAGCCATTACCCCAACATCCTCCTTTGTCTATCTGAACATGCTATTTAAGGTGAAAACTCCACCATTTGTCGAAAAACTCAGTTTCCCTGGTTTCTCTCGTGTATACATGTTATAAAGCTTTGTTTGATTTTCTCCTGCTATTCATTCTCATGTCAATTTAATTTGTAGCCCAGCCAGAAAGGACCCAGAGTGGGTAGAGGATAGTACTCCACTCCTTCAACTATATTTGACTATCTATTAAAGGAATACATACAAATGTATAAATATTTCAATTTGTTGACCCTAAGGTACTTATAGAACATCCAGGTGAAAGTCTAAAACTACTCTGTAAATTATTGAGGAAAAAGCATTAAGTAGGAAATAAACAGAAGAAGTTTGTACATTTGCTGTCCTAGAACTTGGCAACAATTCCCCATTGTATAAAGTGTGTGTGCGTGTGTGTGTATGTATATGTGTCTTTCTGATGAGTTTTAGTTATTAAGGTTATATATTATTATAGGTAAAAATGTTTATGTATGATCTCGGATGCAGTTTTTGTCTGCCTACATAAGAGAATCTCAATGGTCATTAAACAGCGAGAAGAAAAACCATCCTGTGAATTATTAGCACCATGCTCTATCCTGGTGAGCTTACTGACCCAAGACATTCTGTTCTTATTCTCATACAGAAAATGGAGAAGCTGAGACATTAGCGTCATGTCACATGTTTATAGTATTTCCTCACAATTAGCATATCCATTGTTGAACTAAAACTGGTGACAGCTATTTCAGAATGAATGAAATTTTACTCATATCTAGACTTTCTCCTATCATTTACTGCCTGTCTTCTGTAAAATAATATGATTAAAGTTATAGTTTTATGAATATACTTTATGTTATAGGGAAAATATTTTATTCTTCTCCATGCGTACATTTCTAAGTGTCTACGTTGCTGCTATTATTTATTCATAACACTATTCAAAATAAAAATAAAAACGGCAGGTTGCATAAGCAATGATAAGCTAACATTTTGACAAGGAAAACATTTCACCAAAATTGCATTACACAGTTGAGGAGTTGAAGACAACATTGTCACCCTTCAAAATGTATTGATGATGTTTATTTAGAAATTGAAGTTCAGAATTACAGCAGATACTCGAGAGGCATATGCTCTGCATATGAAGGAAGTATTAGGACAAGTCTTGATATCTGTTATAATATAGAGAAAATATTCTGATTTTAAGTAGGTGATACCAAGATCAAGGCCTTTGTGGGAAATGGAGGCTAATACTGGAGTATGTGGAGTTAAAGTATAGATGTGTTATAAAATAATAAAAAATAGTTTTTAAAAAACACAACACTTAACAAACATCTACAGGGATAATATACATTAGGAATTCTTCTAGGTGTCAGGATATCAGAGATAAATAAGACAGACAAGTCCGTTCCCATATGGAGCTTACATTATAGTTTGGGAGCTAGAAAGCAGTATATATAGCAAATAGCATACACAAACACATATCCTATGGAAAATATACGAAAACAGCAAAATGGAAGAGAATTACTAGGATGAGAGTGCTAATGTAGAATGTAAAATTGGTGCATATCTTGTAAAGGAGTTCTCATTTTATTACAGACCTGAATGAATGAAGCGCAAATGAGAAACAAGTGAACATATTGGAAGAATGTTCATAACAAGACTAGTGTGTGAATGTTCATAGCAATTTCATGTGTAATAGCCAAAAATTAGAAACAACCTAAATGTCCTTTAATGGTGAATGGATAAACAAACTCTGATATAGCCATGCAATGGACTACTACTCAGGGAAAAAAAGGAACAAACTATTGATACACACAAGAACTTAAATGGATTTCAAGGGCATTATGCTGAGTAATAAAGTAAATCTCAAAAGGTTTTATACTGAATGATTCCATATACGTAACATTCTCAAAGACAGAAAATTATGATGATCATAGATCAGTGTTTGCCAGGGTTTAAGGTTGGTGGAAGGGTTTGACAATTAAGGGCTTATGTGAGGAAATTTCTTTGTGGTGATGGAACAGTCCTGTACCCTGATTGTGATGACACTTATTCGAACACATTCTATTTATGTGTTAAAACATCATGGAACTATACACAACCCAAATCCATCCCACTCCACAAAATAGTACATGTAAAACCTGCTGAAATCCAAATAAGTTATGTAGCTGAGTTAATATCATACTAACATCAATTCTCTGGTGTTGGCAATGTCCTATGGTTATATAAGATATTATCCTTAGGTACACATGAACTCTTTGTTCTGTTTTTGCAACTTCTTCTACAAAATAGTCTTGAAGAAAATAGGTGTGAACAAACATAGAATATTAGAGGAACCTGTTAATTTTGTACTGCCCACCAAGAGTACTATTTGTAAAATAAATGAAAGTAATTAAACAACAAATATTCAAATATAATTAAAGTAGGATAATCAAGGGATATATGCAGAAGAAAAAGTTAGAGGTACCCTGGGTTCCATTACTACTTGAATTTTATTTTAACTGTTATGGGAAAACATTAGGGTATTTGGAGCAGGAAAGTAAGTTGAATTCATTTATACTTTACAAAATAGCCAGATGAAAGATTTCCTTTTGACACTGGTACTATTCACCATTGTACTAGCAGCTTTAGCCAGTGCAGTAAGTGAAGAAGAATAAAAAGAAGGTATAAGAAATTAAAAAGGATTTGTTATTACTGGAAGATTGATCTATTCTTTGAAAACCGTAAAAGTCTTCAAGTAATTGTAATTCATGTTAAGTTGATCTAAAAAGTTTACTGTTGCAAGGCATTTGATTGCAATCAATGTATTTCTATATGTCAGTGATACAAAACATGATTTTTAAAAATGATATATCACAACTGAACGAAAGATATCAAATGCCTAGGTAAAAATGCTAACAAAAGATATGCCAGACTACATACAGAAAATTATAAAGCATTATTGCAAGACGTTAATGAAGATCTAAATGAATGGTTGATTGCTCAAAGTATTGTAAGTCTCATCATGGTGAACATTTAAGTTTTTCTCAAATTTGTCTATTGATTCAATGCAATCCCAATCAAAACCCCATCAAAATGGTAGCTTTTGAATATTTGATTCTAAAATTTATATAGAGTGCATTGCTCCAAGAAGAGTCAAACTATTCTTGAAAAAGAAAAAAAAATAGAAGATATACTCTACTAGATATTGTTCAAGCTATAACAATGAAATAATGTGGATTTGTCACAAGTATACGCAGATAGCCCAACATGTATTATAAAGAGACCAAAAGTAGACCAATACTTATAAAAATGGCATTCTAGATCAGCATAAGAAAGCCAGTCTTTTCAATCAACGGTAATTATTAAATTGTAATATCCATATAAAAAATGTAAACAAAACGATGCATACCTCAACCACACGCAGAAATCAGATTTAGGTAGGATTTATATCTAAAAGAGAATGTTAGAAAATGAAGATTACATTAGAATGACACATCAGAATATTTTCACTAATTTGATGAAACATATTTCATTGTTAACTCAAGTTTTTGGCATATGATTTTGCCATTTTTCCCCTAAAGAGATGAAGTGCGTTCACCTCCTGTGCCTTCTTGATTTTGGACTTGACAATTTGATTTTCTTTGTTAATGAAAATGTGCCAGAAGTGGCAGGCTGCCAGTTGCAAGCACAGACCTTAGGAAGCTTTGAGTATTTCATCTTTCACTCCGCTCTTGTCTAGAGAAGACCACGCACCAGCAAGCCCTCTGGTGCTAGGAGGAGGATGAGAGGCACTTGGAGGTATACATGACTTCTGAGACATCACAAGTATGTTCAGAGCAGCATCATTTATAATGGCATATAACTGGAAACAGACCAACTGTTCACCAGCAGTGTAATGATGGAAAATGGACAAAATATATTTACATTCAGTGAGGATGAGAACAAGATAATGTTGGGGAAAGAAGCCACACAAAGTATAGATATTTTATAATTCATTTTATATTCATTTAAAACCAGATAAAGCTAATCCATAGTGTTGGCAAGAAGGTGATTACCATCATGGAGTAGGGAGTGTGTAGTTATTGGGATATAAAACTAGGGTGACTTCTGCAGTGTGGGTAATATTCTATTTCTTGACCTTGGCCATGGTAATATAAGGGTTCTCAAACTGTGAAGTTCATTCACTTGTTCACTTAAAAAAACATATATTTTTGAGTTAGATTATTATGCCTCAGTGAAAATTTACCCGTAATGCTCTGTAGAGAAGAGACTATAGTGAATCTAAGCGGAGTCAGAAATGCCAGTCAAGTGCTGGCTGGGAATAGGCTATTAGTGGAGGGGATGTTGAATAATGATGAGTTGCAATAGGAAGCTCTGGATGCAATTAACTCTATGTTAGCTTATCATGATCATAAAGATGAACTTCTACAACCCTGAATGTGCCCAATCTTGTCTGATCTCTGAGGCTAAGCAGGGTCGAGACTGTTTAGTACTTGGATGGGAGATGAACCTCATTTAATGATTTTGTTGCAACTCACAACAACTCCAAAACGTTTCTTTTCCCCTACCTTTGGGCCAACTTTGGTTTGAAATTTAACAGAAGATGTTTGTTCTGAGAAGTATAAGTGTAGATGTTGTTGCTACACCAAAAGGAGCTGTTTTGATTTTAGAAGATTGCCACCTTATAGCGCTTGACTAATGGAATAGATCAACATGGTTTTTTGACTACTCCACATTCTCTAGACAATCAGGCATATCCTAAACCCAAAGAGGACAGATTTATTTATAATAGGCTATCTTGATGGACCATGTTTGGCCTGCTAAAAGCTTTTCATAAATCAAGACCTTTCATTAACATTCTACTAGTAAATACCATTAGAATGTTTATCAGGAATTCACGATATGCTGCATTTTTTTTCCCACAGAGATTTGACTTAGGTTATCTGTGCTTCCGAGACACCTGCGGTAGAGTAGTCAATGGAATAGTCCTCATGCTAACCACCATTTCTTTCCCATAAGTAATTGCCTCTTTTGAGTTTAAGGCTTCCAATAAGTATTTCAAATAATATGTAATGCAAGATATTAAATCACCTATTTCAGGTGTTGGCATATTATATAAAATCATTATATGAGACACAAATATTTTTGTTTTATTTTATACAATATGACTAACCCCATATTTTAAAATATATTACCTCATCAAATACCCAGTTTTTATTTTAATAATTTCTTTCCAAAAAAAGTGATTTTAAGATCTATCTTTTAAAGATACCATTGAAAAATATTATAAAAATTATTTAAATATTTAATTTTAAAGGTGTGAGTTAAAATGTCTTCAACTCTATTATGAAATGCTACGTTATATTCCATTGTTTATATTCTAATTAACAGCTTCATCTAGAATAACTAATTTGTAGATTTACCCTGAAATAGTTTATCTTTATTATATCTATTTTTCCTAAATCTGAAAAATATTTTCCCCAATATAAACAAAAGTGATTAGACATAAACACCATTCCATAATTATGCTGTAAGACTAACAGATCTCTCACGAGTAGAAAAGAACAGTTAAAACTAAAAGAAGATAAAATATCTGAACAACATAGTAAAAATGACCTAATTTAGATATAATATGTACCAAACAATGAGAATTCCCATTGTTTTCAATGGCATATGATACATTTACCAAAACTGACTATATACTGTGTCATAAACTGTTGAAATAATTAAAATATGTTCTCTGTCCACAGTGGAAATGAGCTAGAAGTAAATATCAGAAAAAGATAGTGAGAAAATTCCACCTATTCGGAACAAAACACTCTTAAATTACCTACAATTTATAAGAAATATTAAAAGAAAATTAAATGAAGGATAATGAAAAAACAACATATGAAACTGTGGGTTGCAGTTACACTTTGCTCAGAGGATAATTTATACCTTAAGTGTGAATATTTATATTGAAACAAGGTAGAAAATCGTTGATGGAATATTCCACCTCAAGATACTAGCAAAAAAATAAAAACAAATGGAAAAATGCAGAATGGAGAAAATAATAAAAAAGAACATAAATTAATAAAATAGACATTAAATGCACACTACAGTAAAACTGAAACAAAGATAATAGTTATTTGAAAAGATTATTAATTTTGATAATTCCTCCATAAAAATAATGAAGAAAATTAATTAAAAAATACAAAGTACCAATATCAGCAATGAAAAAGGGAAGAGCCTCATGCATTTAATAAGAGACTATTTAAACAATTCAGAGTCAATAAAGTTGGCAATTTTGAGTAAATGGAGAATTATTTTTAAAATAAAATGATAAAAACTGTCCCACGGAGATATGGATATCTAAGTGGTTCTCAACATTTTCAGAGAATCAATCGGTTTCAGAACAGGTCATAATTAATTGTACTACACTTTCAATATACATTTATCGGGAAGAAAAATAAAAACAAAAATATCTTGTAAAAATAGAGCAAAGCATTAAATAAACTTTTTCTATGAGAAATTTTGTGAGATGATTTTCTTACTCTGGTCAAAGTTATAAGTGAAATATCCTTTGAAATGGAAGTCAAAGAGACTTTAAAGATGTGACAGCATTTTCTGGAAGGAAAAAACCTGTCTTTTCTCGTGGCTGAGTGTAACTTCTGTTTCTATATTAAGAAATGGAAAAGTTGATAGTGACACATTCATTTTTAATATATTTATATGAATATCTACAAGCTACTCAGCCTTCAATTACCTTTTTTATTACTTTATAGGGAAAGTGCTATATTCTGAAAGACTTATACCCTGTATTAAACTGTATTCTCTATTTTACAAGGAAAATTAATTCCCAAAGTAATAGTACAAAATGACTCTTTTGACTTTATAAATGACACCAACTTTGAGAAACACAACTTTGTCATTGTGCAAAAAAGGGCACTTAGAGTCAGTTAAGACACAAAAGAGAATAAAATTAAATAATATCTTTTTCCCAATATTAATATATTACTTCAAAAGTTTAATCCAGCTACACAGAGTTGACTAAGTCCAACAATTATCATTCAAAATTATTCTAGCTTGGGGCCAGCCCGGTGGCACATTGGTTCAGTCAGCATGCTCCTCTTCAGTGGCCCGGGGTTCGCAGGTTCAGATCCTGGGCACGCACCCATGCAGCGCTTATCAAGCCATGCTGTGGCGGCGTCCCATATAAAGTAGAGGAAGATGGGCACGGATGTTAGCCCAGGGCCAATCTTCCTCAGCAAAAAGAGGAGTATTGGCATTGGATGTTAGCTCACAAAAAAAAATAAAAATTATTCCAGCTTTACTCACTTCGAAGTCGTTGAATACACGATCTTTTGTAGTACTTATAGAAAAGTTCACACTATCTTAACCAAATTCATCAAGATGTATAATTTATACCATATGAAAGATGTTATTTCAAATGTGCTTTATTGTTATAAGATATGTGTAATTTAAATCAGGTAGTGCAGAAAAAAATAAAATATTTATTCTAAAATTCAATTTCAAAGTAGAAAAAGAATACAGTCTAGAGACATTTACTTTTTTCAAAATAATGTTTTCACAAATATGCCATCTATTTCTGTATAATGATAACAGAAAAGATGTTTTAATTTTATATCAATATATTGGAGGCAGTTACTTTTTAATGCATATGTTTAGAATATTTATCAAACATTCTTAAATTAAGGAGAGAAAAGCTCTAATGAACTACAAAAGTAACTTTGTGGCCCCCAAACAGTAAGATAATATCAAATAGAAAAACAGCAATGATTAGCAGATATTTTAATAGAATTATGTTCATCCAGTATTTTAATACTCCAAGACATAACTTGTAATATAACTATTTGATATCTTAATTCATATAATTCTGTTAATGGTATTACTTGACCATTCATTTTAAAGTAGAGATAGTAATATGTTTCTATGAGAGTTTCTGCATGGTTACATTGTGATTAATCACATAGTGTATCTTTATAATATTTTTTAAATCGTCAAAACAAAAATAAATCAGAAATAAAAGTCAGTATGATGGGTTGAGCAAACAAGTGGAAATATATATATACACACACATATATAATAGATATATCTATACACTTGTATAGGTGCATTTATTTGTGTATGTGAGTATGTATGCACATGTATGCTAATGAGTTGAACAGAATGACATTGGTTTTGGTATCAGAATGAAGTTGCAGGTGTTTTGTCACTTTCCTATACCTCAATTAATTTTAGTTGATTTTTCTACTTAATTATGTCCTTCAAGGATTTGGAAGCTACTTGACTCTTGTATCCTATCATAATGTATTCTCTTCCCCCCATAAGCTCTCAGGAAACACCCAATTATGACAAGAGAGTTGTGTGAATATGTATGGACCAGTAGAAACAGCAGAAGCTGTGGCATTAGCCAGAACAGACGTTTCTCCTTCTAGCCTAGATAATTCCTTTAATAACAGGAGACACCTGTTATTAATTGTATTTGTTTTTCTTTTATCATACATAGTTTCTGATATTTTTTAAGCATTTGCCAAATATATGTTTATATATGAAGGAGAAAGTGGATGCAAAAATAAACAATGTGTATGTTCACTATTACAGAGTTAGACTTTGACAATTTATGTATGCTTTTTGTGTTTCTGTTTTTGCTGATGCCGTTTTTAAAATAATTGCGTGCATTCGCTGACCCTATCTTAATATTTAATGATTTACTTACTATTTTTCAGAGTCTGATTGAAACCATGCAGGTGATGGCTTACAATAATAGCAATAATAATGATGATTATGGCCATGAAATAAGAACATACTGTCTCTGTTCAAGGAACGTAGACTACAGAAATTGTAACAAATGCAGGAGGAGAAGATTAATATTCAGTACAGCCTGAGAAATGTCATGGTAATACCCAAGAGTAATTGTATTCTCTCTGTCTCTCTCTCTGTCTACAGATATCAACAATGGTTAAAAAATTCTTCAAAATGAAGCGATTAACAAGCTTCTTCTTAAGAACAAGAATTATTTAGTTTTTCAATGGTTGGGGGTAGGTAGTGAATAGGAAATAAAACTGGAAAAGAATGCCCGAGTCAGTTGTGGAAAGTTTTATGTCAAGTTAATTAGATTGCACCTCATAGTTGATGATTGATTTTAAAAAGAGAAGTGGCTTTGGAGGTGAATATTTGATTGACAAATTTCTTGACTAACACTGATGAAATTAAAGAACATATTAGTTTCAGTGGATTAATATTCCACAGCAAATTAAAAAACGACTGAGGGGGCCAGCCCAGTGGCATAGAGGTTAAGTTCGTGCACTCAGATGCAGCAGCCTGGGGTTTGCGGGTTTGGATCTCCGGCACCGACCTACACACAGCTTGTCAAGCCATGCTGTGGCTGGCGTCCCACATAAAATAGAGGAAGATGGGTACAGACGTTAACTTAGGGCCATTCTTCCTCAGCAAAAAGAGAAAGATTGGCAACAGATATTAGCTCAGGGCTAGACTTCCTCATAAAAAAATAAATAAAAAATTAAAAAAAAACTAGTCAGTAATATAATACATAAATTCAAGAGTGAATCTATGGTTGTTAACTTTACTTTTATTATTGCTGCTATGCTGGTATCATACTTGTGTTGTGTTAAAAAAAAAAGGTAATTCTTTTCTCCTTGAGTTTCTTTTCTTTTTTTCCAGTCTTATTGAGATATAATTGATATAAAACACTGTGAAGTTCAAGCATACAACATAATGACTTGACATCTGTATATATTGTGAAATGATGACCACAACAAGTTTAGGTAACATCTATCACCTCATATAGTTAAAGTCTTTTTCCTTGTGATGAGAACTTTTAAGGTCTACTCTTTTAGCAACTTTCCAATACATCCTACAGTATCTACAGTCATCATGTTGCATATTACATCACCAGTACTTATAACTGACGTTGGTACCTTTTGACCCCCTTCACCCAATACCATCCCCCCTTGCCTCTGGCAACCACAAATGTGTGGTTTGAATTTTTTTACATCCCACATATAGATGAGATCATACAGTATTTTTCTTTTGCTGTCTGACTTATCTCACTTAGCATAATTCCCTTAAGGTCCATCCATGTTGTTGCAAATGGCAGGATTTCATTCTTTTTTATGGTTGAATAAAATTCTATTATATATATTATAACATATGTATATATATATATATATGTTACACATTTTCTTATCCATTTATCTGTCAATGGACACTTAAATTGTTTCCACATCTTGGTTATTGTAAATAATGCTGCAATGAACATAGGGGTGCAGATATCTCTTCAATATAGTTATTTAATTTCCTTTGGATAAACACCCAGAAGCGGAATTGCTGGATCGTATGGTAGTTCTATTTTTAATTTTTTTTAGGAACCTCCATACTGTTTTCCACAGTGGCTGCACCAATGTGCATTCCTACCAACAGTGCACAGGGTTTCCTTTTTTCCACATCCCTGCCAGCATTTATTATCTCTTGTTTTTTTGATGATGGCCATTTTAACAGGCATGCAGTGATATCTCATTGTGATTTTGATTTGCATTTCCCTAATGGGTAGTGATGTTGAGCATCTTTTCATGCACCTGTTGGCCATTTGAATATCTTCATCGGAAAAATGTCTACTCAAGTCCTTTGCCAATTTTTTAATTGGATTATTTGGATTTTTGCTATTGACCTGTTTGAGTCTTTTATATATTTTGGATATTAACCCCTTACCAGATATAGAATTTGCAAATATTTTCTCTCATTCTGTAGGTTGCCTTTTCATTTTGTCGATCATTTCTTTTGCTGTGCAGAAGCTTTTTAGTTTGATGTAGCCCCACTTGTTGATTTTTGATTTTGTTGCTTGTGCTTTAGGGGTCATTGCCAGAAAATCATCACCAACACCTAAGTCAAGAAACTTTTTCCTTATGTTTTCTTCTGGGAGTTTTATGGTTTCAGGTCTTACATTTAAGTCTTTAATTAATTTTGAGTTAATTTTTATAAGTATTGTAAAATAGGGTTCTAGTTTTATTCTTTTATAGGTGAATATCCAATTTCTCCAGCACCATTTATTAAAGAACTGTCTTTTCTTCATTGACTATGCTTGGCTCCCTTTTCAAATAGTAGTTGACTATATATACATGGGTTTATTGAGTTTATTTTCTAAAATTTTATGTGGTAAAAATGACTACATAAGAAAGAGCTTAGATAATAGAAATTGGGGACAAATAAATGTATGGTTCATGGCTGATGCTAATAATGTGTCTTGTGTGAATTAGAAAAATACTCCTCTCTTTTTTCATTTTGGCATATGATGTGACAAAACTAATTTCATGCCCAAGAACAATGGGCACTATGCAGTATGTTATCATAAACGATATGTCTTTTTATTCCCATGTGATACCCACCTCTTTTTCACATAGGTATGTATTTGCTGAATAAATGAATCATCATTATTAATAATTCTACTGATATTCAGTGTAGATTCAGTGTATTCAGAGTGTTTTTAATCTAAACACTCTGAATTGAAGGAGGCACTGACCTCAATCATAGTCTGTTTTTAGGAGGTAGGAAACGTCATTTGCTGATACCACAAAAAGATTTCACGGGGCTGCCCCATGGCTTAGCGGTTAAGTGTGCATGCTCCACTATTGGCGGCCGGGGTTCGGATCCTGGGCACGCACCGACGCACCGCTTGTCCGGGCATGCTGAGGCAGCGCCCCACATACAGCAACTAGAAGGATGTGCAACTATGACGTACAACTATCTACTGGAGCTTTGGGGAGGAAAAGGGGAAAAAAAGAAAGGAGGAGGATTGGCAATAGATGTTAGCTCAGGGCAGGTCTTCCTCAGCAAAAAGAGGAGGATTAGCATGGATGTTAGCTCAGGGCTGATATTCCTCACACACACACACACAGAAAAGATTTCACTATTGTAAAACTATTTCAGAAAGACCTTTGGCAGCTCTCCTCTTAGGAATCTGCATTTAATTATGTGCTAAAATTATATTTTTCTGCAAATTCATAGACCTTATATTTTTATAATCTATTCTTAAAGTATAGATTATAAAACAAATTATTTTTAAAAATTGGGTTATAGTCTCAACATCTACTTTTCAAAAGAAATACTGAGAACACAGCTTCGTATTATGAGTAACGTTATTTTATTATTGCTTTATGTAAAATCAAGGAATTATTGTAATAAAGGAAGTAAGAAATGATAATTCTCTCCAAGGGTATTCAAGGCATTTTAACACTATATTATGGTCTATTCCACAGATTTTGTCTGAATTCCTAATTAAAACTAATGTCTTTCTTTCTCTTATTTTTAAAAAATCCTCTAACTATATAGGCATATCTATCCAAGACATTTTAAAGTTTGTTTTAGGGTGTATTCTACTGTCTTAAGGACCAAAAATCTATATAAGCCATGATGATTTAGAGCTGGAGAAGAAGAAAGATCAAGATACAGAATTGTGACATTAGTAATTTAAGTCTTTAAAAATCTGTTTATGGTAACATCTCAATTCCAGAAATGCTAATCTCAAGATAATGGAGCTATAATAAATTTATTCAATATCAGTTTTGGATTACCCAACTATAAAATAAAAGTGAAGATGGTATTTTCTCTGATCTTCAAAGAGAATGTGAATTAATTTTAAAGTAAATTTAGCAGTTAAATTAGGAGCGCCCACAGAAAAGCTTTGCGATGTTCATTATAAAGATGTGTTTTCATTGTCTGAGGATTGTAGGAAGTCATTGTCTTATTTAGAAAAATAAAACAAATTATATATGAATAATGAAAGTATTACGTGATAATTCATACAGCTATATCATCATAATGAAACACTTGAAAATGCAATTCCTTCCTTAAAGTGCATATTTGAAAGAAATTAACATAATGACTTATGTATGTTTATCTATGTTATGTAGCAAAAGTATTATTCACTTGATAAATTACCATTACTATGAATAGATGATGATGTTCATATATCTTCAAGCATCAAAATATTATAGTAAACTTAAATTGAATCCGTATTTTTAGCTCCTAAAGATAATGTTTCTTCTTTATTAAAACATGCCAAAGGTAAAAACAAAGGAAAAAAACTCACAGTATTGAAGGCTGTGGTTTGGGATTGTAATTAAGATAGAAGAGAATTTATATCTCGGCCCATTTTCCATAGTTAAAATAGACTGGAACAAAGGGGATGAAGGAAAAACAGAAAAGAAAGCTACATCTCCTATGAAGCAAGGAAACATAATTCTAACGAGATTAGTTATGAAGATATGCTAAGTGATGTGAAATAAAAATCCCAGGGAAAGGGGATCACACAGCAAGGAAGTACGTATGTGAAAATCTTGGGCACAAACAAAAATAGTAAAAGACAGATAAAAGTTAAAACCCAGAAAAGTTATACCATGAAACAGATGCAAGTTACAAACAATAGGGTGACATCACGGAACTTGTTGGAGTAGGAAGATCCAGAAATCGGTTCCTCCACTGAGCTGGCAAGAACTGTCAGAATAAGCTACTTCAGAGCTCTAGTGTCTAGTTGAACACTTGCTGTGACCAGGGGAGTGCTTATTGAAGAAAGAGGCTGGGATATTTTGAATTTTGGTGTTTCACATAACAGCTACCATTCCCCAATTCCAGCCTGTGGCAGACAGTCGTGCGGAGTCTTCACTCTTGATGTGGTTTGCTGATGCCGTGGTGGAAATAAAGACCTTGTCCTCCAAAAATTGGGGTTGTGTGTTTTGACCAGCCTGGAGGTTCGCTGGCACACAGGCTGACCATTGTTTCAACCAAATTGTGCTGAAGTGACTTCTGAGGAGTTTTCTACCAAAATAAGTCAGAGAGGCAGAACACTTTTTTGTTTATCTTTTCTTATTGGAGCAAGACATTTAAGGATATCTTTCTGAGGTCGTTGACTGACTTGCACAGTTAATGAAACAGAGATTTGAGTGACCGCACACAATAAGGAATATAGTCATTGCAAAAATAATTGGGAAAGGTCACTAAACAAATTCACGACTGCAGCTCTCAACAAACAACAGCAAACACTAGGGAAGGGAAAACACTGATTTCCAGGGTTACCAGATTGCAATTTTTAACATGTTCAGTTATCAACAAAAAATTTTACAAAGCACACAAAGAAACACAAAAGAAAAAGAATGAAGAAAAATTATCAGAGCCTAAGGGACATATGGGACACCATCAAAGGTCCCAACATACACATTATGTGAGTTCAGAAAGAGAAGACAGAAAGAGGGGGGAAAAACTAAGAAATGATGGCTGGAAACTTCCTGTTGAAATCCAAAGCCAAAGAGGGAATCTGGAAGGTAACACAAGAGAAGTGACTTGACACATGCTAGGTGTTTAGTCAGGACTATCAATAGAAAAAGAACCAATAGGATATAGGATGGATAGATGGATAGATAGACAGACAGATAGATAGATAGATAGATAGATAGATAGATAGATAGATAATCTTATATCTCTATCCATCTATCTCTGTGTATACAGAGAGAGATTTTACAAAACTGGTTCACAAGAAGATTATAGTGGCTGGCAGGCCCAAAATTTTATGACAGACTGGCAGGCTGGAAATTCAGATAAGAATTGATGTTGCAGTCTTGAGTCTGAATTCTAAAAGGCAGAAATAATTCAAACATCTATGGCCAAATGTATTTTTACAAGGTTGCCAAGATCATTCAATGGAGAAAAAATAGGCTCTCTAATAATAGCGCCAGAACTTGATAACCACATGTAAAAGAATTAAATTGGACCCCTACCTGATTCCATATTCAAAGATTAACTCAAAATTGATCAACAACCTAAATATAAGAAAAACTACAAAAACTTTAGAAGAAAACATAGAAGTAAATCTTTATGACTTCTTATTTGGCAGTGGACTTTTAGATTTGACACCAAAACACAAGAAACAATAGAAAACATAGATAAGTTGGACTTCATAAAAATCTAAAACTTGTGTTCATCAAAGGATATTTTCAAGAAACTAAAAAGACAACGTACAGAATGGGGAAAATATTTGCAAGTTGTATACCTGGTAAAAGTTTTATAAAGAATATATAAAATATTACAACATATCAACAAATAACTCAATTAACAAAATGTGCAAAAGACTTGAATAGATATTTCTCAAAGATATACAAAAGATATACAAAAGACAAACAAATACATGAAAAAATGTTCAATATCATTGGTCATTAAGGAAATGCAAATCAAAACCACAATGAGATATCACTTCCCACTGACTAGGATGGCTACAATAAAAATTTAAAAAAATACCAAGTGGTGATATATCTGCACCCTTCCCTCTCTCATTTGATTGGCTAGACCAACCATAATCAGTCCTCACTTTGTAACCATTATCAGTCCTCACTCTGTTCCTATTCAGCTTTCACTCAACTCACAGATTTTCAGGCTTCAGTGGTCTATGAACTCCAAAGTCAGCTGGTTGACAAATTATCTGCCTAATCTTAGCATTGTGGCTCCTCTATCTGTGGCCTCAATATCTGCTCAAGGCAACCTGTAATCTGTGTAGAATCCAGCTGCCTAACCACAGGAACCCTTTGATCTCACTAACCTGTCTTCTCATGAGCATTAGTTATCCACTGATAATGTACACATTTCATTATTGGCTCTTAGGAGCCAATCTTCCACTGCCATCGTGGCCCATTTAATTCCTTCAGCCATGCAATGACATAGAAAACCACTCCATGTGAGCAGCCACTCTGTGTTGCCTATGAAAATCATCTGCAAGTATCACACGGAAGAATAGGGCTGTTCCTCATTAGCAAAGAGTCAGCAGATACATAGACACCATCCTTTCAACACCCTGTAGAGAAATATGCTTGGGCTGGGACACAACTGTGTGCACTATGGGTCTGGAGCCCAGTGGTTAACCATTCCTCTGTGGCTCTTTTATTTTATAAAACATGCTTGATGGGTGGTGGTTGGGTTGTGAGAAGATACTATTTCTGGGTAAGGCACCATGCAGTCTGAGTTTAGGAACTGCATGTTTAGAGAGTTCTTAGAAACATCTAGAACAAAGAAAACTTAATTTTGGTGCCATAAGAAGTTGAGTCTAGGTAGGAGTTGTAAGTGGGGAATTGCATGATTTTGTTGGCAGGCGAACAGAAGGATGGTTCAGCAAACAATTATGTTTTTCTCCAAAATACTCCATTGTAGTATGTGAGTTTGGTTTACCATTATTGTATAAAAATAACTATATACTTTAAGAAGCAAAATAAATCAAATTTTTTATTATTTTTTTAACTTCAGAAATTTTATAGAGTTTGAGTTGCCTTTACACTCTATAAATATCCACAATTTTTTGATAATTCGATAAAGCATTATAGACCCTGGGAAGGTGCATTTAAAATAAGGGAGAATGAATTAAATTAGTTTACTTTTTGAATACAAAGTATAATTGAATATGCCTCCATATTATCAACTTAGCTGTAAGGCCTGGTTGTTCACGTGGTCTCCAGTTTTCCACTTTGCTTCTGTTCAGTGAATGGGAAAACAGCATTGTAATGCAATGACTCTAAATTCTTTTACCTTTTGGACCATTTACATGAGCGAAGGGATATTTACTTTAGCTATTTCTGTTATTGTATAAAGGCAGTGCTTTTGATAAGGTATTGTAATTCAGTCATTTTAATTATAAAAGCCATACAATAAAACATCTAATTTAGAGGCCGAGAACCAAGTCCTATTCAAATGTAGGATAATTAGAATAGCTATCCTCCAGAGACAACGCTGAAGACAGACCTAAGTTCAAACTGTGACTCTGTAACACTCTTCTTTGGAATACTTTCCTATATCTCTACATTTTGTCTTTTAAACTGGCAGTATCACTCTTATTGTACTGTATTATTCAGGGTTCTCCAGAGAAACAGAACTGACAGGACACGTATGTATACAGAGAGAGAAATTTATTTTAAGGAATTGGCTCGCATGATTGTGAAGGCTGGCAAGTCCAAAATCTGCAAGAAGGACCTGGAGGCTGGAGATCCAGTGAGGAGTTGCTGTTGCAGCTTGAGTCCAAAGGCAATCTGGAGGCAGAATTCCCTCTTCCTGGGGTATCCCAATCTGTTTTCTGTTAAGACCGTCAACTGATTGGATGAGACCCTCCCACATGATGGAAGGTAATCTGCTTTATTTAAACATTGATTTCAATGTTAATCTCATCTAAAAAATGCCTTCACAGAAACATCCAGACTGGTGTTTGACCAAATGTCTGGGTACCGTGGCCCAGCTAAGTTGACACATAAAATTAACTATCACATACCTAATAATAAAATAAAGTGGACTAACGAATACCTGATTTTTTCATCTAGACCTTTAGTATGCAAAGCTCAATGGAGATCCATCAACCTACAGGTGAACCAGCTAGTGTTGACAGTGCCTTTGGTTGTATATGCTAAAAATAAGTTAGAGAACAACACAAAGCATCAATGGCAAATATTTCTGTGGTAAAGAAAAAGAAGAAGGGAAAAAAGTAAGAAATTACTAAAAAGAAAGAATTGTTAGAAATATACGAGGAAATATGCCCATTTTAGTGAATCAAATTGTCTCAACAACTTTTGGTCTTACTAGACAAAGTATGCATTATCAACTTTTATCTATCATTCTTTATTTGGACTTCTATGTTATTTACATTTTTGTAGGATAGAAATAACTTTCAAGCATTTTCCTTTTTTTTTTTTTTGGATACATGAAAAGTAGATATCAAGTGAATTAAAACTTCAGTGATTAGGTACTTCTGTACTTTAATAACCATATCAGCTTTAAATAGATGCTACCATCTGTTTTTAAAGCCCCTAGGAAAATTTAAACTAGTTTTAAGCTATAAACAGAGGACGACTTATTTCTCACTAAAGAGAGGGAGAAACTGATGACACAGGTAAAATTATTTAGAACAATTTGCCCATGTTCCTCCAATTAAATGACTGTCAATCAAAATTGGTTATAGAAATTCCACAATGTGAAAAATTTTAGTTCATTTTATGCTCACTCATTTGCAACATTTTGCCTTTACACTTCAATGTTCTCAAATCTTTTACTTTTCCATATACTTATATTCAATAGGAACTAGGGGGAAAACAACTACAAGAAAGATGAAGATATGATATCCAGAAAGAGGAAAAAAAAATCCATAAGAAAAATAAAGGAAATACTCAGGAAAATGTAAGAGCATCCTAGAGAGGTACATAGAGTACAGCCCATGCAGACAACAACAGAAAGACAGAAATCTAGAAGATACCAAGAAAAATAGAATAGAATATCTGATACAGACTATTTCATGGATATTTCAGAATTCTATCAAAGAGTTAGGGATAAATTAGTGAAAAGAATACGCATTTAAGTACATGACCACATTGGGGAATGATTCACTTCAAAACAATCATTATACAAGAAAATGAGGGGCCGGCCCAGTGGCATAGTGGTTACGTTCATGTGCTCCGCTTTGGCAGCCTGGGGTTTGCGGGTTAGGATTCCAGATGTGGACCTACACACCGCTCAACAAGCCATGTTGTGGTGGCATCCCACATACAAAATAGAGGAAGATTGGCCCAGATGTTAGCTCAGGGACAATCTTCCTTACCAAAAAAAAAAAAGAAAGTGAATGTGATATTACTTAACTTGGCAGCGAACAATATTTAAAATTATGTCAGTTAAAAAATAAATATTGATATAACCAAACGCTGTCAACAAACTATATTGAGAGGACTGGGGAAAGTGACACGTTCATATTTTTAATGAGACATGTAAAAGGCGGTAAAATCCAAGTTGACTATTAGAGGGATACAATAGATAACGTATATGATAAATGACAAAGATGAGATATAGTTGTGTAAGAATTAATTGTTAGTTAAAAGGAAGTAAATAGCAGAAAGAAAGGAGGTAACGATGTTAAAGCACCCCTCCGTTTGCTGTGAGTCTGGTATCAGAGCTGTGAGTTTCCTCCGATCGGTTCTACATATTCATTTCTAGTGGGAGAGCTCCAGAGGTTCCCGTGAGGAAGGACGAACGGGCCGTGCTCTTCACTGAAGTGTTTTATCACCCCCAAATCAATATTTTCTAACTTGGCTGTATTTTTCATGTTTATCCCACAATCTTAATGGCTGAGATTATATAAATTCTCCAGAATATTGTCTGTGTGTTACAGATAGAGCATGGTCTTACAGGTGAGTTACAGTTGAAGCTTTTCCAATAATTCATCGTTTAATTAGCTTTTTGGTAATTAGAGGAACAGTCAGAGATTATTTCCAGAGATGTTGCAAATCATTCTGTCTTTAGAGTAGATGTCTGGAGAAGAGTAAAGGCAGAAATTCAGATTGGAGAATTGTAGTCTTGCCTTCCCTATCCTATCTGGTAACTTTATCTGGCGTCTTGTATTCAAAGTTAATGATCTCTTCACATCAGATTTATCTCATTTTTTAACTTTATCTGGTATTTTTGTATTGAAAGTCAGTGATCCCTTCATATCAGATTTCAAACTCTATCTTTTTTCTCTAAATATATATATGTATACATATATATTAAATCTAATATAAAAGCTATTATAAACTTATATTTAGAAATATAATTAACATTTATATATAAAATATAAAAAATAGCTTTGAGATAAGAGGATTCTAAGAGTTCATATTTTCAAAAATGCCTTATGACATTTATTTTTAATTTTTTTTCGTGGTAATAATCAATGCTTCCTTAAAATTTACACAGAGATTTTTCTACAACAAAAAGAAAGGTAGTTACTTGTTTAGGATCTCCTTAAAGGCTGTAGCCAACAATCAATCATTTGTTGGATGTCCCTTGGGCTATAATGAATTTGACCCATTGTCCTCCTTAGGGTTAGTGTTACATTTATACAATTTAAGTTAAGAACTATAGACTATTTTCAACTTGACAAGTACCAGATTTTATTATCTGATACAATGATTGTCCCCTAGGTGGAGTTAGAATTTTATTTTAGTTATTTACTATATGGAAAGACTCTTTGTTCATCCTATTTGGAATGCAAAATTTCTTTTTTCTTCAAATTTCAGTATGCCATAATAAAGTACAGGATATTTTTAAGTTCCATACAGATCAGCAAGTATAAAAACAGGAATGGGAAGAACTACCAAATGTTTTACCCACATTATTTCAACACAATAATTATATTCTCACAAAGGGTAAAGGCTCACATTTTTATGTCATAACCCATTAGGGTACTGAATTTACTCACAACCTTATCATGCTGACTATGCTAGAATTTTGATCAAAATTCTTGTCTAAATAGCAAGAGAGAATCTTTTCTCCACGCCAGACACTAAATTGAATGATTCATTTTATGACTGAAAGATTCAGACCTCAACAAGATACACAATTTATATGATTTGTATTAAAAAATTATTTTCCCTTTCATTGTTTCACTCAAGATAGTGTTCCCTCAGACTTCTGCTCATTATTTTTCTTTCCTTTAATTGTCTCACATATCTGGGCAGTGATGATCCTTCCTGTTAAGAGAAGCAGGCAAATAGAGATTCACTCCTGGTGATAGTCCATGGACAAGTCCTTTCTACTTCGATCAGTAAAAGCAAAACAAACCATTCAGATCAGTATTTTTAAGGGAAAAAATGGGCTTACTAGATTGACATAAAATGGTAACATTTAATGAGAATGTCATGTGTGTAGTAGATATTAAATAGTGTATTCTTCCATCTAGCTATTTTTTTGCCGATTCTTTTTTTTTTTAAACTTTTGTTTTTTTAAATAGGGAGATTGGCCCTGAGCTGACATCTGTTGCCAGTCTTCCTCCCTTTTTCCTTTTTTCTCCCCAAAGCCCCAGTAGATAGTTGTATGTCATAGTTGTAGATCCTTCTAGTTGCTCTATGTGGGACGCCACCTCAGCAGGGCTTGATGAGCGGTGCCTAGGTCTGTGCTCAGGCCGCCATAGCAGAACGTGCAAACTTAACTGCTATGCCATTGGGCTGGCCCTTTTCCCCCTGATTCTTGGTTGACATCCATTTGTTGGGTCTGCTTCTGCTTTCCAATATGTCTGTCCCTGAAAATAGGCTCAGTCAAAAGAAAACTAGTTAATCTAAGCATCCTCTAACATAGTCTTTCTTGTAACTCAGTCTTGAAATGAACATGAATTACAGGACAGTTAGATTATTTTTTAATGTAAAATGGTTATTATCTTGTGAGGAAGGATCCCAGTATTTTTCTTCCCGACTGATCAGCAGGAAAGACAAGTTATAAACTGGCAAGGTGTATCTGGAATACATACAGATAAGTGCATGTATTTATACAAATAGATAATATAATTTATATATAAGTATATATATTTAATCAGAGTAGGCCTGCATCAGCACTGTCTTAAGAGAACAGAGTTTGGACTCCATAATGGACAACAAGCTCCAACATAATATAGTATCTAAGGAGCAAGAGAAATATCTTAATGATATAGGCATATATGCTGAGAGGATTGAAAGGAGAGGTACGGCCCTAATTTTGGTAAGCATATAAGATAAAACCACATACTCTGTATTAGTCAAGGACTGGGTTTTAGCTGCTTGGTATGTACATAGCTCAGTTTGATTGGATACTTGAGACTCATCATGAAAAACTCTCACTAGAAATATTTCAGAACTCTTAATATACCCAAATAAGTGCCAATAGGTTTGCAAACATATCTTATCTCTTGCAGTTTTATCACTGCACAGATATCTGGCCTGGGTATATATATGATAATACTTTTGACACTCATGGTTTTCATCCTCAGACATATCCTTCAGGAATTTCTTCCTTCCATAAAACTGGAAGCTCAAATATTATTGAGCTAGCTACCATAAATATTTAACAGAGACATGCAAGCTCTTATAAAAGAGCATATTATTGGGCTTTTATATTTATTCCACGTCTATTTTGAGATATGACTGACATATAACATTGTGTAAGTTTACAGTGTACAACATGTTGATTTGATGTACTTATATATTGTAAACAGCTTTTTAAAAACTGGTTTTGGAGCATTTCTGGATCTGAAGAATTCAGGCAGTGTTGTACACACAGAACATGGATAATTCAGTGAAAGTAACACAGCTGAGCCATGGGAAATTTTTTTTTTTGATTTAAAAGTAAAATTGTCAGCAAAAAACATTCACATAGATTTAAAGAAATATTGTAGTACAGATTGCCAAATAGGAACTATAAACTATATTTATTAGAAATAACAGACAAAAGATTCTGAAAATCGAGCTATTTCTAGAAAAAGAAATTGCAATTGGAATGGTTTAGGGCTAGCTTGATACATGAGTATTGCATATTCCTGATTATTCAATATTGAAAAATTTATTCATTCCTAAATAATTAATTCGTTAATCAATTCATTAATGCAGCATCAATAAATTAAACTTTAAATTTTCTAAACTCTTGAATTAGTTCTGTTTCTTTGCAGTCACATGATTTAAGTAACTTTAAAATGTGATATTGAATTTAAGTACCTTGAAATATAATTGGCAACTGGCTTCCTAATTGTCATGCAAGATAAGTCAACTCTAGGTTACTTATATGCAGCAGCACATTTGATGAAATACACATTGTCACATATCATGGGTTAAGTAATTGTTTCCCTTGGGGAAAGAGAAAACCTTAAAGCCAGTTCAACAAGCAAAAGATGCACAGATTTCCAATGTTCCCATTACTTGCATAAAGTGAAGTGTCAGGATTCAGGTCATTTGTTGGACAATATGTGTATGTTCATGATTTAATAAATGAATTCTCTTCCATATTGCTTTAATTGTACATTCTAATAGTGCCAGCATGGGAGTGACTTTGTCCATGAAAGGTTCTACTAGATGATCGAGTTCTAGCCTCTTCTGGATTTAGGTACCATCAACTCACAGGAGTTATCTGGCATGAGCTGTTGTCCAGATCCTGGAAGTCTTGGTGACAATGGAAGATTGCAGGACCCCTACTAGGATGTGGAAGCCACAGGATATATGGGAAACAGAGGTTGTGTGCATAACCTGACTGTGAGAAGGGAAAGGCAACATCCACTCAACTAACCTTGTCAGACAACCCAGATCAAGCACACACAGACATTTTTGGATAACACTCCTTTTGCATCACAGTAACATCACTGTTAATGGTGATATATCTAAAATATAACATTCTGATGTGAAAGCATTCCAGTTACTATTACATATAACAAACCACCCCAAAGTGAGAAGTATAAATTAATATTTGATTATTCTTATTAATTCTTTGATCAGGAATTTGGACAGGTTGAGTAATCTGTTTCTGCTCTATGGTACAACTCAACGGTGTGGCACTGAAATCATCTGGAGGCATCTTCAATCGTATGTCTGAAAATTTTGTGTGCTGGCATGTGGAACCTCAGTTAAGCTGTCAACCCTAACAACCACACCTAGCTATTCCATGTGGCCTTTCTGCAAGGGCTAGTTTAAGTTTCCTCACACAACTGTGTCTGGGTTCCAAGAATAAGCGTCCAAAGGAAGAAAGGTGGAACTTCACGACATTTTTATAATACAGTCTCAGAATTCAAAAACATCACTTTTGCCATATTCTACTTATCAAAGTGGTCAGAAAAGCCCATTGAATACAAGGGAGGGTGAAGTTAAGGGGATCCTCTTGATGGCAGAGTGTCAAGGTTCTAGAAGCACTAAGGGATATGGAATATTGCCTTGGCATCTTTGGAAGACATAATATGCCACAGAAAGTTAGAAGAACTTACATCATACAATTATACTCAAATTATTGTAAAAATATTTGAATTTACTAGCTCCATTTCCCACTTTTAATCAAATTAATTTTGGTTTTTCCTGGAAAGCATTATTGTCAGATAGGTAGCTGACTTAGAGAATTAAGATACCACTTTGGAAAAGAAAAAAATGACTGAAAATTCTGAAAGTGCCAAGCACTGTATATTTGTCTATTAATTGACTAACATTAAAATAAACCTAGAACAGATATTAGCCCTGGGCTAACAGGATTATAAAACTTCCTTCCCTTCTTCTCTTATTTTCTTACTTTTCTATGTTTCTTTTTGAGCAAAGCAAAAGAAAATTAAAAAAAAACCTCAATCCATGAGCCTTTGATTTTGGGTTGTTTTTGGATCTCTAGAGAAACTTGTGAGACTCTTTATAAGGAGTAGATTTTGTCGTCTGGGATTTTGTGTTATGTTTGTCTTTTTCTTAGCAGTAATCTTCAGTTTGGGGGTTTTGAAGGGACCAAGGCCATAAGAAAGTGATTACATAGGATTTGTTCTACTTAATAAGAAGGTGGCAAATAAATATGTGTTTGATGAATTGTATTCTCTATATTTCCTTTCATATTATTTGATTCAAATCAATATGATAGGAAGGCCGACAGTGATTGATTCTATTTTTCCAGATCACAGAATTTAGTACATAATGGTTAAGAAATCTAATAATATTTAAATATAATATGTAAATTTCACTGAATATTATAATTATTGAATTTATTAACAGATCACTTTACATTATAGTTATACAGTAGAGGTTTTGGACACCATTTTCAATATTGCTGTTTATACTTAATCAAAAGACTTGTCAGGTTTTTGAGTCAACAGTACGATTTCATTTGACAGATTCTTGGTATTTAAAATGGAAAAGAATTGAAGATTGAGTAGAAAATGATTAAGTGCATCAAAACAGAAGTAGCAAAAAATGATGATTTTAAAGGGTGCTATTTTTACTTTGAAATAATCTGTATAGTTCATTCTCTGGTTCTTTAAATTTCTTCTAATATTAATGAAAATATATATCACCTCTCTAATGCATATATATTTTAAACCCTAAACTCATGCTAATAGACATAATCTAACCTCTGGGTTTTACTTCCTATAGTTATGACAGAGTTTACTTTCAAGTAGAGCAGACAGTTGACTACTCATCAGCTGGCATCCACTATCATGTAATCGTAGGTTGATTAAGACTGATTTGTGACTCTACAGCTCTAATTAAATATTTTAAATGTCACTGTATCTCACTGTGGATTATGATAGAGATATATTTTATTTATAAACTGTGCTCCACTTTGATCTCAATGTAGCCTACTATTAAATTAATTCGTATCAAAATATCGTTTGTACATCTTAACAGTACATAGCATTCCATATGAAAAAGGCTCTTCCATTTAGCAAAACAATTTCTCACATTTTTAATTCCTACGGAAACTTTCAAGGTGTAAATGTAATTCAGGTATAAACTTATAAAAGTATAAATGTAACTATAGGAGACTCAGGCTTTTGGAAATCAGGCATTCATATGTACCAAGATTTTACTATTGTTCATCAAAGTTAAAAGAAATACACAAAAATTACTGAGGAGAAAATGAAATATGGAATAGATTTCCTAGCTTTTGCCCAAATTTATCAAAGAAAAATAACCATTTTCTATAAAGTTGTATTTCTAGTGCAGTACATACGTTATTTAGATTGTCAAAGATAAAGCAGAATTATTTGATTACAGAATTTAAAGCATCGTCAGAAAAAATGCAGTTTAACAAGAGCTTATTATCATCATAACAACCTTCTACAGCTGTCATGTTGAAAGCAAGATTCCATAAGGTGTATAAAATCCACACATGTCCCAAAGGCCTTCTTAACTATATAATCCATTGCTAAAATGAATGAGTACATCTAATCTAAGAATCACCATTTTTCATAGATGTGGATTTAAGTGGCCTTATTCACATTCATAGCTACTCATCTGGTGACGTGGAAGAACACAGGTGATGAGCCAGCTCTGATCCATAAGAGTACGTCAATCTGAACGATATAAGAATTGATTTTTTTCCTGTTTCTAAATCAACTCTTTTACTGTATTATGTTCCTAGCCCATTAATATATTGACCTATGTTTGAATTACATGCCGTATCTCACCCTAATTGCTATAAACCGTATCAATTATCTTTTTTTTCCTGCCATTTCTAAAGACATCATCTAGTTTAAATCTTACCTTATGCTAATACCTCCTGCTGATTTCTCAGGATCCCTTTTTCCCTAACACCAATCAATTCTGTTGCCTTCAGTGATCATTTCTAAGGACATAATAATTGTATTATATTATTTTACGTCTCAGAAACATTTAGTGGGATTTTTATACTCTACTAAAGAAAAAAAAATTACTTTCCTCCCCATCTCTGTTGCCAAATATATATGGATATAAAAGATATAGCTTTTGTATTTTTTATGCCTCAATATTCTCTGTAGTCAAATTTGCTTCTCAAGAATCTACTCTTACCTATGCTATTGAGTAGACACTGAACAAAGGGACTCCTACAGGGCTAGTGTTTCTCTACCAGTAATTTGTAATTTGGTCACAAATAATTCACGTCAGTCTTATGAATATTCTATCTCAGAAGGCATATAGAAACCTGGATTAGAAATTTTTCATTGTTTGTGTAGAGAAACACTGAACCGTTAAACAATATTTATTGAGCAGCCAGTATGTGCCAAGCTCCTATTAAATTGTATTAATGATACCCTCAAAATAATCTGTCTCTTTTTAATCTAGTGCAGACAGCCAATTGTCAAAGAGTGAAAGGAATGAAGTAACCATGCCGAGAGAAGGAAGAGCGACAGTGTTGCTAAACAGGTGGAAAATTGTAGCTAGTTCTTTGATTTCTAGTTGCTTTCTAGTTCCATTTCCAGTCTCTCGTTAAGTCTGGCATTAACTTGTTTCCTTCGCTGTTTTGTGAGATGTCAGCATCCCCTTTCACAGATGAGCCCATTGTCCACTTACCCAATATAGGATATGCAGGACATCCCCAGTTTCTCCTACATTGTTGGTTACCCGCTGCAGTGCACCAGCACTGTTATAGCCAATGACAGGACATGAGTTAAATAGCTTTTAGACTTTGGGGCATTTGGACATCCACTGTAATACATTATTTTGCAGCCATCTTTGATTTATATCTCCCAATGTGCTACCTAATCAGGCAGCCTCTCTCGCGGTAAACTCCAAGGCTTAAGAGCTATATTCCCTTCTTAAAATATTCTGTTCGTTGGCAACCTGCCTCTTCTTTTCAGGTGCAAACATTAATGTAACTAATTAGCCATAAGAGAATATTAGAGAGTTATAGTGATGAGACATAGAGACATTTAGGATTTGAGGAGTAAACACACGGGATATTGGACCTTATGTGACTAAACACATCTTCATGAAAAGTGAGTAAGGCTTGGTCATCAGAGATCATCAGCCAAACTAAGATATTGTTTTATTTAAAGATTTTTAAATTTGTTTTCTTACAACCAAAGGTTCTTGACTGCGATGACATTCTTCAATGTTACATAATTACTGTTGAAATAATATATGTACTCCATAAAATAAAGAAACCACATGACTTCTCTGATACAATATCCCTACAGAGACCCTCACTCACTAACTGTCCTTTTTCACTAATAAAAATCCCACTTACACTGAAATCATCCCATTTATATGGTCACTGATTTCACCTAGAACATATGGTTTGACTGTTTGTTGACTAGTGCTTTAACGAACTAACTTCTACTCTTCATTTATGATGCAGGTCTCGTATTCTCCAGTTGCTTTCTTTGACTACACACTCTTTCCCAATTTATATTCATAAATTTTTCTTAAATATCACTCTTATGTACAGCTATAGCACCCTTTCCATACTTATACCATTAACATAAATAAAATGTTGCATAGAGTCCTTATTTTTTTTGCCTATTTATGCCGCCAGACTGAGATAGTGTGGAAAATGAATTCTAATAATTCTTGCAATATCTGTATAAGGTACATTTGGCAGATATTAGGTATTTGGTAATTATACGTTGAATAAAAAAAGATTCTGCCTCAATCATTTTGGTCTATAGAAAGCCATTGCATCCTTTATCACTAAGTTCTATATTGCTACCTTTGGATTAACACTGCCCTAGATTTGAATTTCAACATAGCCACTGACAGGAGGTCTTTGAGCAAGCCTTTTTACATCAATGAATCCTAGTTTTATCATCTATAAAAATAAATAGCCAGCTTAGAATCTTTCAAGTTTAATGTGATCAAGCTGCCGAAGATGGCTGGGAGAGTGGAGACAGGGAACAATAAATGTAAAGTATGTAATGTAAAACTGTGAAGTAACTGAAGCACTACCCTAACTCCTAAGCTTTGTGGAGAGCTTTCTTTTTAGGAATTGTGTAGTTACAAAATAGAGATGTAGAGGGTAAAGGATACTGATGAATGGAAGGAGACAATATAAGGGAATAAACAATAAAACAATATCATCCCTACTTTTTTCCCACACTATCCTTACCGTTGCCTTATGTATCCTCTTATTACTCATTGGATTCTTCACTTTGCTACCTTCCTCTAAGGGTGCCTAGTACTAAGTCTTTGTATAGATTAGGTTCTTTCATTTTCCTTTGTCATATCTGCATATTCATCTTTAATTTCTTTGACTTCCTCTTGCACTGTCTCCTTATTGTCTATGTTGTTAAGAATCAACTTAAGAGCTTTAACATGTGTAGTAATTAAACATGGAAAAGAGTATTATGGTGAAAACATCTATTTATATACTACAATACCTCAAAGAATTTTCTTTCATCCCTATATGTATTTGAAAGTTTAAGCACTGTATTTGATCAGATAAAGAATGATTTATAATTTATTAATCCCACTTGAGCTATAAATATCTCAAAATGAAATCTGTAAGAATATTTAACATCTTGTGATAGTATAAAATTTGAGTACATGAAAGTTATTATTGTATTTTTTATTCCCAAGAGTGAGAAGATCAATAGTCTACAATAAAATAATTTTACTTATTTAGTGTTAAAAAGTTGGGGCCAGCCCTGTGGCCGAGTGGTTAAAGTTCTGCACGATCTGCTTCACTGACCCAGGTTCGTGGATTTGGATCCCCTGTGCAGATTTACTCCATTCATTGGCCATGTTGTGGAGGCATCCCACATACAAAATAGAGGAAGGCTGGCACAGATGTTAGCTCAGGACTAATCTTCCTCAAGCAAAAAAAGAGGAAGATTGCCAACGAATGTTAGCTCAGGGCGAATCTCACTCACCAAAAAAAAAAAAAAAAAAAATTAATATAGTTTTTAAACGATCATTTAACACATAAAAGGATGCTCAACTTTATTAATTATCAGAAAAATACAAATTAATTCACAGTGGGAGTCTGCAGTACTGATCCTGCCTCAAAATGTCATCACTAAATACCTAAATAATAGCTGTTATTATTTCCATATCTATGGCCTTATTCAGAGTCCCTATTGCTTACCAGTTCTTCACCTCCGAAGAAACCATACCATTCATTTTTACTTTCACGAGGCCTCTCTAGGTTGCCCTCATATCTTGATTTATCATTACTTATGTTTTTTCACTATTAATTTTAGATGATTATGTCATATTGTCATCTCTGGTTTGTAAAACCTTTATACGTTTATTAGAACCTAGCTTACTTTCTTACACTAAACAAATATTGCTGAATGGGTAACTACTTTATCCATCCATTTTAGTTATCATGATCAGAATTTTGAGTTAATTATTCATCTTTCCTCAAGACCGAAACTTCTATTCCTTGTTTATGATGTCCCCGACATACCATGTATCATTTAATTTTCTCCAAGGTTACATGCATAAACGTCCAATAAATCTCTTGGATTCCATTTATGGGTCCCCCATTGATAAGATATTTCTATGAAGAAGATCAAAAGTAATGCCATTCTCACTTTACAGCTTTTAACCTTCTTTCATATTATCATTTTGTCTAATCTCCCAAGAAATAAAGATTATTATTGTTAATTTTATTTTGCAAAAGAAAAAAAAAATCGTATTTAAAAGTATGTATTTTAAAACACATACTTATCTTCAGGCACTCTTCTACTTCTGTAATATGCACAAATCTATCCAATATATTAACTCACATACCTTCCTTTGAATCCTTTGATCACTTATTTAGCTAAATCTTTAAATCAAGATAGTAAGTATGAATGATTGCTTCTTTATTTTCTTTTAAATGATAACTATTTTTGACAATCTTTGTCAAATGAAACTTTAACTAGGTTAAATTTCAATGCAAGTAATTAAGCGGCATCACTTTGGAAGTAATTAAAAGATAATTCATGCTAATTCTGAAACCAAGCCACTGAAGTCTGTAACTGAATAATAGTGTCTAGTTTTTTAGCTAGATAAGGGGCTAATTATTTGAAGATTTAACAATGCCAGATCCTTCAAATTCCTCAATGGTTACAGAATCTTGTGAATAATAGGGTAATAAAATCCTTTAACTTTAGTACAAATATGTGCTCTAAAAAATATACCAAGACTCAAATTGGAGTCTAGAAACCAATGAGTTAGTGTAATGTCAAATGCACATAAAGATAGTTCTGCAAATTTCCCATGAGAGATGATCCATTACTTTGAAGATGTCGATCAGACAGATGTTACATTGAGTTATTTCATCGAGTTTCTCTAATTTATCCTTCACTTGCCAGTATATGTGAGAAATTCAGTTTCTGGACTGATATTTCTGCCTAATGCTCATCTTTTGCTCTCAGTTCCAGGGGCTTTGAACATGCATGTGTCTACTTTTGCAAGGAAATGATGGCATAAGCAATTTTTGAATAGTGATGTTCTCTGAGTAATTATTGAGTAAATAATCATCTAGCATTATTCAAAACTGCATATATTTGCAAGTGAAACAGTTACACTTTGAAATCTTGTCTGAGGCACATCAACACATTAAGAGTGAATTATTTTGTGTGAGTCTATATTTGTTTACAATCTCAGTTTTTATTTCATTGTGATAAGGATATTTATTGTGTTCATTATCATCCATGCCTAGGATGTTTTTTTCTATTTCCAGAAAAATTCCCTTTGGGATTTTGATAGGGATAGCATTGAATCTGTAGACCAATTGGGTAGTATGGAGATTTTAACAATATTAAGCCTTCCAATCTAGGAAAACAAGATATCTTTCTATTTATTTGTGTCTTCTTCAATTTCTTTCAATATTTTATAATTTTCTATGTACAAATCATTCACTTCCTTGGTTAAGTCCTAAATTTTTTTTTTTGACGCTATTGTAAATGTGATTATTTTCTTAATTTTCTTTTAGGTTAGTTCATTGTTAGTGCATGGAAACAAAAAAATTGAAAATAGAACTATCACATGACCCAGAAATCATTTCTGGGTATAAATCCAAAAGAATTGAAATCAGAATCTCTAAGAGTTAGCTGCACTCCCACGTTCACTGCAGCATTATTCATAGTAGTCAATATGTGGAAACATCCTAAATGTTCATCAACAGATGAAAGGATAAAGTAAATATGGTATATGCATACAGTGGAATATGTCTTTAAAAAAGAAGGAAATCCTACTATATATGATAACATGAATGAATCTAGAGCACATCACACTAAGTTTAAAAAGCTAGTCACAGGAGAAGAAATATTGAATAATTGTGTCTATATGAGGGACATAAAATAATCAAACTTATAGAAAGGGAATAGAATGGTGGTTTGCCAAGAGTGAAGGGAGGAGGAAATGGGGAATTGCTGTTCAGTGGGTATATAGACACAATTATGCAAGGAGAATAAGTTCTAGATATCTGCTCTACAACATTTTGCCTATAGTTAACAACACTGTACACTTAAAAATTTGTCAAGAGAGTAGATCTCATGTTACCTATTCTCTCCCAATAATAATTAAATAAAAAGTTATCCATGTCTATCCCAGAACTAAGAGATTATCCATTGAAATTTATATGTTTACTGAATATGGTTTGTCGTCTCTGATCCCGCTAAACGTAAATACATATCTCGAATCCCACACTTGCTAAAATATAAATATCTTGAAATAGCAACTAAACAATTAAGATGTATTTCAGAAAGGAACAGCAGAGTGGAAATTAGGCCAATCCCAAACTAGCTAAAGTTACAGAATAAAAATTGAACTATCAATCAGGACATCTATTTCCCGGAAGTAGCTGAAGCTAATTTCTGAACTAGGAGTGCTCTGTGTTCTCACTTATATTTGAGGCTCTTAAGCCAACCCAACCCCAGTAATCTTTCCCATGTTATGATTTCAGTTTTCCAGAAATCTGTCTGTTCATATAATTCACCCTCGTGGTTTTTCATCACACAAAAGTCATTTGTAAAAACATACATTGTTTGCTTATTAATCGCACGAGCAGATCTCTGTCATAATGCAATGTGTTTAGAAACTTTAGATAGTTCTCTTCAACAAATCCTCCATTGAAAGAGCGTGGACCTTGGATCATGAGAACATGTCTTTAAACCATGGCTCTGCTGCTCATCTCTCGCTAAATTACACTAACAACTTATTTACCCTACTTAGACTTAGGCTTTCATCTCCAAAATAGAAAAAAGAAGAGATTAGTTTTAGGAGTATTGAGAAGACTAGTAGTAACATATATGAAATGAATATCATAATGCCTGACATAATAGAATCTCTGATGCTATAAATAATTACCAAAATCAATAATCTGGGGTGAATGTCTAGAGGTACCTTGAAGATAGAACCCTTATAAAAACTAAATTATTTGGCTTGGAGAAAGAAACTATCTTAATAACCTTGATAACTAATAGTTATAAGAATATCTATGCCAGACAATTTTACCTATGTTATCTTACTCAATAATCACAATATCTTATGAGTAGCTATTTGGGATAAAATCGGTAAAAACAGCAAATCACCATATATAGCTCATCTCCTCAGAGCATGTACTCCTCACTAGAATCTGTCTGTGTTTATTCTCTACCCAGTGCCTTCAGGGGGCTGCGTTTTATAATATTTCAGAATTTATAGTTATTATCTGCAAGAAGGTGTGCCTGATAAAACCTTTCTCAGCCCTCACCGGGAACAGAATTTCCACTGATCTGTTCTTAAAATGTAAATTTGATCATTCTTAAAAGCCACCAATGGCTTCACATCGTTCTTAAGATGAAGCTCAAAGAATTAGATTTGCCCGGTTCTTAATAATTCTAATACAGCAGAGGCTTCTGCTTTCCCTCGCTGCATTTCTCAGCATGATTCATTCACACGGGCCTTCTCTCTTCCTTTAATCTCCTTTTGTCTCTGTCTAGAGCTTCTACTTTTGTAGTTCAATTTGTAAGACTTTCTTTCCTTTTCTTCTGCACCTAACTTCTATGCAGAAATGTGTTTTCCTCAGAAAAGCCAACCTTGTTCTCCCATTCAAGATTAGGACCCAGGAGTAAATTTTCTCATAGAACTTCATAATTTTCTTCAAATTTGTATAACTACTTAGGCAATTCCTTATATTTACATGCTTAGGTATGTTCAATCATTGCAAGGAACATATTTATTGTATGCAGTGTTTCTCGCGCAGTAAAAGCACAATAGATATTTGTGGAATGAATGAATAAATGAATGATTGAATCCTAAATAAGGCCACATTATTTTACCTTATGTGTTTGTTTGCTTGTTCATTTGGTTTGGTTTGGTTTTATTTTGTATTTCAACATTATTTTTACTGCATTAATGCACTTAAAGAACTTTGAATAAAATGACTTATCAAAGGTATCCTTCTAGCTACCTTCCCTTCAAAAGAGATTGAAATTAAGTAAGGGTTTTAGGGTGTATTCTATATTCTCACATTTTATTTTAATATTCTACATTTGTGGAAACTTAAGGCAAAATTAAATAATTATTATTAGTATAATTGAAGCAAAATAAGGTTAGTTTAATTAATTTTATCAGTATATTTTGGGGAATAAAAATATTTTTACTTTAATATCACATTTTTTCAAAGGTTATCCAATTTTTAAGAATGCTACAGGAAATTAATTTTAAATAACTTAAACTTACTTAAGACTAGAGAAGATTTATCCAAAGAAAATGAAAATGTACTATGTAAATAATACATTATATTGTTATAAACTTGTCAAATGCCTTAGTGAAATCTCCCATTTTCAGATTTTATTATTAATTGATCTTTATATGTATTTCCTACAAAATAATGTAGATTGATCCTAGTAATAGCCTCTCTGTGTATCATCACACAGTATATATAAAGTATATAAACTGACTTCTCCATTCTTTTTTGATAAAGCCATCCTCCCAGACCTTTGCATTATGTGGAATTGGAGTTTTATGTAAGGTTCCTGTGTTCCCATAGTACTCTGTGCTTCCATCTCTTGTTAAAATTATCCACTCCATTATTATAAGTTAATGTCCTGACTCCTTCTCTCATAGACTGTGATCTACTTGAGGTTAAGAAAAACAGGACTTTTGAAGGCCGGCCTGGTGGCTTCGCGGTTAAGTGCGCACGCTCTGCTACTGGCAGCCCGGGTTTGGATCCTGGCCGCGCACCGACGCACTGCTTGTCCAGCCATGCTGAGGTGGCATCCCACATACGGCAACTAGAAGGATGTGCAGCTATGACATACAACTGTCTACTGGGGCTTTGGGGAGAAAAAGGGGGAAAAAAAGAGGAGGATTGGCAATAGATGTTAGCACAGGGCTGGTCTTCCTCAGCAAAAAGAGGATTGGCATGGATGTTAGCTCAGGCCTGACCTTCCTCACAAAAAAAAAAAAAAGAAAGAAAGAAACACAGGACTTTTATTTCATTGTCTTAAAATCTAATACTTCGTTGTTAAAATAACTGAAATCAGATTTTACAGGCAAAGTGACATAAATGGATAAGGGACTGATAAAACGGTTTATAGGGGTTAGAATACCTCCAGACAACTATGAAAGCGTGAGCTTAGAAGCTTTGCTGAATGTGGGTAGGAAGAAAACATAAAAATCTGAGAGCAGTTTGGCAGGCATCCAGGAAAAGGCTGAGGCCAACACAGGTGTTTAAAGATGTGAGATGGTATGAAATCTGACAATGGATGGACCGCCCCCACCCCCGTCTCAACTCCCCACTCTGTGCTTATTCACTTTCTTTAATGACACTCTCAGGAACTACCCACCAATCCAGAACCTTAGTCGTGAATCAGCCCCTGCTTAGGAAGTAGTTGATCACTACAAAGCAAAGAATAAAGGACAATAGATCTTGCATTTTAATTCAAATCATATTATCCATGATTACAGCAGAAATTATCTAAAAGGACATGGAAGTCAGCAGAACAAGTTTCACCACTTGTTTTCCAGATGGAAAATTTGGGAGTAGAAAATTCTAAGATAAATGTAAAGGCAGAAATTAAAAGTGATTGGAGGGGAATTTTGGAAAGATGACATGGACAATATCCAGAAGCATTATTTTTTTCAAACACTTTCCATTTTCACATGAAAAAAAGAAAGAGCAAAGCCAAAAACTCTTGGACTACATTTACAACAAAACTGGGAGAAAAATTATCCCAATACCACCAAAATATGAGCAGATGCTGACAAACTGTCAAAACATACAAGATGTGCAAGGTATCAACATCTGGAGAGTAAAAAGAAGAAGGAATCAGAAGGATGGAATATGGTGGACTTGAAAAGAGGAAAATGCCCAGATAGCCAATAGATATTCATTAAAAAGCAGGTGAAAAGAACCTCTCCAATGCGAGGTGAATATAAGGGGCTCACTGTAGGAAGGTCTAAAGGAACTGAAGAAGTGGGGTCCCTTCGAAGTCTTAAAACTGACTAATAGGTCTCCTGTCTATATAGGAGGGAAGAGGAGGTCCAGACCAAAATGGAGTTAGGCAACAGCATCAGGAAATCCCAGGACACAGGCAAAAACATTTTTTGTGTGTGTGAGGAAGATCAGCCCTGAGCTAACATCCAATGCCAATCCTCCTCTTTTTTTTTTCCTTTGCTGAGGAAGATTGGCCCTGAGCTAACATCCGTGCCCATCTTGCTCTACTTTGTATGGGATGCCGCCACATCATGGCTTGACAAGCGGTGCGTTGGTGCATGACCAGGATCCGAACCTGCGAACCCCGGGCCGAGGAAGAGAAGTGCATGCACTTAACCGCTTGTGCCACCTGGCCGGCCCCCAAAAACATTTTTTAAAACTACACAAAATAAATATAAGGAGGAAGGTCTGTGACATTAGAACGATGTTCTGAACCTTGCTTCATTCTAAGAGTTGGAAAAACTAATTTCCATTGGAAATGAGGAACATAAAAGTATCAATGTTAAATCTCATAAAGAAGTACTATAAGACAAAAAAAAGAAAAGAAAAGAGAAAGAGAGTAAAAGGAGAATTACTTCCCTGCAAACAATAAAAGTATGTCAAAAAGATGTGCACACAAAAATGATTTAAAAGGTAACATACTCTCTCAAAATGAGTTAAGATAAGAAAATAGCAAAAGACATTAAAGCACAACATAAATCAGAATTAGATAAACTCAGAATGAAGTGACAGAACTTTCAAAAGAATTAGACATAAAAGAAAATTATTTTAGAAATTAAGATTAACAGATAAAAGAAATAGGGAAAAAAAAAGAAAACTCAAAATTCAAAATAAATAAAGAGGCTTCCGGCTAGTGGATAACATTGACTGGATATTCCTTCCTACTTGAAAAAATAAACAAAAACAGAATAAATATATATGAAATATAATGTTTTTTAAGGAACTGGGGAACAGGTAAAGAAGGACATTTTTGAGAGATGAGAAATAAATGGGTAAGCCCTACACGCAGTCCAGCCTAATTTTTTAATTTGAGAGATTTTAGGATGCAGTACAGAGAGGAGAACCTCAATAGACAATAGCCAACTCCCACAGTTGAAGAGATGGAATTAAGAGTGGCACTGTTTTGTACAGCAGATCTCTAGAACTTATTCATCTTGTATAACTGCAATTTTATACCCATGAACAACATCTCCCCAAATGCTGCTCCCTCCATCCCCTGGAAACCAGTATTCTATTATCTACCTCTATAAGTTTGACTGAGACACCTCATATAAAAGTTACGGGTGTATGCATATATCCAAAATAATCAAAATGTATACATTAAACATGGACAATTTTTGTGTATCAATAATACCTCAATAAAAGTGAAAAAAGATAAACTCTACCAGTTTGATAGACTAAAAAATAAAAGATTCTGAGAAGACCAAGGAGGCTAGATCTCACAAAATAGAGTGCCAGAGAGGTGGAAGGTACACAAAGAGAACACCTGGACATCTGCAGATGGTGTGCAGCAGAGTTCTGATCAGCACAGGAGGAAATGACCTAAGGCTGGGTAAATAACCATCTGAAAGGATTGGAGGGGAACAGAACAGGAGAAGTGAAATGGGCTAAGGATAGTACCTATTCCCACCAACCTTATTTGCAAACTTCAAAATTCACATGGTGCTGAGTGGTCAGAATGCTCTTGCCTCAAGAGTGAGGAATGATTAGCCGCGGACTAAATGCTTAACATTAGGTCCCGTCTAACATACTCAAAATATTTCTGTACCTAATGACAGAGTTTCAAAATGAACCTAACAACAGAGAAGCAAAAACCAAGAAGACTGAAAGAAAAAATAGACAAATCAATAATCATACTCAGTGATTTCAACATCCCTCTCTCAGTACTTTATAGAACAATAGATATTGCATTAAACCAGCAAGGTTCTACTAGACCCGAACAGCGTCATCAACCAATACGACCTGATTGACGTTTATAAAACACTTCACCCAACACTCCACAACAGAATACATAGTCTGTCAAAGGGCTCATTGAACATTAATCAAGATAGACCATGTTCTGAGCCACAAAGCATGTCTCAATGAATTTAATAGGTTTCGCGTAATACAATATATGACCCCTAAGACTAATGGAATTAACTTAGAAATCAATAACATAAACATATCTCAAACGCCCCCAACATGTGGATAGTGAATATCACACATTTTTAACTGACCAATCAGTGGAAAAGAAATCAAAAGAGAAAAAAGTTTTTTGAACTGAGTGAAAATGAAAACACAACATATCAGAATTTGTGGTATGCCACTAAAAGAGCATTTAGGTGACTTATAGCACTTTTTTCGTTGTTAGCGCCATCAGTGGATTCCAACTCCGAGAGACCCCTATGTACAGCAGAGCAGAACCCTGCCCGGCCTTTTTCTGTCATCCTCTCATCTTCCCGCAGTTATATCAGACAATGCTCTGCTGCTATTCATAGGGTTTTTATGACACATTTTATCGGAGGTGGGTGGCCAGGTCCTTCTTCCTAGTCTGTCTAATCTAGAAGCTCCGTTAAAACCTGTCCACCATGGGTGACCCTGCTAGTATTTGAAATATGCGTGGCATAGCTTTCAGCATCCCAGCAACATGCAGCCGCCACAGTATGATAACCCACAGACGTGTGTATGGTTATCTGACCAGGAAACGAACCCAGGCTGTGGTGGTGAGTGTTGAATCTTAACAACCAGACCACCAGGGCTAGCTATGATTTATAGCACTAAACACCTGTATTAAAAATAAAGTTCTCAAATCATTGTCAGGAAATCCGTAAAGATATAGAAGATTTGGACAACTCTTTCAGCTAAGTGGCCCTAATAGACATTTGTAAATATACCATCCCAGAGGAGTATAGAATACACATGCTTTCAAGTACCCGTGGACCGTTTACCAAGATAGACCATACTGTGACCCATAGGACAGATTTTGATAAATTTAAAATAATTTGTCACATAAAGCTTATTTTCTGATCATGATGGAATTACATTAAAAATCAGTAACAGAAAGATATCTGGAAAAATCCTCAAATATTTGAAAACAAATAGCACACTTTTAATAATAAACAGGTCAAAGAAGAATTCAAAAGAAAAATTAAATTAACCATACTTTGAACTGAAAATGAAATCACAATATATAATTTGTGGGATGTCGCTAAAGCTGGATTTAGGGGTATGAAAAGCTCTGGATGCCGATATTAGAAATGAAAGAAAGTCTCAAATTAATCATGTCAGCGTCCACTTTACAAAACTAGAAAAAGAAGGTAAATTAAGCCCAAAGGAAGCAGAAAAAAAGTACTAATAGAGATAAAATCAGAAATTCATGAAATAGAAAACAGAAAAATGATAGAGAAAATCAAAGAAATAAAAGATTAATAATATTAATCAACCTCTAGCCAAACTTATCGATAAAAAAGAAGGAATACATACATTGCATATTTCAAGAATGAGAGAAGAATAGGAGGAATGCCTACAGAATCACTAAAGATTCTATAGGTACTAAATGGATAATAGGGAATATTATGAACAATACTGTGCTATTACACATGAAAGCTTAGCTCAAAAACACAAATTCTTTGAAAGATATAAACAAAGTACACTCAAGGACAAATAATACATAAAATTAATAGCCCCATGTCTATGAAATAAATTGATTTGTAGGTAATAACAGTCTTTCAAAGAGAACTGATCCAAATGGATTCACACTGAATTTTATCAAACATTTAAGGAAGAAATAATAACATTTCTACAAAAATCTTCCAGAAACTTGAAGAGGTTATACTTCCTAACTTATTCTATGTGTATAGGCTTCCCTTTATACCAAAACCAGACAAACACATTACAAGAAAAGAAATATCCCTCATAAACATACACGCAAAAATTCTAAATAAAAGTTTAAGTAGTCAAATCCAGCAACATATAAAAATGATAATAAATATGTGATCACCAAGTAGAGTTTATGTCATAAACACAAGTTTGGTTTAACATTTAAAACTCAATCAATATATTGCATTGTATTAAAAATTTTTTAAAGGAAAAAGATATGATCATCTTGATAGATGCAGAAAAACATTTGACAAAATCTAATACACATTTCTGATAAATACTCTAAGCAAAGTAGGAATAGAATAAAACTCCTTTAATCTAATAAAGGGTATCTAAACAAGTTTACAGCTTACTTAATATTTAATGATGAAAGTCTTAATCCTTTCCCTAGAGAACAAGAATAAGACAAGGTGTCTGCTCTTAGCACCCCATTAACATTGTACAGGATGTTATAGTTACTGCAATTAAGGTAAGAAAAGAGAAGAAATTACAACCAGATTGGAAAAGAAGAGAAAACCTGTTTCGATTTATAGAGGACATAACTGTCTATGTAGAAATCTGGTAGAATTGACAAAAATTTACTAGAACTAATATATGAGTTTAGGAAGGTTGCAGAAAACAAGATCAATATATACAGATAACTGTATTTCTATATATTAGAAACAAACATTTGAAAATTGAAGTTTAAAAATAATACTCTTTATAATAACATTAAAATACATGAAACAAAATTCTTGGGAATATATCTGACAAAAATGTGACAGATTTTTTCTGAAAGGCTTTCACTGAAAAATACAAAACATTGCTGAGGGAACTTAAAGAAGACCTGAATAAATGGAGATATGTACTATGTTAATGAGTCAGAATACTCAGAGTGTTAAGATGTTCATTCTCCTATAATTGATCTGTAGATTCAGTGCAACCAGAAAAAATATCAGTAGGTTTCTTTGTAGAAATTGACAAGCTGACTCTAAAATTCGTATGAAAATGCAAAGGACATAAAACTTTGAATAACTTTGTAAAAGACAAATGAACACTACCTGATCTTAAGACATTGTAAAACAGAACTATTTAAGATTGTGTTACTGGAGTAAACATATTGAAATTGATCAATAAACAGAATATAGATTTCAGAAGCAGACAATTATGGAGAACTGACTTTGACTAAGATGTAAAGTCAATTCAGTGGAGAATGGATAGAAAGTTTTTTCATCAAACAGAGCTGGAACTTTCAGATATCCATATGCAATAAAATTAACTTTTCTCCATACTTAGCTTAACATCATATATAAAATTTAACTCAAATGTATCATAGACCTAGATGTAAAATCTAAAACTGTAAAATTTCTGGGAGATACCCTTGGAGAAAACTTTTGCACTTTTGGTTAAGCAATGATTTCTTAGACATGACACCAAAAACACAGCCCAAAAAGACCAATTTGATGATTAGATTTCATCAAAATTAAAAAAACAAAGCCACAGACCTGAGGAAAATATTTGCAAATCATATGTAATGAAAGGCTTATATCCAAACTATATAAAGAACTCTGAAAACTCAACACTGAGAAAATAACCAAATAAAAATGGACAAATATTTTTATTAGATATAATTACAAAAGAAAATATATACATGGCAAATGGGCACACAAAACAGTGCTCCACGTTGTTAGTCATTAAGGACGTGAAAATGAAAATGAAATCCCCTCCACACGTGTTATAATGGTTAAAATTAAAAAGACAATTCCAATGTTGATGAGGATGTGTAAGAATTGAAGCTCATATAATTTGGGTGGAAATGGAAATGAAAAATGGTACAGTCACTTTGAGAAAGAGTTTGGCATGTTCTTAAGAAGTTAAGCATGTACATACTACATAATATAGCCATTCCACTCCTAAGTATTTATCCAAGGAAAATGAAAGCATACGTGCATAAAAGATTTGTAAACAAATGTTCATAGCAACTTTGCCTGTAACAGCACACAGCTGGAAATAACTCAAATGTTCATCAATAGGTAAATGAATAAACTATAGTATACAATAGAATACTGCTCAGCAATACAAATGAATGAAACACGTACATGAAAACATGGTTGAATCTCGAAATATTTATGCTGAGTTAAAGAAGCCAAACAGAAAGACTGCATTCTCATGACTCCATTTATATAACATTATAGGAACTACAAACTAATGTATAATGACAGAAAAGAGATCAGCGATTAGCTGGGGAAAAGGGCAGTTTGAAGCAGAGAGACAAGGAAGAGAGAAAATAGGGGCTTAAGGAAACCTTTGGGAGCTAACAGGTTTATTATTTTGATTTTGGTCATAGTTTCATAGGTGTATACACATGTCAAAACATTTCATCTCAAAATTTGAAGAAACAGGATGTGTTATATGCTTCATTAAGAAATGTTTTTACATGAGAGATGAAAGTGATAACATGTTTAGTCACAAATTCTTTTTTGGATATAAAATCTCAAGTTATTAATAAACCAAAATATTTTTCTTATTTGTGATGAATTCTCAAAAAACTCTGTACTGAAGATACAAAGTCTTAAACATTTAAGTACACATAAAAAATTAACAAACCACAATAAATTCACCACAAAACAGAGCAGAACATCAAGTGAAACACAATTTCTGAATCTGAAAAGTATATATTGTGTATTGTCCTCTATAAGCAGAAAGCCTACGTTAGAATATTATTCAAATTCAGACAAAAATTATTTTTCAAGATTTGGGAATTTTGTGTTCTATAAAGAATGATATAAATGATATGTAATTCAAAAGGCCAGGGGCCGGCCGGGTGGCACAAGTGCTTAAGCCTGCGCGCTCCGCTGCAGCGGCCTGGGGTTCACCGGTTCGGGTCCCAGGCGCGCACCAACGCACCGCTTGTTGAGTCATGCTGTGGTGGCGTCCCATATAAAGTAGAGGAAGATGGGCACGGATGTTAGCTCAGGGCCAGTCTTGCTCAGAAAAAAAGAGGAGGATTGGCATCAAATGTTAGCTCAGGGCTGATCGTCCTCACAAAAAAAAAAAAAAAAAAAAAAAAAGCCCAGCATATTAATCCAAAATATTCACTAAAACATTGAAAATTGATCAAAATAATAAAGCATTATGTGCAATTAAAATGATCTTACAGTAGATTTCATTTTATTTTATCTTACATACAAGTGCATAAGGAAATTTAATTGTGGGAATTGGTACATGAAAGCATTACTAAAAATCTGAGGACAGTCCTAAGGTGTTAAGAGGATGATGATATAGATGTAGTTGTTATCTAATTTCACTTGAAATATATGCCTCTCTTTTTCTTTGATAAATGCATATTGAGTCAAAGACATCTATGTGTCATAAAACCAAAACGTTATAATGCTGACTTTATTTTTTATTTCAGGATTAATAAGGCAGCACAGTAACTGGCTCATACTCTAACAGATGCTCAAGTAAAAGTAGATATTATTACTCTTACAAAAACCTAAGCATGTACATATAATCTAGTTAGATATTAGTAACCAGAAAGTGCTTGGTTCTGAACTTTACATTAATTTTAGAAGGAAGAAAGACATTTTCAGGTGTAGCCCTAAAAGCAAGTCAGTGAAGTTCCTGACACATTTTGGCAAGAGGTCAGAAAAGAGATATGCAACGGCAAATCACTAGAACTCACAACTAATCATCTGTTTTTAAAAAACGATGCTTTGAAATGCTAGGTGTTGGTACAAAGCTGAAAAACAAAGGTATTATAATTATGGTAATTTTGTAATAGAGGGAAATTATGAATGAAGGGCATTGTTCACATTTACTGTGCTAAAAATTACTCTAGGAAACTCTAAAACTATTAACCTTCTAAATAAGTGAAAGTTTACTTTATTTAGTTTATCAGACTCTGAATCAATTATTGAGAATAGCAGTCTCTTTATAAATGTTTACATATCTATAAAGGGTATTTGGTGAAACTTTCAACCTCAATGAAGCCATATCTTCAGGCACATTCTGAAACCACCTAGTTAGGATTCCAGAAATAATATTAGTTTTGCTTTGACAAATTCCAAATTTTTATTCAGGGTAATCCTAACACCCACTTGTTCATTTCTATTCCAAAGATTCCACGAGATTAAACAAGTTGGCTGTTCTAGTTACATATTCAAACATTCATTTAAAATGTTATTTTAGGAAATATATTTACAGATGGTAAAAACCACAGTAAAGAAAATAAAACCAATATTTTAAGTACCTGAAGCTATGTTGCTTAGTTTTGTTTTACTATTTGTTTCTTCTTTATCATCTCAGAGTGTACTTTCAATCCATTGTGAATATAGCATTTCGGCAGCATAGTGATTTTATGTTCTATGAAGAAATGATTACTTTTCAAACAAAAAAAGAAAAAAATTACCATATTGAAGTTTTACCCTCCCAGCCACCTGGACCCTAGGTCATATTTAACCTACTCCATCTTGCCTCTGGATGAATAGAACAGGTCATACTTTAGAGAAAGGAGAGGTGTTGGTTTAAACAGATGGCTTTGTGTCCTCCCTGATTCAAGGGGAACCATGGCAACAAGCAAAGAGGGGGTGTTGCTTAGCAACTGAAAACATTAATGAAGAGATTTCCAAACTGTATTTAGAAAAAAAAAAGTACTTTGGAAGAACTTCAAGAACTGTCATAAACATACACCAAAAATCATTTATGAAACATGCTGAGTACATAATCACAAATCTGGAAAGCATAACACTTTATAAGGGAACAATATCAAATAAATCTCTTACTGAACATTTTCTCTAAAAATAATATTTTGCATTAATAACAGCACTTAAGAAAAAATATAGCAAAAATGTTAAAACTAGAAATGTTCTGTCTTGAGATGTAATAATAAGAAAAGCTAGGGTAATTACAAAATCAACTGTCGTATGCTGTAACACATGCTAAACACAAGCTAAAAATACAGCTTCCCCTTGATAATATCTCTATTATTAGCATTTCCCCCTGTATTATGTATTAAAGTTAATCTTGAAAAAATGGCTCATGCAGTATATCTTTTATTAGTTCAGTTGTGAAAATAGAGCCAAACTGGGTTTCTAAGATAGGGGTGTAGCTATTTTATTATTGTGGTGTTTTGTGTGTCCCTGTATTTAAATATAAATTTTAATGGATAGGCCACATTAGGTTTGATACAAGAGTGTACGTACACACATTTTATTATTTAACACATATATGTATTTAAGTGTCTATCAGTATATTAGCACTGGTTTTATAATGATTGTCACATCATAACTTCATATCTTGAAACGTATTCTTCAATGATTTATAGGTGCTTATAAAGCACCAACATTTTGCTGGGCACTATGGTAAGCAGTAAATATACTGCAAAGGAAAAACATCTTTCTAGGTTTCTCCTCTACTCTGCTACTGATATGGAGCAATGGGCTCTGCTCACTGCGATCAGAGCCAATTAATCACAAGTCAGGGATCAAGAAAAGAAGTTTTAATTCGATTAGCCTGCATAACCAGGAAGATGGCAGACTAATGTCTCGAAAAACCATCTTCAAAGATTACAGAATCTTGAGGCAGTTATATAGGGAAATTGGCCAGTAAGGAGGGGGTCCAGGGATGTTGGTCTCCAGGTGTGACAGGCTCCAGGCATCACATTGTTACATTCTACTGTCAGCTGTGATGGATACCTTGTAGGTGTGTTTCCCGTCTGTGGTCAGCCTGTTCCTGGAAAGAAACACACAGAACAAAGTTTTAACGTATCAAGCTATTGGGGAGTACCTACATAAGCAGAGGCCATAAATCAGGAAAGCATGGGAATTTTTTGGAGTACATGCAGAGCAGCCAGTAGTCACACAGAGGAGGGGCTGGGGCCACTTAGTGTAACAAGATGGCCTCACTTATGCTCACTTACACTACCAGACAGCACTTCTGTGCTCTGGTCACCAAATAGCTGAAGGTTTTTCTCATACCAAGCAATTCTGCAACACCAGCTGGCTGTCGTACGGTTTAACTCAAATCTACCTGGAGATAGTATCAGATCCCACAGGTTAAAAGCTTAGCCTCGCAAGACTGCTCCCCCCACTTCAGATGCCAATAAGAAGTCCAGGTTGTTACCTGTGCTTCTGACTGACAGAGTATAAATCTGAGGTTCCCACAACTCCCTCCTTTGCTAGAGCAGCTCACACAATTCAGGAAAACATTTTACTTCCTAGTTTGTTTTAAAAGGATGTAACTCAGCCACAGTCACACGGAAGAGATGCACGCATAGGGCACAGGTGTGTGGGAAGGGGCCCTGAGCTTCCATGCCCTCTCTGGGTGTACCACTCTCTCAGCATCTCCAGCACCTAACGAGGCTTCATTAGGTAGGCATGATCGATTACATCATTGGCCATTGGTAACCGATTCATCTTCCAGCATGTCTCTTCTCCCTGGAGGTTGGAGGGGTGGGGCTAAAAGTTCCACCACTCTAAGCACAGGCTTAGTGTCCCTAGCCATCACCCTTCATCATTTGGTACTTTCCAGAAGTCACCTCATTAACATAAACTCAGGTGTCGTTGAAACAGCCTTGTTAGGTTAACAAAAGACACCTTTAACACTCTTCTCAGGAAATTCCAAGGGTTTTAGGAGTTCTCTGCCAGGAACAGGATGAAGAGCAGATATATATTTCTTATTACAAATCACAATATCACACATATATTACTAATTCTCACAAATGTCGCAAGCTGTTAGTTTCTCCAGTGTAAGACGAGGAGATGGAGACTAAGAAAGATTAAGCCACACGGACATCAGTATAGCACATTGCTTATAAACATGGTCTCTAAACCTGAATTACATGAGTTCAAAACTCACCTCTGTGCAGTCTTGTGCGAGTGATTAAATCTCTCTGCTCCTCAGTTTCTTCACTTTAAAATATGCCTGAGTCCTTGCTACTGTTAAATTAACTGAACAAGGAGGCCGTTAGACTGCGGTGCTCTAATGCCATGGAGACTGACACAAGGAAACCAAAATCCAAACCTGTACATGCCTCAAGGTTAGGAAACCCAAAGCCTAAGGGCCGCCAATTACGAACAGCCATCCGGACTTTCAAATGTAGCCAATCAGTAACTTCCCTGCTTTGCTTCTGTCTTTTCTTTGTAAAAGTCTCTCCCCAGTAACCGTCGGTGGAGCACTCCTAACCACTTCTGGTTTGGCACTGCCCGATTCAAATTAATAAATCATTAAGTAAACTCTTAAAATTTCTAGTATTTCTCAGTTTATCTTTTAACTCTACATAAGGCTGCTAGGGATTAATATACATAGGGCACAAATAAATGGGTTGTTAAGTCTTGCATGAATCAACATGCGTGAAGCTCTCAATACTGGCATATGCATTGATGTGTTCCTTTGTGTTGCTTTTTTTTTTTTTTTTGTGAGGAGGACCAGCCCTGAGCTAACATCCGATGCCAATCCTCCTCTTTTTTGATGAGGAAGACTGGCCCTGGGCTAACATCCATGCCCATCTTCCTCCACTTTATATGGGACGCTGCTACAGCATGGCTTAACAAACAGTGAGTCAGTGCGTGCCCAGGATCCGAACCGGCGAATCCGGGGCCACCACAGCAGAGTGCGCGCACTTAACCGCTTGTGCCACCGGGCCGGCCCCTGTGTTGCTTCTTTATGTTAGTATTATTTGTTTTATTATTATTGTGTATGCTATCCATATAATAAGGGGCTCTTCTGAGATTTAGATGCAATTGTGATTAGCACTAAAAACTATTGATTTAATAAAAGTAATTCAATGTATGTTATATGAGTTTTCCAAAGGAATAGGAAAGCTTTAGCATTAAAACAATTTTAAAGAAGTATTAGTCTAAAATTTTCTTCTTATGTATAAGAAACGATTCATCCAATGTAAAGAAGGTCTGTATTTTTCTTCTTAGCTCATTTTATTCATTAAGTGTTACATTCCAGACATTGTGCTGTGCATTTTTAACCATAGTATTCCCTCTTCTGCCTCCCCCAAAATACATTAGCTAGGAATTATTAAGTTCTGTAAGTTTCCCTGTTAGTACATCTAAGAAAGTAGTAGAAGCTGAATTCACATCTGTATCAGCTTTCTATTGCTACATAACTAGTTATCAGAAATTTAAAGGATTAGAGCAATACCAGTTTACTGTCTTACAGAATGGCAGGATTGGATTGGCTGGACTGAGTTCTCTTAGGGTCTCACAGGCTGAAATCAAAGTGTTGGCGGAGCCAGGCACTTGCCTAGAGGCTCTGGAGAAGAATCTGCTTCCAAGCTCATTTAGGTTGTTAGCAGAATCCAGTTGTTGGTGGCTGTAAATCTGAAGTACCCATTTTTTTTTGCCAGCTGTCAACTGGAGGCCATTCTCCCCTCCTAGAGGCTGCCTATATTCCTTCTCACAGGGCCCTCTCCACCTTCAGAGTCAGCAGTGGTGCATCCTTCTCACACCTACCATCTCTCTAATTTCATTTCGGCCACCAGCCAGGGGAAACCCTCTGCTTTTAAAGGATTTTATTATTTAGTTAGGCCACCCAAATAATCTCACAATTCTAAGGTTAACTGATTAACAACCTTGATTACATCTGCAGAATTGATTTTGTCAGGTAATGTAACATAATCATCGAATAGCATCTAGTCATATTTACAAATTGCACCCATGCTTAAAGGGGAGAAGATTGTACAAGGGAAGGGACATCGAGGATTGTTCTTAGAATTCTGCCTATCCCAGCACCCAGGGCTATGACACCAGAGAATATTCTCTTAAACACTATATGATAATGTGGGGCTGCATCCAAGGTGGTCCTAATATCTGTTTGAGCAAATATTAGAGGGATCAGACATTAGTAGAATCTATTTAGCTTCTTCTAGAACCCACTAGATGAAAATAGAATTACTGCTGCCTTTACTGGTTTATTTTAATCTAAATATCACTTTCTCTCTTCTTTGAGAATGCTATCAAGATATCCAAATTGTTGGCTTTTTTGGCTCCAGATTTAAGATCTAGAGGTATTATTGGAAACTGTAAGATTAATCTCACAGAACTCTCTTTTTTCCGAATTGTAGATATTTATTTTATCATAAAAATCAATATAGAATTATGTACTGTGTTGGACATAAACAATGAACCCACTTTATTGTTCTCTTAATTTCATCTGCTCAATAAGATGTTTCTATTACTAAGGGAAAATTAGTTGTCATTATTTCTCTGTTCTTTCAAGTAATTGTTATATCTTTTATTATGATCTTTCAAATAATTATCAGAATTGACATCTGATAAAACAGCACTGAAAGATGAAACCTAAAATTAGTAACACTGACTACAGTTGTGTGGAAAGTTGGTCATTATTATCTTAGAAATCTAAGCTGTATAATAGAAGCGTCAGTCTCACTTAAGTATGTATCACCAGTACGTACAACAGTGCCTGTAGTGCATCAATTGTGGGGGGAAAAAATTTCAATTAAGAAATGGAATAAATAAATAAAATTGGATTTAATTTAGAAATTATTAATTAATTCAAATGGTCATCAAAAGTTTTAGATACAGGTCCATATAACTTTTCAGAATAAACTATCTGTATACTAGTTTAAATATTATCTTCAGAACCATTTTTTCCAAGTAAAATCTGCAAGATAATTAACATAGCACTATTGTTTATTTCTTCATCTCAATTTGACAAACTTTCGCCATATATTTGCTGTACTATTGCTGTAAATAAAGTCTAATTCCTTCAAGATGTATTGTCTATGCAATATTGCCCACATTATGCTTATATATCTGTGAAATAATCAGAGATAAATGCAGGTTATGTGTATTAAGGATCAATATAGAGGTTTTTTGTATTTCTCTTGTTTTAATTTTTAATCCTATATTTTTATTATTGTTTTAAAAAATTTTGTCCACTAGAATTACATGAAATAAAAGAAACCTTAAAACAACTAAATCAAAACTCTGCAGTTGAGGACTAGGATTTCATAGTTTTTGTGTCTTCTCTCATGGTTCTGATGAATAGAGTTGACAACCAATGACCAATACTCTCAACTATGATATTTCCGTATCCTTCAAAATATAGCAGAAAAATGACATCATCAAGTTAAAAAGGTAAACACTCCTTCTAAATAAATGCAAAAAACAAAACAAAAAACAACTTTTTCTCCTTTCTATCATTTATTCGTTCCACAAATATGAACTCCATCTATGACATGACAGTTACTCAGAACAAAAAGAAACAAATAAAACTCAGAATATGTTCTCAAGAACTTCACAGTCTGCTAATAATACTTGTTAATCATAAATCCATTACTTACTGTATATGAAAGCTGTATATTATCTTATTTAAATTCATTTTCACAAGTTGGTAGGTGTACTTATTTCTGTTATAAAGGTAACGCAGACTATAAATGTCCATACTTGACTCTGATTTAGCTCAATTTGATTCCTGGGAGGGAAGCACAAATAATCCAGAACTGATGCAGGAGAAATCCCTCTCTCATGCCCCAAAAAATATATGAACTCAATGAACAATTAACATTCATTTAAGAAAGTTCTACTTGTAGATACAAACAAATGGAAAATGTAATACTTGCAAAAAGAGAGAAACAGAGGAAAATTTACAAGGAAAACTATAAAAGTCATATACTTAAAATTTTTAGAGAAATGCACAATGGAACAAAGTCATGAAAAGAATATGAGACTGTGCAAAATAAAAATTTGCTATAAAACAGAAGAAGTCAGAAATCTGGGAAATTAAATTCATGAATATTGAAGTGACCAAAGCAGCAACAAATCATTAAGATGAACGGTGGAGAGGACACAGTAGACAAAATCCATGTGTTAAACCATATCACAGTATAGTCCAAAGGAAACAAGGAAGAGGAATATGAAAAAAGTTTAGAATAATAGTGTCAACTCAAATGCTCCTAAATACTTCTAATTAGAGTTTTAAAAGAAAGACTAGTGAGCGTGGAAGATAGGCAACCTGTAAAGAAATAAAAGCCTCAAGTTTTACGTAATAGAAGTGATGAGCCTTCAGAATTAAAGAGTTTGTTATGTACTACTTCAAACAACAGCAACAACAACACCAAAACAAAAATACGTACAAACAAATTACAGCAACAACAAACATGTAGGCATTGTAATAAAACTTCAATATATTAAGGATAAACAGAAAATCCTAAGAGTTACTAGAGAGAGTGAATCACGTACAACAAATGAGAATCGGTTTTGTTCATTGCTTAGCAAATGTTCAATCTTACAATATCAGGCACCATTCTAGATGCATGGAGCATACAAGTGATCAGAACAGACAAAGGTGGCTACTCTCTGCCAGTCTGTCATTCTAATGGAAGGAGAGAGAGTACAGACTGTGGAGATAAGTACGCTATAGTGTTATGGAAAGAGACTCGTTCCCTGGGGTCATGGACTGGGTAAAGTGGATTGGATTTTAAAGGTCAGGGGCAAGGCAGAAGTTAGGGTGCTCGTCTTTGAGAAAGTGACATTGAGCAAAGTCATGAACGATGTAAGAAGATATCTATGCATGTATCTAAGTGAAGATTATCCCAAGCTCAAGAAACAGGCAGTGCAAAGGCTGACAACAGGGGTTTACCAAGCATAGTCAAAGGGCAAGAGGCTGGTATATTTGCAGCAAGTATGAGAGGGAAAATAGTAGGGGATAAGATTAGAAAAGATCATATTTTTGGATCATGAAAGCCTTTTTAGGTGACAAATATAACATATATGTGCCTTTACTCTGAGTGAAATGAGGAGTTTGGGGAGGATTCCAAACAGAGCATCAACATCATCAAACTTAGATTTTAAAATGACCACTCACAATATTTGTTGAGAACAGATTTTGAGAACTAGACAAAGAAGAAAGCAGAAAGTTCAAGTAGGAGACAACTGTAGTTGTCTATCTGAGAGATTATGGTGACACACACTGCCAAGGTAGCAGGAGACATCGTAGGAAGTGGCTAAATTCTAGGTTTTAAGAAATGAATTGAATGTGTAAGAAAGGATTCAAGGATGGCTCTAACTGAAAAAATAGAGTTGCCAACAAATGGAATAGGAAAGGCTGTGGGTGGAGAAGATTTGGGGTAGAAGATCAGAGTTCCATCTTGGACATATTAAACTAGAAAAGCTTATTTGATATGTAAGAGGAGAATTCAGGTAAGAAGTTGGATATATGTGTTGAATTAGGGAGAGAGGTTTGTGCTGAAGATATAAATTTAGAAGTCATCGTTGGGGAAAAACATATTTAAGATGTGAGAGTATATCAGTCCACCAAGAGATTGAGTTTAGATAGATAAGAAAAGAAGATCACAAAGTCATAGGATACTCCAAACTAAAGATGTCTGGGAGAAGAAGAGTAACTAATAAAGCAGAACTTGAGGAGCCAACCAGTGAAGTAGGAGAAAAACTAATATATGTTACCCTACTGATTAACTTTTACTAAGGAATGCATGATTAACTCTGACAACTATTACTGTTGGGTTAGATATACTGAGAACTGAGAATTGAGCCTTGGAAATAGCAACAGAGATATCATTTTGATGACCTTGACAAAAGCAAGTTAGATTGCTTAGTGAAGGAAAAAGTTGTTTTGTTTAAATAGAGAATAGGAGAAGAGAAACTGGAGACAATGTGTATAGTGTATTCACTTGAGAAGTTTTGTTTAACAGGAGGGAAGCAAAACACGACGGGTGGGGGTTAGGAAATTCTTCTTTATCCTCCTCCTCCCCCACCTCCTCCTCTTCCTTCTGCTTCTCTTTTAAGTTGGAACAAATACTAGTATATTTTATGGCAATGAAAATGATTTGGTAGAAAGAAAAAAGAATGGATTGGAGAGACAGGAAATTACTAGAGCTATATCCTTAAGTAGGCAAAAAGGGAAATGAATTAATGCTTGAGTTAGGACATTAGCTATAAAGAGGATCATGAATGGTTCCTATATAATAGTAGGTGGTAAAATAGATCCCATGAGCTGGGAGTTGGGAGGTATGCTGATATAGCAGAGGAATCTGGAGAAGTTCGCTTTCAAGTGTTTTTACTTTCCTTAAGAAAAGTAAGGTTATCAATTTGGAGAAAGGACACAGAAGGTGGTATTGGTCATTGGAGGAGAGAAGAACAGTGAAATAGTTGTCTAAGATAGTAAGAAAATTAATGGAATATAAAAATATAGTCAAAATGCCTGGAAATATGAAGACACACTTCAGGTTTCAGATTTTGAATTTATTTTTCAACATTCCAAAGAGCTGCACTAATGGAAGTTCAGAAAAAGTGAAGGCAATATATTTCCAAGGTATGATTTTTCCAAGCAAGTAAGATGGAATGAGGAAGACAAGGGAGAATGATTGTAATGATTGACCATAGACTTTGATCTGGGTAAGGAGGGACAAGACATTCCCATAGAAATGTGGGAGAGGGAGAAGTTGGTTTTATCAATGGACTGGAGGTTCCAGACATCATTTCCTGGGGATTATGGTACTAGAGGGAGTGAGGTTGGCAAAGAGTTGGAAACAAGGGCTCCTTTTGGTGATCAGGGTAACAGGGATGAAAGTGTAAACAGGGATGAAAGGCAGATTGGACATGGTGTACTCAGGGCAGATGTTGTGATTGTCAGGGAGAAAGGAGGGGTAGTTATCTGCAGCTCACACTTGACTTAATCCCACTCAAGGGACTGGAACTCCTACAAACGAGGGCAGAAAGTCTAAATAAGGTGGGGTTTGGCCTGACTAAAGTGGTTACCTTTGGCAACCGTCTGGGGAGAACAGATTCACCAGTAGTGTGCTGAAGCCTTGTTGATTGTGTTTGCCATGTGCTGAGCTCCTTCTACACAATCTGAAGGTAGAAGGCCTCAGAATGATTGGGCTATTCCCAGTGGGGGAAGGGCAGATAGCTCTGACTGCGAAAATCCTCCCTCAGATTTGGGATTGTTAGTGAGAACTTAAAGAACTTATAATAAACCACTTTGATTTCTGAGGTTGGAAATAAGGTTACACCTCCACACTGTCTGACCCCCTTCACTTCACAATCCAGTGGGTCTTTCTTTATACATTAGCATTTGGCTAACTTCATTTCTTATTAGTGTTATTGGTGTTAATAAATTTTTACTTTTCCTGAATTTAAAATTAGTATACTTTAATATTTTTGGAGTAAGCAAAATCTGTGATGCAGTATCAATCTGCCATATTATCCCAACATTTTACCATTTTTTTTGTTTCACCACTCAGTCTTATTGGCACCATTCAAGTAAACAGTAATTTTTACTATACATATTCCTATTATCTTTAAACTGAATCAGGGTATAGGGCATTTCTCTGGTCTCTGATGCTTATCCAGTCTCTCAATGTCTGCTCTATTGGGAGGTCGGATGTCTGTCCCACCCAGAGACCAGCTCCTATGTAACTGGCTTGTAGTCTCTGTTCTGTAAGATAGGCTTTAAGGACACTAGTCCACCATCTTCCATCTTTGCTGGAAAAAACAAATAAACCCTTTCTCTTCTACCAACTTGCCTCCTGACGTTTTGGCTAGTCTTATGGCAAGCAGAAGGAGCCCATTGCTCGGTAACAGTCTCTCTTCTCCTTCTCTCTATCTCCATCTATCTCTCTTTTTCTGTCTCTCTCTCCTCTCTTTTCTCTTTTTGCTCTCTTCTCTTTCTCTCAAAAGTGCGTATATATTCACAAAGAATATGATTTAAAAGAGAATTTTTCTCAGTTGATAAACTGTCTAAAACTATGATTTTGTTATTTCAGCTTCTGGGTAATTTAATATAAAGAAAATTGAGCCAAACTAAACAAAAAAAAATACATGTGTGTTTTGATAAGATTGACATTGATTCATCTCTCTTCAATGTACATAACTAGTTTTCTCAGCTCATCCTTTGGTAACCTATCAGAGATTATAGAGTGTATAGTTGCTATTAGAGTGAGAATATAAATTGACATCAATTTATCCCACAAAATTTTAAGGTACCATACTCATGCACATCTTCCAGTAGTAGTTTCATTACAGTTGTAAAATTACTAGCCAGAAATTGAAGTGGAGCAATGATGACATCAAGAGTAAAATATCCCAGGGAGAGAATTAGTGTCAAAATAATTACATGGTTCACAGTCAAGGCTGTATGGTTATTAGCAACTCTACAGAAGCTAATTAAGTCAGTCAAAAATTGTGTTTAAGCCAGTTAAGTCAGAGTGTTTCTATGGTTTCAGAACAAGTAAGTAACACCTAAGAGCTGAGAATGTACTCGTTAATCAAAGGAACTGAAAATTACATCACACTGATTAAAACCACATGTAGTAAAAATGCCTATTTCGTCTTCTTTTAAAATGAGATCTTAGAAAAAGTTGAACTGCTACTAACTTTAATTTGCTCCTACAATCAGACAAAAGTTTTTCATTTTCTTATTCTCTCACGACTATTTTTGATAATTACCTAATTTTCTTCAACTCCTCAGTCCCTCTTCTGTCAATACCCATTACTAGTTTTTAAATTAGAAAAAAAATCACATTTATTTAAAATATAGGTTCAACTTCTTACAGGAAGACTGAAAAAAAGAAAAAAAGAATGTGTGGTGGGGTACAAAATTTACCAAAAGCGCTAACATGCAACATTTACTAACCACTGAGATAAAGATTACTCTACTTATGTTTAAATGAATTTGCCCTTAAGTATTCTAAAGATTTTATTTAAAAAAGAAAAGTAAAACAACAGAAGTTTCTGTCTATAGAGCTGTAGCAGAATCATATGCTTGGTGGGGAAAGAAGGCAGAATTCGAAGGATGAAAAGAGACATCATTGGTGTCATAATGATCACCACTGGTGTCACTGATCACAGTGTCAGTGTCAGATTTAAACACTTGCAACTCATTGCAGGCCACTAATCTTGCTCCTTTACCACGCTGCCCTAATGGTTGTGGTTTATTTTGGAATGCACCACGGCAAAATTTTTAGGAAGATACACACTCAGGATGTAATGAAATAAATACGACATGAGAAATTAACCTACCATACATTTTCAAGCTTCACGTCCCATGACTTTAGTTTAATCCATAACCAATTAAGGAGGAGAATACTAATAATTAATCAGAAAAATATTTGTTTTCAAGATTATTTCAAATAATTTTTTAAGAAGTAAAGTAAATCATATTTTGACTTTGTATTTGAATAAAAATTGGAGACAATTTTGGAGTTATATTTTTATATTGAACATTATAAACATTAAATAAATTGTAAGTGGTGGAGTACGTATCTCTTAAAAAGGTATTGTGTGGTAAAGATTCCATGAGATTGTGTATCAGTTAGGAAAGCAGACCTGAAGGGCAAAAATGGATATTCTGTAATGTCTTTATCCTTGCAGTAATGTTTTGGTGTCAATCTCTTTAAATATAAATATATATATGGTTTAAATATATGAAAACTAGCTAATTTCCTCTAAAATTTATTCTAAATTTTTTAGTTCTATTCTGTATTTGAAAATCTTCTCTTTGCATAGAATTTGCTGACATGTATGCATTGCCTATACATAAAAATGCTAGCACAAACATGTTTGGGGGCAATAGTTTGTTATAAAGCAAAATTCAATCAAGTAAATTTGAAAATCCAATTGGCTTTTATTAAGCAATTCATGCATCAGGCAGCATCACATCTAGCAAGGAGAGAGATACTTCAAGAAGTTGTACAAAGTGGAAGGTTTTTATAGACAGAAGGAGGGGGGAGCAAGAAAGTACTAGCCAAAGAAAAGAAAGGATTATTTTGGGCCAGGATATCTTCTCTTTTGGGAGAAAGGGAATGTTAGGGATTTTATCACACAGATTACCTCACTAGTGCAAGTCAGGAGATTCCAGACTGTTAGATTAAGACTACATTCCTGCCAAAGGTCGAAACTGCAATTAAATCAAATAGTAGATCTAGGTTTGGTATTATGGGCTTTAGCACAAGTGACGCCATTTTGGGCCTGTGGCTTTTCTCTTTAACAAGTTCAACTTGTACTTCATTGGCTCTTAAATGTCTGAGACTGTACTAGCCTTTGGAGGATAGAAAATTGAAGAGTGAGTTCTGTCATTGGACGCATCTTTCTGTTAATCCTGGCTTTTAAAATTATTAGAGGCATGACTTTGAACAAGTTACTTAAATTCTCTTAATATTTGCATTTCATCTATAAAGTGGAGATAATTATATCTACCTTATTGAGTCATTTTGAGAAATAAAGATAATTTATTTAAAACAAGTGACAATGTACTTGTCACAGAATGGAATTAAAAATTCCTAGACCTTGAGATATTCAAAGCTTTCTTCAATGGTTTTATACCTGGGCAATGTACTAGAAACACCTGGAGAGCTTTTAAAATGTTGAAATTGTAATGCCATTCATCAGACTAATTAAATTAGAATCCCTATGGCAGGATCCCAAGTATGGGGATCTATTTAAAATTCCCCCACGATTATAAATTGCAACCAGATTTGAGAATCATTGATTTAATACAAGGCAAACTGATATTTTTGATTCATAGTACTAGTCAACAACATTCCTTAGTTATGTAGGGGAATGAAAAATAATTTTCCCTCTTCGCTTATAGGTTTTTGGCTGAGACACCCCTGTAAGAAAATATAGAGTAACAGGAGAAAAACCAACAGAAGTTTGATAACATTTATACCTCCTGTAGACATGCGAGATACCCAAGAAAACGGAGAAACTTTCCAAACTGGCCCAACCCACCCACTTAAGTAATATCTCCAGCTAAAGACAAAAGAGGAAGTTGGGGGGAAGTTTTGGGGGGCTATCAGGAAAAGCACAGTAAACAAGGGTATGGTTGTTATGCAGATTTGTCTTGTCTTCTCCATTGAGTTTCTAGAGATTTAGAGTCATCCTTCTCTTCCTGATACAGAGAGGGAGACATCCTTACAAATGCAGATCCCCCTTATAAATGTAAATGTCTCCCAGAAAAGGGTAAATTTTACTGAGTTTTCAGAGTTTTTGTTATATCTGCTGTTCTTAAAAATAATCAGCCTAAAATAATCATTATGCCCAAGAGACATATTTTGGTGTGGTATATTCTACACCCCTTCAGTTATAACTATTTAATAAATTCAGTGTTAACCACCCTGAATGGGGTCAACAACAACAAATATCTTTATGGTTAACAAATGGAGGAAGAGAGGTGTGGGGGATCAGAATTTGCCACCCCAAAATATGTCTCCTTGGCTTGATTATTTTTATGAACAAAAGACTCAGGAAGAAACTTTGACCTTCCCACTAACTGCCTAAAAGAATTTAAAAGGGAAAGCCTGTTTCACTAAGGAGCTAATCCACAGATAACTATAGTATAATATGAACTAGGTGTGGTAGACAGGGAGGAAACTAGCAAGGCCCATTTGATCAAAGTCCTCTCCATGTCCCATTGTCTTTGCAAGGTATAACAAACATTTGCCCCTCCGTCTCGATGTGAATTGCCTTCCTTCCCTTTTAAGTCCCAAGCTACTACCCCTAACATTTTCTTTTGTCTTAAGCTGAAGATGGTATTTAAGATGGTGGCTTCAGCAATTTTGACGAGTTACTCAGTTTTTTGGGTTTCTTCCATGTATACATATTATTAAACTGTTTGACTTTCTCCTGTTATTCTGTCTCATGTCAATTTAATTCTTAGATAAGCCAGAAGAACTTAGAGGACGGAGCAATATTTCTTTTTCCACTGCAGAGATTACTTGAGAAAAAGGCAGAATAAACTTAAAAATGAAAGAAAATAAGATGAGTCTATTGATTTTAATTGAAAGGGAAATAATAGTCAGGAAGCAGTGCTTTTCAAAGGAAAATTGAGATATGATAATATTAGTATAGTCCTTTCATATATTTATATAATACTGATCAAAATAGAAAGGCAAGTCTTAAGGTCAAATTTCCAAAGTTATACCTAATGATGCAAAAAACTCTTGTAATTACATATGCAAAATGGGTAATTTTGCATGTAATCTGTAATTTGCTATTGTTTAATTTGAAGGTTTTGCTGAATTACTTCTCTTGCCTGTAGAGTTTTAGGTTGCTGTATTTTTTTTACCATTTGAGATGTCTAAAGTTGTTCACCTATATTGGCCTTGGAGATTTAAACACTGATCTTAATTTAACATATATCTCTTCCAGGTGGATCTCATATAACCATGACAGTTCTAATAGCTTTTATGCAATGAAAATGGGCTTGATTACAAATTTTTCTGTATGATTTTTGTCAAAGAAATTATGAATTATTAAGGACAGTAGGAAAATTGTATGAATTTTTTCTAATACACCGACAGAAGTGAAATTTTTAAAAAAGAGAATATTTTACATCTGCTCTTTGAAATATTCCTGGAAAAGAATATATATATACACACACACACAACAATATAGGGTGCCTTTATTTATTTAGAAATTTGAAAATGATCTGATTATCTATTTCTTTATTTTAAAATGTAATAGAAATATGTATTTTTAAGTGAAATATTTGTTTATGTGTAACATTTTCTTTAGGGTTAGTATTTATAGTGCCATACATATTGCATGTATGTTATTCTAATATCAAACCCTGGAGCACATTTTTCTTATAATTTCTCTTCTATTATTCTAATGCTATGAATGAACTAATGCTTATTTAAGGGTGGACCTTCCAGTTCACTGGAGCAGTCATTTATTAAACAGCACCATGTGGACTTAGAAAACCACACTTCTCCAAATGTGTCATTTTCAGGCAAGAATTAGATCCTCCACACAAAGAATGTAGCCCATTAAATACCTCCAGTTTACAAGTTTATATTTTAAAAAGTTATTATATATGCATACACTCATACAGAATACTGCCCTCATAAAATGTCCACAGCTTAATACCTGGAATATGTAAATATTTTACCTTATGCTAGGAATTACCTTACACACAGGAATTTTACAAATGTGATTATGACAAGGATTTTAAGATAGAGAGATTATCCTGTATTATCCAGGTTGGCCCAATGTAATCAGGAAAGTTCTTAAAAGTGGAAGTGAGAGACAAAAAAGAGTCAATGTCAGAATGATGTGATGTGAGAAAGATGACTGAGCACTGCTGACTATGAAGATGGAAGATATAAGTCAAGGAATGCGGGCAGCTTCTAGAAGCCAGAACAGGCAAGTAAACAAATTCCTCCCTAGAGCTTCCAGAAGGAGTATAGCCTTGCTGACCTTGATTTTGGCCCAATAAAACCCATTTTGGGTTTTCCGACCTCAAGAACTATATGATAATAAATTTGTGTTGTTTCATATCACTGAGTTTTGATAATTTGTTACAACAGCAATAGGAACATAATATGGGTACATGTATAGTTATAACTATATACATATATATAATAGATAGTATAGGGTGCACACTTATTTATTTATTTATATTTATATAGTGTCCTTAAAGGATACTTCTCATTATGGAGGATGATATTCTGACCTATCATTCTTTGATGAAACTTTCTCAATTGCAGTTCAGGTAGATTTGGAAACAAGAATCCTAGGAAGCCAGAAGAAGGAATTATACAACATAGTTGTATTGTTTACTTTATTTTTTTATTATTATTTTTTTAATCAAGCATCTGCCTGTATGCAGTAATGATTTTTAAGAGAAAGCCGTATTGTCCTCTAAGATCTGGGATTGTACAAGAAAACAGACAAGCCAGCTATCTTATGGGGGTTGAGGAGCTGGTAATTGTGACATCTGAACTGGCATTTATTAAGTCCTTTTGAATAAAAAGAAAAAGGGATAGATGAATTTCAGTGTGCTTTTAAGAAATAGTATGTTTGAAAGGATAGATTCTCAGTCCACAAGTTCTAGCTGGTCTTTTGAGAATGGTGAATTAGTTGAAATATTTTGCCCTTGAATAAGTTAATCAGTTTCTGCTTTTTCATCTGTAGAATAAGAATGATAAAATCAATTTCAAAGTTATTGTGAAGATAATATAAAATGAGATGATAAGAGATAATATAAAATGAGATGATAATTCTGGTAGAAAATAGATGCCCAAAAATCTTTGATCACTTTGCTTCCGTATCCTCATGGTACCTAGCGCTATATAGAGCCGACACAATAAAAATGATATATAGTCAAAGAAAAATAAGCCTCAATTGGCTGACTTTTAAAGATGTGTAATCGCTTGAGATTTAAAAAAATATTCTAAGAAATTTGAGCAGGAATGATGGGAAGTATTTCAAGTTGAATTCTACATTTCACGTGAAGAGAGAAGCTGTTCATCTCACCTTCACCTAAATATACATGTTATTTCAGGAGTATTTTTTTTTCCAGAAATGAGGAACACGAAAAATATTAGATCTACCAAATTGTCAAAGCCTTCTTCAATTCTATGTCTATTATCCCCTATTTTCGCTAACGAGGCAAATCCCTGTAAACAGATACAACCAGCAAAAGAGAAACACAATTTTGTACTTCAAATTAATATTTGTGAAAAACAACATTTGAGAAACACTAGGATTACCTCGTTTATTTTGTACTTAAGAGTCATGTCTCTCTGAATAAACATTCAGTAATAGAATTTCCATAAATTTATAAAAAATAATCTCTATAGATCACTGCTGAAAGTTATGTTTTAAATTTCTTTTTATAGTCAATCTTTTATTTCAGAATAAGGAAAATTTTCAAGTAAAAAACTCTAAGCTTATTCTATAAGGTCACACTGCAAGTCATTTCATTTAGTAATTCTGCAGTCCGTAATTTGTAAACTTGTTCTCCTGTTTATATCTTTGGTTAAGTTTTCAACGTGTCCTGTATATTTTACAAGTTGTTATTGTATTTATATGAGCATAAGAAAAAAATAGAATTAGAATCATGGAGAAAAGGCACAAAAATTAAAAGACTGTGTACTTCCATACCTTAAAGTATTTCAAATATACTTTGACATATATTATGTATGTATATTGCCAAAATTAAATGAAACTTGCAGAGATAACTTAGACATGGGTACATTCACTATTTCCAAACCCTACTGACAAAGTAGATGAAATATAGCAACCAATTATTTAATTCAAAGTATTTAGTAAGTGTTGGAGAATGGGAAAGAGAGTTTTATCCTAACTCTTTTGCCAATTTTTAAAAATTTATTCATTCATTCATTCAATAAATATTTATTAGAGGCCCACCACTTATAATATGCTGACATAAGCTCTTGGCAAACATCATTGAACAAAATAGACAATGATCTTTGTCCTTATGTCCTAAACTCTCAGCAGGGAAAGTTGACAATAAAAAATAAGCATAATTAATAGGTAAATTATATCATATTTTTAAAAATTGAAAAAATAAAAAGTAGAGCAGGAAAGGAATATGGGATTTTGTTCTTATAGATTTACACAGTAAAACTTTTAAAACATGAAAGTGCCGGGCCGGCCCGGTGGCTTAGCGGTTAAGTGCACCCGCTCCGATACTGGTGGCCCGGGTTCGGATCCAGGCGCGCACCAACGCACCGCTTCTCCGGCCATGCTGAGGCCGCATCCCACACACAGCAACTAGAAGGATGTGCAGCTATGACATACAACTATCTACTGGGGCTTTGGGGAGAAAAAGGGAAAAAAAAAGGAGGAGGATTGGCAATAGATGTTAGCTCAGAGCCGGTCTTCCTCATCAAAAAGAGGAGGATTAGCATGGATGTTAGCTCAGGGCTGATCCTCCTCAAAAAAAAAAAAAAAGTGCCTAGCAACTTATCCCCAGAAGTGTTATCATATATATTATCTTTCTTTAATCTCCAAAACTCCCTTGACAGATAGATCCTGATCAAAATGTCTTTGAATTGAAAGATTGAAATTGAATTAAAATTGAAAATAACATGTCCAAAGATACCTAGCTTGCTATGAAAATGTCTTTTTGTTTGTATAAGATGAAGCTTTGTTACATATTTTGTTGCCGATTTATATTTTGTTGACATTTAATATAAAAGAAGGGTTGGCAAATGATGTCTTTTGAATACCCTTTGTATATATGGGGCAATCTTTATGTTATGAAGTCTAACACCTTGGCAAAGAAATCAAGATTTATATTGCCTAGTTCAATTTGCAGCTGGAACTGAATCCCCTGCCAACCAAATATGCCCACCTGAGACTTCTTTTCAGAAGGGAATAGCACAAGTCAAGAAGCTCAGTATTTTTTGCAGATGTGAGCAGTGAAATTGCGTTAGCTTTTACATTTAGCAGCAGCACAGCTTCCTCACGGTTGCCAGGTTGCAGAATGGTATCTGTCTGGTGACAGCAACTATTTCAATCTAGTCAACATACTTGTTTTATGCTCCACAGTAGCAGAGGTGAATTCTCGCTGTGTTGTTCTAATGAGAAACCTGGGAGGGAAACATACACAATTTCTCTGTTCCTCCAAATGAATCTGCAAGTCCCCAAATAATCATTAATGACTTCCTTTTCCACTTACAGTCGATAGAGTGCTTTTGCTTATTTAATAATCAAGAACCTTCACTGATAAAATAAATTTAGAGAGAGAGACCTCCTGACTCTCTTTCTCCTATATCTAAAAGTGATTCTTTCCTTTTTTTCTCTTTGGGATCCCCACTTGAGGACGTGGGTGAGGGAATCTGAATTTATTTTACGTTCCAATTAGAAGGTTTTCTCTGTTAAAGTATGTGCTCCTTCCTAATGAAAGACTCTGTCACATCTCTGAGGCTAGTTGAGTCTACTTTGAATCTGCCCCTTAACCTCATGTGTCTCTCTGCAGGCCACACTGTTTCCACCATGATTACCTATCCTGCTCGCCTCCCAGTTTTATCTGTTGTTCCCCAATGGCCTTTCCCCTACTCTCCAGCAAAGGAAGAGAAAACATGTTTTCCCACTTGATACACTTCTCTCCAGATTCAAGATTATCTTCAGGATTTTGTGGTATGGCTTCTTCTATATGGGGCTCTCTTAGGATCCTTATCATGATGGTCCTACTCCGTGCCACCATCTTCTTTCTTTTGATCACCAATTTTTAAATCACATTACATAGGAATGAGCCCCTTTTCTTCTGCAGTGGCTTATGGTAAACTGTTTTTGTGATATTTTATCTTTTATTTCATCTCATTTAACAAATAATTCAACAATGCTTGCTATGTGCCAAAGCTGTTTTCTTTCTAAGGACTTTCTTAATATCAACTTATTTAAAATTTATGAAAATATGATGAGGTAGGTACTATTATTATCCTATTTACAGATAAGTATGTTGAGATGTTAGGTAACTTGTCAAAGTCTCACAGGCAGTAAATAGAAAAGCCATAATAGAAAGCAGAGTATGACCCAGAGTCTACTCTGCTCTTAACCACGTTGCCATTTCCCACCTTCATTTCATTAGTTATCTGCAAAAAGGAAACTCTGGAAGACAGCCTCATTCAACTCTTATTGCAAAATTACCTTTATTTCATTTCCCCATATTGATCTTTACTACTTAGGAAGTATAAAAATAGGAGTCTATTTCCATAGTTCTCCATTTTATTCTCATCTCTGTCCCAAGAGTACCTTTTTCCCAAATATAGTAGGTATTCACAAAAGTCAGATGAAATCCTAAAGAGTTACATGATTCTCACTTGCTTTGAGCCCATGCCTTTTAATACAGACTTATCTCAAACTCTAATAAGAACCCAAATGGACTGATTGAAATGAACACATTTATTATTTGAACTCTTAAGACAAATACCTGTTTATTGGAGAGTAGTGCATTAATACATAAATGGTGCCACTAACTGCTCGTGTAATGGATTCTATAGCGTGACCATTTCCTTTGACTCTGATAAATCTACTACAAATCTCATCTTGGTTATTTATATCAGGGTTGAGATATTGGGGAAAATTAAGAGCCCAGACATGTTTTAAAGTATCTTCTAAATAAGGAAAATATCCACTTGAAGCAGCCCTGGTCTGCACATAGGATTTAATCTTCTCATACAAAATTTCCACTGTGCATATTAGCAAGTTGTTTTCCTGGTCCAACTTACAAATTTATTATTTCAGTGGTGGGGAAATTGATTTCCCATTGGCTTGCTACCACTTCAGTTTGCCACATTAAAAGAATTTTGAATAGGGGCTGGTCCGGAGGTGTAGTGGTTAAGTTTATGTGCTCCTCTTGGGTGGCCTGGGGTTCCCTAGTTCGGATCCTGGGCATGGACCTACACCAATCATCAAGTCGTGCTGTGGTGGCATCCCACATACAAAGTAGAGGAAGACTGGCACAGACGTTAGCTCAGTGACAATCTTCCTCAAGCAAAAAGAGGAAGATTGGCAACTGATGTTAACTCAGGGCCAATCCTCCTCACCAAAAAAAAAATAAAAATAAAAAAAATGGAAGAAGAAACCACAATGCCAATGACAGTGGTCTGAGCAGCAAGCCAAGCAGATTTTCTCATGAGTAAAGAAAAAAAAAGCTAATACAGAATTTGCTGGGATGTCAATGGATTAAAGCCACAAGTCATCTTAGAAGTTTAGGTTGGTATACACATTAAATACTTAATGGTGGTCCTTAAAATCATAGAACAGCCTGTGACAGGATTTATACAATTCCTTAGATAATACTCAGAAGCACTATACTGTGACCCTTACTATACCCAGACTAGTTCAATTCAGAGAAATTTGTCACACCTATGACCTATTCATCATAGGTCAGAATTGTTAAGAATTGACTATCATCTTTTATACTGATACTGTTTTATGCATTTCACAAAGAATCTCAATTATAAGAAAAAATATATAACTTGAAATAGACGAATAAACTATTCTGATTATGACACAGTCTTTGAATGTCTTAGGAACAGAAACATTAAATTGCGTGTATTTTAAGCCACAATGAAAAGAACAGGATATGCGTAATGCTAAACTGCATGATACTCCCAATAAATCTCTGCTTTTAGGAGAAGTAATTACTAATACTCTTCTGAACTTTTGGTACCTGCTATTAACCCAGTTGGAAATTTTAAATTGTAACTTACCCTGAAGTCAACCACTCATAGAAATGAATGGATTCCTCCTTCTAACAGGAATAATAACATTCTTCTATTCCTTCTTTTGAGCTAAAGGGGTTGAACATTGCATATAAATAGTATGTGTATTGTTTTCATTTAAGTATTCTTTTTTACTTTATTATTTCATTTAAACCGGTGTAAAGTAAAAAAAAAATGTAGTAGGTATAATGTTTTCATTTTAATTGCTATAATTTTGTACTTGTACTAAATGTAGACTATGATAAAGAACAGCAAAACAGGTATTTGTAATCCTTTTATTTAGAACATTCACAAAAGAATATAAAACAGTTTGTGTCTGTTTTCAAATAATACCCACTGGCTAGTCATTGCATCTTCTCACTAGCATAATTTTTCAGAGATAATGACTGAATACTTTGGAGAAGTACAACTAGATCAGTCACAGTTTTTGGACAATTTCAGATGTCCATTTATGTCACTTTCTAATTGGATATTTAGGAGGAAACCGAGGAGTATAATTTGGAGAAGACTGCACTTAGAATATCAGAAAATAACAAATGTTTTCTTATTTAACAAAAAAATGTTTCTGAAATCTCACTGAATTTTGTGTATGTGCACATCTGAATGACTGCATTTCTGCATCCAAAGCGATCATGTGATGTTCCAAAGAGCATTATTATATTAATTTGTAAAGTAGCTAACATGGAATGCATGCTCTGACATAGTCTGAAATTAATTTGTGGTGTGGGCATGTAGATGGAGATTGATGGCTGAACAAGGAATTGACTATTGTTATGGGGAAGAATCAAAGGATCCAGAGAAGGTGCAAGTTCATAATTTGTAAACTGTAGTGTAGACTTTAGTATTGGAAAGGATCTTGCATTTAGGCGGTTTATATGAAATAAATAAACCCAAGGGAATTGTTGTGTGCCTCAAATATCTTATTTTTCCATCCTTTTTATTTGTTCACAGGGATATACAGAGACAGCAGAAATCTTTCTCAAGGAGGTGTGCATTTAGAGTTAGTACCAATTTCTGATATATATATGATATTATTCACAATAGAATATGTCTTACATACTCAAATGGGAGACATTTCTCTGAAAGCATATACTATGCCATAAAAAAGGAAAAATCTTAAATGGAAACACCAATTTCTTCCCATTTGTTTCATCTTATTAATCAATATTGTGAAATATGTTTCACAGCAACTCTGGGAAAATATCCCTATGTTTCATAGGCACTTGTAAGGAAGTCATAAATTTGCTTAGTGCAATATAAGATATCCTTTGAGAGCTCAATGAATACTTGTTGACTTGCTGACTAAAATAAAATATATGCTTTCTCATGAGGATGCAATTGCTAAAGAGATATTGAAAACATTCTAATTGAAATAATTCTAAAAGTGTTTTGAATAGTGATATTCTGCTTTATAGGCAGGAACATTCATCAAAGATTTACAGCAGTTAAACTAAGTAATCTATAAAACACATCAAAAAGACTCTACTATATGGTAGCAGTAGAATAGAGTAGGTTTTACTACAATAATTGCATTACTAAGAAAATGCTAGTTTTCAAAATAATATTCTATCATTTTTGTGCAAATGGGAATATGATGTTAACTTGAACATTTTTATTCTTACTTATGTGATTTCTGTCACTCATTTTCTGATAATCAAAATTCATGTTGAAAATAAGATGCTAAAATAATTACAACAATAAAATAACTTTTAACATCATTCAGAATCACCAAATGAAAATAAAAGGATATATGCAAAGTCATGAGATGGTAAAGCATATACAGTAAGCAGTGAATAAATATTAGCACTTTTTAAAAGTTTAGATCAACTTTATTGTGGTATAATTTATGTTTAGGAAACCACATTCATTTTAAGTGTACTTTTTAAATAAGTTTTGATAAATGTGTGTACCATGGTATTTACCACCTCAATCAAGATAGAAAGCATTTTTATAACCTCTAAAAGTTTCCTCATGTTCTTTTTCCCTAGTCTCAAGTAATGATTGATATGATTTTTGAGGCTATAGAGTAATTTACCATTGTACGATCTCCATTAAGTGAAATTGAACAGTACATGCTTTTGTGCCTGGCTTGTTTTATCCAACACAATGTGGTCATAAATGCTTTTGAATACATTAGTAGTGCACTCCTTTCTACTGCTGAATAGTATTCCAATGTATTGGATTTGTTACAGTTTGTTTATTCATTCACCCATTGATTGGCATTTGGGTGTTTTACAGGTTTTAGCTACTCTGAATAATGCTACTATGAACTTTCATGTGAATCTGCGTGCATATATGTTTTCACTTCTTTTGGATAAATATGTATGAGTGGAATCACTGGGTCATATGGTAAGTGTATGTTTAATTTTATGCATTTTTCTGCATTTTTAAATTCTTGGATGACTCGAGTTTTATTATGGTCTTTTTCTATCGCCCTTATTGAATATAATTTGGCATCAATAGCTGAGAATTAAACACTACAGTTAAGCAGCAAGTAGACTCATTTTAACCACTTAACGTTTTGTGCCTCTAGGACACTGGGCTGGCATTTAGAGAAAGTCTATCTTCCTTGTAACAGGGAATGAGAAATTTTATTCCTATTCCCCCTATCACTCAGAGGGCATTGATAGGCTTTCTCAGGCTGCTGGAATACTTATACTAGGATAATTTGGGGAACACATATGTATTTATCTAATTTTAATGGTTTATGAGTAGCTTCGAAGTATATGAAATTGAAAAAGTTCTCTACTTTGAAGACTCAAGTTTGCCATTGAGAGATCTAACATTTTATTATCAGTGCATCTGCTCTGAAATCAAGAGGTTATCAGTGGAACACTAGAGCTGAACAACACACCACCAAAATGAAAATGGGAGATGAGCTAAGAAAATCAGAGACTTTTTTCCTCACCTCTATGGGTTTTTCACAAAACCATGGGTGGTTGAATAAATGGTTAATAGCAGAATACTCATACAACCACACAACACACACGAAGGGCAACACACGTATGTGTATCAATTGTTTAGAATTCTATATGAAGAAATTTTAGAGATTAAGTTTATAACATGTTAACTTTTAAAAATAATGCCTTTAATTTAAAAAGAAAAAAAAATTGTCCTCTATTATGGTCGGGTAAGTGAACTTAAACACTATATTTACTATCTTGGTGCCAAGTCTGGGTACATAAGCTAAGCATTTTTTAAAATAAATAATGTTCCAACACAAGATCCATTCCAATTGAATATCTTACTCTCTACACAAGTATATAGTTGATTTTAATTAATAATGATTAATCTGAATAATGTCATATGTATGCTTAGCTTGATATTAATTTTATACTCTATTTAAAGGTATGTTTGAATTGTAAGATGCTAGAGATCCATCTTTGTTTATCTAGTAATAATAACAAGGGAAAAATGATGGGTTAATTGAAATTACATAAAACATATCCTATAGAATATAATTCAAAATATTCAAGCATGATAGTATTAACAAGAGGACTTCCAGCAAAAACAGTTAATTAGCGCTGAATCATGATGTTACTGTCTTTGTGCATGATTCTTTAGCTGTGAACTGATGAATAGAGAGTGATAGCCTTGACACGTTTTCAGCAATCAAGGATGTAACTGGTCTTATCTTTATCATTAATTGAACAGTGGAAAAATGTTTTCAGCTACATTATAAAATATAATTGTTAATTCATTATTGATTAAGGTCATATTATGTGTCATTTAAAATTTAGGTTATACCATTCAACATTGAGTTTTGAAACATAACTAGAAATATTTTCATTTAATTTTGAAGAATACCCATTTGTTGATTCGAATGAATGAGAATTGTCATGTGTGAAGATATTTGGTGAAGCTATATCCTCTTAGCACATTTTAAAATTTTATCTTATCAATTTATTTCTGGCAGAAAACAATATTAATAAATTCACCTTGATGTGAAACTGTTTAAATAGTATAATATTAAGGACCATAAGCAAAATATATAACTATAAGACATTAATGACTTCTCTTATTTACTGTCTTCTGTTTTTTTCTATGCCTGATAATTAGCCTAAGTTTAGTTCCAAAATATATAAAACATTCTTGGGCACATTTGGTGATACTTCAGTTACGCAGTTCACTTTATTCTGTCATATCTTCATAAAAACGAGGGTCAATGTTTTCTTTTTCTGTAGTAGTTTGATACTCATCTGAATTAACTCATCTGAATATCATAAAACTTATAAACAAACAGCTTAAAATATAACTGATTATAAAAGGGATAAAGGCAATTTTATTTTTTTCAAAATTTCTTACGTGGATAAAATAATAAATTGATTGATCCTATCAATTTCAGAGGTTTTATTCCATCCAAAATAATTGCTTTAGTTTGCAAAATCTAAGCAAATTAGCATTGCCTTAGTTTCAGATTTTGTAAGAATACAAATATTAGGAAAGTTCTAGATATCAACTCATTTTCTTGGTACTTCCTAACCCACCCATCAGAGGCACCACCTGGTCTGGAGGAGGGATGGTACACAGAAAAGATTGGTTTAACTTTTTACTTGCCATTTCATCAAAATGATAATTCAGTAAGAAGTCAAGTTGTTATATCAAAATTGAAATAAATTTTCAAATCTCAATTTGAAGGGTGAGATCCACTCCCAATTCAAATGGGGACTTTTGAATTAGTTGTTTAAGAACACTACTTCGATTTCAAATTTTCTCAATTGAGTAAAAATCTCCCTAGAAGCATAGGGCACAGCTCAAGCTCAAGCTTGACAAGTGCAGATGGAATTTACAAACCTAGACTGTTTCTTTTGTGTTTTTGAGCTAGCTATAATATATGATATCTAATATATTTTTCTCATTCTTTCTCCAGCTTCCTAAGAGCAATGTTCCAACACAAATGGACTCTGGTATTTCATCAGGCATATATGTCCACTGATCCTCTGTAGTATGGATACCTGAAGGCAGACTATGCCTTAGAGAAGACTAAACTCTATAGAATAGTAGAAAGTTTAATGAGAAGGTGCCACCAGGCACATGAAAAGATGTTCAACATCATTAACTATCAGGGAAATGCAAATCATAAAACTACAATGAGATATCACCTCACACCAGTCAGAATGGCTGTAATTAACAAGACGGAAACAACATGTGTTGGAGAGGATGTGGAGAGAAGGGAACTCTCATACATTGCTGGTGGGAGTGCAAACTGGTGCAGCCACTATGGAAAACAGTATGGAGATTCTTCAAGAAATTAAAGATAGAACTACCATACAATCCAGCTATTCCACTGCTGGGTATTTATCCCAAGAACATGAAAACACCAATGCATAAAGATACATGCACCCCTGTGTTCATTGAAGAGTTATTCACAATAGCCAAAACTTGGAAACAACCTAAGTTCCCATCAAGGAACGAATGGATCTAGAAGATGCAGTATATATACACAATGGAATACTACTCAGCCATAAAAAAAACAATGAAATCCAGCCATTTGTGACAACATGGATGGACATTGAGGGCATTACGCTAAGTGAAATAAGGGTCAGAGGGAGAAGGTCAAATACCTATTATCTCAATCATAAGTAGAGGATAAAAACAACAACAAACAAACACACAGAGACAGAGATTGGTTTGGTGGTTACCAGAGGGGAAGTGGGGAGGGAGGAGGGCGAAAGGGATGATTAGGCACATGTGTATGGTGATGGATTGTAATTAGTATTTGGGTGGTGAACGTGATGTAATCTATGCAGAAATCGAAGTATAATGATGTACACCTGAAATTTATACAATGTTGTAAACCAATGTGATGGCAATAAAATTAAAAAAAAAAAAAGAAGTGTGATCTGCTTTTGATTAGTAGGGAAAGTGGTGGGTTTGATTCTACAACATCTGTGACACGTTTAGGAAAGAGCATTTGCTCTTTCTTTGAAAGTTCATGGTAAACTATTTCCATTAAAAGCTCCCAGGGCTGCAAAGGTCAAAGCTAAGGAAAACTGAACTGACTAGGGGCAAGACTGAGGAGCCTTGGAAATCAGACAAGTAAAACTAGTGCCACTCTAGCCAAGCAAACGTGTATGATCAATCAGCACCCATTTCCGTTCTCCAATCAGGCATGTGTAGTCCAGAAGAATGAAGAAAAAGGGACAAGAATTTCCATCTTCTGATGACACTGGGTATGCACTGCTCACATAGCAGCTTTCTTCCTGATCTATTCCCTGTTATGGAAATACATGAACAGGCGACATCTCGTTTGTTAGGTCCAGAGACTGGATTCAGAACAATGTCTCCAAAGAGAAATTGTTCATGGCTGGAGTTATGGGTTGGGGAACCAGATCGTTATACACAGAAAGTAAAAAGTGAACAAGTCAGTCTCTTGAGTATTTTCTTGTTTTTCAAATTTTAGCCACTTGCTGTGAAGCTCATATTGTTTTGGGAATGATTTCACCTGTGCTAGGGATAATCCCAGTGAGAAATAAAATAAGGAAAATAATAGAAGGATGTAGATATTCAGCCAATATTTAAATCCATTCTTCAAACACTTAGACACCCTAAGGAAAATAAGACTTTCATAGCATGATGCCGCTTTGAGGATAAGCATTACTCTCTGGAAGGACACATTAAGATTCTCCATGGGAGGAAGACACAATAAAAAGTAAACTTTATTTACTAGACAGAAAGGTTTTTATGAAGGACTATGTCCGTATAATATGTTGTAATTCTAATATTTTCCCATTGACTCCTTATTCCACTCTTCCATGGAAACATTTAGTTATCTGTGTGCACAGTTCACAAAGCAAATGGACAGAAGGCCAATATAACTCTGATGCCAAATACAGCCTTATCTACCTTCATTTCCACGTGAGAAGAGTGAGAATTCACAGAGAGAAAACATATTGCTTAAACACTAGACAGAAGAAACATGTTCCCTGACAGAAGGTAGATTTTTGCCTGGGTCGGCTGGAAGAAAGGGGAGAGAAAAGTCTGTGGATTTTGAGAGTGGAGAAAACTTTCTCTTCTTTCTCAAGAGTCGAAAAACCATAGAAGGCAGACCATGAGATTTATCCAGAAAGAGAAGACCATGCTTCACATTCAAATTATTTCCCATATGCAAATTACAAGCACTGTGGAACAGAGAAAAACTTCCGAACATGAATTATGTGAGCAGAAGAAATCCTCAGCAGTTAAGAAGGAGGAAAGTAACATTTTGACTAATATATTACAAGAATGGTTTTAAAAAGATATAGAACTTGAAATGGGTAAGTAGCCAAAGTTTTGGATAGGTAGGAAAAAAAGGGCCACCTATGTAAGAATAGATTTATGATTTCATTTTTTAGCATGGAGAATATGCATAAAATTGTAAAAGATAAATAAATGCTCTTGACTTCTCTGGGAAACACGTTTACCTAGAATAAAACAATACTGGAAATGGACAAGCCGGGGCTCTGGATTTGAAAAACATGCATGAATTTCTGGATGCAGTTGTGTGTCTTTGGGAAAGTCATTCACTTTCCTTAATCCTCTCCTTCTTCATTTATGTAATGGGGATAATAATTATATGTACTAAGTAAAGTGTAGAATAACTCTAGCAATATCTTTCAAATTTCTAACATGTAATAAGCAGTCAATATACCATAGTTTTTTACTATTTTTTATTATGAAAATTCTTGGATTTTTAGAGTTTAACCATTAATCTATTGATAATAAGGAATAACAAAAGTTTTTCAAACTAGCAATTGAAATGACAAATCTTTCTTTCTAATGAAAAATTTCTTAGCTCTAATAAGCCGTGTATTAGAGAAAATGGAAGATAAAATCAGAAATCAGTTTATAGCTTTAGAAACATGGATTGCACATTGTTCCTATTAACAAATTATTAGATAATACCCTGATTATGAGTGTAGGAAAAGCTGTGGAAATATTGATAAAGGATATTTGCTATTTTACAATAGGGAAAATGTGCATTTGACTTAGATGTACTTCCTAAGTAAAACTTTTAAATATTTTTTTCAATTTTAGACAGTATATATTTACCACTTTTTTTTAATAATTATATAAAATATGTAAATTTGTGTTTAAAATATTTAAGTTAATGTTACTTGGTCAGTTCTGAAAATTAAACTACACAATCAATTTGTATCAGAAACACGCTATGAATGACCACATAATAAACATTAAATATACAGATTTGCCTTGAAATTATTCAACATATTTCTTAATGACTCATTTTTTTGTGATGACCGTGTAAAATTAACAAACCATGTTATCTTTTCATATATAATTGTATATAAAATAATCCTGGATAGTAAAACATCTTACGCAGTTATATCTAGAAATGATTTAACTGTATATTTTTTCCGAATGACACACTTATAAGGGTTTAAATGCATATTTAATACTTTTTTATTTTATACATCAAACCTTTTTGTAATTGACAAAAGGTTATATTTGTAATTGACATATGAAATATTTTTCCATTAGTTTAAAATTTATTTTAGAGACTTTTACCATACTAAAGGTGTGGTGTAAAATCTGAAATGTTAAAATCTAAGTCCCTTAAATCCAATCCAGGATTCAAGTAAATATTTTAGTTCTCAAGTATGAATCCATTCATTAAAAAAAGGTGTAATAAAACCACAGCAAACAGGAATTTGAAGCTTTTAAATATAGAATGAAATTAGGCATCATAAATTGGAGTCTTGAAGACCATCTCAGAAATTGCAGATAGAAAATTAAAGGCAAGAAAATTAAAGGCAATGAAATTAAAGGCAAGCTACTTTTTTTTTTTTTTTTTTGGTGGGGAAGATTGGCCCTCAACTAATATCTGTGCCAATCCTCCTCCACTTTGTGTGTGGGATGCTGCCACAGCATGGCTCGATGAGAGGTGCGTAGGTCCATGCCCGGGATCTGGGCCTACGAACCCTGGGCCACCAAAGCAGAACACATGAACTTCACCACCTCACCACTAGGCTGGCCCCTTATTAAGCTACCTTTTGATAGTAGTGTTAGGTCCCTGAAAATGATAGCTCTCTTTTTGCCAGTTGACTCTTCTGTTAGACTTTAATACTAGCAAGATGGTTACCGAAGGAAGACTGGAGGGCAGGAGGAAGGAGAAAGGGCTTGCTGCATCCTGTCTGTTTGCTTTCCTAACAGATTCGCCACAGAGATGGCTCTTCACTCACGCAGTGGCTGTTAATTACCACCTCCAGGTTTTTTCTGGCACTCCCAGAAATAGCATCTTCCAATATACATATGAAATTTATTATAGGAAATTGGTTCATGTGATTATAGAGGCTGACACATTCCTAGATCTGCATTCAGCAAGCTGGAGTCACAGGCAAGCCTATGGTTTAGTTCCAATATGAGTCCAAAGGCCTGAGAACGAGAAGAGCCAAGGATGTCGCTCCAGTCCAAAGGCTGGCGGCCTTGAGACCCGAGAAGAGAAGATGTTTCAGTTTGAGTCTGAAGGCAGGAAAAGACTAATGCCCCAGCCTAAGGCAGTCACACAGGAAGAGTTCCCTCTTACTCAGCCTTTTTGTTCTATTCAGACATTCAAGTGTTTGTATGAGCCCCATCCACACTAGGGAAGGCAATCTGCTTTCCTCAGCCTATTGATTTAAATGTTAAACTCCTCCAAAAACATCCTCACCAAAATACCCAGAATAACATTTAACCAAATATCTGGGCACTCCATGGCCCAGACTAGTCGACACAAAATTAACCATTACGTCCATCTTTCAAGTTTCTAGATTCTAGTAGCCAAAAGCATTCTCCTTTGTCACCCCAAGCAGTGGCTTCCTGAAGCTACTACTTTAGTATTCACTCATGTCCGTGTTTCAGATTTCATTTCCCCATCAATCCATATTAAATCCTCATAAAACCTCTCTGTTTTGACATACCCAGCTTAGATTCTGCTTTTTTTTTTTTTTTTGTGAGGAGGACTAGCCCTGAGCTAACATCTGATGCCAATCCTCCCTTTTTTTTTCTTGAGGAAGACTGGCCCTGGGCTAACATCCGTGCCCATCTTCCTCTACTTTATATGGGACGCCACCACAGCATGGCTTAACAAGCTGTGCATTGGTGCGCGCCCGGGATTTGAACCTGCGAACCCCGGGCCGCCCCAGCGGAGCACACGCACTTAGTGGTTGCACCACCTGGCCGGCCCTGGATTCTGCTTTTTTGATGGGATCTGACAGGCTCAGCATATGGTCCCAAGAGTGGCCCAAGGAAACAGACCCTTAAAACTGAGATTTAGGAATTTATTTGCATGTTTCCTTGGACTTAATATTAATTACTGTCAATGAGAAATGGGATAATAGCAATTAGTGACATATGGTGGCATTATGAATAATTCACTCTGAAGCAAGAATCTTGGTCACAAAATGACTGCTGCACTTGCTTGTTATGGTAAAAATAGTGACTACCAGGATTGTGAAATAGGATGGCTTTTTCTGACCATCCTGGAAAGCTTAGAAATCAGTGGCTGCCTGGAGGATTGTAATTGTGAGGGGACATGAGGACAATTGCTGAGATTTTATAAGGTTCATTTCCTTAATCTGATTAACAGGTATAAAGGTTCACTCCCTTTGTAAAAATTTATGAAGGAGTAAAATCGCTTATGTACTTTTCTTTATGTGTTTCATATTTCAATAACATTCCCCCCAAAAATAGGACATAAAACTAAGTTGAAGAGACTACCATTGATCATGTTGAGAACAATTTGAGCATAAAAAAGAATCATAACAGTAATGGATTATAACACACTGAATTAACTAAAAAAATTACTTGAACCCATGAGGAGAAAGAGAGAGAAAAGAGTAGAGAAAGTTTCTTCTTTTTGGTGATATGCCAGTTTACAAATGGACAACAAATGATAGCATTTTAAAAGTCACCATCTTTTAAACAACTTAAAGCAAAAATTACCAAGCAAATATTCAGGCAAAGATAATCAAGAGATGCTAAAAATCATTGTGTGAATGTTTGTTGAGGAACAGACTATTTACATAGTCTCAAAGAATCATCCCATAATTTACTTCACGATTACAAATTGAAAACTATGCTTTTATAATAATGAAATCCACCAGTCTCCTCCTTAACTAAATGTTCAAGTTTTCTATCATCAATATGGGAGAGCTTGAAATGAATGTCGTATAGCAGGAGTTAAATAGCATCATCTATTTAACGTTCTTTTCAGAAATAATTGACCAAAATCTGATCAAAAGGAAATAGATAAATTCATACTGCAGGACATTTTTCAGAGTAACTGGTCTGGATTTTTCAAAGGTTTAATGCCATGAAGAACAGAGAGAAGCAATGGGAGTGATTTAGCTTGTGGAAGATAAAAGGGACTTCTAGAAACATGCAATGCATGAACCTGGGTTGAAAAACCAAAAGATGTAAAGGAAATTGTGGAGCCAGCAAAGGGAATTTGAGAGTGAATACTTTCTTAGATTATTGTATGATTATTGATTTTTGTAGGTAATTTATAGTAATTTTCTTATGATTACATGGAAGCTAATGTCCTTTTTCCTGAGAGATGCATGGTGAAGGATTTAGGGAGGAAGGTGCTGACATCTTCAGTGATTTAGCAAAAGGGAAGATAGAGAGAAGTGGATCAGGTTTGGCAAGATATTAACATTTGATGCATCAGTTTGAAGAGTGTATAGGTATTCATTGTGCATTTAAATTGTAATGAAATAAAAATAAATAATTTAATTAAAAATACACACAGGTGTATTTTTTTCCCCTCAGAGCCTTTTAATTTCATGTATGCTAAGGATAGAAATGCATTCAACATAAAAGAAAAATACCAAACTGGTGCAGCCACTATGGAAAACAGTATGGAGATTCCTCAAAAAATCAAGGATAGAACTACCATATGATCCAGCTATTCAACTGCTGGGTATTTATCCAAAGAACTTGAAAACACCGATGCGAAAAGATACATGTGCCTCTGTGTTCATTGCAGCGCTATTCACAATAGCCAAGACTTGGAAGCAACCTTTGTGCCCATCAAGGGACGAATGGATAAGGAAGATGTGGCATATATACACAATGGAATACTACTCAGCCATAAGAAACGATGAAATCCAGCCATTTGTGACAACATGGATGGACATTGAGGGTATTATGCAAAGTGAAATAAGTCAGAGGGAGAAGGTCAAATATCGTATGATTTCCTTCATTAAGTAGCAGATAATAACAACAATAAACAAACACATAGAGACAGAGACTGGATTGGTGATTACCAGAGGGGAAGGGGGGAGGGAGGAGGGCGAAAGGGATAATTTGGCACATGTGTGTGGTGATGGGTTGTAATTAGTATTTTGGTGGTGAACATGATGTAATCTATGCAGAAATAGAAGTATAATGATGTACACCTGAAATTTATACAATGTTATAAACCAATGTTACTGCAATAAACAAAAAATTTTAAAAAATAAAAAATAAAAAAATAATAAAAATAAAAAATAAAACTCCTTGCCTTATGTTCTCAAATAAAGCCCCCATCACGCTGTCCATGACAGTGAAAAAAAAAGAACAATACCTTAAAAACTAATATTTTGCCCTCACAAGCATCTCAGCAATTTCACACTTTAAAAATACCCTGAAACAAACTCATGTACTTCACTGGTAAATACCACCACAAAGTTTCTCACATAAAAAAGACAAATGTGCAGGAATAAAAACTAGAAGTAAGATGGAAAACTAGTCCTTTTTACTAATTTTAGCCTGTTGATAAAAAGGTAAATGTTTGTAGCAAAAAAGGCATATATATGCTACCAAGCTTTATATATGACTTCTTTAGCAAGACATCATATTTTTTCCCCACATAATTTTTCCTTTGGAGAAAGTTTCCTATAAATATAATGAATAATCGGCTTAACATTTGGATATCTCTACCAATATTAAGTTAATATATTAGTTCCAGATTTATCTAAAGGCTAAAATAGCATAGAAGAAAATAATAGAAAGAAACTCTTCTCAAGGTAGATGAGTTTGAGTAATCTGAATACGTTTAGAACTTAAATGATATATTTAGTGTTCTGAAAGTATTAAAGCACATTTTAAGAAGTTACTCCTAAGTTGAAAATTAAACTTCTCCCATATAACAGCATTGCAAATGAATAAACAGAATAAAAAAGTTAAAATATCATGCTGGAAGTTTTTCTTTGTAAATAAATTAAAATTAAATATTTATTAAAGCTATTTTTGGTCTGATTAGGCTGTAGTAAGTCACAAGTCACAGTCACTCTAAGGGTAAGATCAAGTTATATAAGTTACAAAATCAGCCCTCTCCTCCCTGTCAGAGCACTAAGCATTAAAAATCTAAATAAAATAAATTCTAGAAAAAAACTGTCCTTTACGAGATAAGATTCCCTTGGCTACTTTCATTCTGGGAGCAGAACGGAATGAGAAGTGAACACATAAGGAAAAAGGAAACCAGATGGCGTTTTATCAGACTTTTAACGGCCATGTGTAGGCTAGCAGGATGAATTAGAATCCTGAGGATTCCCAGTCACGGAGTGAGTCTCCTGCCACTTGCCAACACTTACTCTGATAGTCTTCACCAAGGAAATATGGAGAGGATGCCAATAGCTGAGGACCAGGAAGTAAACCTGAAATAATTCTCCAGAAAGATGCATAGAGCATTCCAGGATATAAGGCAGCAGCCTAAAGTCTCAGGACAGGGCAGGAGGGCTGAGAGAGAGACTCCCAAAGCAAGAATGGCCCACACTGAGTGCCAGGCAGCAGCTTTCTAAAGACGATGGATCGGGGAGCATGGTGAACAAAGGACATCTGAGAGACTTAAAAATTCGGGCAGAAGTGAGAGCATAGAAAACACACACAGATCTCAAAATCTGGCAATGGTTGAAAAGCAAAAAGGAATGTTTCACTGTAGAGAAAATTGTATCAGAGCTGGAAATAACAGTAAGATACTCAGACCCCATTCCTACTAAAGGGATGGTTGTGATCATGCCCTCAAAATATCTGAAGTTAGTGGTGAAGTACATCTAACCATAGCTGTAAAAAGAACAGATGCAGCTGAGCTACTGACTAGATATGTCATACAATCTAGCAGCCTGATAGAATATGGGGTATGCCCTTTTCTAGAAGTCATATTATTTATATTAACAGCCAGGGTTTGTTTTTTTTATAAATAGTGACCCACATACCATTAAGATTGTGAAATTCCACAGTAGTACAAACATATGCCCATAATCAAGAGAGAAAAGTATCAATAGAAGAAGATTTGGGAATAATCAAACAAAAACTTTAAAATAAGTATGAAAAATATTAGATAAAGCATCTATTGGAAAAAAGATGATGGTAAATTTCAATGCAGAAATGGAAGCTATAAAAAGAAGCAAATGGAAATGCTAGAACTGGAAAATATAATAATGTTAATATAAAAATCCATCATTGGGGGCTGGCCTGGTGACGCAGCAGTTAAGTTCGCACGCTCTGCTGTGGCGGCCTGGGGTTCGCAGTTTCGATCTTGGGTGCATACTGGTGTGCCGCTTGTTAAGCCATGCTGTGGCAGTGTCCCATATAAAGTAGAGGCAGAAGAACATGGATGTTAGCCCAGGGCCAATCTTCCTCAGCAAAAAGAGGAAGATTGGCATTGGATGTTAGCTCAGGGCTGATCTTCCTCACAAAAAAAAAAAAAAAGGAAAAAAAATCCATCATTGAAATTCATAGTGAATTAGAGATAACAGAAAAATGGGATCAGTCAACTTAAAGCCAGTCTATAAATTATCTCAAAGACGAAGAATAAAAACAATAAAAAATATAAACAGAATATGCAAGATCTGCAGAAAAATATCAAATGTTCTAGCATACATTTAATTGGAGTCTCAGGAGGAGAGCAGAGAGAAAATTGGACACAATGTATTTGAAGAAACAGTGCCTAAGAATTTTGCCAAAATGTTGTAGTGCATCGATCAGAGATCCAAGAAGCTCAGTCTATCCAAAGGAGGACAAATACAAAGAAAACCAAACAGGGCACATCAAAGCCAAAGGGCTGTGAATTAAATATAAAGAGAAAATCATAGAAATTGCTGGGGTTTGTGGAGAAGGACACATCACAAAGAATGGAACAAATAAAAAATGATGCTTACAGTTTCATCAGAAAAAATAGAGAAAGAAGACAATGGAATTAGATCTTTAAAGTGCTGGGGGAAAAATCAACTGTAAACCTAGAATTTTATATTTGGAAAAATAATATTGAAAAATGAAAGCAAATAAATAAATTTTTAAAAAATGTAAAAATCTAATTTAATTTATCTTAAGCAGAACTGCACTATAATAAATGACAAAAAGAGTTCTTCATTCTGAAGTTAAATGATACCAGATAGAATTTCAAATCTGTAGGAAGGTATAAAGACCAAAATAAAAGGTAAATATATGAATAAACACAACTAATCTGCTCATCAAAAGACACCATAAGAAAAATGATTATGTAAACCACACACTGGGAGAAAACACTCATTGTAGGTATATCTGAAAAAACACATTTCCAAAATATATAAGAACTCCTATAGGAGAAGAAGTCAAGATGGCGGCGTAAGCAGACTCTGAACTCACCTCCTCCTGTGGACACAGCCAATTTACAACTACTCATGGAAAAATTACCCCTGAGAGAGAACTGAAAACTGGATATGATGACCTCCTGCAACAAAGGACAATCCTAATTGAGGTGGAAGAGGCAAAAACTCCCTTCTGGAGAGAAAAAACTCTGCCTTCACAAGCCGCAGCACCTCACGGCCACCCGGGAGCAGCCCACAGGTCCGCAGCTTCCCTGGAGGCATGGGGCCCTGAGCCGGGGAGCGCCCCGCTGGGGGCATTTTGTGGACCTAGCACAATCGAGATGAGCGGCATAATATCTGACTTTGCCTGCTACTAAAACATTGGGGATTACCCCGAGAAACGCTGGTTCACAAAGAAATTGAAACCGGCTCTTATAGGGCCCACGCGCAAACTCACCCGTTTCAGGAAGCAACCTAAAATCACCAGAAAGAAAGGTACACAGTGCTTTGGGGAAAAGAGACTCACCTGATAGGCTCTGAGTACCTCTTGGTGAGAGGTGAGACCTCTCCAGGGACTGGGACATTGGTGGCGGCCATTGTTGTGGCCTGGTGTGGGTGTGCTGACACAGACATTGGCAGATACCATTGGAGTGCTCCCTGGGGCCTGCTAGCCCAGGGTCTGCCCCACCCCCTAGAGCACAGATTTAATCCAGCTCAGACAGGGCAGGCAGCCCACCCTAGGGACTGGCCCCACCCAACAACAAGCCCTCAGGCAACTTGTTGGCCTGCTAAGGGAGCTGCCTGGATTCTCCACAGCCTGGTGACCGGATCTGCCTTTATAGGGCAGGGTGTGTGCAAGGAGCTGGTGGAGAGTGTGGGGCAGTGGTGGAGTGTGTGGGGCTCCTGCCATGGAGAGACTGGGTCCACTTCAGGAGGTCAGGGTGCACGCACAGGGCAGGACTGTGTTTGTGGACCTGTGGGCAGTGGGGCTTGTCAGCTGCAGAAGACTTGTGCTTCTCGAACAGTGACATAGGGGTTGGAACCTTTGGAAGATTGACCCCAACTTCCAAAGCCTGAAACACTTGGGTGCTCTCATGCCTGAGGCCAGCCCCACTCAGCTGCAATCCTCAGAGAGTTGACAAGGGAACTAAAGGCTGGAGCCTTATAGCAACTGTAATCCCCTGAGCCTAACAACTGGCCAAGCTGGGGGCCTACTCACTTACTAGAAATACGGCAACAAGGTGGTGCTATTAGACATTGCAGCCAACTGTGCTGGGACACCCCACACCTGCTAAAGACACTGAAGGGCCCACAACAACTACACGTAGCTGAGCATTACAACAGCTGGCCAGGGGCTTAGCTCAGCCTCCCTGAGCACCTATGACAAGAACAACCCCACCACAACAGAAGGACACACGAAGACCACATAGGGGTCACCCCTGGAACACTAACTGAGGGAAGCACACTGCAGGCCTCCTAAGGCATCACTTATATAAGTTCACCAATCCAAGAGCAGGAGACGTAGCTGACCTACCTAATACATAGACACAAGCACAGGGAAAGAGGCAAAATGAGGAGACAAAAGAATACATTCCAAGTAGGGAACAGGACAAAACTCCAGAAAAGGAACTAAGCAAAACAGAAATGAGCAACCTACCTGACAGAGAGTTCAAACTAAGAGTGTTAAGGATGCTCACTGATCTGGGGAGAAGAATAGATGAACTCAGTGAGAATGTCAACAAAGAAATGGAAGATATAAAAAAGAACCAATCAAAAATGAAGAATACAGTACTGGAAATGAAAAATTCACTAGAGGGACTCAAAAGCAGAGTAGAGGATACAGAAGAATGGATCTGTGAGCTGGAAGAAAGACTAGAAGAAATCACTGAAGCTAAACAGATAAAAGAAAAAATAATAAAAAAGAGTGAAGACAGCCTAAGGGACCTCTGGGACAACATCAAGCGCACTAACATCCATGTTGTAGGTGTCCGGAAGGAGAATAGCGCGACAAAGGGGCAGAGAATCTATTTGAAGAAATAATAACTGAAAACTTCCCTAGCCTAAGGAAGAAAACAGCCATCCAGGTACAGGAAGCACAGAGAGCACCAAGCAAGATAAACCCAAAGAGGCCCACAGCAAGACACTTCATAATCAAAATGTCCAGAATTAAAGATAAAAAGAGAATCCTAAAAGCCGCAAGAGAAAGACAAGTTACATACAAAGGAAAACCCCATAAGGCTATCAGCTGACTTCTCAACAGAAACCTTACAGGCGAGAAGAGAGTGGTACGATATATTAAAAGTGCTAAAAGGAAAAAACCTACAGCCAAGAATACTCTATCCAGCCAGGTTATCATTCAAAATGGAAAGAGAGAGAAAAAGTTTCCCAGACAAGCAAAAATTAAAGGAGTTTGTCACCAAGAAACCAGTACTACAAGAAATGCTAAGGGGACTTATTTAAGGGGAAAAGAGAAGACCACAAAGAGGAAAAATTATCTATTTCAATGATCAGAGGGTAATGAATACAAAGGCACAAAAAAGAGGTTATATATGATATCAAAAACATAAAAAGTGGGAGAAGGGGAGTTATAGAGTAGAGCTTTCAGACATAGGTCCAATTAAAGAGACTATCAACTTAATATAGACTGCTATATATGTAGGGTACTATATGAACCCTATGGTAATCACAAACCAGAAACTTATAATAAATAGACAAAAAACTAAGAGAAAGGAATCCAAATATAATACTAAAGAAAACCATCAAACCACAAGGGAAGAGAACAAGAGAAGAAGGAACAGAGAAGAATTACTAAAACACCAAGAAAAAAAAGTTAAAAAATGGCAGTAGGTACACACTTATCAATAGCTACTTTAAATGTTAATGGACTAAATGCTCCACTTAAAAGGCATAGGGTGGCTGACTGGATAAAGAAACAACACCCATATATATACTGTATACAAGAGACACACTTCAGACCTAAAGACACTCACAAACTGAAAGTGAAGGGATGGAAAAAGATACTCAATGCTAATGGCAATGAAAAGAAAGCTGGGGTAGCAGTACTCATATCAGACAAAATAGACTTTAAAACAAAAACTGTAAAAAGAGACAAAGAAAGGCATTACATAATGATCAAGGGAATAATCCAACAAGAGGACATAGCACTTGTAAATATCTATGCACCCAATGCAGGAGCACCTAAATATAAAACCAATTATTAACAGACATAAAAACAGAAATAGACAGTAGCACAATAATAGTAGGGGACTTTAACACTCCACTTACACCAACGGATAGGTCATCCAAACAGAAGATCAATAAGGAAACATTGGCCTTACACGACACACAGAAGAGATGGACATAGTAGATATATATAGAACATTCATCCAAAAACTGAAGAATACACATTCTTTTCAAATGCACATGGAACATTCTCCAGGATTGATCACATATTAGGCCACAAAACAAGTCTCCATAAATTAAAGAAGATTGAAATAGTACCAAGCATCTTTTCTGACCAAGATGGCATGAAACTAGAAATCAACTACAGGAAGAAAATCAGAAAAGCCACAAATATGTGGAGATTAAACAAACTGCTACTGAGCAATGATTGGGTCAATGAAGAAATCAAAGGAGATATCAAAAAATACTTGAAGACAAATGAAAATAAAAATATGACATGCCACAATTTATGGGATACAGCCAAAGCTGTAAAGAGGGAAGTTTATAGCGATACAGGCCTATCTCAACAAGCAAGAAAAATCTTAAATAAGCAATCTAACAACGTACCAAAAGGAAAAGGAAAAAGAAGAACAAACAAAGCCCCAAATCAATAGAAGGAGGGAAATAATAAAAATCAGAGCAGAAATAAATGAAATAGAGACTAAAAAACAATAGAAAAAATTAATAAAACCAAGAGCTGGTTCTTTGAAAAGATAAACAAAATTGACAAACCTTTAGATAGACTCACCAAGAAAAAAAGAGAGAAGGCACAAATAAGTAAAATCAGAAATGAAAGAGGAGGGCCGGCTCCGTGGCTTAGCGGTTAAGTGCGCGCGCTCTGATGCTGGCGGCCCGGGTTCGGATCCCGGGCGCGCCCCGAGGCACCGCTTCTCCGTCCAACGTGAGGCCGGGTCCCACGTACAGCAACTAGAAGGATGTGAACCTATGACATACAACTGTCTACTGGGGCTTTGGGGGGAAAAAACTGAATAAATAAAAAAATCTTTAAAAAAAAAAAAAAAGAAATGAAAGAGGAGAAATTACAATGGACACCTCAGAAATATGAAAGATAACAGAATACTATGAAAAACTGTATGCAAACAAATTTGACAATCTGGAAGAAATGGATAAATTCTTAGAATCACACAACCTTCCAAAACTGGATCAAGAAGAAATAGAGAATTTGAATAGACCAATCACCAGTAAGGAGATCGAAACAGTAATCAAAAACCTCCCCAAGAATAAAAGTCCAGGACAAGACGGCTTCCCTGGTGTATTCTACCAAACATTCAAAGAACACTTAATACCTATCCTTCTCAAACTCTTCCAAAAAATTGAGGAGGGGGGAAGCTCCCTAACTCATTCTACAAAGCCGACATTACCCTGATATCAAAACCAGACAAGGACAACACAAAAAAAATAAAATTACAGGCCAATATCACTGATGAACATCGATGCAAAAATACTCAACAAAATACTAGCAAATCACATACAACAATTTATTAAAAAGATTATACACCATGATCAGGTGGGATTTATTTCAGGGATACAGAGATGGTTCAACATTCACAGATCAATCAACATGCTACATCACATTAATAAAATGAAGAATAAAAATCACATGATCCTCTCACTAGATGCAGAGAAAGCATTTGTCAAGATATAGCATCCATTTATGATAAAAACTCTGAATAAAATGGGTATAGAGGGAAAGTACCTCAACATAATAAAGGCCATATATGAGAAACCCATAGCTAATATAATCCTTAATGGTGAAAAACTGAAAGCTATCCCTCTAAGAACAGGAACCAGACAAGAATGCCCACTGTCACCACTCCTATTTAACATAGTATTGGAAGTCCTAGCCAGAGCAATGAGGCAAGAGAAAGAAATAAAAGGGATCCAAATTGGACAGGAAGAAGTGAAACTGTCACTATTCACAGATGACATGATTTTATATATAGAAAACCCTGAAGAATCTACCAAACAAATTTTAGAAGTAATAAACGAATATGGTAAAGTTGCAGGATACAAAATCAACATACAAAAATCAGTTGCATTTCTATACACTAACAGCGAAGTAGCAGAAAGAGAAATTAAGAATACCATCCCATTTACAATTGCAACAAAAAGAATAAAATACCTAGGAATAAACTTAACCAAAGAGGTGAAAGATCTGTACACTGAAAACTATAAAATATTGATGAAAGAAATTGAATAAGTCACAAAGAAATGGAAAGATATTCCATGCTCTTGGATTGGAAGAATTAACATAGTTAAGATGTCCATACTTCCTAAAGCCATCTATAGATTCAATGCAATCCCTATCAAAGTTCCAACAACATTTTTCACAGAAATAGAACAAAGAACCCTAAAATTTATATGGAACAACAAAAGACCCCGAATAGCTAAAGGAATCCTGAGAAAAAAGAACAAAGCTGGAGGTATCACACTCCCTGATTTCAAAATATACTACAAAGATATAGGAACCAAAACAGCATGGTACTGGCACAAAAACAGACACACAGATTAATGGCATAGAATTGAAAGCCCAGAAATAATCCCACACATCTATGGACAGCTAATCTTTGACAAAGGAGCCAAGAACAAACAATGGAGAAGAGAAAGCCTCCTCAACAAATGGTGTTGGGAAAACTGGACAGCCATATGCAAAAAAATGAAAGTAGACCCTTACCTTACACAATACACAAAAATTAACTCCAAAAGGATTAAAGACTTGAATGTAAGACCTGAAACTATGAAACTTCTAGAAGAAAACATAGGCAGTACACTGTTTGACATTGGTCTTAGCAACATATTTTCAAGCACCATGTCCTCCTGGGCAAGAGAAACAATAGAAAAAAATAAACAAATGGGACTACATCAAACTAAAAACCTTCTTCACAGCAAAAGAAACCATTAACAAAATGAAAAGAAAACCTGACAATTGGGAGAAGATATTTGCAAACCATACATCTGGTAAGGGGTTAATCTACAAAATATATAAAGAACTCATGCATCTCAACAACAAAAAATCTAACAACCCAATTAAAAAATGGGCAAAAGACCTGAACAGACATTTCTCCAAAGAAGATATACAGATGGCCAACAGACACATGAAAAGATGTTCAAAATCACTAACTATCAGGGAAATGCAAATCAAAACTACAATGAGATATCACCTCACGCCCGTCAGAATGGCTATAATTAACAAGACAGGAAACAACATGTGTTGGAGAGGATGTGGAGAGAAGGGAACTCTCATCCACTGCTGGTGGGAGTGCAAACTGGTGCAGCCACTATGGAAAACAGTATGGAGATTCCTCAAAAAATCAAGGATAGAACTACCATATGATCCAGCTATTCCACTGTTGGGTATTTATCCAAAGAACTTGAAAACACCAATGCGAAAAGGTACATGTGCCCCTTTGTTCATTGCAGAGCTATTCACAATAGCCAAGACTTGGAAGCAACCTAAGTGCCCATCAAGGGACGAATGGGTAAAGAAGCTGTGGTATATATACACAATGGAATACTACTCAGCCATAAGAAACGATGAAATCCAGCCATTTGTGACAACATGGGTGGACGTTGAGGGTATTATGCAAAGTGAAATAAGTCAGAGGGAGAAGGTCAAATACCATATGATTTCCTTCATTAAGTAGTAGATAATAACAACAATAAACAAACACATAGAGACAGAGATTGGATTGGTGGTTACCACAGGGGAAGAGGGGAGGGAGGAGGGCTAAACGGATAATTTGGAGGGAGGAGGGCTAAACGGATAATTTAGCACACATGTGTCGTGATGGGTTGCAATTAGTATTTGGGTGGTGAATTTGATGTGTTCTATGCAGAAATAGAAGTATAATGATGTACACCAGAAATTTATACAATGTTATAAACCAATGTTACTGCAATAAACAAAAAATTAAAAACAAAAAAGATAATACAAGGTGTAATCAATGCCAATACATCTAAAAGTCTAGCTAATCTTTTAATATAATTTGAATTGCCCCAAGTACAGTAGAGACTCCAAATTGGCCATAATTTGTGTGTGTCTGTGTGTGTATATATACACACATGTATACGTATATTATATATATAATTTTGAACTTTGAGATATATTTGAGATAAATAAATACTGAATATTTCACATTCATTTTATGATGATGAATTTTTCTTTCCAAAATTCTTAAAAAACTTGAAAAAGATGAGACATATAAAACTAAAATACATATTTATCTTTATACATACATATACATATGAATATACATGTAGTTTCATGTTATACCTACACATAAAATTCTAAATAAAGATCCTAAAAAATGAACTTAACAGATAAGTAAAAAATAATCCACCTCAAATTCAGAGGCTCTATCTCAGGAAAGGAATTATATTTCAGAACTAAGATAATATTAAATATAGCACTTTAAAGCAATAGATTCAAGTGGGAAAAAAAAAAGAATGTGAATGCATATGAAAAAAACATTAAGTAAATATTAGTACACGCTTCTACTTAAAAAAATAACTTTTAAGTTACCGAGAATCCAAGCTGACAGAGCGTACTAATTGTTCACCACAGATATTTTCATTCCATCTGCTTGTCTGCCTTCCTTCCTTCCTTCCTTCCTTTCTCTTCCTTATTAATAAAGGTTGTTTTTGTTGTTTTCACACACACAGGTCTACCCAGAAGAAAAGATGTAGTTTTTTGTTTTGTTTTGTTTTTTGCTGAGGAAGATTTGACCTGAGCTAACATTTATCCCAATCTGCCTCTATTTTGTATGTGGGTTGCCGCCACAGCATGGCCACTGACGAGGGGTATAGGTCCATGCCCGAACTGAACCGGGGCCACTGAAGGAGAGCGTGCTGAACTTAACCACAAGGCCATGGGGCCATCCCCCTGAAAGATGTTTTTTAGGCCTCACTTCTGGATGGGAGTGACAGGAGATTAAATCGTGGATGAAAGTGTAAGTGTGGAGAGTGAACTTCCTGTGGAATTATACATTTTATCCATGTTTTAAAAATCTCCTCCTACATCCTACTGTTTTTAGTGTAGACACTTCTGTTTGGATGGCAATATATAGGGCATATCTGTTTTAGCATCAGAATAGAAGGACTCTGGATCTCTAAAACCATGAAGCATTAAATCAGCCTTTTGCTTTTTAAGAAAGTATATTACTTTTCTTACACATAAATACAACTCAATTTTATTTTTAAAACATTTAGGTTATTGGGAATAAGAAAAATTTGAAATCTTGATAGATATAGAAATTATGAAATTAGAGCTCGGGCAAAAAAAGGCAGGAAAAAAAGAAGAAAGAATATCTAAAGAGGTGGTTTGGATTAATTTTTAAGAACTGGAAGCAATGAAGGTGAACAATCCACCTGAACACAGAAACAACAATTACTGCAAGAAAAAAATGATAGAGTAAGCTCAACAATAGTTATTTTATTTTATTTTTTTTTAATTTTTTGTTTATTGCAGTAACATTGGTTTATAACATTGTAAAAGTTTCAGGTGTACATCATTGTACTTCTATTTCTGTATAGATTACATCATGTTCACCACCATGTTGCCTGATTGCTCTGGCTAGGACTTCCAATACTATGTTAAATAGGAGTGGTGACAGTGGGCATCCTTGTCTGGTTCCTGTTCTTAGAGGGATAGCTTTCAGTTTTTCACCAATGAGGATGATATTAGCTGTGGGTTTCTCATATATGGTCTTTATTATGTTGAGGTACTTTCCTTCTATACCCATTTTATTCAGAGTTTTTATCATAAATGGATGCTGGATCTTGTCAAATGCTTTCTCTGCATCTATTGAGATGATCATGTGATTTTTGTTCTTCATTTTATTAATGTGGTGTATTATGCTGATTGATTTGCGAATGTTAAACCATCCCTGCATACCTGGAATAAATCCCACTTGATCATGGTGTATAATCTTCTTAACGTATTGTTGTATGCGATTTGCTAGTATTTTATTGAGGATTTTTGCATCGATGTTCATCAGTTATATTGGCCTGTAATTTTCTTTTTTTGTGTTGTCCTTGTCTGGTTTTGGTATCAGGGTAATGTCAGCTTCGTAGAATGAGTTAGGGAGCTTCCCCCCCTCCTCAATTTTTTGGAAGAGTTTGAGAACGATAGGTATTAAGTCTTCTTTGAATGTTTGGTAGAATTCCCCAGGGAAGCCGTCTGGTCCTGGACTTTTATTCTTGGGGAGGTTTTTGATTACTGTTTCGATTTCCTTACTGGTGATTGGTCTATTCAAATTCTCTACTTGTTCTTGATCCAGTTTTGGAAGGTTGTATGATTCTAAGAATTTATCCATTTCTTCCAGATTGTCGAATTGGTTGGCATATTGCTTTTCATAGTATTCTCTTATAATCTTTTGTATTTCTGAGGTGTCTGTTGTAACCTCTCCTCTTTCATTTCTGATTTTACTTATTTGTGCCTTCTCTCTTTTTTTCTTGGTGAGTCTATCTAAAGGTTTGTCAATTTTGTTGATCTTTTCAAAGAACCAGCTCTTGGTTTTATTAAGTTTTTCTATTGTTTTTTTGGTCTCTATTTCATTTATTTCTGCTCTGATTTTTATTATTTCCCTTCTTCTACTGATTTTGGTCTTTGTTTGTTCTTCTTTTTCCAGTTCCTTTAGGTGCATTGTTAGATTGTTTATTTGAGATTTTTCTTGTTTGTTGAGATAGGCCTGTATCGCTATAAACTTCCCTCTTAGAACCGCTTTTGCTGTATCCCATAAATTCTGGCATGTTGTATTTTCATTTTCATTTGTCTCCGGGTATTTTTTGATTTCTTCTTTGATTTCTTCGTTAACCCAGTCGTTGTTCAGTAGCATTTTGTTTAATCTCCATGTATTTGTGGCTTTTCTGATTTTCTTCCTATAGTTGATTTCTAGTTTCATACCGTTGTGGTCAGAAAAGATGCTTGGTATTATTTCAATCTTCTTAAATTTATGGAGACTTGTTTTGTGGCCTAATATGTGATCAATCCTGGAGAATGTTCCATGTGCATTTGAAAAGAACGTGTATTCTTCGGTTTTTGGATGGGATGCTCTGTATATATCTACTAGGTCCATCTGTTGTAGTGTGTCGTTTAAGGCCAATGTTTCCTTATTGATCTTCTCTTTGGATGATCTATCCGTTGGTGTAAGTGGAGTGTTAAAGTCCCCTACTATTATTGTGTTACTGTCTATTTCTGTTTATATGTCTGTTAATAATTGCTTTATATATTTGGGTGCACCTACATTGGGTGTGTAGATATTTACAAGTGTTACATCCTCTTGTTGGATTGTTGCCTTGATCATTATGTAATGCCCTTCTTTGTCTCTTTTTACAGTTTTTGTTTTAAAGTCTATTTTGTCTGATATGAGTACTGCTACCCCAGCTTTCTTTTCATTGCCATTTGCGTGGAGTATCTTTTTCCATCCCTTCACTTTCAGTTTGTGAGTGTCTTTAGGTCTGAAGTGTGTCTCTTGTATGCAGCATATATATGGCTCTTGTTTTTTTATCTGGTCAGCCACCCTATGCCTTTTAATTGGAGCATTTAGTCCATTGACGTTTAAAGTAGCTATTGATAAGTATGTACTTACTGCCATTTTTTAACTTTTTTTTTTTCAGTGTTTTAGTAGTCCTTCTCTGTTCCTTACTTCTTCTATACAGAATTGATGGTCACTTTAGTTTGACCTCTGTCTGAAAGCTCTACTCTTTGACTCCCCTTCTCCCTCCTTTTATGTTTTTAATATCATATCTAACCTCTTTTTCGTGCATTTGTATCCATTACGTTCTAATCATGGAAATAGATAATTTTTCCTATTTGTGGTCTTCTCTTTTCCCCTTAAATCAGTCCCTTTAACATTTCTTGTAACACTGGTTTCTTGGTGACTAACTCCTTTAATTTTTGCTTATCTGGGAAAATTTTGATCTCTCCTTCCATTTTGAATGATAACCTTGCTGGGTAGAGTATTTTTGGCTGTAAGTTTTTTCCTTTTAGCACTTTAAATATATCATGCCATTCTCTTCTAGCCTGTAAGGTTTCTGCTGAGAAGTCAGCTGATAGCCTTATGGGGTTTCCTTTGTATGTGACTTGACATTCTCTTGCAGCTTTTAGGATTCTCTCTTTATCTTTAATTCTGGACATTTTGATTATGATGTGTCTTGGTGTGGGCCTCTTTGGGTTTATCTTGTTTGGGGCTCTCTGTGCTTCCTGTACCTGGATGTCTGTTTCCTTCCTTAGGTTAGGGAAGTTTTCATCTATTATTTCTTGAAATAGATTCTCTGCCCCCTTGTCTCGCTCTTCTCCTTCCGGGACACCTATAACACGGATGTTAGTGGGCTTGATGCTGTCCCAGAGGTCCCTTAGACTGTCCTCACTCTTTTTAATTCTTTTCTCTTTTACCTGTTCAGCTTGGGTAATTTCTTCTAGTCTTTCTTCCAGCTCACAGATCCGTTCTTCTGTATCCTCTACTATGCTTTTGAGTCCCTCTAGTGAATTTTTCATTTCCAGTATTGTATTCTTCATTTCTGATTGGTTCTTTTTTATATCTTCCATTTCTTTGTTGACATTCTCACTGAGTTCATCTATTCTTCTCCCCAGATCAGTGAGCATCCTTAACACTCTTAGTTTGAACTCTCTGTCGTGTAGGTTGCTCATTTCTGTTTCACTTAGTTCCTTTTCTGGGGTTTTGTCCTGTTCCCTTACTTGGAATGTATTCTTTTGCCTCCTCATTTTGCCTCTTTCCCTGTGCTTGTGTCTATGTATTAGGTAGGTCAGCTACGTCTCCTGCTCTTGGATAGGTGACCTTATGTAAGTGATGCCTTAGGAAGCTTCCAGTGTGCTTCCCTCAGTTCTCAATGTTCCAGGGGTCGCCCCTATGTGGGCTACGTGTGTCCTTCTGTTGTGGCCTGTTAGCTCTCCCTATAGGCACCCAGGGAGGCTGAGTTATGCTCCTGGCCAGCTGTTGTAATGCTCAGCTGCTTGTAGTTGTTGTGGGCCCTTCGGTCTCTTTATCAGGTGTGGGGCACCCCAGCACAGTTGGCTGTAAGTTCTAATACCACATTTGTGTTGCAATATTTCTTTTAAGTGAGTAGGCCCCCAGCGTGGCAGGTTGTTAGGCTCAGGGCCTTACAATTGCTGTAAGCCTCTAGCCTATTAGGTCTCTTGTCAGCTCTCTGAGGATTGCAGCTGGGTGGGGCTGGCCTCAGGCACAGGAGCATCCAATTGTTTCAGGCTTTGGAAGGTGGGGCAAACCTCCTATTTGGGTCTTTGAGAAGCACAAGTCTTCTGCAGCTGACAATCAATGTTGCCCATAGGTCCACACACACAGTCAACACAGTCCTGCCCCGTGTGAGCGCCCCGACCTCCCGAAGCGGACCCAGTCTCTCCACCGCGGGAGCCCCACACACTCCGCCACCGCCCCGCACTCCCACACTCTCCACCTGCTCCTTGTGCACACCCTGCCCCGCTCAAGTCGGCTCAGTTGCCAGGCTGCAGAGAATCCAGTCACCAATCTATGCAGGCCCACACGTTGCCTGAGGGCTTGTTGTTGGGTGGGGCCAGTCTCTAGGGTGGGCTGCCTGCCCTGGCTGAGCTGGATTAAATCGGTGCTCTAGCGGGTGGAGCAGACCCTGGGCTAGCTGGCCTCAGGGAGAACTCCAATGGCGTCTGTGTCAGCATGCTCGCACCAGGCCACAACAATGGCTGCCGCCAATGTCCCAGTCCCTGGAGAGGTCTCACCCCTCACCGAGATGCACTCAGGGCCTATTAGGTGAGTCTCTTGTCACCAAAGCACTGTGCAGCTTTCTTTCTTGTGATTTTAGGATGCTTTCTGGAACGGGTGAGTTTGTGCGTGAGCCTTTTAAGAGCCAGTTTTGGTTTCTTTGTGAACCGGGTTTTCTGGGGGTGCTCCCCAGTGTTTTAGTAGCAGGCAAAGTCAGATATTATGCCACTGGTGTAGATTGTGCTGGGTCCACAAAATGCCCACAGCGGGGGCGCTCCCTGGCTCAGGGCCCCGCGCCTCCAGGGAGGGCTGCGTACCTGCGAGCTGCTCCTGGTGGTCGTGAAGCTGGCGGCTTGTGAAGGCGGCATTTTTCCTCTCCGGAAGGGGGTCTCTGTCTCTTCTACCCCAGTTAGGATTGTCCGTTGTTGTAGGAGTTCCTCTTATCCAGTTTTCAGTTCTGTCTCAGGGGTAATTTTTCCACGAGTAGTTGTAAATTGGCTGTGTCCACAGGAGGAGGTGAGTTCAGAGTCTGCCTACGCTGCCATCTTGACTCCGCCCCCAACAATAGTTATTCAACAAAGTAATACCAGCATAGAACAGTGATATGCTACACTTAAAATATCATAATGAATGCCTAACATTTAGCCAATCATATAATAACTCTTGTGTTGCTAATCATTCAACATTTCTAGAAATCAATATAAATTTTTTGGTTTTTGTAGAAATGATTTCAAATTTTGACGCCTGGGTGCCAAAACATGTTAGATAAAAATATATAAAACAAATGATTACTCCTTAGGATAGAGAACTCAAATAAGATTATTGTTTAATGGTTAGTAAAATTATATAATATGATGTACATAAAATTTTTTTTTTTTTTTTTAATTAATTTATTTTTCCCCTAAAGCCCCAAGCGATAGTTGTAAGTCATAGTTGCACATTCTTCTAGTTGCTGTATGTGGGACGTGGCCTCTGCATGGCCGGAGAAGCAGTGCGCCTGTGCGCGCCCGGGATCCGAACCCGGGCAGCCTGCATCGGAGCGCACGCACTTAACCGCTAAGCCACGGGGCCGGCCCATAAAATTTTAAAAGTAAATATTATCAGGTCAAGTAGATTATAACAGAGTCAACGTTATGTTAAACAATTGAGATTTATGTTACATATTTTTGAACTACAAGAGTAAGAAAACAACTAAGTTTAAATTCATGACTGTTTCATTGATTTTTCACTTATAAACATACAGATTTTTGACTTAAGTGAAAATTGAAAAAGCAACCGGTTATTATGTGTTAATAATGATACTGATAGGAATAAAAAAGAAAAAATTACAATCTAGGATTTTGACTAAAATTCAAGATTAGTTGGTGCATGTATGATGTGTAATCTAATGCATTACTAGAAAACATGATCATAACCATGCTAATTACAATGACAGAGTTTAGAATATTCAAACATTATTTATGATGTTTTCTGGAATCTCTAAAAGTTGGAATAGTTTAATGAAGCATATATCAAAGACTGGCTTATAATTACTCTTAGACACCCAATGAAAAGAATTACTGAATACTATTAAAGCAACTAGATTTAATTTAGACAGTGTATAAGATTCATTAGAACAACTAAAACAGAAGATCCTTTGAAAAAGGAACAAATCATGGCTATTGTTGGGAAAAACTTTGAATATGCACAATATGCTTCATTTAATATGAACTATTGTTTGATTTTTGCTATGATAACATACACTCACAAAAAAACAAGCAAATACGTGTTTTATTGTTTGACTTTTAATAGGTTTAAAATATTTTTAAAGATAGAGAAAATTATTTTTAATGGAAAGAATATGCCTATGAAATATTCAACAGAGTAATGTGTTTTCTACCTGTGTTTTTTCTACCCTTGCATTATGCTGACACAGGTCCATAATCATTAATCTGGAAGCAATGAGGGTAGATGGATGAGGATCATCAAGAAATGCATTTGTTAAGGTTAGATCTTTCCAGAGTCTTCAGGCAAGAAGAAGTTAATCTCCTCCAGCAAGTGGGTGGGAGCTCATTCTGTTCTCCTAGATAGTTCATGGTAATCTTGGCAATTTACAGGTTTTCAGGTGCATATATCCAAAAATTTTCACCCTAGCAATAATGATCCTAAAATTTTCCATTTCAAGTCTCTAACCTTAGCAATGGAAACCTATCAAGTCTGTACACTTAGTTTTCTTTCCAACTTTGCCATCTGGGTGTGATTTTCTCCACAGTCTGATTCAGACGCAGGAGATGAGGGTCTGTTTAAGTAACTTTGAAGGAGTTTTGGAATTCAACATTTCCTCTGAGTTGATAATTGGCTACCCTGAGCCTGCCATTCTATTTTTCAAGGCTACAGGCAGCAGAAATCACAATTCTTAAAATCACTCTTGCTCTCATACCCTTCAAATACTTAGTGACAGCACTATGTAAGCCAGGGTTTGCCAGTCATCTGTGCCTCATTCCAGACCTCCACAGGTGAGCTCTTAATCATTGTGATGCTACAGCAGGTCAGGGATTATTAACATACACTTCAGCAACCTGTTTATTTATTTTTTTTTTTTTTTACCATCTGACCAGTCTTTGACCCAGATAAGAATCCTATACTTCGAGTCTGCTCTTTTGGGTACTTTTAGCAAACTGTTAATTGGGATTTCCCCTGAAAGCGGAGCCTGGTATGTGAGCCAGATAGTATATTTGGGAGCAAATAAATATTTGGGAGTCTATCCTAGAAGGAAGGAGTGAGGAAGCAAGGAGAATGAGACAGAGAATGGGGAAAAAAAAGTCAATTAAGTGTTCACTAAGATACCTGCTATATTCAATAAATGTTTGACCTTTTAGGGACCTCTGCAAATTTTAAAGAGTGCCTTTGAAATTGTTGCTGTTGATAACAAATTGTTTGTTGGTTGGGGCACTTAATCACCGACCCCTATTCTCCAGTGTTGTCCATATGCATGCACGCATGTACCTTCTTCCCTCGCAGCCAGGAAAGAATGACAATTCTCATCCCCAAATTCAAATGAGCCCTCTGGCGGCAGTGATTGGATCTCCTCCTCTGTCACTCTAACTCTCACCAGAAAAACCCACTATGGTTCCAGATTCCTTCATATGAACCTGCTCCCTGGGTCTGGGGAAACTCCTTTTATGGGAGAAATGATCCTTCTTAATTTCATATGGAAAGTAGAAAATAAAAAAAAAAAAAAACTGTTGGGTTGTTATTAAGTTAAGCTGGGCTTATGTTCCTTAGACTGCTTGTACTATGGAAATTAGAATTAAAGCACTTAAGATTATAAATACTAAGAACCCACGCCTAATTTTGAGTCTCAAATTTTATTGAATCCATTTTGTTTATTTGGAAAGAATCTGGATATTTAAGCTAGAAAGAGATGAATTAAATACTAACTACCATTATTTAGCTGTTGGTTATTCTGTAACTAAATTTTGTAGGATTGTATTTCCATAGGGAATAATGTAAAAGGTATTTATATGGAAAATTAGACTTACTATGTATGAATCGCTTTCAAGCTTATATATAAGAGCAATAAATAGTAGTTATTACTGCTACTACTAATAATAATTCTATTTCTAGTATTACCATGTTAGTTTTGCTAATCTTTACTTTTTACTCACACCTGTGCTTTCAACATATCTGAACATAATGTCTCCTCAACTTAAATTGCGTTTGGAATAAAATAAAATTGATTTTATGTAATATTAATAACAAAAAAATTATTTTTGGAATGTTTTGTTGTCTGTGAGAATTTTAAGACATTCTTAGAAAGTGATACGAGTGAACACATACTTTCCCT